>NW_027361807.1:5632500-6832500 GCF_039654945.1 Dendrobates tinctorius | reverse complement strand
TTACGATCGTGGTCAGGAGATACGCACTCTAAAAAAAAAAAAAAAAAAAAAAATTTCGATTCCCTTCTCCAGCCTACAGGTATTTGGTCCTGGATGAGTTACTAGAGAAAGTGTAATATTAAAAAAAGGCTTCCCAGGAAGAGGATGCCCGCCATTTGGAAAACTCTCTCTCATCCCAGACAGGACTATAGAGGGAAAGGGAATTTGGGCAGGTGGAGCTACCCCATGGGCGGTAGAGGAAGAGTCTCCATTCAGAACCAAGGGCTGGGATCCAGCAGACAATGATGCCAGAAGTGTTGGGGGGGGGGGGGGGGGGAGGCTTCAGTACTCCCTTGGACTGGCAGGCATTTTCCAGAAATCCATGGATTCTGCAGACAGTCACTCAGGGGTACAGAATGGTGTTCACTCAGTTGCCTCCCAGAAAATTCTGTCTAAAGTCTGCCCAAGTCTCCAGGGGTCTGTTAAAGGCTCTCAAAAGACATAAAGGAACTTATAGACTTGTAGGTTGTAGTTCAGGTACCATGGTCCCAACAATATCACATGCACTATTCTCCATCAAAAAGCCAGGAGGAAAGTACCGGACAATCGTCAATCTAAAATCACTAAATCAGTGGGTGCTTTACCAACAATTCAAGATAGAGCCATTGAAATTGGTCATACCCCTGACAAAGAAGGACTCATGTGAGCATGATCTGAAGAGTGCCTACTATTGCATACCATCTATGCCTCACACCAGAAGTACCTCAGGCTTGCAATAAAAGATCGGGGAAAGATTCAGCATTTTGCGTTTCGATGTCTTCCATACGGTCTTTCCTCTGCACCCTGGATATTCACAAAACATATGGTGGAAATAATGGCTTTCTTAAGAGAAAAATACCTAATTGTCCTGTACTTGATGCTCTACTTCTAATAACAGGCTTGCCAGGGAAGATGGATTTGCATCTAACAACAACAAATACAGTCCTGAAGCATCTGAGATAGTTAATAAAAAAAATCAAGCCTCAGACCGGAAAAGAAATGAGTGTTCCTGGGCATACTCCTAGATTCAGAACAGGATTACTTTTTGCCCCAGCACAAACAGGAGGCAATCTGGGAAGAGATACAGGTCATCCAGATGCGGAAGTGGATTCCGATCCGGAAAGCAATGCGAATCCTGAGTGTAATGACCTCGTGCATTTCCAGCATTCAATGGAGTCCATTCCATTTGAGAGTCCTGCAGCGAGAAGTCCTTTCAGCCAGGGATGGCAAAGACACCACAGTAGACAAGAAAATGATGTTATCCAAGGTTTCAAAGGAGTCTGTTCTGGTGGACCCTGTTAACAAATCTATGAAGAGCAAAACCCTGGAGCGTCTCTCCATGTGTAAGCATTAGTATGGATGCAAGCCACAGTGGCTGGGGAGCCTATATAGAGGGGCATTACCTTCGGGGAACATGGCCTGCATCAATACGCAGTAGCTCTTCAAATTACATGGAGCTCAGGGCAGTATGGGAGGCATTACAAAAGTGTTAATTACAGCTAAACAATCAACACGTCAGAACATTTTCAGACAACTCAACTACAGTATCCTTCCTTCCTTCACCAGGGAGGTCCAAGGCACCGTCATCTATAGGTGATATCAGAAAAAAATCTCTTCTTGGGCAGAAAATACGGTTAGATCAGTCACGGCAGTACATCTGAAGGGCTCAAGAAATCAGGTAGCAGATTTCCTAAGCAGAGAAAAAAAATCATCCTTCGGAGTGGTCTCTAAACGAGGAAGTCTTTTGTCAACTGATACAGCGCTGGGGTATCCAGGCAAACTTATTCACCTCCAGGAGAATGCCAAGACAAGTTCTTTTTGATAAATCCAAGAGACAATCCAACTGGGGTGGACTCCTTGGCCAACAGCTGGAATATGGAACTGGTGTATGCTTTCCAGCCACTCGTGGTGTTCATTTTCTGGTCTACCAGTTGAGTTCTCCTTCCAGGCTCCCTCTGGTGGTAACAGGAGGTAGTGAGGCTGATTTAATCAGTAGAGATCTGCCACCTGATAATGAGGATGACGATTGGACCTCAGGAATCTCAGATTGGATTTAAGACAGCCGACTCCTTACTCTGGTGCTGGTGATTCCTTCTGCTTGTCAGGTCTGGTTCTCAGCTCTGTTCCAGTCAGCTCAAGCTAAGTTTCTCTGCTAATGTTCACACTTGATTTTGTTGGTCTATTCAGTTTTTTGCGTGGTTAGCCAGCCCCGGCTGGGGCTGTGCTGAATTTCCACTCTTATTTATCTGTATTTGCCAATTTGCTTTTTGTCCCTTATTTGATTGGCCTCTTTTTGCTCTCTCAGAATATTTCAGAGTGCTGATATAGTGGGAGAAGTCTAGTGACTTCAGGCTTAATTTTGTTATCAGAAGTGTTGGACGTTATTTTGTAGGGTTTTGGGCAGATTGCAGACAGTGTCTTTCCTTTACTCTCCTTTCTAGTTAGTTTGGGCCCCATTGTTTGCTCAGCCTATTTTCCTGCCTGTGTTTGTGTTTTCATCTTGTTTCACCGTCAATACATGTGTGGGGGCTGTCTATTCCTTTGGGGTCTACTCTGGGGCAGTTTTCCCCTTTTCTTGCTTTAGGCTTATTTAGTCCTCCGGCAGTGACGAGGCATCTAGGTTCATCATAGGTACGCTCCACGGCTGCTCCTAGTTGTGTGGTTAGGATCAGGAATCTGCATAGTTACCAACCTCTCTGGTATTTCTGGGCTTAGCATGTTTAGGTTTTTTCCTCCTCGGTGACCCATTCATAACACACTCGTGTTGATACCGTGCGTATTGAGGAAAATCCAGGAGAGCCCGTCGACCGTGATTCTAATAGTTCCCTACTGGCCCAAAAGAAGCTGGCTTTCCCTATCAAAATGGATGTCCATAGAGGATCTGATACTCCTGCCAGCAAGACAGGACCTTCTAATTCAAGGTCTGCTTTACTATCAGAACCTAGAAATGCTGCACCCGTCAGAATGGACTCTGAGAGGCCAATCCGGAGGTCAAGGGGACTCATCTCTACAATCCAGGAAAACAGGAAGCTTGTAACTTTGGGGGAAAAAAAATATATAATCTCTCAAAATCTGGAAGAAGTTTTGTTTACAAAGTCCCAGTCTCCATCACTTCAGGTCCAGATATTCCTCAGATATTAGACTTCAATCAGGGTTACAAGGTTATAAGACCTAGTTCTTTGAAAGCACAGATTTCAGGCCTGGGGTCATTCTTTGATTATTTGCTGAACAGTCATCCCTGGATGGAGAGATTCGTTAAGGCTATTCAGCATTGTAGACCTACAATATGGAGCTCGGTGACCCCCATGGGATGTGTCTAGTCTTAAACACATTGTGCAAGAAACCATACGAGCCTTTAGACCAGGCCGACCTAAGATCTGTATCTTTCAAGGCAGTCTTCCTGGTAGCAATAACTTCAGCAAGACGTATAGGCGAAATTCAGGCCCTTTCTATGAGAGACCTATACGTGCAAAATCAAATGGACCATCTTATCCTGAGACTGGATCCACTGATCCTTCCTAAAGTGGTTACAGACTTTCATAGAAGTCAAGAGATTCTTACCCACTTTCTGTCAGAATTATAGTAATGAGAAGGAACTCTCATTCCACTTCTTGGATGTGAGGACAGTCCTACAGAATTTAAAACTCACGGAAGACTGGAGAATGGCCTCAAACCTCTTCGTCCAATTTGCAGGAAGAAAAAAGGGGAAGAAAACCTCAATCTACTCTCGCTAGGTGGATTAACTCAACAATCAGGGCTGCATAAGTCTCGGTGGGGAGAACTCCACTGGAGAACATTAAAGCTCATTCACGAAGAGCAATTTTCGACTTCATGGGCAGATAGAGCAGGACATCCTGAGGATCAGACCTGCAGAGCTGCAACCTGGTCAAGCTTAAATACTTTTTGCAGACCTTATAAGTTGGACATTCTGTCAAACCAACAGATGGCCTTTGGGAGGAAAGTCTTCCAAGCAGTGATCTCATCCTAGTAGGTGTTATTTGGTATTTCTCCTGGTGGTGCTGTCAGGAGGGACATCCTGGAAAGTAGGAATTAGTCCTACCGGTAATGGTATTTCCAGGAGTCCATCATGACAGCACCCCTTATATTCCCTTCCTTGGATTTCCTGTCTTGCATGTGATCTAAACATATGTAGAAAGGAAATTCCTTAAAAAAATACTGTTGCATCCATCCTGGTGTGTGGAAAAATCACTAGAGGGTGTTGGTGGGGACGGGCTATTTAACCTCTTCTTTGTTCCTGTCTCTATCAAGGAAAAGGACTACCTCCTGGTGGTGCATCATGGACTCCTAGAAACACCATTACCGTTAGAACTAATTCCTACTCTTGCATCTGTGTTCTCTACGAAAGCAAATGTAACATCAACTGATCTTCACGGTGCTATTGAAAGAGAAAAAGAATCCACTCAATTCATAAACGGAGAGATGGTGAGGGAACACTTGGCTAATTTAAATTAAATCTCCTGGTCTATCTGAATTGCATCCTAGGGTACTCAAGGGGTAATGTTTCTCCTTTCGGAGAGTGACATGTCAAGCATGCAGAAATGAGGAAACTTGAGCTCCTCTGGGAAACATGTAAACTGTCTGGAAATTGACATTCTGGTTTAGCTTTCATTCTAAGTCATGTGACAAGGCGACTGACTTTGAGGATTGCCACTTCCTATAGGTGGAAATATAGTTCTAGTCCTCTTCCTCTCCTAGGGTACTGAAAGAATTAGCAGAAGAAATTGCAGAACAATTTGTCAGAATCTTTGAAAAATCCTGGAAAATGGAAGTAGACTGGAGAAGGGCAAATGTTGTCTGCCTTCAAAAAGGAAAGAAGACTGAGCCAGAAAAGATATCTGACCAAATTGTTAAACAGCAGGTATGTAAGGCAATGGCCCCCTACCAGCCTGAGAATACCAGCCCCCAGCTGTAAGCTTTAGCAAGGCTGGTCATCAAAAATAGGGGGGGGTAACCCAATGGCGTATGGTGTTTGGGGGTGGTTTTTTTTTTTTTTTTTTTTTTGGGGGGGACCCCTCTATTCCTTGATAGCCAGCCTAGCTGACAGCTGAGGGTTGCATCCCCCAGCTGTGAGTTTGTGGTTATAGAAAATGCAGGGGAACCCACACCAGACTTTTTATTTATAGTGCATGCCGAACTGTAATCTTGATGCTGGGTGCCCAAATGTTTACATATCACTGAATGGTTGTGTTGGACCTCATTGTCTTCTTAATCTCTTCACGACATATGACGTATTTTTATGGAATATGTTGTGTCTCCAACGCTGAGCCCTTTTCTTTCCCTCACATGACAGTCTTCAACTTGCTTAACTGTTCACAATAACGGTCATGTTGACCATGGCTGCCCAAACTTTTACATGTAATAGATTTCTTGCTGGCAAATACTTTGAATAAGGGCTCATACTCACTTGCGAGAGTCTCGCATGATTCTCGAGCGAGTGCCTCACATGAAAACCTGGCACTGCTGCCGACACTTGGGCTGGAGCGTGCGGCTGCATAGAAATACGTGTAGCCCCACGCTCCGGTCCGAGTGCCAGCGGCAGTGCCAGGTTTTCAGGCCAGTGACTCGCACGAGAATCGTGAGTGTCTCTCGCAAGTGAGTATGAGCCCAAAAACCTTTAAATATTAAAAAAAATTAAATTCTAATGAGTTGATCTGGTGTAACACTATTATTTCTTTATATACAGAGCGTTCTTATTTCTTGGACAAAGGGATTTCACTGTTCTGGTGTGGAGGGGCAAGATGTGGTTCAGTTGTTAAAAGATGCTGTTCACAGGCGGGGGGTAAGTCTTAATGCAACCCTCTGATAGTATACTTCTTCTAGAGTGGTAACTCTATTATTTACTCATTCTTGCAGGAATATAATGTTGACATTATTGCCATTGTCAATGACACAGTTGGGACAATGATGAGTTGTGGCTACAAAGATCATAGCTGTGAGGTTGGCTTTATTGTTGGTAAGTTACCTGGGAAATTTTGAAACTTTTTTTTTTTCTAGCAATAGATGTACATACAGCTCATGATTAACGTTACTTTTTCTCAGGTACTGGTACTAATGTCTGCTACATGGAAGAAATGGGTAATATAGACTATGTGGAGGAAGATGAAGGTAAAATGTGCATTAATGTGGAATGGGGAGCACTTGGTGATAATGGAGAGTTAAGAGAAATTGAAACTGAGTATGACTGCCAAATAGACCAGATGTCTCATACACCTGGAAAGCAAAGGTAGGCAAAAGTTGGTGTGAATTATGAGCATTTAATGTTCTGTTCAAGTTTGGTCAGTTGATAGAAACTTTTTTAAAATCTAGTTAGTAAGAAAAACTTTTAATGACTGCTTATGGAATAACTATAATTTATTATTTTTTTTTTTTTTTTTTGTGTAGCAGTTGCATACACAAGAAAATGATTCCTTTTTTTAGGAAGTTCAATATTTATACTGGTGAAGAAGCAAGTAATTAGCTTCTCTTCCCTGCCTATTATATATTTTGAGAACCCCATTTATGTCAGATTTGTAATTGCAGTTTTAATGTGTAGTACAAGATTCCTAGGCGATACAGTTGAGTAAACCTCCCTTTTAGAATAATTTACACCTGTGGGTCCAAGGATCCTCCATCACGACACTAAGGGCTCATTTGTCATGCCGGATTAATGAAATGTGCAGCGTGAAAGTGGGTAAGTGGTGCCCAGATGACATAGAGAGGAGGGTCCCCCAAGCACTCCCCTGACTGCACAATATGCTCCCTATCGTCCCTAGACAGCACCTAAAAATTGCATAGCACATGGCCCAAAATTGTTATTCAATAGGAATTTTTTTTTTCACACCGATTGAGTAGCCATCTGAGAGGAAAAAAACAGCTGCATGTATTGTTCTCATCTATATTTTGGATGAGATTTGCCTGCTCAAGTCTATGGGTGTGCGAGAAAAAAAAACAGATCACATATGGATTACCCATATTGCATCAAATTTTTACACCTACATTGCCATTATTAACCTAGTAAACTGCATTTGATCATGTACTGTTGATGCATGCTGCCCACAAAGGGCAGTATGTGTTAGATACTGGCTGTAGTATCCCAGCTAGGTAATTTGTCTCTGAAACACTGCTGTACCAGAGAAAAACATGCTTTAATAGATACCGGGGTCCAAGGCAGCGCTGTAGACTAGTCAAACAGGTGGGTCTCCGAGGGCTTCCCCTTGCCCGCTGCCAGTGACTGGGCAGCATGTATCATCTCTCAGGTTCCCTTTTAACTGTTGCATAAATATGGGTGTAAATATGGTTGAAAAGTGTCCCACTTTTTCTGTATAAAAACCGGACATTTCATACAGTCTTCTATCCTGCTGCCTCTGAAAACATTTCCAAAGACAAAAGCGTTACCCATGAAGTTGTAAATGTGGAGAATAATGCGATAGACTTTGAACATCTAAGAGCTAATTATACTCCTAGCACATATTTTCCACCTCTCCTATATGATGTTGATCTCCATTATCTACAGCAAAATGATCTAAGTAGTGTGGGAAGTTACAGTGTGCAGACATAACTAATATGGAACATCTTTGTTATAACCTCAAAAGAAAATCTAATTATGCAGGTGGTCAGACGGGGAAACAAAGTATTGGACAGAGCCATTCCCTTGCTTTAATTCATTAACGTTCCTCGTATCCTTTAAGGAAGGCTTTTAGCAAGAATGTAAAAAAAATAACTTCTTTAAAAACCATCTTCTATAATGGTGAGTTTTAACTCTGGGAAGTATAATTTTTTTTTTTCTCATGGTTCCCACATTTTCTTAGTAGTCCAGAAAAAGCTTATTGCTAATTGAATGTGGAACTGGTTTAACACTTAGTGTGAGTGGATTTTTGTCTTTTGGGGATTTTGAAGGAGTTTGCTGCTTTTTAGAGTTGTCCTGCCTTAAGCTACAAGTCTGCAGTGACTGCAGACTTATGAAACTTCACATCATGTGCGCTGTAAGGATACATCAGCACCAGGAGTGTTGGGTGCATGACTGCACGCATGTAAGGCTAGTTTCACATTTGCGCTTTTAAGCGCAGCGACGGCCTGCGCACGGCCGCCGTTAAGCCCCGCCCCCTGCCGCACCTCCACTGGTAGCTCCGCCTACCGGTGCATGACGCTGCATGCATCCTGGGTCCCCTATCTTTATCACTGGGGGTGCAGGCCGTGCGCAGTATGCATTTGGCGGCGCATGTGTCCTTTTCACGGTGCGCCGACCAGCGCCAAACGCAACCTGCTGCAGTTTGGTGGCGCACCGTGAAAAGGATGCATGCGCCGCCAAACGCATACTGCGCACGGCCTGCGCCCCCAGTGATAAAGATAGGGGACGCATGCAGCGTCATGCGCCGGTAGGCGGAGCTACCGGCGGAGGCGCAGCAGGGGGCGGGGCTTAGCGGCGGCCATGCGCAGGCCGTCGCTGCGCTCAAAAGCGCAAATGTGAAACTAGCCTATTTTGCATACATGTGGTCTTATGCCGACTATATGGGTACGGCCAAATGCAAGTCCATCAAGTGAGTCTGGATACGTCCAGTTGAAATGTGGCTGCAAATTGTTATGAAAGCCTGCTTCTGGTGCCAGCACCAGAGTATCCACACAGACATATAGCCTAAGGGCAGATACACCCTAGTGTATCCTATCCGATGCAAGTGCATTGGATGCTATATGCATCAACTCCTGCTGTGCTGTGTGATCCGAGGGTCAATGCTCCGATCCTCTCGCAAGATCACAGCACAGGTGGGGAGGAGACAGAGAAATAAATTTCCCCATCTCCTTCATTGCAGGCGTCTGATGGAATCACCGTACACTCGAGAGCTATCCGAGTTCAGTGGGATGTTTCACACGAACCCATAGAATTTCATGGGTGTGTGCAAGCTGAATTTCGCATGTAATTGCAGCAAGGTGTTTTTTTCTGTTTAATTGTAGCAGGAGAAAAGTAATTGAGAACACAAGCATAGGATTAAATTGGTACAAATGCAATACAATTTTTACCCTGATAGCATTTGTCCAATTTAATCGCAAGCGCCCCTAGGGCCGGGGTTACTCGGTATCGGGCTGGTCAGTTCTTAAAGGGGATGTCATGGCAGCAGTGACCTGGTCTGTAGCACTGGGTGTGCAATGAAAATAGAGAAGATGATGATGACTTTGGGGAAATAAAGTTGTTACAGCTCTCCACAGGTAGAGCTAAGCCCCGGGGCAGTTATAGGTGTTAGAGATGATGATAAATATGATGATGGTGGTTGTAGTCCTTGTGCAAGGCAGGTGACACTGTAAATAAGTCAGAGGACACAGTGGAGTGCAGTCTTCACACTTTTACTCAAAGTTCTTCCAGTTACAATCCCCAGCCAGGGTGCTGTCCTCCGGGTCAGTGGTCCAGCCAGCTCTCAGGTAATTTGGGGTACATCATGTCAGAACTCCCTTCAGATGTTCCTTCCCTGGCCGTCTCACTGCGCTGGTTTCCTTCAATCCTGCCCTGCGCCTTCACACACACTGTCCCAAGCCAGCAACCTCCGATCTTGTCGGGTGATGTTCTTAGGATCAAGGGGACTATCTGGCCGCCTTTTCAGCGAAATATGTATGGATGTGGCTGCAGCACATGCAGATACTGCAACCTCCGGTTAGCTAGCTGAGTCCTTAGTTTCTCCACTAGTCTGGGGTTGATCTCCTACTGTGACCTGGTCCCTCCACCCGACTACAGTCAGCGTGGATATGGGCCCCACGGGTGGATTCCTCCCAACCTTGCCCCTAGGGCCCCTTCTTTCTCTCTTCCAATGAAGCTTATCTTTATTTTCTTCTGTCTTTCCTTTCTCTGCTTCTTACTGTCTTCTGGTCTAGGGACTGCTGAGACTGCTCAAGTCCCCAGCTCCAACTCACTTACCTCTCTCACTGTCACTTCCTTCAGCTCTCCCCCTGTGGCTTTCCCCACCCACACCCTCTGTCTAGTCCCTCCTTGGCATGGCGAGGTCTTGTGTTGGATGCAAAGTGTCTGGGTTCTGTGTAGCGGCTCCCTTCTTACCTGAGAGCGGAGTACTACTCCTCTGGCTGAGGTGCAGTATCTCTATGGCGACTGGACAATCAGGGGCACCACATGAACAACACCTTTAATGGACTCTTCTGTAGCTTAAGACTTTGTTCACACTTTGAACAAATCTACAGTGGAATATTTTCTGAAAATTTTGTGCCAAATGGCAATGAATCCGAAACAAGAATGCTTGTTTCGTTTTTATTAATTCCGAATTTCACTCTACTTCCTTGCAAGGGTGAATTTTGCAATTAAGACTATGTGCCCACGTATGCAGAAAATTTCTGCTTCAGAAACTGACTCCTTCCCAGAAAACGCGTGGTTTTTTTTCTGCGCGTTTTTTGCGAGATTTCCATGAGTTTTGTAAAAAAAAACGCACGTTTTTGATGCGTTTTTTCCGCGCGTCTTCTGGACTCATAGGAAATGGCTAAAAACGCGGACTTTTCCACAAAATTAATGTGTGCTGCGTTTTTAACCGCTAAGCGTTTCCTATGCGGGAAAAAAACGCATCCATTGGCACAAAAAAGACCAAAATGCATTAAAATGGATGGGATGCTTATTTTAAGCATTTTTTAAGTGGTTTGACCCCGAAAAACGCTTCAAAAACGCTTACGTGGGCACACAGCCTAAAAGAATGGTAATGCTGCAGATTTCAAATCCATTGCATACTCTCGTTTTCGTGTAGGTGTTTTTTTTTTTTTTTTTTTTTTTTTGTTGTTGTTGTTGCAATGTATGAATGGAGGTTTTAAAAACCTGATTCGCTAGTATTATAATTTCTTGTGATTTCAGATACTGGATGTAAACCGGTTTCCATTCATCAATAGCAAATAGTGTTTGAAAGGGGAACTAATTGACACAGCATTATAAAAGGCAATTTATATCATTTTCCCATGTTCACATGCAGGTTTGATAAGATGATTAGTGGACTGTACATGGGAGAAATTGTGCGTCAAATAGTTATTAAATTGGCCAATAAAGGTCTACTGTTTGGTGGCACTATAACACCACAACTACTTGCCAAAGAAGCAATACACACCCAAGATGCGTCAGACATTGAGAAGTAAGTATTTTTAACATGCATTTCAATATTCACATTTTATTTTCAAAGCCCGATATTGTAAAAAGTGTTTCATACATAGTTTTCGTTGCATTTTCTTTTCTGCATAAAAAAAACGCAGGGCTTTTGGTGCTAAGCCAACTTCATCTCAGTGGGGGAAAAACTGGAGTGTCAAGATTCTGAATGAATTGACTTGCAGAATTTTTTTTTTTTTTTATATAAAAAATGTATTTGTGTGTGTATACACACAAAATATATATATCTCTACACATATATAATATGTGTTTTTGTATTATGCACCACAGTTAAAATGCAAAGTAAGCTAATCATTTTTTGAAAATTATTTTGGGCATTGGAAAAGTATTTAAGAAAAGCAAAACAAACAACCCTGAAAATCTTAGGATCTGTGCACATTTTTTTTTCTGTAAAGAGCATAAAAAACTCAAAGGAATGAACGCATGCCTTGCATCCATAAAAAAAATAGACTTGCTGTGCATATGTTGTCTTTTTGAACTTTCTTTTTTTTTTTTAACGTCATAAGTAGTGTTGAGCATTCCGATACCGCAAGTATCGGGTATCGGCCGATACTTGCTGTATCGGAATTCCGATACCGACTTCCGATATTTTTTCAATATCGGAATTCGGCATCGGAATCGGAAGTTCAGTTGATTGACGGCCTGACGTCATCATGATGCGCGGTGTGTGCGCATCATGATGCGCCGTCATTTCGGGCCTTCCGGGGGTCTCTGCCGGCCTGCCGGGGGGCTGTGCCGGCCTGCCGGGGGGCTGTGTGGACTGCCCGGGGTCTCTGCCGGCCTGCCGGGGGGCTGTGCCGGCCTGCCGGGGGGCTGTGCACCCTGTGGGGGTCTGTACCGGCCTGCCGGGGGGCTGTGCCGGCCTGCCGGGGGGCTGTGCTGATGTCCGGGGGTCTGTGCAAGCATCGTCCGATGGGACTACAAGTCCCATCGGGCGATGCCTGCTACCATGACAGTGATTGACACATTAGCCAATGATGGGACAGTAGTAGTCCCATCATCCGGCTAATGTGTTAAATGTTAAAAAAAAAAAAAAAAAAAAAACTACATACATACTACATGCTACATACATACTACATATATACTACATACATACTACATACATGCTACATACATACTACATGCATGCTACATACATACTACATGCATGCTACATACATACTACATGCTACATACATACTACATATATACTACATACATACTACATACATACTGCATGCTACATACATACTACATACTACATACATACTACATGCATGCTACATATATACTACATGCTACATACATACCACATGCATGCTACATATATACTACATGCATGCTACATACATACTACATATATACTACATGCATGCTACATACATACTACATGCTACATGCATGCTACATACATACTACATACATGCTACATATATACTACATACATACTACATATATACTACATGCATGCTACATATATACTACATGCATGCTACATATATACTACATGCATGCTACATATATACTACATACATACTACATATATACTACATACATGCTACATACATACTACATATATACTACATGCATGCTACATATATACTACATGCTACATACATACCACATACATACTACATACATGCTACATATATACTACATGCATGCTACATATATACTACATGCATGCTACATATATACTACATGCATGCTACATATATACTACATGCATGCTACATATATACTACATACATACTACATATATACTACATACATGCTACATACATACTACATATATACTACATGCATGCTACATATATACTACATGCTACATACATACCACATACATACTACATACATGCTACATATATACTACATGCATGCTACATACATACTACATATATACTACATGCATGCTACATACATACTACATGCTACATGCATGCTACATACATACTACATACATACTACATGCTACATACATACCACATATATACTACATACATACAATACATTCATACAATACATACATAGACATACAGTACATATAACATAGAGTAACATACTTACCAATACTTGTCACATTGTTCCCCGAAGCCATTGTCTTTCCGGAATAAATATTAACATAACAAACCACAAAAATACTCACCCACGATCCGAAGCAGTCCACGAGTGTGTCCCACGACGATCTTGGGTAGAGAACTGCAGCATCAGATGATGCTGCCGTTCTCTACGGGCTGCAGGAATCCAATGACGGAAGGTAGGTATCCTTCCGCACTGTATTCCTCCGCCACTTAAAAAAAAAAAGTCCCTAGTCTCACTTTATGCCATTGCTGCGTGGGAAATTCCCACACAGCAATGGCATAAAGTGAGACTAGGGACTTTTTTTTTTTAAGTGGCGGAGGAATACAGTGCGGAAGGATACCTACCTTCCGTCATTGGATTCCTGCAGCCCGTAGAGAACGGCAGCATCAGCTGATGCTGCAGTTCTCTACCCAAGATCGTCGTGGGACACACTCGTGGACTGCTTCGGATCGTGGGTGAGTATTTTTGTGGTTTGTTATGTTAATATTTATTCCGTAGACGACAATGGCTTCGGGGAACAATGTGACAAGTATTGGTAAGTATGTTACTCTATGTTATATGTACTGTATGTCTATGTATGTATTGTATGAATGTATTGTATGTATGTAGTATATATGTGGTATGTATGTAGTATGTATGTAGTATGTATGTAGCATGCATGTAGCATGTAGTATGTATGTAGCATGCATGTAGTATATATGTAGTATGTATGTAGCATGCATGTAGTATATATGTAGCATGTATGTAGTATGTATGTGGTATGTATGTAGCATGTAGTATATATGTAGCATGCATGTAGTATATATGTAGTATGTATGTAGTATGTATGTAGCATGTATGTAGTATATATGTAGTATGTATGTAGTATATATGTAGCATGCATGTAGTATATATGTAGCATGCATGTAGTATATATGTAGCATGCATGTAGTATATATGTAGTATGTATGTAGTATATATGTAGCATGTATGTAGTATGTATGTAGCATGCATGTAGCATGTAGTATGTATGTAGCATGCATGTAGTATATATGTAGTATGTATGTAGCATGCATGTAGTATATATGTAGCATGCATGTGGTATGTATGTAGCATGTAGTATATATGTAGCATGCATGTAGTATGTATGTAGTATGTATGTAGTATGTATGTAGCATGCAGTATGTATGTAGTATGTATGTAGTATGTATGTAGCATGTAGCATGTATGTAGCATGTATGTAGCATGTATGTAGTATGTATGTAGTATATATGTAGTATGTATGTAGCATGTAGTATGTATGTAGTATTTTTTTTTTTTTTTTTTTTTTAACATTTAACACATTAGCCGGATGATGGGACTACTACTGTCCCATCATTGGCTAATGTGTCAATCACTGTCATGGTAGCAGGCATCGCCCGATGGGACTTGTAGTCCCATCGGACGATGCCTGCACAGACCCCCGGAGCCTGCACAGCCCCCCGGCAGGCCGGCACAGCCCCCCGGCAGGCCGGCACAGCCCCCCGGCAGGCCGGCACAGCCCCCCGGAGCCTGCACAGACCACCGGCAGGCCGGCACAGACCACCGGAGCCTGCACAGACCCCCTGGCAGGCCGGCACAGCCCCCCGAAAGGCCCGTACAGACCCCAGAGAGGCTGTACAAGGGCAGGAAAGGGTTTTTCTTATTCCGATACCGGAAGTCCCATAGACTTGAATGGGACTTCCGGTATCGGAATCGGCGATACCGATACTTTTTTTAAAGATCGGCCGATACCATCCGATACGATACTTTGAAGTATCGGATGGTATCGCTCAACTCTAGTCATAAGGCTTTTGAAGTCGTTCAAAGTGACAGGTCCATTCCTCTTCCTGCTCCTACTTGGAAGTCGCTGTCTCTTAGAATATGAATTTACAATAAATTGCTGGCAGTGGAGTCCCTACGAAAAGCATTTATATGTCAAAAAAACTCTCCAGGAAAAACACTGCATTTTCCTGAATAGACTCCTCCTTAGGCCGGGGTCACACTGGTGAGGAATATGGCCGAGTGAGAGGCGCTAAAAGCACGCATTAGACACGGACCAATTCTCTATGGGGTCCCTCGCACCAGCCATATATTTCTCATCCGTATTCTACAGTCCGTGCCAATCGCAGCATGCTGCGATTGTCAGCGTACTACGGCCGAGTACTACCCAAGTCTATGGGTGCGCAAAAAATACGGATTACACACGGACCACACATGTGACTTGCGAGAAATACGCACCCGGTGTCTTTTAGCAAAGCCGGCAATTCAGTGCGCTATACAGTAAACTCACACTGACAGGTTTAATAAAGAAACGAAAGATTATATATATACAGATAGAATGCGCGTATATATAATATGTGTGTGTGTGCATTCTATGTGTCTATATCTATTCTTTGGTTTCTGTTAGAAACCCTGTCATAGGGCTCCATTATATGTCCATTTTGCAAGCCAGCGAGAAAATCTCGCCATACGGATGCTTACATGCGCAAAATACGCGACCACACCTTGATTACGGATGACATACGGAGCACTGTTTAGGGGTCATTCATCCGTATTACGCATGTAAAATACTGACCGTATTTTGCGTCGGTTAGTGTGACCCCAGCCTTATTCAAAAGTCAGCCGGTATGCTGACGTCTAAGACGCTGTGTGCACATACCTTAAGCTTATGAGGGAGTTGCCATTATTCTAATATTCAATATTTCAAAAATATTTTCTGTTTAATTCTAAATGTTCATGTAAAATTGTGTTTTTTAAATTTTTTTGTGCAGTGACTGCTCCGGTCTAGGAAAAGCTAAAACTTTCTTGATTTCCTTGGGATTAAACCCGACTGAACAAGACTGTGCCCTGGTGAAGAATGTATGTAGTGCTGTGTGCATGAGATCTGCCAAGCTGTGTGCTGCTGGCCTTGCTGCAGTTGCCAACCGCGTTAAGAATAATCATCATGACCCACTGGGACACATCACCGTTGGAGTGGACGGTTCTGTTTACAAGACAAACCCAAAGTAAGTGTATTTTTTTGTTTTTTTTTTTTTCGTCAGATATTATGTTCTTCAGTATAATACCTTAGCTTTATTATCGAACCGCATCTGGAGTCACTTATCTATTTACCAAAAAAAAATTAAATTTAAACCACTTGGTACAAAGCAAGCTACTGTTCTGTCCTTCACGGATGCAATTCTGAGTCTGAATGAATGCAGACTGGCACAAATAGTATTTCCAGAGCCTATATGTAATTGCAGGGCATAGTTGACTTTATTGGCCCCATGTTGACTACAACCTTCTTTTCTTCAGATCAGTACATTTGTTTTGGATTCAGCCATCACAGAATAAATTAGTAACACAAGATCTATTGTGTCATAGGAAAAGATTAGAGGATAATATATTAAAACATTTGGTATAATATTGGGGGCAGACAGAGGCAACTAGTATGGGCTACTTGAAAGGAAAGTGGTCGTTCTCATTAAAAAGACCAGTTGAGTAAAGAAGTATGAGAGAACTTTTTATTTTATTTTTATTTGCTTTCTTGTTTGAGCACACAATCTCACAATTACCACCAAGGAAAGATATTGAGTTATAGGGTTGTACTTGTGAGATGACTTTTTGCATTCTGTGAAAAAGTTTGTATAAAATTCAGTAGAATAGAACAGTGTAGTGTGTCAAGGACAGTTGTGGTGGCCATTGTGGAGTGAGCAAGGAAGCAGAAAAAACGGTCATGTCACACTTGGGTTTTCCTTTTGGATTTGCATCATGGTTTACTCTACAACAGACAAAGTCTGCTACTAATTTTTTAGAACAAAAAAGTGCAGTGTTGGCACCTTGCTTTGGTTTCTCAGTTTAGGTGGGGATTCCAAATGTTGACTCTGCAGCAATCATCAATTGATTGCATATTCTATAGAAAAGCTATCACTTACTGGCTGGGAAATATTTAACAGGCCTTCAGTATGTCTTTCTTTTGGTTGTTATTATTTATTCCACAGCACTTTACAATTAAGTGCTCTTCATTCTTTAGTTATGATTCCATTAAAAACCCAATAAGGCTAAAAGTTCTTGTTCGCTCTTGATCAGTGCATTTAAATAAAATAAGTGACTGTTCACATTTATTTAGCATTTCAGAACTGAAGTAGTGCAAGCATTAAGGCTTATACACCCAACTATATAGCGGCCGTGTTACATCATTCCTGGCTGGATCTTCTGACCTGACCCAATGATATCATAGCAATACATAAGAATTTTAGTTTGCATCAGAAGACCCTCAGTTGGACTATGAATTTGTGCTGTAAAATGTTTGTTATACATTTGTGTGAAGAAACCTTTATTCAGACATCCATTTTTGGCCAGGTATTTAATTGGTAACTCCAAAATGTTTTGAATACTTTTCTCGTTGTGTTGATTCCACTTCTGATCTTGCCTTGCAAATACTGATGTTTGGGATAGGCCTAACTTTGACATTGACCATATTCTTCTAGTTCAGGGGTGGGCAATTAATTTTCCTGAGGGGCCACATGAGAGACCATAACTGTTGTGGAGGGCCGAACCAATAGCTTGAAATTCTACTCCATATTAATTTATTAATATTAATTGTATCACTTAATATTGAACAGAATTAAGTATTCTGACACCCCCCCCCATGTATCTTTTTAAACCCCCCACAGCCCCTTATATACAGCATGAGCCCCACACAGCCTCCCCTTGTACGGCACAAGCCCCACACAGCCTCCCTATAGCATCCCCATGTGCTGTACAACACCCCCATAGAATCCCCATGTACTGTACGTCACTTCCATAGAATCCCCATGTGCTGTATGTCATCCCCATATTCATACACATGAAAAAAACAAACAAACAAGACACCACATACTCTCCTTGGTCCCAGGCGCCCTGCTTCTGCTTCTGCCTCCGGTGCAATGACTCTCCGGCCGTACACAGCTGACGCAATGAGATGACGTCATCGCTTCAGCTGCTTCACACGCTGATTGGTGGAGGAAGTGGCCGGAGGCCCCTCCTCCACCAATGCTGACTGCGGGTGGACACGGCTGTCTCGGTTCACGGGCCGGACTGAGACAGCCAGAGGGCCGGATTTGGTCCGCGGGCCGCACTTTGCCCAGGTCTGTTCTACTTGATAAAACTGCGTCCTTGGATTATATTTCAGGTTTGGTGAACATCTCTATCAGACTCTGAAGGAGTTGGCGCCCGGCTGCCAAATTAAGTTTCTAGTGTCTGAAGACGGAAGTGGAAAAGGCACAGCAATCGTAACAGCAGTAGCAAAACGTCTTGCTGACCAAAGACAATTAATTGATAAAATCCTAGAACCCTTTATTATGACCCAGGCAAAGCTAAAAGGGATTCAAAAACGCATGCGAAATGAAATGGAAATTGGTCTTCAAAAATGGACACAACCTGAAGCTATTGTCAAGATGCTTCCCACCTTTGTGAGAGCTACTCCAAATGGAACGGGTAACTAATAACCTAAATATCTTATACATCCATATAGCAAATTGTTGTAAACTGTAAAACTTAGGACTTTTTAAAATCCTTTTTATAGAACGAGGAGAGTTCCTAGCTCTCGACTTGGGAGGAACAAACTTCCGTGTGTTGTATACCCACGTGGGCATAAAGAATGAGGGAGGAGTACAAATGAAAAGCAAAACTTTTGAATTGCCGACTGAAAAAATCCAAGGAACTGGAGAAGAGGTACGGTTGATTATTTATGACCTGCTGTGTAGGATAAACTGCCAGTTGTAATAACCTAAATTGAGTTTATGGAGCACCCGCCAAGGCAGTGGGGTACTTGGTACTGGGCTGCTTTCTTAAAGGGACAGTGTCACAGTGGCGATGACCTGGTCTGTGGCCCTTGGTGTCCAATAAAAGGGATATATTTACAAGGGAATGAAAAATAAAGAGTTTTTGTAATGAGTTTGTGACGCCACCCATGGTATCTGATCAATTGTGACCAGCGCTGCAGTGCAGATCCGCTGGGACTGATGGTGATGCAGCGGAGTTGGTAAAGCTCTCCTCAGGCAGAGCTGAGTCCCAGGGCAGGTGAAAGATGTTGAGGAATAGATGGGGATGTAGTATGGAGCAAGGGATGTAGCAGTGCTGAGAAGGTGACGCAGGAAGAATTCAAAGGACCCAACAGAGTGCAGTTTCCTTTACCTTTTTATGGAGCTTTGTAGGTACACTCCAAGGCTCAAGTTGCAATTGGTACATGAGTTAGTCAGCCTGGAAGCAATTTGGGAATCTATCTATACAGGTGGGTGGTGAGGTCTCCTTTATAGCGCTATTCTGAAGTACTTGCAGGTCTGAACTAAAGTTCCTCTTTCTGTCTGTTACTTAGAACTCTACTCGCATGACAGGCAGCTGTAGCCTCCTTCAGAGACCGCGCCACTATGGCGTCTCTGGCTCACAGACACGTGCTTCTGTGTCTTCGAGTCTCAGTCTGGAATGGAGGGTCTGCAGCCTCTATTCCTCCGGTTTCTGCTGTGGGAATTTTAGCATCCACACAGCCTCGGATTCCGTCGCCCGATTTGTGGTGCTTAAGCTTGGAGATGAGCTCTGCTATAGCTCCAATCTCCAGCTCCTTTCCCACGTCCTCTGTCTTCCCTGTCCACACTTCAACTAACTACTTCCTCGCTCCTCCTGAGCAGAGAGCAGCTCTCTCCAGAAGTCGGGTTTAGAGCTCCCTCTGCTGGCCTGGAGTAGGAACTGTGCTGTATGCTGGAACTACCTAATAAAGAGGTCCTTTCACTGCTTCCAGGCATGACATCACTCTCCCTTAGAGGGAGTTAAGGTCACTGTGGCAACCATACTCCTGGGGGTGCCACATTTAGTAATCACTATGAAGTGTAACTGAGTAAGGGCCCTTACTCTTCGCAGCAAATTTTTTTTTTTTTTTTTTTTTCTTTATGGACCACATCACATTTAAAGTCACTTGAGGGGTCTATATGATAGAATATATCCAAAATGTGACTGTATTCTAAAAAAACTGCACATCTCAGTGTGCTCAAAACCACATTCAAGAAGTTTATTAACTCTTCAGGTGCATCACAGGAATTTTTGGAATGTGGGGAAAAAATGGACCCCAAAATTTGATGTCCAATTTCTCCTGAGTACGCCGATGCCCCATATGAGGTAGGAAACCACTATTTGGGTGCCTGGCAGCGCTCGGAAGGGAAAGAGCGCCATTTGACTTTTTAAATGCAAAATTTGCTGGAACAACTGGAGCACACAATGTTGTGTTTGGAGAGCCTCTGATTTGACTAAACAGTGAAAATCCCCCACAAGTGACACGATTTTAGAAGCTAGAACCCTCAGGGAACTGATCTATATGTGTGGTGAGCACACGGAACCTTCAGGTGCTTCACAGAAGTTTTTAAGGTTGAGCTGTAAAAATAAAAAAAATCTAATTTCTCCCCACAAACGTTTTTAGCACAAAATATTGCATTTTCATAAGGGTAATGTAAGGGAGGGCCAGGACCGTAGTCGTGACCTGTACTTTAGCAGCTGCGCCCAGCCCTTCCCCCTACATGAATCAATACTATGCTCCTCGGCATACCTGCATCTCCAGATCCATCTTCACCTGGACACTTCCCAGGCCATAACAGTCCCTCTTCTAGGTGACACCCATCAATGGAGACACCGTCTGAGAAAACTTTAACACTTTCTTTACTTAGGATTTCTCACGTTACATCCACAGTTGGTACATAATAAAATTTGCTTGCTTCCTGATCTTTCCCTTGCTTGTTGTCACTTCTGTGCAGTACACGCCCAGACTGGACCATACTAGACTACTTCCCAGTTCCTTCCAGGTCTGACCTCACTATAATGACATTTCCTTCAGCCTGTTTCACCCCAGACATGAACTCATCAATCACTGTTTGGTGACACCCGGTGAAGCACCCGGCCCGTCTTTACCGATCTCGTCAAGTGCCAACTCCTTTCAGCTCCTTAGTCCAGCCAACTTCTGCCCTAAAAGCATTGGCCCAGGCGATAAGACGCCACATCTTACTTTTCCTGTTCTGACCCACTGCTAAGACCTGCAGTGGCTGTGGGTAACGTGGGCAATAACGACTTAACGCTACGTGACTGCCAAGCGGTCCGGGCCTATAGCCTATGTGTAAGAATGACCTCCTCTAATGTCTCAATAAAGGATGCACTAACTTTCCCTGACTGTACATACACAAATGACACATAATATACATACAATATTTTCATACAGGTACATGAGACAATATATACAGTTATTCATACAATGGCAACACATTCAAGTGGCAATACCATAAGTAATGAGTGGTAATACATAATTATACATGTAGCAGTACCGCAGGCAATAATCACAAAAACACGTCTAAACATTAAGGACTGGAAGACAATCAGAGGGAAGGGAGGCATAAGAGACATTATATCTTACCCCCTTACAGCTACATGAGAAATTGCACCATACAATTTGTTGTGCAATTTCTCCTGAGTATGCCGATATCCCATATGTGGGGGAATACTACCTTTGAGGCACAGTGCAGAGCTCAGAAGGAAAGAGGCACCACTTTGGAGTTCAGATTTTGCTGAAATGGTTTGAGGGTGCCATGTCACATTGGCAGAACCCCTGAGGTGCCAGAACAACAGAACCCCCCCCCCCCCCCTATATATGAACTCATTTTACATACTACACTCTCCAATTAAAACATCTAGTGGTGCAGTGATGTGCCTCAGAGTTTATACCACTGAACAGTGAAGAAAGAGTAAATTATACTTGTACCACTAAAATGTTGTCTTAGCCTCAACCTTTTAATTTTTCTAAGGACTAATAAGATTTTTTTTTTTTTTTTTTTTTTTTACAACAAACTGAAATCCATTTTTTTCCTGTGTTCTCCAATACCCTAGATGTAATCGGGGAAATATATTTCAGGCACAGTGCAAAGCTTAGAAGACAAGGAGCAGCAGATTTTAAGGGCATGTCACACTAAGAGATATCGCTATAACTAGTGACGTTATAGCGATATTGCTAGCGATATCGCTGTGTCTGATACTTACCTACGACCGGCTCCACTGCTGCTTATCGCTGACCGCGTGAGAACGTCCAGGACTGTTTCTCGTCGTCTGCTTCCTGCGGCGCTTCCTGCTGTGACAACGAGCGACGCGTGGAGCCGGGCGGGAGGACGCAGGATCGCCTGGTGTGACAGGTAAGTAGCGACCCCCGACCCCAACGATGTCGCTAGTGAGATCTGCCTGTGTGGCAGCTCACTAGCGACCACTTGGCGATGTACCAGCGATCCTGACCGCGTCATATCGCTGGTACATCGCTAAGTGTGACAGTACCTTTACTGTTAAGGTTTGCAGGTGCCATGACTCACTGGGAGAACCTATGAGGTGCCAAACCTCCCCCCCCCCCCCCTCCCCTTCCACATAAGTGACCCCATTTTACAAATTACACCTCTCAATGAATTCATCTAGGGGTGCAGTAATCATATTGACACCATGGGTGTGTCACAGAATTTTATACCATTGGACAGTGAAGACAAAATAACTGTATTTTTTTACCACCAAAATTTAAGTTTTATCCCCAGATTTTACATTTTCACTCAAGAAGTGGGTAAAAATGGCCAGAATTTGTCCCACAATATCTACTGAATGTGGCAATACCCCATATGTGGCCATACAGTACTAATTAGGCATACGGAGAGACTCGTGAGGAACTTAGCGCTATTCGCCTTCTGGAGCTCAGATTTTCCTAGACCATTTTTCAGTCTTCATATACAGAGCCCCTAATTGTTAGAAAAGCAGAATTCTCTTTACCACCCCCCCCCCCCCCCCAGTGACCGTTTGGGAAACTATACCCCTTGGGGAATTTATCTACAGGTGTAGTGACGATTTTTGACTCCAGCCCATAGGTATTTTCCAGACACAAGAATCAATGAATGTTGCCGAGTGAAAATTGCAAACTGCCGTTGTAGTGAACGGTATGCTGTGGTAACCAGTACGCTGCAATCACGAGTATGTTATGCCCAGCCCGTGCTTCTGGAGGCATGCACCTGTAAGTTAGGTGGGCTAGCATCACTTCAGAAATGCCACACGTGTATGCATTATGTGGTTTAGGTACACTGTGAGGCTCAAGGGAGGGGGGCATTTGGATTTGAGAGCGGAGAATTTGCTGAATTTCTTTTGGCAGTTGAAGAGCCATTTCCCTTTTCCAAAGCCTTTGTGCTACTAGTAATGTAGAAGCCCTCTATATTTCCTTTAACCGATTGACCTGAACCAGAGCTTGCTTTCTTTGTGGATTGAGTTGAAGCTTTTATTGGGAACATTTTACATAATGTTTGGTATCACATTTATTCGGCGCTCTATGCTGACCACTTACTCTGGGGTTTCCATCTAAATATCCGAGGGATCCATTCACTATAATGAGGCAGCATAGTTACTCTGGACTCTGGCCTCTGTTCAGCAGTGTCCTTCTTTTCAGAAGTTCACCGAACTGTGCCGACAGCACTTTTTTTATGCAATCCTAAAGATGGACACAGCCAGATCACAGGTCACACTGCATCCACAGTGGCTCCATCTGCCTCATTATAGGGAATCTTCAGTCAGAGGTTCTGTCTGAATAATGTATTTTCAGAGATTTACACTGAAATCCCTGTGCAAGAGCTCAATGCAGATTGCAGGATAAATATGCGTCGAGTCATACTACGATCTTTGGGAGGCAGAATGAAAAAATCAACAGCACGTGAAGAATTTTTTTTAAATTTATTTTTTACGCCATTCCTCATGTGTTAGAAGGGATTAGGCGACTTTATTCTTCTTGAGCGTTATAATTTTTCCATTGTTTTTGGCCCACAGTCATGTCAGGTCTTTTTTTTTAGTGGGATGAGTTGACGTTTTTTATTTGTACCATTTTTCGCACATGACACTTTTTGATCGCTTTCTATTCTCAGTTATGTGAGGCAGAACAAATGGCGATTCAAGAATTTCTTTGGGGAGGGTGGAGGTTTATGCTGGTGCGTGTGTGGTAAAATTGATAAGGCAGTTTTATTTTAGTATGATTACAGCGATACCTCATTTAGATCGTTTTTCTCTTCTGATGCTTTTATACCATAAAAACAATTTTATATAAAAAAAAAAATATTTTTGCATCGCTTTATTGTAAGAGCTGTTGTAACTTTATTTTTCAGCTGATGGAGTGGTATGATGGCTTGATTGTTTTTGCAGGACAAAATGACGTTTTCAGCGGTATCATGTTTATTTATAACCCTTTTTTTTTTTTTTTTTTTTTTTCTTTTAAATATTTTTACAATTACTAAAAAATTAACTTTTTTTTCTAGCTTTTTACTTTGTCCCACTATGGCACAATCATTTTTTGCATGCTAATCACTTCTACAGCATGGAGATGTAGCAGCATCTCCATGCTGCAGAAACTGTCAGCTGTGCACTGACAAAGTTCCTCATCATGCACTGGGCATGATCAGCAAGTTTACTAGGTCTGGTGACCCAGATGCCGTCACGATGACAGTGGGTAACCATTGCAACGTTCGGAACCCCATTGCAACGTTCGGAACCCCACGTCACGCTGCGGGGTCTCTGATCGCAGCATTTTGGAGGTTAAAGATCAGGAGCGGTCATACATAGCACCTGGCACTTAGTGCCGGGTGTCGGCTGTCAGAATCAGCTGACAACTGGCAGTGATCGCCTGCACCCCCCCCCCCCCCCCGTGTGTGTGTAGGCAACTGCTTAGATGTAATATTCCGTTCCTGGTCAAATAGGGACAGAATATTACATCCGATTGTCGGAAAGAGGCGAAAATCCTTGCTGCTGAATTAGAGAAGTTTACCTTCTGATATATACCATTTTGCACATTTAAGGTATGTTCACACGAGGTGTTCTTGCTGCATTTTATTTTTTTGTACATTTTCAGCTGTATTCTCCTTTCTTTTTTTTTTTTTTTTTTTTTTTTTCCCTGCAGCTTCTTTACTGCCAACCTAGAAAGCAGGTGTTGCTGCAGGAAAAAATCACTGAAAAAATGCCACGTGTGAACAAAGCCTTATATTTATTATAAATGATCATACATAAGATCTTTCTGTCCTGGGAGATAAAACCTGACCTCAATCTTTTCATCTTCATCACTAGAAATATAATGCATTAAAAAGTGTGGGACTGTAAATTTGCTGATCTTGCGTTTTCTTTCATACTAATTATTTTCCCTCTTCCTCTCTTCTCAGCTCTTCGATCACATTGTGAATTGCATCACAGAATTTCAAAAAGAGAATAATCTTCAAGGGAAAAGATTGCCCTTGGGTTTTACATTCTCCTTTCCTTGTAAGCAGAACAGTCTAGATCAGGTAAGATACGAAAAAAAAAGATATACTTGTTCCTAAACCAAGTACGCTTGTATAATTAAGTTTTTCTTGCCTAAATAGGGCATCCTGATTACCTGGACAAAGGGTTTCAGTGCTTCAGGATGTGTGGGAGAGGATGTTGTACGGCTACTCCGAGAAGCTGCAATACGGAAACAGGTAATAGCAGTTTGAATGCATTCTGTCCCGTTCAGGTTCCTGTGTGTGTATACATACACACACACACACTTATTATTTGTGCTCTATATGTTACAGAACTCTGACTTCTATGTTATTGCACTTGTGAATGATACTGTGGGAACAATGATGTCCTGTGGATATGATGATCCAGCCTGTGAAGTAGGCTTAATAGTAGGTAAGATAAGCGAGAAGAGCAAAATTGTTGGGATACTTACACATTACATCTTCAGGGGCTTTTATGATGCTCTTAATAGGAAGATTTTCAGTAAGATTTTTTTTTCTGGCTCAGGGAAATTTCACCCATTTAATCCAAATCAGCATATATGAAGTCAGACATTGATTTTGAACAAGAGGGTCTGGTTCTCAATCTATGTTCAAGTTAATCCTATGGCTGAGGTCAAAGTTCTCCAAGAGCCAGTTCAGATCTTCCATAGAAAACGCTCTCAACAATGTATTGAAGGGCATTGCTTTTTGCATCGGGGCCAAGTCATGTTGGATCCGAAAAGGGCCTGCTGTAACTGTTCCCCCAAAGTTGGGAACATAAAATTGTTAAAAACTACTTGAAATCCTGTAGCAATAAAGTACGATTTCCCATCATTGAAAATAATGGGCTTCTTTGAAAACCAGCAGAGGCCAACCTCTGGGGGAAAAAAAAAAGTTGATAGAGGAAATAAACCAGCTTGCCTGGACAGCTGATGGCATATGAAAGAGTGGAAATGTGTGGCCACACGAAAGGGTGAATAACAGCTTCTCAAATGCCAAAAAAAAAAATATTTTTCAAAAATTAAAAATATGATGGCAAGGATTTAATGGTGATCTGCAAGCTACGCATTTCAAATATTGTGTCTTTTATTTCAAAGCGCTGAATTTTGAAAGGACGCAGAAACTGTTTGAAACGAATAGTTTGCAGATCACAATGAAATCCTTTTCTTCATGCTTTCAGTTTTTCAAGAATGAAGTTTTTTGGCATTTGAGAAGCTGTTTTCACCCTTTCTTTGGATATCTGAAAAAAACAAGAGCATTAACCCTCCTCCAGCAAACTTTAGTTAGCAAAATGCAGTCAAACAGGTAATTGTCTCCTGGTGTTAAGCAAACTTGTACATTAGGGTCGCATGATCAGTCACTCCATGGATTTGTTTCCACAGCTCCAGAGTTGAGTAGTGTGGCATGCTTTATATCCCTACATGAGACAAATTACAATTGTGTTTTGTGATGAACAGCTTGTATGCAATTGCTTAGCCATTCAAATCCAAGCCATTAAGCTCCCAGGACAGTTTGTGCGCTCATGTTAATGCCAGATCTGGTTTGGAATTCTGTAGTTATTGGTTCAGCAGAGCGTTGGGGACTTTCATGCAGTTTACACCTCAGTACTTGGTGACTCTGCCCTATAACTTTAAGTGGTCTTGTCTCTCGTGAAGGAGTTCCCTTTTGCTTCCCAAACTCTCCGTTTCAATAAGACCACTCACAAGTGATGATGAAATATTTTAAAATGAAAGTTCACAAACTGACGTGTTGCAACGGTAGCATGTTCTTACAGCCACCGTTATCAACTGGCTGCATAGTCATTTCATTTACTGTGACCCACAAACTGAGCTCTACATCTGTTGAAATGTTAAGTGATTGCTTCCTTGTGGCCATCCTAGACTTTCCCCTTGTTTTAAGTCAAAACCTTTTGTCTGCTTCTTTATCCTTGTCACCCTGCCACCTCTGCTTACAGACCCATCTGTTATGAATGGGAAACCGAGGAGGAAAAAAAGACGACAAGCTAAGTCTCAGAAAGCCAGAGACGTTGGTAACTATGCAAATTGCAGATCCCTGATCTTACCAGCACAACTAGCAGCAGTCGTGGAGCGTTCCTACATTGGTCCCAGACGCCTCGTCGCAACCAGAGAACTTCATAAGCCTAAAGCAGGAAAAGAGGAAAACTAACTGCCCCAGAGCAGACCCCAAAGGAAAGACAGCCCCCCACATGTATTGACGGTGAAACAAGATGAAAGCACAAATAAAGGCAGAAAAATAGGCTGAGCAAACGATGGGGCCCGACTAACTAGAAAGAACAGGAAGGGAAAGACACTGTCTGCAATCTGCCCAAAAAAATCTACAAAAATATTGTCCAACACTTCTGATAGCAAAATTAACCCTGAAGTCACTAGACTTCAAAACCTATATCAGCACTCTGAAATATTCTGAGACAGAGCAAAAAAGAGGCCAATCTAATAAAGGACAAAAGTAGATTGGCAAATACTGATTAATAGGAGTGGAATTTCAGCATAGCCCCAGCAGGGGCAGGCTGATTACACAAAAAACTGAATTGACCAACAAGCGCAAGTGTGAACATTAGCAAAAAACAAACTTAACTTGAGAAGACTGGAAGAGAGCTGAAGTCCAGGACCTGAGAAGCAGACTGAATCACCAGCACCCGGATAGGGCGTCAGCTGTCTTATATCCAGTCTGATACTCCAGAGATCCAATCGTTATCTTCCTCATCAGGTGGCAGATCACTACCACTTAAACCAACCGCACTACCTCCTGTCACCACCAGAGGGAGAACGGAAGGGGAACTCTCAACTGGTGGAGCAGAAAATGAGTTCATGACAGTACCCCCCCCCCCCCCTTGAGGAGGGGTCACCGAACCCTCATCCATGCCACCAGGGCGATCAGGATGGGCCAGGTGAAAAGCACGAACCAATTTATTGGCATGAATATCAGAGGCAGAGACCCAAGAATTATCCTCCTGGCCATAACCCTTCCATTTGACCAAATACTGCAGTCTCCGTCTAACCAAACGAGAATCCAATATTTTCTCTACCTCATATTCCACATTGCCTTTAACCAATACAGGATCAGGAGGTGCCGCCACAGGAACTACTGGCTCAACAAACCTCTTCAACAGTGACTTGTGAAATACGTTATGGATTTTGAAAGTAACTGGAAGAGCCAATCGAAAAGAAACAGGATTTAAGAATCTCCAAAATCTTATAAGGTCCAATAAATGTTGGCTTGCATTTTGGAGATGCAACCTTCATAGGAATATTCTTAGACAACAGCCTAACCATATCACCCACTTTAAACTGGGGACCAATGGTCCTACGCTGGTTGAAAAAACGCTGGGCCTTTTCCTGAGAGAGTGACAACTTATCCACCACTTGGTCCCATATCTGCTGCATTCTCACAACCACAGTGTCCACACCTGGGCAGGACGAAGATTCCACTTGCCCTGAAGAGAATCGAGGATGAAACTCAAAATTACAGAAAAAGGGTGATACCAGAGTGGCAGAACTAGCTCTATTGTTCAGCGCAAATTCAGCCAAGGGCAAAAATGAGACCCAATCATCTTGATCAGCAGATATAAAACATCTTAAATAAGACTCCAGGGTCTGGTTTGTTCTCTGTCTGCCCATTGGTCTGGGGATTGAACGCGGAGAAGGATAACTGAATTCCCAGACTGGAACAAAAGGCTTTCTAGAATCTGGAAACGAACTGGACCCCTCTATTGGACACAATGTTCTCAGGAATCCTGTGTAACTGAACCACCTGTTGTAAAAACAAGGGCACCAACTCAGCGGAAGATGGCAACTTTGGGAATGGTACAAGATGGACCATCTTCGAAAATCTATCACCAATCACCCAGATAAGTCATTCTCTGAGACAGGAAGATCAGAAATAAAATCCATTTGAGATATGGGTCCATGGCCTCTTGGGCACCGGCAGGGGCATCAGCAACCCACTAGAATGAGAACAGGGTTTAGACCGAAACCAAGTCCCACAGGACTGTACAAAATTCCTCACATCACGAGATAAGGCAGGCCACCAAAACGACCGACTCACCAAATCTCTGGTACCAAAAATACCAGGATGACCAGCCAATGCGGAGCAATGGACTTCAGACATCACTCTCTTTCTCCACTGGTCAGGAACATACAATCTTCCCATAGGGCAACGCTCAGGTTTATCCTCCTGAAATTCCTCCAGGGCGCGTCTCAAATCGGGCAAAATGGCAGAACTATCCCCTCACCTAGGATAGTAGTAGGCTCGGTCACATTAAGAGAATCAGCAAAGAAACTCCTAGAAAGGGTGTCTGCCTTAACATTCTTAGTGCCCGGAAGAAAAGAGACCACAAAATTAAAACGCGTGAAAAACAAGGCCCATCTAGCCTGTCTAGGATTCAAGCGTTTGGCCGACTCCAGAAAAATCAGATTCTTGTGATTGGTGAGGACCACAAATTGATGTTTAGCTCCCTCCAACCAATGTCTCCACTCCTCAAATGCCCATTTCATGGCCAACAATTCCCGATTCCCGATTCCCCACATCATAGTTGCGTTCAGATGGGGAAAACTTTCGAGAAAAGAAGGCACAGGGATTCATCTTAGAAGTCACAGGGTCTTTTTGGGACAACACAGCTCCTGCACAAATCTCAGAAGCGTCCACCTCCACTTGAAATGGAAGTGAGACATCAGGTTGCCGTAAGACTGGAGCTGAAGTAAATCTCCGCTTAAGCTCCTGAAATGCCGAGACAGCCTCAGGAGACCAATTCAGCACATCAGCTCCCTTCTTGGTCAGATCAGTCAGTGGTTTGACAATACTAGAAAAATTACCTATAAATTTACGATAGAAATTAGAAAAACCCAAAAACTTCTGGAGAGCCTTCAAAGTAGGCTGAACCCAATCATAAATGGCCTGTACCTTGGCCAGGTCCATTTCAATAGTCGAGACAAGATAAATCCCAAAAATGAAATCCTCTGTACACCAAAGAGGCACTTGGATCCCTTAACAAACAGGGAATTCTCCCTCAAAATCCAGAACACACTCCGGACATGTTCCACATGGGAATCCCAATCACTAGAAAAGATCAAAATATCATCCAGATAGATGATCAAAAACTTATCCATGAAGTCTCAGAAAATATCATCATTCATAAAGGACTGGAAGACAGAAGAGAGCCCAAAAGGCATCACCAGGTACTCGGTGTGCCTCCGGAGTATTAAACGCTGTCTTCCATTCATCCCCGTGCTTGATGCGAATAAGATTATACGCCCCCCTGAGGTCAAGCTTAGTAAACCAGCAGGCACTCTTAACTCTGGAGAATAAATCAGACATCAGAGGTAACGGGTACTGATATTTAACTGTCATCTTGTTAAGGGAACGATAATCAATACACTGTCTTAATGAACCATCTTTCTTGGCCACAAAAAAACCCAGCGCCTAACGGTGACAAGGATGGTCTAATATGACCCTTCTCCAATGACTCCTTAATATAGGATCTCATAGCATCATGTCCGGGTACAGATAAGTTGAAAAGCCGACCCTTGGAAAATTTACACCCAGGCATCAATTCAATTGCACATTCATAACTCCTATGAGGAGGCAAAGATGCAGACTTACACTCACTAAAAACATCAGAGAAATCAGCCAGATAATCAGGAATATCATGAGACTGAGGAGAAGTGGAGAAAACGGGAGCGTCCCTAAGAGCACACTGACAACCCCAACTCACCACAGACACAGGTTTCCTATCCAAAACTGGGTTATGAGTTTGCAACCAGGGAAAACCCAGAACAATAGTATCATGCAAATTATGCAGCACCAAAAATTTACAATTTTCTTGGTGGTCTGGGGCAACTCGCATTATCACCTGGGTCCAAAACTGAGGTTTATTCTCTGCCAAAGGAGTGGCATCAATACCCCTCAAAGGAATGGGCGTCTGCCGAGGCGTCCTGAACAAACCACAACGTTTAGCAAAGTCCAAATCAATCAGATTCAGAGCTGCTCCTGAATCCACAAAAGCCTTAGTGGAAAATGTGGACAAGGAGCAGATCAGAGTAATTGCCAAAAGGAACTTAGGTTGTATACTGCCCACAGCAAATGTGTATGCAAAACGTTTCTCTCGTTTAGGGCAGAGAGAAATAGTATGAGAGGCGTCTCCACAGAAAAAACACAGCTTATTACGCCTTCTAAACTCACGACGTTGCGCCCTAGACAAAACCCCATCACATTGCATAGGTTGACATTTGTTCAAAAGGTGGCAGCGCTTCCCGTGTAGTTTTACGTTCACTTAAACGCCGATCATCTTGAATGGCTAATGACATAGAGCCATCCAGACCAGAGGGAACAGGAAATCCCACCATAACAACTTTTACGGTCTCTGACAAACCTTTCCGAAAGAGAGCTGCCAATGCACTATCATTCCATGTAGTAAGGACCGCCCACTTTCGGAATTTTTGACAGTATAACTCTGCAGAATCCTGACCCTGGTTTAATGCCAACAGGGTTCTCTCAGCTTGATCAACGGCATTAGGTTCATCATACAACAACCCCAAGGCCTGAAAAAATGCATCCACATTAGTCAGAATAGGATTTTCAGGTGTCAGAGAAAAAGCCCAATCTTGGGGATCGCCACGCAGCAAGGAGATGGCAATTTTAACCTGCTGCACAGAGCTCCCCGATGAGTTAGGCTTCAAAGCAAGAAATAATTTACAATTATTAAAATTCAGAAATTTGGACCAATCCCCCGAAAACACATCAGGAGTAGGAATCTTGGGTTCAGCAGCATGTGACTGAATAAGGTAGGTGGAAATTCCCTGTACTTCAGCAGCAAGCTGCTCCACACGATCAGACAGTTGCTTAAGCTCCATTAGGAAAAAAATCCTCCTACGGCCCCAGAGAAAGAGGAAAAAATGCATAAAAAAAAAATCTGACACTTTTTTTTTTTTCTTCTTTCTCTAACAATTCTTTCCTGCTTTTGAGTACCCTAGAATCTGCGGTATGGCTGGTGAATTTGTTATGAACTGGAAACCGAGGAGGAAAAAAAAGACAACAAGCTAAGTCTCAGAAAACCAAAGAAGTTGGTAACTATGCAGATTGCAGATCCCTGATCTTACCCGCACAACTAGCAGCAGTCGTGGAGCGTTCCTACGTTGGTCCTAGATGCCTCGTCACAACCGGAGAACTACATAAGCCTAAAGCAGGAAAAGAGGAAAACAAACTGCCCCAGAGCAGACCCCAAAGGAAAGACAGCCCCCCACATGTATTGACGGTGAAACAAGATGAAAGCACAAATAAAGGCAGAAAAATAGGCTGAGCAAACGAAGGGGCCCGACTAACTAGAAAGAACAGGAAAGGAAAGACACTGTCTGCAATCTGCCCAAAAAAACCTACAAAAATATTGTCCAACACTTCTGATGGCAAAATTAACCCTGAAGTCACTAGACTTCAAAACCTATATCAGCACTCTGAAATATTCTGAGACAGAGCAAAAAAGAGGCCAACCTAATAAGGGACAAAAAGTAGATTGGCAAATACTGATTAATAGGAGTGGAATTTCAGCATAGCCCCAGCAGGGGCAGGCTGATTACACAAAATACTGAATTGACCAACAAGCGCAAGTGTGAACATTAGCAAAAAAACAAACTTAACTTGAGAAGACTGGAAGAGAGCTGAAGTCCAGGACCTGAGAAGCAGACTGAATCACCAGCATCCGGATAGGGCGTCGGCAGTCTTATATCCAGTCTGATACTCCAGAGATCCAATCGTTATCTTCCTCATCAGGTGGCAGATCACTACCACTTAAACCAACCGCACTACCTCCTGTCACCACCAGAGGGAGAACGGACGGGGAACTCTCAACTGGTGGAGCAGAAAATTGAGTTCATGACACTCATCATTGAAAGCTGTCAATCCTAGCCATTCGTGCAAGGAAAAAAGTTGTTCCATTCTGACATAACTAGAAATGGGGGAGATTGAAGGATTTATTTTCCTAAACTAGTTTCAGATTTTGCGTCCTGTCTAGAAGATTGTTGTAGGAATATTGAATTACGAGTTACATTATATAATGGTCTAATCTGCATGTCCTATATTTTACAGGAACTGGCACTAATGCTTGTTATATGGAAGAAATGAAAAATGTGGAGCTTCTTGATGGAGATGATGGCCTAATGTGTATTAATATGGAATGGGGGGCATTTGGAGACAACGGATGTCTGGATGATATCATTACCTCTTTTGATCAAGATGTTGACAACCATTCCATAAATCCTGGAAAACAAAGGTTTATGACCACTTATTCAGTATTTCAATATTTATTACAAAACTTTCTACAGTTACATGTGAAAATTATCTTTTAAGGTTCAATTACACTCCAAGATTGTCATGAATGAGCGCTCGTTTCATGATTTTTCTGTTTAAATAGGCTATGAATCACTTGATGAAAGAGCAAAGCGCTTGTCAGACTAAAATGATTTTTAAGCGGGCTTAAAAAAAATCTTCATCCTTGGTAGCTCATCCTGTGTAAACAGGTCTTGCGCTGCTGAAAACAATGGTAGCCTATGTGCACGGAATTGCCTTTTTACAGATCAATCAGTGCACAATGCAGTGCAGTCTACGTGCATAAATGGGCAATTAAACAACCACTGATCAGCAGACAAATTGATGATTGCAGTTAAGTGCCACATCAACTAATGTAAATGGCTTTTTGGCTTAAAGGGAATCTGTGACTTCAGGTTTTTGCTCTTTAATATGAGGGCAGCATGATGTAGGGGCAGAGACTCTGATTCCAACGATGTATCACTTACTGACGGCTTGGTGCAGTTTGGATAGAATTCCTATTTTATCGATCATCCATGACAGCACCACAAGAGAGGGGATCTGCCCACCAAGGACCGTAAACCTACAGGCTAAAAGGGCGGCACCTCTTCCATGCATCAGTGGGTTCCTACCATTGATGGGGGAACCTGGTGCGATGACGCAGCAGAAACGCAGTGTGACGTCACTCGTGCCCAGAGGGCTACTGCATTGTAAAGACACTAGAGGGTGTGTGGATGATGCGGGGGGTGCACCCTAGCGGAGGGGGTGGGGGTCTGTGAAGGTGACAACGCCAGGAGGCTAGTCAGGGGCAGGTGCCACATGACCTGGAAATGCCAGGGAGTACCAGGGAGAACAGGAAACAGTAAGCTGGCACCTCTGCTCAGGGTTTCCTAGCTCCCCTGTCCTTTTAGCATTATGGAGACTGATTTGAAGGAGCTGCGTAGGAAGCACCAGGAGCAAATGCAGCGTCGTCGTCCCCGTGTCAATAGTGAGGGTGGCAAGACCATGGAGAGATGGAGTTGGCAAGAGAGCAGATCCAGTCAGTGAATCTCCAGAAAGGTGGATGAATCGGCAGCCTTCAGGGATGATCTCTCAGCCGAAACGTGTCCTTCTGTCTACACTTATACCATTTGATAGCTGCAAGGTGGTAAGTGATCTTCATGAAAGCTCATTTGGTAATATAGTTTCCCCTTATCTCATGTCCTTTATCATCAGGGAAAGAATTGTGTGGCTAAAGTCAAGCACAAGGAATATGTTGTGCAGAAAACCTTTCATTGCCAGACTTCTGTCAGAAGAGGTTCTGTCAATCCTGTATAGAGCAGACCGTGATGGAAGAGATCCTTAACTTTGCTACTGACTTATATGGGCTATCATAAAAGCAGAGATTAAGGAGTCCCGTAGATCCCTCTCTCTCAGAAAGAGAAGAAGGATTAAAGGCTTAGGGAGGCTTCCCCTGCATCTAACTCTTCCTCTAAATCAGACTACGGGGATGACTCTGGTGGTTCCTCCTTGCTGGCCTAATCGCTATATAGTGGTTCAGGGCGCTATTGTTTTCCTTATGAAGTGGATAGGCTGATGAAAATCAGTCATATCCCCTATAGCAGTGGTCCCCAACCTTTTTTGCACAAGGGACCGGTTTCAAGCAAGACCATTCTTCTATGACCCGGTGGGGATGGAGGTGTGGCAGGGGCGGGGCTTTGGTCATAAGGGAGCGGGGCTATGGATGGGGTTGTAGTTTCGTAGTGCATACTTATCATTTAATTATAACATTTATAATGTGAATGTGACTCAACTCACCATAGGTTTTGAGTGAGTGGGAGCACTGGGCTTGTTTTCCTGCAACAAGACGGTCCCATCTAGGGGTGATGGGAGACAGCGAAAGCCTTGTCTGCATGGCTCCGCTCCCACCCTTGTCTGCATGGTAAGGGCTCCCCCGTCCTCCCCCATCATACTTGCCCTCACACTGTCGCTGAACTTCCATGCATCTCTATCCTGGCCCATCAGCTTCTTCCTGTGCGGAGCGGTCACGTAGTACCGCTCATTAAGATCATGAATATGGATGCCACGCCTATGGGAGTGGAGTCGCGTCTATATTCATGACCTTAATGAGCGGTACTACGTGACCTCTCAGCACTGGATGAAGCTGCCATGCCCAACAGGGATGCAGGAACTGAGGGTGAATATCGATGTATTTTGGAAGACGGTGGTTGCAGCTGTCACTACAGTGCTACAGCTGCTGGCTCCCCTTGTGTCCAGCATTCTGAGCCGTGGCTCCTTGGACCAGCAACAGAACTGCTATGGCCCGGTGCTGAGCCGCGGACCGCTGGTTGGGGACCCCTGCACTATAGGCATTATGAACATTAGGCCGGAGATGTCAGAGCAAGATGTACTGAAAACCTAGATCAAAGGAAATGAAGATCCTTCCATTGAATGAGAAAAATCAGGGTTTTAATGCAAAGGGAATGGAAAAGGCCAGGAATGAGGGGAACCTATCCCCTTCTTTCAAAAGGAAATGCCCCTTTGACGAGCTGTCTTCGTTGTCATGGGGCAAACAGAGCGTTTAATTCAGCTAGCGGAGGGTTCTCCTCTCCCTGACAGTTCTGCATATAAAAGGGAAGGAAGACACCAAAAATAACGTAAGTCACAATCCTGTAAGGCAAGGGGGTTGGAGCAGAGTCAGGACATCTTCAATTAGATCAGATGTGGAGTCTCCTGGACATTTTTGCCAGCAGACGAAGGTGTTTTGTTCCCTGAACACCTAAACACCAGGGAGGATCCCTTAGTGGTAGATGAATTCCTTGCCCTCTGGGACTCCAGCCTGCCATACACCTTCTCTCCAATATCCCTAATCCCGCTGGTCATAAGAAAGTTTGTGGCTAAGAATGTCTGTCTGTGTCCGACCCATGGTTTCTTCCAGAGGTGCCAAATTTGCTTTCTCAGGTGACCGTTTTCAATCCACGAGCAGCCAGCCCCCACTTAATGGCGTGGCATTTGAAAGGGTGCTGTTAGGGGAGAGATTTTTCCCTAAATATCACTTCCACTCTGCTTCAGTGTAGGAAGGCAGTCGTGACCTGGATATATGCTAGGACTTGGAGAAAATGTTTATCCTCTTCAGGTTCTAGGGTTGAAGAGGTCCTCCGACCTCGCCTTTTGGGTGAAGGGTGCTCCAGGCTGTGGTCCCTCCCTAGACTATTATTTTTCTCTGTTAATCTCTTGTAAATGTAAATCATGGGTGATTGATAAAGTTTTAGTTACTTGCCGGTAACAGTATGTTTCAGAACCCATTGCAGCACCCTTATATTCTCTCCTGTCACGTGTGGGTGAGCACTCATTTCACTAGAGTTGGATTTCCACACCTTTTTAGTTCATTAGGTGGTGTTGGTTGTTTTATGTTTATATTGTAATGGCCATAGGCGGTCCTCTCATGCTCTGTAATTCAACTGATGCGAGGGAGAGGGGCTTCCCTATTAAGCCTGTAGGTTTCCTGTCATTGGTGGGTGGATTTCCTCTCTCCTGGTGCTGTCATGGGTTCCGAAAAACTTACCGATAAGTAACTAAGACTTTCTCTGCTGTAGACCTATCCATGGTCTGAATGCTGAACTGTGCATAACCCAGCCCACACAATTTGATTGGCACCTTGCTGACCATGTACAGTGCACACGAGAAGATGTCAGTGGTGGGGGCTGAGTTAGATTAGTTTGTCTGGCCTCCATGTGAGTCCTAGCATGATGATGATACTACTACACAGGTATTAGGATGTGCAGTGAAACAGGGGGAATACAATTACTTGTTTAATAGGTACAAGAATAACCTCCTCGCAGGGAGCAACAGGGGATAAACAAGGTGACGGTTGTGGGGTACAAAGGGAAGAAATAACTCAAGATGGCCATGTATAAATTTCAATTTCACTTAGCGTAATTCAGATGTCTTTCTCTATTCCTGAATTGGATGGCTGGCTGCTGGCTGAGGCCGGTGCTGTGTTCTTCCGGCTTCCCCGCCTAACAAGTCGATTTCACTTCTGGTGGCAGTGGGCAGTCACTGCTCTGACCCGCTGAGCCCCTAGTCCTTTATGCTGCAGAGCAGCAAAGAATAATCCAGTGCGATCCTCCGTACGCCCGATTGAGGTCTGAGAGTCCTTGCTACACTTGACCATAATCACTGCTGTGTGGCCTACCTTTACCTACGGCTCAGCGTCAGCCGTCACTGACACTTCGCTCTGGCGGGAAGCCCCTCTCTTTTCCCACGCAAACCCTCTTGCACCCCTCTGGCTCACTACACACCCTCTACACAGGTCAAGGGTCTGCTCTGTCGTCAATCTCCTTCCCCCTCTGCAACAGTAGGCCTGGCCTCAGCAGTTCCAGACCCACAGCCCGGTCTTCTCCTCTACACCAATCTCCTGATATGATTGTATTGAAACTACAGCACACAGCCTAGTAAGTGATATATCACTGGAATCCGTCTCTGTCCCTATGTCATGCTGCTTTCAGAACAAATGGCAAAAACCTGATAACAGATTACCCTTTAAAAGGTTACCGGGAATGCTAAAGCAAGTGTTTTTTTTTTTTTTTTTTTTTTTTTTTTTGTTTTTTTTTTCCTTTTTAATTGTTACTTTGTATAAAATTGTTTACACTCTCCCCTCTGACCCCTGTAGTTCAAAAGTTATTGAAGTACATCTAGGTCTTGTGGTTTGGTGTGAAGAGCACCAAAACACAGACTCTGCACCAGTTTGCATGATCTCTGTAGCTAGCCATACATGATAGTTATGGCCTCTTGGATGAGCCAATCTAGGGACAAGCGTTCATAAGATTGTTCACTTCAAACAATCAGCCTATATACACAGGCAGGCGAAATGAGAAAAATGTTTATTCATCGAGTGATTGATTTTTAAAGCTGGCTTAAAAATCCTAGTTATGGGCTGACCAATGGCCCATGTAAACCAATGAGGTGCTGCTGATAACATGGCATTCTATGCACACAGAACGATCAATGTTCATTAGCCTGTCTAAGCAGGCCAGTAAATGACTGCTGCTGATTGTTTTGAATGCAGCTGATTGGCAGCTGTTCAACTATTGGCTGTTTGAAAGAGGCAGCATTCTACCACTTCCATCATTTCCTCCTCCCCCACCATCCCCATCATTGTCCTCTCCATCACCTCATCATTGCCCTCCCCTCCACCTACACACAGACACACACAGCACCGTTCACCTCTCTGCACATTCCGCCGCAGCGCTACACACACACACATATATAATATATATGCGCACACACACACAGCACCTCTTACCTCTCTGCACGCTCTCCCACAGCTGAAGCATCATCACCGGCAGCTTCCTCTCTCTGGCACAGCCAGACGCTGAATGATTACGTCATCCAGCGGCGCTTGTGTCTGTGTGAGGGGAAGCGTGGGCAGCAAGAAGGACTGATCCCTGCAGCTCCACTCCACTGCTATTTTCTCTTGTAGGCAGCAGAGCTGCAGGGATCACTCCCTGCCTGCCGCACATGAGGGCAATCTGGCTAGGGCCCCCCAGAGCCTCTGAGCCCGATAAACAGGCCAGACTGCCCTCATTATAGCTGCACTGCAGGTGCCCCCCTCCACCTCTGGGCTCCGTTGCAACTGCACAGGCTGCACTTGCGGTATGTCCGCCCATGATTCACTTGTAAACTGTAGAAAAATAAATGGGTGCAATAGGGTTTTATCTTGTGTAAGAGGAAATCTAGGTGCTGCTAATTGCTCGTCTGATTGAGTTACCTGAAACCCCAACAATTCGAGTAGCTTAGAAAGTTGGCTGCTACAAACCCTTGGGTAGATCTAAGAGGAAAAGAACTATGAAAAATGGGGTGCACTGCCGATGGTAACCGATGAATGAAACCAAGGATATTTATTTGATGTTTGTCAACAAATTTCAAAGTTGTCCAACTTCTTAATCAGGACAAACCATGAAAGGCAGTGTAAAAGAGGCCTTACTCCCATGTAGGCGAAGACCAATCATCTCAAGAGTTGTCCAAAGAGATGGCAAGGATTAGACTTTGAGCTTTACCCTACCACAAAATACACTTGACTTGCCAATGGGACTTTAAGTTGTATTCTTAGTTATTTCAGTCATGTATGAAAGGGGCATTGCTGGAATCAACCTCTTGGAACAGAAGAGACATTCAATTAGGATACAAACAATTATAGTCAGCAGTACTAATGGTCTGGAGAACACGGATGCTAATGTTGCCAGCATAGTATTGAACCCTTTAGAGTCTAAAGTTTAGACTGTTTCAGAAAGCCTGAGCTCCAACTAGATTAAAAATTCAAACAAAAATAATCTACGCAGATTTAGAGAGCTAAAGAAAGAAAAATTAAAAAAATAACATGGTGGCGATACAATTTAAGTTACAACCACTGGCATCATACACGCTCGGTAAAAGTGACTGGTTTCCATATGCCTCCTTTTTCAGATATGAGAAGATGATCAGCGGAATGTACTTAGGAGAGATTGTGCGCCAAGTTCTAATAAAGCTCACCAAAGAAAAGGTTCTATTTGGTGGCAGAATCTCTGACAAACTGAACACAAGAGGTCTCTTCCCCACTAAGTTTTTATCAAGTATTGAAAGGTATTTGTTTCTCCTGAAAAAAGTGTGTATTTATGTATGAGATGTAATAATAGTAATAGTGAGAACCCCCAAAACTAATATATTTATTTTTTCTTTAAAAAGGCAAGACCATATAGACTAACTATTACAGCAGTGAGCTGGTTAATGTAAAGTGAGCATAATGTGTATTTTTTAATCAAATTCTCTGCTAAATAATTTTTTACAAATTCCAACAAACCAGCAAATACTCAATTTTGTGCATGTCTGTGTACCGTGATGTGTTTTTTGTTTTTGATTGACTCTAAAATAAACCTTAGAAATGATTTATTTTTCTGTCATGCCATATTAACATATTTCTGATTAGTTTCCTCCTTTTGAATTATGCCATGCTGAGATTGTTGCTTTTCTGAGAATTGTGCCGGAGGTGATAGACTGGTAGACATTTACACGAAGCTCTGTTTCCTCCTCAGTGATACCCTTGGCCTGCTGCAGGTTCGCTCCATTCTAGATCAGTTAGGTCTGAAGAGCACCTGTGACGATACAGTGCTAGTGAAGGAGGTTTGTACCACTGTATCAAGAAGAGCAGCTCAACTATGTGCTTCTGGCATTGCTGCTGTTGTAGAGAAGATAAGAGAAAATCGAGGCCTTGAACATCTCGGAATCACCGTAGGAGTGGATGGAACCTTGTACAAGCTGCATCCCCAGTAGGTGGATATAAATGTAAATTAAAGGGAATTGGTCAGTAGGAACAACCCTCCCTAATCAATCTACATGGGCATGTAGGGCATAGAAAGTTGAATAAAATGATACCTTGATATCTGTGATCCAATGTTTTAAGAAAAACATGGATTTCTCTGGAATATGTAAATTAGCTGTTCAGATCTATGGGCTGGGCACAGATTTTCCCTGAGAATCTGCCTCTAGATCTTATTTTATATGAAAAAGGGTATTACCAGTGTGAGACATGAAGATCAGGAGAGAAGACTGTCAGCCATTACATGTCTCACACTAGTAACGCTCGCTTTCACATAAAGTAAGGCAGACTCTTAGGAAAATCTGGGTCCGGCCAATATATCTTAACAGCGAATTTGCATATTCTGGAAAATGTGAATTTCTCTGCAGTAAGGAATCTGATCGCAGATATCAAGGTAACATTTTATTAAACTTTTTATGCCCTACATGGCCATGTAAATTGATTAGGAGGATTGATGCCCTTTTTTATTAGGCAGTCTCAATAATCAAATATATGTTGACCTTAAAGGGAACATATCAAAGAACAACATGTTAAACTAGGTTTTTACAAGGGTGGGGTGTGTGTAATGTATTTTACATTGTTTATTAACACCTTGTTACACTACACATAAAGAATCCTTAATTACCCTCCCCTTTACATTGATCAAGTGAACTGTTTTTTTCCTGCTTCTCATGTAACTTTGCAGTGTAGACTTGAACAAAGTCAGTAGAAGAGTGGAAAATGAAATGCTTCCATTGTAATTCAGGAGATGTAGATAAGATGGGATGGCAACACTTTACAAGCAAACAAGGTGCTTTAAATTGGGTTGTCCACCCTCAGGCAACAAATCTACAGTCACTCTGTGACTGCAGACTTGTGAACCAAAACATTGCACCCACTGTGTACTGTGAGGATTCTCCAATACCAGGAGCAGGTCACAGTAAGGCTGGTTTCACATTTGCATTAAAACAACGCTGCGCCCTGCTTTGTTAAGCCCCGCCCCATCCGGGATCACCGCCTACTTTCGCATTTGCACGCATGCGATCGGCGCACCCTATCTTTAGCATAGGGTGCACAGATCATGCGCTGCCAGTGTGAAAGTAGCGTGCTGCGCACTTTTGACGGTGCGCCGTGCGCGCCGAAATGCAGCATGTTGCATTTCGGCGCGCACGGCGCACCGTCAAAAGTGCGCAGCACGCTACTTTCACACTGGCAGCGCATGATCTGCGCATGATCTGCGCACCCTATGCTAAAGATAAGGTGCGCCGATCGCATGCGTGCAAATGCGAAAGTAGGCGGTGATCCCGGACGGGGCGGGCAGGGAGCCGGCTCGGGGCGGGACTTAACGACGCAGGGCGCAGCGTTGTTTTAACACAAATGTGAAACCAGCCTAAGAATGCTGTTTGCATAAATACAGTGACATGCCAACTAGATGGCTAGCTCAGTCAAGGTAAATTGAGGGAGGCTGGACACATCTAGTTGGAATGTGGCTGGAAGCAGTGACTGATTATGAGGTCAATCTGGGCGGTAGCCTAGGGCCCAGTGGTGTGGGGACCCCCACCAGCCCAAGGAAAATTGTCCCATTATAATCTGCCACCATAGCGCCACGCACCCCATATACCGACCCCTTCCTCCCCCTCCCAGACCCACCGGCCACCGCAGCGCCAGCCCCTCACTGATAAATCCCTGCTCTGTGCACACAGGACCTGTGATGAGGTCACAGGAGGGGAGGAGGAGTCAGGGGTTACATGATCAGGGGCTTTAGTCGGAGGCCCCTGATCATGTGACACCTGACTCCTCCCCTCCTGTGACCTCATCACAGGTCCTGTGCACACACAGCCCTCAATGTATTGTATGCGGGACTCTGCTGTGCTGGTTGTCATGGTGCTTGATGAGGGATGGAGCGGAGTCACGTGCGTACGAGGTGTACAGAACGGAGCCCTGTGTGTACAGAGCTGAGCTGTGTGTTTACAGAGCGGAGCCGCATGTGTGCCAGGTGTATGGAGCAAAGCCATGGGTATGAGTTGTGCAGAGCCATGTGTGTACAAGGTGTATGATGGGGAGCATTCATACCTCCCAACCTTCCTAGATTTTGAGAGACTTCCCCGACCGGGAGCTTACTTTTCCTGTGGACACAGGAGTATACGGCGGAGCCCTGAGGAGCAAGCACTTAAACTCGCACGTGACATTCCATCAGAAGTGACGTGCTGGAAGCTGACCGGAGGAGATTGTGACGGAACCATTTAGGCACTTCAGGGAATGCTTCAGATTATCATCATGTCCTCCTCTGACAGCGGGATCGCCTTGGACTCGGGGATGTCGGCCATGTGAGTCGATCAAGATATGTCCTGCACCAGGAGGCTCAGATGGGCACTATAATGTGAGCCGGTCTGGTATAGTATCTTTATAGAATCTTTCTTTCTTTCCTTGTCTGTCCTTTCTTTCTTTCTCTTTCTGTTTTCTTTCCCCTCTTTCTTTCTCCCTCTCTGTTCTTTCTTTCCCCTTTCTTTCTTTTTTTTCTCTTTGTTCTTTCTTTCCCCTCTTTCTTTTTCTTTCCCCTTTCTTTTTTTTCGCTCTGTTCTTTTTTTCGTCCCCTCTTTCTTTCTCTCTTCTTTCTTCCTTTCTCTCTCTTCTTTCTTCCTTTCTCTCGTTTCTATCTTTCTTTCTCTCTGTTTCTCTTTCTTTCTTTCTCTCTCTGTTTCTCTTTCTTTCTTTCTCTCTCTGTTTCTCTTTCTTTCTTTCTCTCTCTGTTTCTCTCTCTGTTTCTCTTTCTTTCTCTTTCTTTCTCTCTCTGTTTCTCTTTCTTTCTTCTTTCTCTCTCTGTTCTTTCTTTCTTTTCCTCAGTACAATTCGGCGTGATCAGCAGTGCTAAATGGGTGTGGTTGGGGCATGGACATGGGTGTGACTAGTTGTGAAGTGGGTGTGGCCGGGCGGCCGGTAACCAATCATCATAGTGGAAGTCATCTGTTTCCATCAACTTTGGTATATATGGGCAGTGGGCACCTCTAGTAAGGTGGGCACGAGATGGCGGGTCTTGTCACCTCTGCTTCACACATAAGTTACTATGAGGTGTACTTTATTCCTGCCACATTTCTTTCTTGGCCTACTGAGAGAAATGTTTTGACCAGTTGAAAGTTATACAACCTGAGGATTGTGCATGTGTGCGCTGCCCATATATATTTACTCCGACCCCTATATAAACCCTGCCCCTCTCACCACCGTCCACTTTCCCATGCTCCTGTTCCAATCCTGGGGTCTTTTTTTGGTCCCCCCCCCTTGGTCTTCCACATGCTGAACATCTGGGACATGACTAACATTGTGCACTGTGCACTTGTTCGTCGCTAGGTGCAGCGTCGTGTCCAGTGTGTGAGGAGACGGCGGCTTGTCTGTGGCGTTAACCTCTCTGCTGACATGTTGGGCACAGCCTGTGACAAGGAGCGTCTCTTCCTGTGTATCCGGCCACAGGCTGCACATCGGAGGCTGCTTCTTCTATCTGGGGAAGTTCATGAAGCAGAAGCCTCTGTGTGACTCATGTGAAGTAACTTGTCTGACAGGTCATGGGTCCAGGTCAGCAGGTGATTGCAGACTATTAGCTGGTTTTGATGTTAGGTACAGGTGAGTCAGGACTAGATGTTGAGTGGAAGCCTTCCAGTATTTGTAAGGCCTCGTGCACACGCTGAGTATTTGGTGCGTTTTTCACTCAGTATTTGTAAGGCCTCATGGACACGTTTAGCATTTGGTGTTTTTTACCTCAGTATTTGTGAGGCCTCGTGCACACATTGCGTATTTGCAGAGTTTTTTTTTACCTCGGTATTTAACCCCTTCCCACCCCTTGATGCACCATATGCGTCATGAAAACTAGTGACTTCCCGACCCAGTCACATGACCGGGGGGCCCACAGAGTCTGAACAGCCCGGGGCCCTGGCTACCCTTAATCCACCCCTGGCTGGAAGTATGCAAATCACACAGGATGTCAGGATTCACAAGTCTGCAGTCACATATTGTGACAGCAGTCTTGTAGCCTAAGGCAGGACAACCCATTTTAAGCATTTCCTCTGTCATTGACTGATGTGGGAATTGGATGAACAATTGCAGGCATCACTTCTTGAGAAATGGTATAAGGCTATTAACTTTTCTGTGACTACTGGCCATCACCATTTCTATTTGTTGACTTATTGGCTTTGATTGTACTTTGTGAATACTAGTAGTTATTCGACCCATGTAGTCATGCAAAGTGAGACTCTACTATACCCACTTCCTGTATGTGCACCACTGGGGATAGATGCTGTCTGCACTCAAAGACTTGGTCATAAAGTTTTATAGCTGAATATTCTGACTGTAATCCATCGTTTTCTGAAATGGGTTATTTATACTGCAATCCTTAGCCTGAATGTAAAACTGACATTTATATTACTGTGCTTGGAGCTAGGCTGGACTGTGAAACTGGAATTATTTAGCAGTCCTTTGAGAACAATGAGTCAACTCTCTATCTAGACGTTGTGACTTGTAGACTTGAAGTTCAGTTGCTAAAAGTTGTACAGTTTGTTTGTTTTTTTTTTTGTCCTGTCATTTTATGATGTACAGTGCATTTGTTTTGAGAAACATGTGCAAAAAAGTTTCCCAGGTTTGCTTGAGGAAGCTCCTGTCCTTATTATGTAATGTTGGCAAATTCCCTTCTTTGATTTAAATCTTGATGTTTTCAAAGTCTACAGTGATATTATTCCTGCCAACCGCAACTCAATTAGACACATTAGACTTAAAGGAAAAATGGAATCAAAAAACTACCTACCGTATTTACATTTGTTTTTTGTGTTAAGCATTATCAAAGTTTTTGTCAAATTTTAAGGCTATGCGCACACGAAGCATTTTTGGACGCGCGGAATTGCATCAGATCCACAGTGTATTCTGCAACCTATGTTGGTCAATGGAAAATTCAGAATTTGTGTGTACATGCAGTGGAAAAATATGTACGGATTGGCAGTGTTTTATTTTCCACAGCATGTCAATTATTTTTGCGGATCTGCAGCATTTCTGCACCCATTGACTTGCTTTGGATTTGACTGACTCAATGGAAAACTGCAGCTGTAAAATGATTTGTGGTTTTGCTGTGGAGTTGCATGGGAAAAACGCTGCAGATAGGGAGAAGGAAGAGGGTGTGGGCGGAGACTGTGTGCTGGGGGTGTGGGTGTGTGTATGTGCACGCGTGTGCAGGCAAGCATACTGTGTTGAATAGTTAAAAAATAAATAAATAAATAAAAAATACAGTACTTACTCACCAAACAGCTAATCCCCAACACCCTCGATCGCCTCAAATAAAAATAAAATAAACCAACAGTGTACTCCCTGTTCTGATTTAATCCATTTAATAACTATTGTCCCACGACTTTCTCCCATGTAGAGCTGTCACATTTTTTGCTCCGGTGTACAGTGACAGGAGATAATCCTCCTGCCGTGTATCCCTCCGCCGCCTAGAGGTCACCTGAGTTCGTCTTGTTACTTGTGGCACCGCTGCCTGAGAATAGTCTCACACAGCACTGGTGCCGTAAAGTGAGAGCACGAACTCGGATGAAGTACACTGCCGGGTGTATTATCTCTGGTCATTGTGTCACCGGAGGCCGTGTAGGGCAGTCACATGTCTCGATGTGACAGCTCTACATGGGAGATGGACACTCATTATTAAATGAATTACATCGGAACAGGGAGTATTTGTGTTGGTTCATTTTATTTTTTTTGCAGGAGAAAGAGGGCGTTGCAGGAATTAGGAGTATAATATGGGAAACTGTGTTTTATTTAGTTAAAATACTTCTCGCTGTGTCTTTATTTAACCCCTTAACTATAAGATTAGTAATGGATGGGTGTCTTAAGGTACTGTCACACTTAGCGATGCACCAGCGATCCCGACCAGCGATATGATGCTGTCAGGATCGCTGGTGCATCGCTAAGTGGTCGCTAGTGAGCTGCCACACAGGCAGATCTCACCAGCGACATCGCTGGGGATGGGGGTCGCTACCTACCTGTCACACTAAGCGATCCTGACGTCCTCCCGCCTGGCACCATGCTCGTCTCTCCATAGGAAGCTGACGACAAGAAACGGTCCAGGACGTTCTCAGGCGATCAGCGATAACCAGCAGGGGAGCGGGTCGGAGGTAAGTATCAGACACAGCGATATTGCTAGCGATATCGCTATAACGTCACAAGTTATAGCGATATTGCTAGCGATATCGCTTAGTGTGACAGGCCCTTTATTGTCACCTCTCACACCTCTCCATTACTAAACCGTGGGCATGATGTCACCTTACAATACAAAGGTGACATCAACCCCACAACTATTACCCCATATGCTACAGGGCAGTGGGAAGAGAGGCCAAGTGCCAGAATTGGCGCATCTTAGAGATGCGCCATTTCTGGGGCGGCTGAGAGCTGGTGTTTGTAGCCGGGGGCCAATATCCATGGCGCCTTCCTAGGCTATTAATATCATCACGCAGCTGTCTGCCTTTTGTGGCTATTAATTATAGGGGGACCCCACATCATTTTTTGGGGAGCTCCCCTATTTTAATAGCCAGTAAAGGCTTAACTATACCCGGCGGCAGTGTCGGGTACTGAGGTGCGAGTTTCTCGCAAGTGTGACCCCGACCTAATGCAGTTTTTTTTTTTTTTTTTTTTTCGTGTGTGTCTTTAACTTTTTATGCACCATTTTATTATGTTCATTACTAAACATCGGTCTTTATCTACCTATAGATCTATCTATAGATATTCACTTATATTTGTTTTGTGTGTAAACATTATATATGAACATGGTATGTGATGATATCATGGTATTCAATGGAGTATGTAAAAGAGGTTGGACAAAGAAATGACATCACAATTTTTTTTTTTATTTTATTTAATCTTTATTTAGCTTACAAAAACGCATACAAATTTGCATGAAAATCCGCATAAAAAAAGCATGGATTTACAAATGCATTTTTCTGCCAAGAGAGTAAGAATCTGCGCAGAAAATTCCACAGGCAAATCCGCAACGTGTGCACATAGCCTAAAATCTTTTTAACTTACGATTTTATTTTTTAGATCACCATCTGTATTATCTTGCTATTTTCACAGTGGCCACTACATCTAATATTGGACTTCTGTTCTTTTCAATAGTCCAGAGGGCCCTAAGTTGCTTTAGATGGGGTCTGATCCTTTTGAGTTGTATGTTCTGGGTAAAGGTCATTGTGGAGGGAGGATGAGGTGGTGAGATTTGACCATCGTCTATTGTAAATGGTGGATCCTGTTTTAAGAGTATCTACATTATATAGGTGTAATGTATCCTTTATTGTAATCCTGTCTGTACAAAATACTATTATTATCCTTAAAGAACTTTAAGCATGAGTCTAAAATTAGGCCCAGTGTCCACTGTGACCATTTCAAGATTTCATTATTTTTTTTTATAGATCTAGTGATTTGAAAAATTTAAACGAAAAACTTAATTTTATTAAATACCTTTTTGCTTTTTGTGCTAAAATCTATTCTGATGACACATAACCTTTTAAGCCAGTTAGAATGCTGTCCAACGATTCATTGATGAGGTTTGTCTTTTTGTCTCCATTTTTAGCTTTGCTGGAGTGGTTAAGAAAACTGTGAAGATGCTGGCCCCAGAATGTGAGGTTAAGTTTCAGCTTTCTGAAGATGGGTCTGGAAAAGGGGCAGCTTTAATAACTGCAGTTGCCTGTCGTATTGCTGGCGCTGAACCACTGCCAGCGTAAGAGGGGACATAAGACTCAAGTACGAAGAGAAACAAATTGTTTAACTGTTGCACTTCTACTAATTAATAAATGTTTGTCTTTTTAATGTTCTATTTATATGGCATAAAAAATAAAATATTTTTGCACAGAGACGTTTTTCTTTAGTTTTTTTTCCCTTTCAAAAAAAAAAAAATCTCCTATTCAAATTGCTGTAATATGGCTCTGCTAATGCTGAGTAATTGACGGCACAAAACCAAATTGGAGCACACCGTGGGAAATGTTTTCATTCATTACATTACCATAATGATCTCTGATCCCAGTTTTGACCCTAAATATATGGCCTTCACTCCTGGGAATATGACACTGTGATTAAAGGTTCCAAAGAACAATCTAAACTACTGTGCAAACCTTACTAATTCCACATAGGATATATTGTATTTTTTGTCACACTGCAATATACAATATTAGACAAACAAATATTCAAAAAGCATACCACAATAGATCTGGCTAGACACCTTTTATACCCGTCTCAGCATTAGTAATTAGCTGGAAATATGCAGTGCATTAAATCCTATATTGCCTATATATGGATACGGAGTATCAATGAATCACTCACACGATAATAAAATCATTGAGGTTTTATTCAAATACAATTATAAAAGCATATATCGTGCAAACAAAACATGTATATATGAAGTCTGGGACAAAAGATGCTTCAAGTGCAAGAAAGAAGGTGGCGAGTCAAAAAATGTAATATAAGGCAATAGTGCCACATCAGAGCAAATCAATTCATCATGATTACCAGATGAACATTATTATAAATAAATCTGTGATAAATTTGATCTATACCATATTAGATTAAATCAATTCATCTTGGGAAATAGTTACCAAATGAACATTAATGAAGACGTTACACTTCCCTTGAGAAAGCACGTGAGCGAAACGTGCATTGGGGCTTTTGTGGTGGTGTCGTAGATTCAATACATCAGGTAAGCACTGACTTTTCAACAATACCATCTGCAAGACTCAGTTAATCTATATCTGAATGGTAATTTAAAAAAAAAAAAAAACTACCATCATTTTTAGTTGCCTAATATGTTGTAGTTGTCACAGCAAACAAACTATTTGTCATGCGCAATGATGCTTCTGCACCTGTCAACAGGTATTTTGTCCCAGTCTTCATGAGGACTGCTTCCAAAATCTCAGGTGTAAAAGGGTCTTCTCCAGACTGCATGTTTCTGCTCCTTTCACAGATGTTCAATAGGATTTTGAGCAGGGCTCATAGAAGGCCACATCAGTATAATTCACTGCCTTGCTCGTAGCCACTCTTGTATGTTTTAGCTGTGTGTTTTGAATCCATATCCTGTTGGGGACCCATGACCTGCAACTCAGGCCAAGATATCTGACACTGGATAGCACATTTAGCTCTAGAATGCCTCAATAGTTTTGATACTTCATTGTACCATGCACTGATTCCAGAAATCTTGTGCCAGATACAGTAAACTATCCCTAAAAAAGAGCCTCCTCCATGTTTCACTGTATGTATAATGCCTATTTCTTTGTATGTGTCATTTTTGTGTCTGTGAATATAAAGCTGATGCGACTTGCCATAAACTCCAGTTTTGTCTCCTCCTTCCAAAGGGCATTCTCCCTAGAAGCTTTGTGTCTAGTCTCCTTTTTTTTTTTTAATGAATTTGCACTCGGCAACAGTTTCCTTGTGCTCCAGTCATGTTCAGTGAAGTCCACTTTGGCTAACCCTGCAAAGTGTCACACTGTCACGGATGTAGTTTGTTGAACTACTGTGCCACGGACAGTGGAGAGCCTGGAGGGGAGTAACTAAGTGAGCACCTGACTGTTCACTAGAGCCTATGATGGTGAGGTTAGACTTTGCTCCCGATGAATGCCAGGTGCCACTCAAGGGCAGAGTTTGTAGGCAGGCAGGTTCTGCACCAGAGTGCAGCAGGCAGGGCCGGTTTTAGGCAAAGTGGGGCCCTAGGCAAAGTTTAAAATGGGGCCCCAAATGCTAACATACTGCACATCACACAGAAGCATTTTGATTGTAGTTACATGCGCTGAGTTCAGGCCACTAAATGAGTGTGATCGACAATATTGAAGTCGTTCAACTCTTGTTTCCCGGCCTCTTTCCACCATCTGAGAAAGAATGATGGGGACAGAACAATCATTAGTAGATCAATCTGTCCCCATAAAGTATCATGTTATCAGCAGCACATCTACAGTTTACACCCCATAGTCCGCCATATAATATATTGTGCCCCATAGTCCTCCATATAGTATTATACACTCCTCATAGTGCTCCATATAGTATAATGCACCACCATAGTCATCCCTGTAGTACAATTCACTTCCCATAATATAATGCACCCCATAGTTCTTCATATAATGTATTCCCCATAGTCCTTAATACAGTATAACGCAGCCCACATATAGTATAACGCAGCCACCCCATAGAGTATAATGCAGTCACACCATACAATATAATTTAACCTCCATAGAATATAATGCAGCCCCCCTCATATAGTGTAATACAGCCCCTCCACAGAATGACAGCCCCCCATAGAATATAATGCAGCCCCTTATATAGTATAATGTAGACCCTACATAGAATACAATGCAGTCCCCCTCAAAGTATAATGAAGCCCCCATACAATATAATCTAGCCCCCATAGAATAAAATGTAGCCTCCTCATATAGTATAATGTAGCCCCCTCATAGAGTATGATACAATCACCCACATAGAATATAATATAATACAGCCCCCCATAGAATATAATGTAGCACCAAATAGAATATAATACAGCCCACCTCCCCATAGAATATAATGTACCCCCCATATAACACAGCCTCCCCCATAGAATATAATGTAACATGTACCCCCCATGGTATATAACAGCCGCATAGTATATAGCCCAGCACCACATGGTATATAGCGCCCAGCCACACATGGTGTATATATAGCCCAGACATACTTGGTATATAGCACCCAGCACCACATGGTATATAGCCCAGCCACACATGGTATATAGCACCCAGCACCACATGGTATATAGCCCAGCCGCACATGGTATATAGCGCCCAACACCACATGGTGTATATATAGCCCAGCCACACATCAGATGGAATGTTTTAATGTACATCCAAACAATAAAGAATATACAAATAAGTAAGCTGTACAGCGTCCCCCAACATGAATTTTTGAGGGTACAAGTCCTTGCTGTGTTGAGATGCAGTCGCAGACTGCAGTTAAAAAAACTCACCAGTGACCTGACCAGTCCTGTAGTATTGACGTGACGTGTTGTCTATGGAAGCCAGCCAGGAACACTTCTCCTGGACGGCAGCACAGCTCCTGTACTCTTTCCTGACAGGCACTGCAGACACTGTGCAACGTCAGGATGATGTCAGCAGTCAGGTGACCATATGGAAGGTCCTGTCCCTGAACAGCGGCTGCCAGCCCAGGACACGGTATAAATTATAACATAGAAGCCGGCTGTAGGAGTGACGAGTGAAGATGGATGGCCATAGCGCAGAAGAACAAGATAATATGCGGAGTGCAGGTCACAGTCAGGTCAGTATAACACTCCTGACTGGTTCTGCCTCCGGCCCCGGGATCATCGCCAGTGCAGTGCTGGCCGGGAAAGGCTCGCATTGCGGAACAAAGTGAAGCACTGCCTTGTGCTGTGCTATTTGGATTTGTGAAGCAAGCAGCAGCCGGGGGCCCCTTCTGTGCCTGGGGGCCCTAGGCAGCTGCCTGGTCATAACGCCAGCCCTGGCAGCAGGCAATGGTATGCAACCTTACACTACATAGAAAGCAAACAGGTTGCTCAGGCACCTCCCCAGTAGGGAGGAAGCAATATATACATAATGCCTCTCAGCCATTGGCTGGGGAGGAAGTGTCAATTGCATGCGCTGACACTTAGAGTGCTGAAGTGCACACGTGCCCTAAGCATGGCTGGAAACATGTAGAGCATGAGGAAGGGGGGAACCGACCGCAGCGTGGGTGAGTGAAGTGACACGCCGGAGATGCTGTCAGAGCAGGGATCTGGCATGGTGCTAATAGTACCCCCCTCTACGCCCCCTCTTCAGGCCATCAAAGAATTTCCGGAGGAGAATTGGAGCATGAATGTTTTCCTTCATCTCCCAGGATCTTTCTTCGGGACCAAATTCCTTCCAGTCAACAAGGAAGAAGGTTTTGCCTCTCACCTTCATTGCCAAGATGTTCTCCACTTCAAAAACATTATCTGAGGCAGTTGGCATGGGTGTGGTACTGGGATCCTTGAAGAAGGGACTCAGGATGACTGGCTTCAGCAGAGATATATGGAAGGAATTCAGAATCCGTAATGAAAGGGGCAGCTTCAGTTTATAGGAGAACTCGTTGATTTGCTTCAACACTTCGAAAGGTCTGATAAAATGAGGACCCAACTTTGTAAGAGGGAACCTTCAGCCAGACGTACCTGGATGAGAGCCATACCTTGTCACCAGTGCGGAAGTACGGAGAATCCAAGCGCCTTTTGTCTGCATGTCTCTTCATACGGGCGGAGTAAGCTTCTAAAGTAGCTTTGGTGTCCTCCCACAACTTTACAAACTCCTCGGAGAGGACGTCTACCACAGGACAATCAGAAGGAACCGTCACCAGAAGGGGAACCTCGGGTTGCCGACCGAGCACAATGTAGAACGGAGACTCTCCCGAGGCTTCACAAACGTGATTGTTGTACGAGAACTCAGCCCAGGAAAGTAATTTCACCCAATCATTATGGTGAGCATTGACGAAGTGTTGCAGGTAGTTGCCCAGGACCTGGTTGACATGCTCCACTTGCCCATTGGACTGAGGGTGAAAGGCCGAGGAGAAATCCAAAACGATATCCAGATGTTTACAGAGAGCTTTCCAGAATCTGGAAGTGAACGGCGACCCTTGATCAGACACAATGTGACGAGGAAATCCATGCAGTTGGAAAATGTTTGAAATAGCTGTCAGCCAGTTCAGGAGTGGACGGAACAGCAGACAAAGGGGTAAAATGCGCCATTTTGGAGAAGCGATGCATGACTACCCAGATGACTGTGCAACCCTCAGGTACTGGCAAATCCATAATGAAATCCATAGCTATGTGCTGCCATGGACAAGCTGGTATGGGTAGTGACAAGAGAGAATAGATAGGAAGTCGTCTGAGGACTTCATTGCGGGCACAAATCAGACAGGCAGCCCTGTAAGCACAGATCTCTCTCCTCATGGATGGCCACCAGTAGTTGCGAGAAATCAATTGTTGTGTCTTCCTTTGTCCGGCATCAGCCACAAGGGTCTTTCCTGGGGGAATTTCTGACAGACTGACTGGAGTGACAGTGACCATCTTGGACGGTTCGATGACAAATTGAGGATCCTCCTCTTGATCACCGAATAGAAAAGAGCGAGAGAGTGCAGCGGCTTGAACATTCTTGTCACCGGACCAGAAATGCAACAAAAAGTTAAAGCCATAAAAAAAGACCACCTGGCTTGATGTGGATTAAGTCTCTGGGTGGACTGGAGGTACACCAGGTTCTAATGGTCCATCTAGATATCTGCTGGAGGACGCAACTATTCCAGTGGTTAACAAGTTTTCTGAGTGAGCACAGTTGCAGCCCCTAACGAGGATGCGTCCACCTCTAGGAGGAACTGTTTGCTCAATTCCGGATGATGCAGAACAGGAGCAGTGGAAAAGGACCATTTAAAAGAGCGGAAGCAAATGCCATAAAGAAAGCCGAGAAATCAGGCACAGCTGCTCAGCTCCGGGATGATGAGGCAAATTCACTCCAGGGACATGGGTGCCAAATTCCAGTGAAGATAAACAAACAAAAGTCCCAGATGACTGTGTTGTAGAAACAAATAGGCACTCATCATTCCTTAAAAAAACTTATATAAAGTGCTCTCAGTGAGAGAAACAAAATAGGAATCTTGTGGGTATGATACCTTTTAATGGCTAACAAATAATAGTGAATGTTGTTACAAAGCAAGCTTTCGGGACTGCTTACGTCCCTTCATCAGGCTGATATGACAAAATATTTGAAGAAACCTTATTTATATACAGTTTAAAGCACAACATTTCAATAAACAAACAATGAGCTTGAGGAGAGAATCCTAAGGCCCCTTCACACATAGCGACGCACCAGCGATAACGATCCGACCTGGCAAAGATCGCTAAGTCGTTACATGATCGCTAGATAGCGTTCAAACAGTCCATTATCATCAACAACGCAAGACAGATCAGTGATCTGCATAATGACCTCGTTGGTCGTTGAGTACCTTTCACACAACTTAATTGTAACCGATTCAGACCTGTATCGCTGAGCTCTGCATCGCTAACGACGTCGCTCGTCGTTTTTAAGCTTCAAACACAGCGATGAGTGCTGGCTCGCGGGACGCCAATGATGGAAAAATGGACCTGCTCATTCTAGCTCGATCAGCGATAGCCAGCGGGGGGTCCGGTCGCCGCTATATTTCACACTTGTGACGCTAGCGATATCGCTGTTGCGTCACAATATCGGTGACGCTCGAGCGATATCGCTAGCGATCTCGCTATGTGTGAAACCCCCTTTAATTAGGTAAGATTAGATAGGTAGTGTAAAAAGTTCTGTGAGGTCAAAGGGCTACTTGGAGGCGATAGCTCAGATATGGTAATGGGTCATAAAACCTTCTGACAAATTGAGTCCTGTGTGAATAGAATCAAAGATTGTAATGTATTTGTGCTCCCACACTCTCCGATGTGTCTGTGATTTAAAATTGCCTTTTAAAATGACAACTTTCATATTGTCTATGTTGTGTCCTGGATGACAGAAATGTTTAGCCACAGGTAAATGGTTTTTTTGTCTGTAATTGTATGACGATGAGACCTCATCCTTGTACCAAACCACTTTTTTCGTTTTAAAAAAACTTGTCCTTTATTGTGGAGTCATTAAAAACACAGCAGGCAGGCATCTAAGTAGAACACATACAATATGACAATCGTTTCATGCTACATTGACCTGTAGAAACGCAATGTAGAGCAAAACGATCGTTGTCATGTACGTGTTCCACTTAGATGCCTGCCTGCTGTGTAGCCCAATATAGCTTGAGTCTCAGCTGGGGACAGAGAGTAAATTCGGCCTCTAGTGGGTGTTGATCCGGGAATCAAGTCGATAGGGCAGTCATACGGCCTGTGGGGTGGCAAAATCTCTGCTTCATTCTTGTCAAATAAATCGGCAAAGGACCAATAGGCAGACAGCAAACCAGGCAGCAATGCCGGACAAGACAGGGCCTTAACAGGACGTACTGGAGCCAGACACTTCTCATGACAGGAATGTCCCCAGCAGAGTACCCCTCCAGTTCTCCAGTCCAACACGGGTTTGTGCTGTCGTAGCCATGGTAGACCTAAGAGAAAGGCGTGAGACATGTGGGAAAGAACATAGAAGACAATCCTCTCAGTATGAAGCATCCCAATACAGACCTCAAGCGGCTCAGTAGCCAGACGCACCGTCTCCCGAAGAGTAATCCTATCGACAGATGTTATTGCCAGGGGGGGTTCTTGAGCAGATGAACTGGGTTTTTTAACTGATCCACTACAGCCTGGAGGATAAAATTTCCAGCTGCCCCGGAATCCAAATACGCCGACTCAACAAACTGGGATTCACAGGTTGTCACAGCAACAGTTAGGGTCAGGAGTAGGGAGATGTCTTTTCTGTCTAGGGAAGCCTCTCCTACTGCCCCTAGATGCCAGATCTTCTCTGGCTTTACAGGACATACTCGAATGGAGTGACTCATGTCTCCACAATACAGGCACTGGCCTTTAGCGCATTGATCCCTCAGTCGCTGTCTAGCAAGGGCAAGGTGGTCGATCTGCATGGGTTCAGATGAGTCCCGACAAGGGAGGGCGAAGGAACAAGCGGCCTTTGAAAAGACGGAGCCAGGTGCCATGGGCCTCTTTCACGTGCCACCTCACAGGTACGCTCACGGAAATTAAAGTCTATACGGATGGCGAGGGAGATCTGGTTGTCAAAGGTAGTTGGTACGTCTCGACCAGCTAGCTCATCCTTTGTTTCCAGAGAGGCCCTCCCAGAATGTTGCCACCAACACTTCATTATTCCCACTGAGCTCAGACGCCAGAGTATGGAAGCGTACCGCATATTGTCCCACAGACTAGTTGGACTGGCGGAAGCTGCAGAGTTGGTTCACCCGGTTTCATCGAATACTTTGCAAAAGGCTTCCAAGAATATGGACAAATTGGAGATGATGGGGTCCTCTCTCTCCCATAATGGAATCAACCACTCCAGGGCATCACCTCAAAGATGTGACATAAGAAATTCCACCTTTGTTCAGTCTGATGGGAAGTGATGAGGAAGGAGTTCAAAGTGTAGCTGGCACTGATTGATGAACCTGCGGCAGAGCTTCGGATTGCTGTCAAAGCGTGGTGGAGCTGCGAGTCGGGGACCTGGATCTCAAACTAAGCAAACTGTCTGGGAAGTCTCCGGAGAAGACATGGCTGCATCAACACGCGGGAACTCTGGAGAGATGTTTAAGGCCTCCAACTTGGTGGTTATGGACTGCAACTGTATGGACAGCTCTTCCTTTGCGTCTTTCTGTTGGCAGAGCTCCTTGTACATGGTCCGAACAGGCAGGGTCTGTGGTCCAGCGGGGTCCATGGCCTGAGCAAACTGTCACGGACGTGGTTTGTGGAAACACTGTGCCACAGACCATGGAGAGCTTGGAAGGGCGTGACTAAGATCACCTCACTGTTCACTAGAGCCTCTGATGGTGAGGTTTGACTTGGCTCCCAAAGAACGCCAGGTGTCACTTCTAGGGCAGACCAATGGACATGCAGCAGCTGGACCCAGAGGACAGACTGGATGGAGCAGCAGGCAGAGTTCGCACCAGCGTGCAGCAGGGACTGGTATGCAACCTTACACAACATAGACAGCAAACAGGAAGGTTGCTCAGGCACCTTCCCTGTGGGGAAGAAGCAATATGTACATAATGCCTATCACCCACTGGCAGAGGAGGAAATTGCAAGTGCACGCGCTGTCCCTTTAAAAGGACGGTAGCGTGTACGTGCCATACGAACATGGCTAGAAGCTCTGCTGGAAGCAGGCAGAGCATGAGGAAGGGGGAACCGACCACAGCGCGGGTGAGTGAAGTGACACGCCGGAGACCCTGCCTGTCAGAGCAGGGATTCCGCGTGGTACTAACACACACTGCTGTATGTTGACTAAGGACTTCACCTTTTAATGTTTTTGGATGTTGTTCTGAGTTCTTTGGTTACCAATTGTATTCTCAGTCTCTTCAATCTGTCAACTTTATGCTAGTGGCCATGTCCAGCTAGGTTTCCTAGAGTCCCAAAGAGTTTAAACTTTTTGAATAAAATCTTCAACTGTAGTAATGGGAGCATAAAGCTGTTTGGATATAGTCTTATAAACTTTATCTGTAACATGTTTGCCCTATAATTTTCTTTCTAGTTTCCTGAGACCACTCTTCGTGGTTTTCTTTGGTCCGTGTTCAGTGTAATACACACCATGATACCAAAACGTACAATGACTACTTTTCACCGTTTAAATTGGCAGACTGACTGCAAGTTTTTGGTGACTGAAGCCTTACCTCTTTGACTGAAAGCCGGAGGGATAACATTTTTTCCTCCTGGAAGCTTGGCATTCAGTATGGAGGGCGCAGAGCTTTAGAATGATTTTAATCTACAGATTAACCACATGCAGGTTAATAGCATTGTCGGACATGACAGATCCCTTTTAATAAGTCCCTATGATCAAATTATTTTCAATCTTTTCTAGGGTTACCATCATTTTTGTATTGGACACTTTCAATTAGTTTTTTCTTTTTCTGTTGAACCACAATTCAAAAGCAATGTCTAATTTTCATTAGTTGTTTATTCAGTAAGTTTAAATTGAAAATTACAGTTGTGGCCAAAAGTATTGACACCCCTGCAATTCTGTCAGATAATACTCAGTTTCTTCCTGAAAATGATTGCAAACACAAATTCTTTGGTATTATTATCTTCATTTAATTTGTCTTAAATGAAAAAACACAAAAGAATGAAGCAAAAAGCAAAACATTGATTATTTCACACAAAACTCCAAAAAATGGGCCAGACAAAAGTATTGGCACCCTCAGCCTAATACTTGGTTGCACAACCTTTAGCCAAAATAACTGCGACCAACCGCTTCCGGTAACCATCAGTGAGTTTCTTACAATGCTCTGCTGGAATTTTAGACCATTCTTCTTTGGCAAACTGCTCCAGGTCCCTGATATTTGAAGGGTGCCTTCTCCAAACTGCCATTTTTAGATCTCTCCACAGGTGTTCTATGGGATTCAGGTCTGGACTCATTGCTGGCCACCTTAGAAGTCTCCAGTGCTTTCTCGCAAACCATTTTCTAGTGCTTTTTGAAGTGTGTTTTGGGTCATTGTCCTGCTGGAAGACACATGACCTCTGAGGGAGACCTGTTATGAATGAGTCACCGTAGGAGGCAAAAACAGAAATACTAGCTAAGTCCAGAAAACCAGAGAAGTTGGCAGCTATCGGATTGCAGACCCCTGAATCTATCAACAACAACTATCAGTAGCCGTGGGGGGTTCCTACGGTGCCCTAGACCCCCTCGATTACAGCTGGAGAACTACAGAGCCTAAAGACAGAAAGGGACATCTAAACTGCCCCAGAGCAAACCCCAAAGCAATAGGCAGCCCCCAACATATAATGACGGTGAAGCAAGATGAAAAAACACTCACACAGATAGAAAGATAAGCTGAGCAAATGATGGGGCCCAAGCTAACTAAATAGGACAGGATATAAAAGCTGCTGTCTGCAATCCGCCAAAAACCCTATCAAAGCAAGAGCCAACAGCTGATAGGGAAAAAAGCCCTGAAGATGCTAGGCTTCAAAAAGACTATATCAGTACTCAGGTATTTTCTGAAGACAGAGCAAAAAGGAATTCAGCTCACCCTAGCAGGGAATGGCAGAAATCCAGAAAAACAAGACAAAACAAAACCAAAACACAAATGCAAAAAGCAGAGCAGAAAACTTAGCTTTTGAGGAGCAGGAATCAGACTGGTCTCCTAGAATCCCTCAGAGAGATCACCAGCAAGGCAGAAGGGCATCGGCTGCCTTATATCCAGTCAGCAATTCCCGTCACCCACCCAGTCATCATCATCCTGCCCAGGTGCTTGGTAATCAGCCTCACTACCTTCCTTCACCAGAAGAGGGAGTTTATCAGACCTCAATGGTGAAGGGGAAAATGAACTCACAACAGTACCTCCCCCTTGAGGAGGGGTCACCGAACCCTCATCCACGCCACCAGGGCGATCAGGTTGAGCCCGATGAAAGGCACGCACCAATCTTTTGGCATGAATATCAGAGGCAGAGACCCAGGAATTATCCTCCTGACCATAACCCTTCCACTTAACCAAATACTGGAGTCTCCGTCTAGCCAGACGGGAATCCAGTATCTTCTCTACCTCATATTCCATGTTACCCTCAACCAATACAGGGTCCGGAGGTGCCACCCCAGGAACTACTGGTTCAACAAACCTCTTCAACAAGGACTTATGAAACACATTATGGATTTTAAATGTGACAGGAAGCGCCAAACGAAAAGAGACCGGATTAATAATCTCCAAAATCTTGTAAGGTCCAATAAATCTAGGCTTAAACTTAGGAGAAGCCACCTTCATAGCCATATTTTTTGATGATAACCAAACCATATCACCAACCTTAAACTGGGGACCAATGGTCCTATGTCGGTTGGAAAACCGCTGGGCCTTTTCCTGGGAGAGAGATAACTTATCCACCACTTGGTCCCAGATCTGGTGCATTCTCTCCACCACAGTGTCAACACCTGGGCAGGCAGAAGGCTCCACCTGCCCTGAAGAAAATCGAGGATGAAACCCAAAGTTACAAAAAAAAGGTGACATCAAAGTGGCAGAACTAGCTCTATTATTTAAAGCAAATTCGGCCAAGGGCAAAAATGAAACCCAATCATCCTGATCAGCGGAAATAAAACATCTCAAATACGACTCCAAGGTCTGGTTTGTTCTCTCCGTCTGCCCATTGGTCTGAGGGTGAAAAGCAGAGGAGAAGGACAACTGAATTCCCAGCTTGGAACAGAAAGTCTTCCAAAATCTGAACTCCTCTGTCAGATACAATGTTCTCAGGAATCCTGTGCAAGCGAACCACCTGTTGCAAAAACAGGGGCACCAACTCAGAGAAAGATGGCAACTTAGGGAGTGGTACAAGATGAACCATCTTAGAGAACCTATCACAAATCACCCAAGTAACAGTCATTCTCTGAGAGACAGGCATATCAGAGATGAAATCCATTGAAATATGGGTCCATGGCCTCCTGGGGACCGGCAAAGGCATCAACAACCCACTAGAGCGAGAACAAGGTTTAGAGAGAGAACAAGGTTTAGACCGGGAGCAAGTCCCACAGGACTGCACAAAATTCCTGACATCACGAGACAAGGCGGGCCACCAAAAAGACAGACTCACCAGATGTCTAGTACCAAAAATACCTGGATGACCAGCCAATGCAGAGCAATGAACTTCAGACATCACTCTCTTCTTCCACTGGTCAGGAACATACAACTTTCCACTGGGACAACGCTCAGGTTTGTCCTCCTGGAACTCATCCAGAGAACATCTCAAATCGGGCGAGATGGCAGAAAGAACTACCCCTTTGTCTAAGATGGTAGCAGGCTTGGTCACCACAGGAGAATCGGCAAAGAAGCTCCTAGAGAGAGCGTCAGCCTTGACATTCTTAGTGCCAGGAAGAAAAGAGACCACAAAATCAAAACATGTAAAAAACAAGGCCCACCTAGCCTGTCTAGGGTTCAAGCGTTTGGCCGACTCCAGGTAAATCAAATTCTTGTTGTCAGTGAGGACCACGACTTGATGTTTAGCTCCCTCCAACCAATGTCTCCACTCCTCAAATGCCCACTTCATGGCCAACAGCTCCCGATTCCCCACATCATAGTTAAGTTCAGATGGAGAGAACTTTCGGGAAAAGGAAGCACAGAGATTCATTTTAGATGTTACAGGATCCTTTTGGGACAAAACAGCTCCTGCACCAATCTCAGAAGTGTCCACCTCTACCTGGAATGGGAGTGAGACATCAGGTTGCCGCAAAATCGGGGCAGAAGTGAATCTTCGCTTCAGCTCCTGAAAGGAAGAAACAGCCTCTGGAGACCAATTCATCACATCAGCACCCTTCTTAGTCAGATCAGTCAATGGCTTGGCAATACTAGAAAATTTTGCTATAAATTTCCGATAAAAATTAGCAAAACCCAAAAACTTCTGGAGGGCCTTCAAAGAAGTGGGCTGAACCCAATCATAAATGACCTGTACCTTGGCCAGGTTCCATTTCAATAGTTGACGGAGACAAAATAAATCCCAAAAAAGAAATCCTTTGTACCCCAAAAAGTCATTTCGATCCTTTGACATACAGGGAATTCTCCCTCAAGATCCGGAACACAGTCCGAACATGTTCCACATGAGAATCCCAATCCTTGGAGAAGATCAAAATATCATCCAGTTAGATAATCAAAAATTTATCCACAAAGTCTCGGAAAATATCGTCACGAAGCACTGGAAGAAAAAAGGGGCATTAGTGAGCCCAAAAGGCATCACCAGGTACTCAAAATGTCCCTCCGGAGTATTAAACGCCGTCTTCCATTCATCCCCATGCTTAATGCGGATAAGATTATACGCCCCCCTGAGGTCAAGCTTGGTAAACCAGCAAGCACCTTTAACTCTGGAGAATAGATCCGATATCAGGGGTAACGGATACTGATATTTAATAGTAATTTTGTTGAGGGCACGATAATCAATACAAGGCCTTAATGAACCATCCTTTTTGGCCACGAAAAAAAACCCAGCACCTAAGGGTGAAGAGGATGGTCTAATATGACCCTTTTCCAACGCCTCCTTAATATAGGATCGCATAGTCTCGTGCTCGGGTACAGATAAATTGAAGAGCCGACCCTTGGGAAATTTACACCCCGGGCTCAGTTCAATTGCACAGTCATAACTCCTATGAGGAGGCAAAGACGCAGACTCATTCTCACTAAATACATCATAAAAATCCGCCAAATAGTCAGGAACATCATGCGACTGAGGAGAGGTGGAAAAAAATGGAGCCTCACTAAGGGCACACCGACAACCCCAACTCACCACAGACACAGATTTCCAATCCAAAACTGGATTATGAATTTGCAACCAGGGAAACCCCAGAACAATGGTATCATGCAAATTATGCAACACCAAAAATCTGCAATTTTCTTGATGGTCTGGGGCGACCCGCATTACCACCTGGGTCCAAAACTGAGGTTTATTTTTCGCCAAAGGAGTAGCATCAATCCCCCTCAAAGGGCTAGGCGTCCGCAGAGGTGTCATCGGAAATCCACAACGTTTAGCAAAATCCAAGTTCATTAGGTTCAGGGCTGCTCCCGAATCCACAAAAGCCTTGGCGGAAAATGTGGACAGGGAGCAGATCAGAGTAATTGCCAGAAGAAACTTAGGTTGAACACCACCCACAGAAAACGTGTGTGCAAAACGTTTCTCTCGTTTAGGACAGACAGAAATAATATGCGAGGTATCTCCACAAAAAAAACACAGCTTATTACGCCTTCTGAACTCCTGACGTTGCTCCCTGGACAAAATTCTAGCACATTGCATAGGTTCAGACACTTGTTCAACAGGTGGCAACACCTCTCGTGCAGTCCTGCGTTCACGTAAACGCCGATCAACCTGAAAGGCTAATGACTAGAGTTGAGCGACTTTTGGTTTTTTAGGGTCGCGTTTCGTTTCGTGAAACCCGACTTTTCCAAAAGTCGGGTCGAGCAAGATCGTCCGATTATAGGGAAAAGTCGGGGTCGTCCCGAAACACGAAACCCAATGTAAGTCAATGGGGAATAAAAGTCGGCAGTGAGAGGAGGACAGGAAACACACCAACAGTGCCCATTTGAATGCCAAAAGCATCAATTCTTCTTACTTAAGCTTGTCAACCTTAATTAACTTCATAATACAAGTTACGCACTGAAAAATGGGGGTTATTTGGCTACAGTTGTTGGGGGGGGAGGGCTGGCTCCAGGTTTTCATGTGCCCTGGGCGAAAGAGCGCCCCTTTAACACATACCACAACTCATCATGCTCCGATACGGCAGAGAAATAGCGGTATAGTACAATGAAAAATACTTCACTTTTTACATCTCATGACGAGGCCCATCTATTTCTCCATACAGAATCATTGGTCCCATATAATGTTTGAAACAGTATATGATGAGCTCCACATAATGCTACAGTATATGTTGGTCCCCATGGATGAAGCTCCACTGTCTTATGGGCCCAAATAATGCTCCAAACATAATGGGCCCCATTTCTAATGCTCTAGTGTATAATGGGCCCTTTAAATGCTGCTCCAGTGTCTGATGTCCACCTTTGGAATGTTCCAGTGTATGGTGGGCCCCATCTATCATTCTCCAGAGTATAGTGCTCCCCAAAAATTGCTGTCCCAACATTGAAAACAATGAAATAAGTCTCCTCGCTATGGAATCCATGTACTAGTCTGGACTCCTCGTCGTCCCCATCTTCCATCTCACTGCACAGTATTTCAACCTTGCAAGTGCTGTGATCCTGAGCAAGCAGGGGGGGCCCACTCGTTGGCGACAGCACTGGCACAGGGCCCCTGATAGTACGGTGGTGTGTCTGACGGCGGGTGGGCCGAACCTGCACTTTCATCTGCAGCTTCCTCTTTGTCACCGTGTAAGATGGAACTGTGTATGGGAAGGGTAACCTGAGTTTCATCAGGGTCAGATTCAGGCCATGTAGCGTGCGAGGGGAATGTAGTGGTCTGGGTCAATGTACCAGCAGATTCATCGAGCAGTGGCTGAGCATCAGTGCACTTGTGTCGCCCCCAGGAGTACGATCGCCACAGTGGCATTACCTTCCTCCTAGGGAGTGTGATGTCATGCTTGGGAGCAACGAACGATCTCTCTAGCAGGTTAACTGATTGGGCGGCGTTATTCCCACGAGTCATGACCCTCCAAACAGCGTTCATGAAGGCAAAGTGTTTGTTTTACGTGGGCAGTATGGTTGCAAAGCTGAACCTTAAAGGAATGTCCAGAAGGGCACCACCAGGAGTGGAGCCTACGGTTAAATTCGACTCCACCTGGGAAACCTCAAACATGCCAGCTACAGAACAGATGCACACATTGCAAGCTTAATTCCGTTAACGAACGAGACTCCGTCATGCCCCGCGGTCCGAGTCCGGCTTACTAGAGGGACACGTGAGGCTCTGGCACATGAGATTGGCCAATAACTGGTGTGTCATGCCCTTACATGTCCGTGGCTGCATGTGCGCTACACTGAAAAGGCCAGCGTTTGTCGCTTACAGGTGCAGATAACCCGCTGAACAACGTTAGTGATGGGGATCACTGATTACAATTATTACCCGCGAACAATGATTTCCCAGTAAGTGCAGGTCAACTGCAGTTCCGGAATTAGGCCTAACCGTCATTCCTGAAAAAATGAAAAACTTACGTGTGCAAACCACAGGTGCTGTAGCTTGCTTAACAGCTCGCCAGCCGTTCTCACGCCCAGTATGGATTGCACGTGATTGCACAAAGGTTAGAAAGGGTACCGTATCCCCAGATAACATGTATGGATAACGTACACATTCAAAATATATGTCTCAGGAGGCAGGCTCAGACGGTGTTAGGCCCAGTATGGATTGCACGTGATTGCACAAAGGTTAGAAAGGGTACCGTATCCCCAGATAACATGTATGGATAGCGTACACATTCAAAATATATGTCTCAGGAGGCAGGCTCAGACGGTGTTAGGCCCAGTATGGATTGCACAAAGGTTAGAAAGGGTACCGTATCCCCAGATAACATGTATGGATAGCGTACACATTCAAAATATATGTCTCAGGAGGCAGGCTCAGACGGTGTTAGGCCCAGTATGGATTGTACGTGATTGCACAAAGGTTAGAAAGGGTACCGCATCCCCAGATAACTTGTATGGATAGCGTACACATTCAAAATATATGTCTCAGGAGGCAGGCTCAGACGGTGTTAGGCCCAGTATGGATTGCACGTGATTGCACAAAGGTTAGAAAGGGTACCGTTTCCCCGGATAACATGTATGGATAGCGTACACATTCAAAAGATATGTCTCAGGAGGCAGGCTCAGACGGTGTTAGGCCCAGTATGGATTGCACGTGATTGCACAAAGGTTAGAAAGGGTACCGTTTCCCCGGATAACATGTATGGATAGCGTACACATTCAAAATATATGTCTCAGGAGGCAGGCTCAGACGGTGTTAGGCCCAGTATGGATTGCACGTGATTGCACAAAGGTTAGAAAGGGTACCGTATCCCCAGATAACATGTATGGATAGCGTACACATTCAAAATATATGTCTCAGGAGGCAGGCTCAGACGGTGTTAGGCCCAGTATGGATTGCACGTGATTGCACAAAGGTTAGAAAGGGTACCGTATCCCCAGATAACATGTATGGATAGCGTACACATTCAAAATATATGTCTCAGGAGGCAGGCTCAGATGGTGTTAGGCCCAGTATGGATTGCACGTGATTGCACAAAGGTTAGAAAGGGTACCGTTTCCCCGGATAACATGTATGGATAGCGTACACATTCAAAATATATGTCTCAGGAGGCAGGCTCAGACGGTGTTAGGCCCAGTATGGATTGCACGTGATTGCACAAAGGTTAGAAAGAGTACCATATCCCCAGATAACATGTATGGATAGCGTACACATTCAAAATATATGTCTCAGGAGGCAGGCTCAGACGGTGTTAGGCCCAGTATGGATTGCACGTGATTGCACAAAGGTTAGAAAGGGTACCGTTTCCCCGGATAACATGTATGGATAGCGTACACATTCAAAATTTATGTCTCAGGAGGCAGGCTCAGACGGTGTTAGGCCCAGTATGGATTGCACGTGATTGCACAAAGGTTAGAAAGGGTACCGTATCCCCGGATAACATGTATGGATAGCATACACATTCAAAATATATGTCTATACATCAGGAGGCAGGCTCAGACGGTGTCAGGCACAGTATGGATTTGACGGCCCAGATTACACAGCGGAGGAGCAGGGAGAGGTAAAGATTGCAAATGCTGGGGCCCTGCCCAAGCAAGGGGGGCCCACTCGTGGGCGTCGGTACTGGCACTGGGCCCCTCATAGTACAGCGGTGTGTCTGACGGCGGGTGTGCACCACCACCGTCAGAGACACTTGATTGCACTATGAGGGACCCTGTGCCAGTGCCCAAGAGTCGGCCTACCCACCTGTCCAGGGCAACGGCACTCGCACGGTGTCGTGCGCTAGGTGGTGACCCCGGCCATGGGGGGGGAGGCAGCACAGTTAGGGAGTTTTAGAAAGTGGCATATGTTGATGTTGGACATTCAGCTGATGCAAAAAGGCGAAATAGGTGAAGTCCCAGGAAGAGGTGAACCAAAGCAAGCCATTTTTCTGTCACCCTATGTGTCATCAGGGGAAGGTGGGACAAAATCCTTGGAAACCCATGCATGGTTCATTTTAATGAAGGTTAGATCATCCACATTTTGGGTTGACAGACGGGTCCTTTTTTTTGTCAGGATTGATCCAGCTGCACTGAAGACTCTTTCCGATAGCACACTTGCAGCTGGGCAAGCGAGCTCCTGTAAGGCATATTGGGCCAATTCAGGCCAGGTGTTCAGTTTAGCGGCCCAATAGTCAAAGGGGAATGACCTGTGTGGGAGAACATCGATATGGGAGGAAAAGTAGTTTGTAACCATAGTTGACAACTGCTGTCTCCTGTCACTTTCCATCGATGCTGTATTACCAGTTGTGTGAGCGGTACTTGAAAAATCAGTCCACAACATTGTCATGAAACCCCTGTCTCCAACGCCACTTCTGCTGTGTGCACCACGAACACCTCTGCCAAGCTGCCCCCGGCCCGTACGGCTCGTGTGAGAACCATCACCGCTGCTGTGTGCTGGGAATGCCTCAAGCAACCGATTTACCAGAGTTGCTTGTTTATTAGCCAATATTAGGTCAAGGTTCTCCTGTGGCATGATGTTTTGTAATTTGCCTTTATAGCGTGGATCCAGGATGCTGGCCAACCAGTAGTCGTCATCGTTCATCATTTTGGCAATGCGGGGGTCCCTTTTTAGGATCCGCAAGGCATAATCTGACATGTGGGCCAATGTTCCCGGTGTCAATGATGCACTGCGAGTGCTGGTTGGAGGAGCACTTTCTGGCAAATCCACATCCCTCCAGTCACGCACAAACCCTGTACCAGACCTTGCCACGCCAACATTTTCTCTTGCCCCACGAGATGCATCCTCCTCCCCTAAGTAATCATCCCCATCATCATCCTCCTCCTCCTCTTCTTCCTCCACCTTGTCCAGGAGAGGTCCCTGAGCAGACAATGGCTGAATGTCATCAAGGATTCCCTCCTCCTCTTCCTCCTCATCAACATTGGCTGCAGACGCCTGATCCTTAAGGTGCGTCAAAGTTTGCATGAGCAGACGCATAAGTGGGATGCTCATGCTTAGGATGGCGTCGTCTGCGCTTACCAGCCGTGTCCATTCCTCAAAACACTGAAGGACTTTACAGAGGTCTTTCAGCTTCAACCACTGCACACCTGTCAACTCCATGTCTGCTCTCAAAGTGCCTGGCCGTGTATCCTCCCACAAATGCATTATGGCCTGCATCTGCTCGCACAGCCGCTCTACCATGTGCAGGGTGGAGTTCCACCTTGTTGCAATGTCGATAATGAGGCGGTGGTTGGGAAGGTGGAGCAATCGTTGCAGCTTCTGCATACGAACGGAGTGTACAGGCGACCGGCGGATGTGCGCGCACAGTCTTCGCACCTTCTGGAGCAGGGCTGTTAACTCCGGATAATTTTTGAGGAAGCACTGCACCACCAGGTTCAAGGTGTGAGCCAAGCAAGGTATGTGGCTGAGTTTTGAAAGGGCTATGGCTGCCACAAAATTACGGCCGTTATCACTAACTACCTTGCCTGCCTCAAGATGTACACTGCCCAGCCATGACTCAGTTTGTCGCTGAAAGTACTCGGCCAGCACCTCGGCGGTATGTCTGTCGCCCAAACACATCATCTGCAACACAGCCTGCTGACGCTTTCCACTAGCTGCTCGATAGGGGGACACCTCGTGTGCAACAGTGGCAGCTGCAGATGGAGTGCTCGTACGACTGCGCTCTGTGGACGAGCTTTCGCTTCTGGAGGAGGAGGAGGAGGAGGAGGGTGGAACGCCTACAGCCAACTGTTTCCTATACCGTGGGCTAGGCAGCACTGTCCCACCAACGCTGTCCCCTGTGGACCCTGCATCCACCACATTAACCCAGTGCGCAGTGATGGACACGTAACGGCCCTGGCCATGCCGACTGGACCATGCATCAGTTGTGAGGTGCACCTTTCCGCACACTGACTGCTTGAGTGCATGGACAATGCGGTCTTTCACATGATGGTGGAGGGCTGGGATGGCTTTGCGAGAGAAGAAGTGGCGACTGGGTAGGTCATAGCGTGGTACTGCATAGGCCATGAGTTCGCGGAAAGCTGTGCTTTCCACCAACCAAAAGGGCATCATCTCATACGAGATTAGTTTGGCAATGTGGGCGTTCAAACCCAGTGTACGCGGATGAGAGACTGAGTACTTTCTTGACCTACTCATAGTGTCTGGGAGGGTGAGCTGGACTTGAGAGCTGCATATGGTGGAAGTAGCGGTGGACAGGGCGGACTGAGAGAGGGTTGATGATGGTGATGGAGTTGGTGTTCTTTCTGATGGCCTAGAATCAGTCTTTCGTTGATATAACAGTGGGATTCCCTGACTGCTGTGGCCTTGCAACGACACCTCAACATTTGCTGCTGTGCTAACCGGTGGGCTTACAGTGGTGGAAACAATGTAGCGTTGCTGACTACCTTCGTTGTGATCAGTTGCACATGTGGCACTTGAGGTTTGGTGTTGTGTCCACGCTTGCAAGTGCATGCTGGTTAAATGTCTAAGCATGCAACTGGTATTCAAATTTTTCAGATTTTTCCCTCGGCTAAAGGTCTTTGCGCACTTCTTACAGATAACCTTGGCCTGATCATGAGGATTTTGTTCAAAAAAGTGCCACACTGCACTCTTCCTACTTTGGCAGACATTTTGCGGCCTAGCACGCTGTGATCTTTTGACCCTCTGGACAAGCTGTCCAGCAACTCTTTTGATGTTTGGAACCTGTCTTTGGAGTGCTCTGGGCCTGCCAGATAACAGCTGTTGCGATGTCGATGTCTGCTGTGGATGCTCCTCATATGAGCTATTGGAAGCAGCACCCTCTTCCCCCAATGGATGCCAATCTGGGTCAACAACTGGGTCATCCATCACCTCCTCTTCTATGTCATGTGCACCTTCCTCTGTGTCACCGTGTATGGTGGTATAGTGTGCGGGAAGGGGCACCTGAGTCTCATCAGGGTCAGAATCTGGCTCTGTACACTGCGAGGACAATGTAGTGCTCTGAGTGAATGTACCAGCAGAATCATCCATCAGCGGCTGTGCATCAGTGCACTCCATGTCAGATTCATCTTGGCCTGGGTAATTCACCATTTGACTTGATAATCCAGGCATGGTATGTGAAAACAGCTCCATGGAGTAATCAGTAGTATGGCCTGCATCATCCTTCAATCTTGGTTGGGGTGAAGGACACAAGGAAAGGTGTGGTTCATGAACATGAGCCTCCAATGACGACTCAGTGCTTTTACTTTTTACAACTGAAGAAGAGGAGGCGATAGAGCTGGAGGCTGAGTCAGCAATGTAAGACAAAACTTTTTCCTGATGCTCTGGCTTTAAAAGCGGTTTGCCAACCCCTAGAAAACTAAGCTTTCGAGGCCTTATGTAGCCAGACGATGACGCAGGCTCAACACCTCCTGCATTCGGTCCTATTTTGCTCTTGCCACTACCATCAGATCCACCACCAACACCATCATTACCAGCTGCCAACCCCCGCCCAATTCCACGGCCTCTTCCACCAGCCTTCCTCATTTTTGGTAGAAATGTAGACAAAATCCAACAAACTATATAGTATGTAAAACAAGGTACAAGGTGTCTATAGGAAAGGGGAGATTTTGAATTTCTGCACACACTTTTGGACACTGGACACTTTTGATTGTGTGAGGCCCACTGATATCTGAGCGCTATGTGACAGGCTCGATGGCACAGCTGTGACCTAAGTGACTAGAGGATAAGGGAGATTTTGAATCTCTGCACACACTTTTGGACACTGGACACTTTTGGATTGTGTGAGGCCCAATGAATATCTGAGCGCTATGTGACAGGCTCGATGGCACAGCTGTGACCTAAGTGACTAGAGGATAAGTGAGATTTTGAATCTCTGCACACACTTTTGGACACTGGACACTTTTGGATTGTGTGAGGCCCACTGATATCTGAGCGCAATGTGACAGGCTCAATGGCACAGCTGTGACCTAAGTGACTAGAGGATAAGTGAGATTTTGAATCTCTGCACACACTTTTGGACACTGGACACTTTTGGATTGTGTGAGGCCCAATGAATATCTGAGCGCTATGTGACAGGCTCGATGGCACAGCTGTGACCTAAGTGACTAGAGGATAAGTGAGATTTTGAATCTCTGCACATACTTTTGGACACTGGACACTTTTGGATTGTGTGAGGCCCAATGAATATCTGAGCGCTATGTGACAGGCTCGATGGCACAGCTGTGACCTAAGTGACTAGAGGATAAGTGAGATTTTGAATCTCTGCACACACTTTTGGACACTGGACACTTTTGGATTGTGTGAGGCCCACTGATATCTGAGCGCTATGTGACAGGCTCGATGGCACAGCTGTGAGCTAAGTGACTAGAGGATAAGTGAGATTTTGAATCTCTGCACACACTTTTGGACACTGGACACTTTTGGATTGTGTGAGGCCCACTGATATCTGAGCGCTATGTGACAGGCTCGATGGCACAGCTGTGACCTAAGTGACTAGAGGATAAGGGAGATTTTGAATCTCTGCACACACTTTTGGACACTGGACACTTTTGGATTGTGTGAGGCCCAATGAATATCTGAGCGCTATGTGACAGGCTCGATGGCACAGCTGTGACCAAAGTGACTAGAGGATAAGGGAGATTGGATTGCTTTTAAAAAAGCAGTTTGCGGAGCAGTGGGTAAACAGCAATGCTAGCCTGTCAGGAAGCCTTAAAAGGCAGCCCAACAACCAACACTACTGATACACCACAATATAGCCTCCCCTTGCACTGCACACACAGTGACTGGTGTGTTGTGCAGGCCAAATTGCTATCAGCAGCAGAAGCAGTTTTTTTTTCTTCTCAGCAGGACAAAAAAAAAATTGGGATTGCTTTTAAAAAAGCAGTTTGAGGCCCAATGAATATCTGAGCGCTATGTGACAGGCTCGATGGCACAGCTGTGACCAAAGTGACTAGAGGATAAGGGAGATTGGATTGCTTTTAAAAAAGCAGTTTGCGGAGCAGTGGGTAAACAGCAATGCCAGCCTGTCAGGAAGCCTTAGAAGGCAGCCCAACAACCAACACCACTGATACACCACTATATAGCCTCCCCTTGCACTGCACACACAGTGACTGGTGTGTTGTGCAGGCCAAATCGCTAGCAGCAGAAGCAGTTTTTTTGTCTTCTTCCCTGCCTAACGCTCTCCCTACAGAATCAGCAGCAACCTCTCCCTATGCTAAGATCGGCAGAAGTAAGATGGCGGTCGGCGTGCACGCCCTTTTATACCCCCTGTGACGCCCACCAAAGCAAGCCAATCACTTGCATGCCCTTCTGAAAGATGGTGGTGACCCCTGCCTATGTCATCACGTTGCCCACAGTGTCCGTGGATCCTGATTGACTGAAAAAGAGCGCAAAACAAACTTTTGAAACGCGACTTTGGCGCGTAAGTCGCCGACCTCGTGGCCGACCTCATCCTAGGGTCGGGTTTCGTTTCATGAAACCCGACTTTGCCAAAAGTCGGCGACTTTTGAAATTTTTCGACCTGTTTCGCTCAACTCTACTAATGACATAGAATCGTCAAGACCAGAGGGAACAGGAAATCCCACCATAGTATCTTTTACGGCTTCTGACAAACCCTTCCGAAAGAGAGCTGCCAAGGCATTATCACTCCAGGTAGTAAGGACCGCCCACTTTCAGAATTTTTGACAGTACAATTCTGCAGAATCTCGACCCTGGCTCAATGCCAACAAGGTCTTTTCAGCCTGATCAATAGCATTAGGTTCATCATACAACAACCCCAAGGCTTGAAAAAATGCGTTCACATTAGTCAGACTAGGATCATCAGGTTTCAAAGAAAACGCCCAATCCTGGGGATCGCCACGCAGCAAAGAGATGACAATTTTAACCTGCTGCGCGGAGCTCCCTGACGAGTTGGGCTTCAAGGCAAAAAATAATTTACAATTATTTTTGAAATTCAAAAATTTAGACCGATCCCAAAAAAACCACAGCAGGAGTAGGGATCTTTGGTTCAGCAGCATGTGAATGAGCAAGGTAGGGGGAAATTCCCCGCACTTCCGCAGCGAGCTGCTCCACACGATCAGACAATTGCTTTATCTCCATTGAGAGAAAAAAAAATTCCCCCTACGGCCTCAGAGATATAGAGGAAAAAATATACACACTTTTTTTTTTTTATTTATTTTTTTTTTACAATTCTTTCCTGCTATTGAGTACCCTAGGATCTGCTGTACGGCTGGTGATTCTGTTATGAATGAGTCACCGTAGGAGGCAAAAACAGAAATACTAGCTAAGTCTAGAAAACCAGAGAATTTCGCAGCTATCGGATTGCAGACCCCTGAACCTATCAACAACAACTAGCAGTAGCCGTGGGGGGTTCCTACGGTGCCCTATACCCCTCGATCACAGCCGGAGAACTGCATAGCCTAAAGACAGAAAGGGAAATCTAAACTGCCCCAGAGCAGACCCCAAAGCAATAGGCAGCCCCCAACATATAATGACGGTGAAGCAAGATGAAAAAACACTCACACAGATAGAAAGATAGGCTGAGCAAATGATGGGGCCCAAGCTAACTAAATAGGACAGGATAGAAAAGCTGCTGTCTGCAATCCGCCAAAAACCCTATCAAAACAAGAGCCAACAGCTGATAGGGAAAAAAGTCCTTAAGACGCTAGGCTTCAAAAAGACTATATCAGTACTCAGGTATTTTCTGAAGACAGAGCAAAAAGGAATTCAGCTCACCCCAGCAGGGAATGGCATAAATCCAGAAAAACAAGACAAAACAAAACCAAAACACAAATGCAAAAAGCAGAGCAGAAAACTTAGCTTTTGAGGAGCAGGAATCAGACTGGTCTCCTAGAATCCCTCAGAGAGATCACCAGCAAGGCAGAAGGGCGTCGGCTGCCTTATATCCAGTCAGCAATTCCCATCACCCAGTCATCATCATCCTGCCCAAGTGCTTGGTAATCAGCCTCACTACCTTCCTTCACCAGAAGAGGGAGTTCATCAGACTTCAATGGTGAAGGGGAAAATGAACTCACAACAGAGACCCAGCTTTCTCACACTGGGCCCTACATTATGCTGCAAAATTTGTTGGTAGTCTTCAGATTTCATAATGCCATGCACACGGTCAAGCAGTCCAGTGCCAGAGGCAGCAAAGCAACCCCAAAACATCAGGGAACCTCCACCATGTTTGACTGTAGGGTCCGTGTTCTTTTCTTTGAATGCCTCTTTTTTTCTCCTGTAAACTCTATGTTGATGCCTTTGCCCAAAAAGCTCTACTTTTGTCTCATCTGACCAGAGAACATTGTTCCAAAACGTTTTAGGCTTTTTCAGGTAAGTTTTGGCAAACTCCAGCCTGGCTTTTTTATGTCTCGGGGTAAGAAGTGGGGTCTTCCTGGGTCTCCAACAATACAGTCTCTTTTCATTCAGATGCCGACGGATAGTACTGGTTGACACTGTTGTACCCTCGGACTGCAGGGCAGCTTGAACTTGTTTGGATGTTAGTCGAGGTTCTTTATCCAACATCCACACAATCTTGCGTTGAAATCTCTTGTCAATTTTTCTTTTCCGTCCACATCTAGGGAGGTTAGCCACAGTGCCATGGGCTTTAAACTTCTTGATGACACTGCGCACGGTAGACACAGGAACATTCAGGTCTTTGGAGATGGACTTGTAGCCTTGAGATTGCTCATGCTTCCTCACAATTTGATTTCTCAAGTCCTCAGACAGTTCTTTGGTCCTTCTTTCTTTTCTCCATCCTCAATGTGGTACACACAAGGACACAGGACAGAGGTTGAGTCAACTTTAATCCATGTCAACTGGCTGCAAGTGTGATTTAGTTATTGCCAACACCTGTTAGGTGCCACAGGTAAGTTACAGGTGCTGTTAATTACACAAATTAGAGAAGCATCACATGATTTTTCAAACAGTGCCAATACTTTTGTCCACCCTCTTTTTTTGTTTGATGTGGAATTAAATCCAATTTGGCTTTAGGACAATTCTTTTTGTGTTTTTTCATTTAAGACAGATTAAATGAAGATAATAATACCAAAGAATTTGTGTTTGCAATCATTTTCAGGAAGAAACTGAGTATTATCTGACAGAATTACAGGGGTGTCAATACTTTTGGCCACAACTGTAATTGCCAGTTTCAAGTAATTTGATTGATTTTAGAGGTTTTTTTTTCCTTCAACAGAAATGTGATCTGAAAATAATGGAAACCTTGATCAAATTATTGCTGCTAAAGGAGGTCCAAGCAATTAAGTTTGATAAGGTTACAAAGCTACAATCTCTTGTGTACATACTGTACTGTTGTGCTCGCAAGTAGATGTAAAGCAGAGATGACTTCCCAAGATTTGTTTCAACATACGCTTATTGCGCACTGCATGGAATAAATTTGATCCTCTGAAATTACAATTTACCAGGTTTGCCGAATTTGGTGTAAAATTTTGATTTGTGGCAAATAGGTGTGAATCACAGGTACTTCAATTACTCTGAAAAGATGTGTATAACTATGTGAGGTCTCCTAGGGCTGTATCCAACCCCTTTCAATCTCTTTAATATAAACACAGCATTAGTAATGTCAAAGTGAGCTCATCGTTGAAACAGATTGTCATCCTATAGTAATCAACACCCATTTTAATAGAAGAGATAATTGACAAACTTTACATGTGCTTTTTAAAAAAAATCTTCTTACTCTTTTGTGATCAGCTAGAACATTCTGTACAGAACACTAACTCAAGCTGAGGGTGTCACTTAGAGGTAATATTACAGTATCTTGTTGTGATTGAAATGAATGTGCCATATATTCCATATCGCCCTCCACTTGTTGTCAACTAATATGCTTGCCATAGGCAAAAAGGAATCTAATTGTGGCCTGCATTGGGTAGAACTATTACCTTGACAGCTGGTGTCAGTGGATCTTTTGCTTCTAGTTGCGTGCAATGGCTGAATGAGGGCATATGTATGTGGGGTTTTTTTTGTTGTTTTCCAGTTTTAAAGTACCCCATTATTATTTTTTTATTGGTACTTTTTTCTTTTACCCTAACTCTTGAACAACACTTTTGATAATGTCAACCCTTGGCAAAAAGGACATAAGAAATGCTAGATAGATACGTGATCAGAAGGCATAATGTGTTAGCAGGACGAAGTATAGGTGTTGGGTGTACGGTTGTCAATTTAGACTACTAAAACACGTGTGCAAAATGTCTACGCTTATCTTTTTTTTTTTTTCAACAAATCTTAACCATTTTTCCAAAAATGAAGAAATTAGAAATGAAAGGTAGGTGCTCTCCAAAAAAGTCAGCACCTGGAACATGGTGCTGTATTAGTGTCGAGTGTATGTAATGTAAAATTTGACTAGTAAAACAATGTGCAAAAAAAAAAATTTGTTTGCGAGGTTGACAGTCATATTCTTGCCTTTTTTAGTTTGATTAATAAAGCCTATAATACCTAAATTAAGTAAACCTGTGGTGTGCCCCTGTCAATAGGACCTAGGTTCTAAAATATGAACTGGAAAACTGGTTCCCATTCTGGTATTCATGTTTGAGGCCACAACCATCTAATGTGTATTAGGGCCTCCCAACTGTCCCCGTCAGATTTTATTTGTAAGCCCTCATTGACACGTCTGTGTATAAATACATGGCAAAAAGGTATTGGTGTCATCAGTGTTTTGGATTTTTGTAAAAAATTTGTAATTTTTTTTTATCTATATTTGAAAAACCACTGATGAGACACTGGTCTGTTTTTACCATCAGTGTCTCATCAGTGGTTTTTCATGGATGGATAAAAAAATTACAAATTTAAGGTGCCCATAGTGGTAGCTATAGGCAAGCTGCTGCTTCTACACACCCTGGCAACACAAATAAACAGTATGCCAGTCCATCAATGTTGTACAATGCAGTGTAATCATTTTCATACTGGAGGCCTCTACTGCACCCACTTCCCTTGCTCCAAGATCAGCAGCACACAGATCAGGGGACACCCGGTTCACTATAACAAATTCAACTTTGCTTTATATGAACTGTCCAGTAGTCTTTAATACTCAGTTTTGGGTACAGCACCCTCCAGTTCCAGTTTCATCAATACCGCACATTTTAAGCCTCTGCTTATGTTCAGCTCAGACCATCCCTATGCTTGATTTATCTCCTTTACATTTCCCTGTCCAGCATCCTCAGTATGCAAGGGAGTAAGGCACACTTCCCAGTGCCTAGTTCCTGCCATAGGCTCAGACATTACAGGAATGTCCACAGATAATTCCGATAATATCATGCTGTCAAAACGCTATGTGCTCCATGTGCCTCCAGACCACTGCCACTTGAACTTTTACTTGTCACAAACCTCACACACTAAGGTTGAAGTCACACTTAAAAATTTGGTTCGATGTCGATCCAGAAAAGTAGGATGAGTGTCATGCGACTACAATGTGATTTTTAGCAAGCTGCATCCACATGACGTGCATACGCAATGTGTTTTTTAACATCAGCTTTTACATACAGTAGTTCTTTCATTTCAAGCTAGTTTTCTAACTAATAAAACAATGTTATATACAAATATAGACAGAACTATATAATCAGTGCTTTTACATGTGTAATGTTCTGTACCTGTATTTAGTTAAAAACTAAATGAAAGAAAAAAAATGGTGTGGGGTCCCTCTAATTTCTATTAACCAACTGAGGGAAAGCAGGCAACTGTGAGCTGGTCATAATAGCCTGGGAAGGGAGTAATTACCACTGAGCTTCCCAGATTATTAATGTAATCTCACAGCTGTCCATGTAGCCTTTAATGGCTATAAACAAGGGGTCACCCCCCCCCAAAAAAAAAAATGATGTAAGGTCCACCCTATATTTAATAACCAGAAAAGGCTAGGCAGACCGCTGAAGGCTGATATTAATAGGCTAGGAAGAGGCCATGGATATTGGCCTCCTCCCTGATTAAGAAAACCATCATTAGATGCTAGCTTCAACTCTTCCCACTTTCCCTGGTGCGGTGGCCCAGCAGCACTAGACACTGGAGGAGAGCTCTCATACTACTGCCTTGGTGCATTCTGACTTGCTTGCTGAGTGGTCTCATCATGCCACCGCTCAACAAACCATCCGGATATAGCAAAGCTGGAGTTCTTCGTGGGACAGCATTACATAGGGATTATCTGCGGAGAGGTGAGAATTATTTTGTAATATCCAAAAAAAAATTAAAAAAAATAAAAACAAACTCCCAGACCCTCTTTTAGCCATGTATTATTTCAAATAAAGGACTTTACTCTGTCTTTATTAAATTTGACTGTGGGGTTAGTAAAGGGATGTCTTAGACGCCTCTCAATTACTAAACCCTGGACTTGATGTTAGCTGACATCAACCTCAATACTATTACCCCAATTGCCACTGGACCAAGGCAAATGGAATGAGGAGAGGCTAAGCATTAGAATTGGTGCATCTAATGGATGTGCCATTTCTGACGTGGCTGAAGGCTGATGTTCGTAGTCTGTTAGGGGGCCAATATCTGTCCCCTTAGCAGGCTATTAATGTCAGCCCACAGTTGTCTGTATAGCCTTTGCTGGTTACTACTAATAATAAAGGGGACCCCACATCAATTTTTTGGGGGGCTGGGGTTCACCCTTTGTTAATAACCAATAAAGGCTAAGTAGACAGCTGTGAGCTGATATTAATAGTCTTGAAAGATGCATGTTAATTACCACTTTCCCAGACTATAAACATCAGCCCCCTGCTTTTGCTCAGCTGGTTAAGAAAAACAAGGGGAACACCACGCAATTTTTTTCTTTTATTCTATCTCTATATCTATTCTATTGACTTTTTGGGCTGTGAATTTACTGTACTTGGCTGATGAAATGTCGGGTTTCCTCTGAGATGATTGCACAAAAATCGCAAGGCACATGCATGGTCTGTGTGCTATGAGATTTATTTTTTTTTCTCGCACCCATTGACTTACATTACCGATTATGATTCAAAATTTACATCTACTTCCAGCATGCTGCAAATTTTTTGTCAGTCCGATTATAATCTGATCCAAGCTGATAAAATCGCAGATGAGCACTGAATCATTGAATAACATTGGTCCGAATGCAAGCCAATATTTGATTTGCACATGTTAGGGCTCACTCACATGAGCAAATAAATCTAGCAGTGACTAAACCAGGAAATGCTTCCCCTTTTTGCTTGACCTTGTCCTAAAAATAAGGCCCACCACTACCTTATGTATTGTAATATTCCTATCAGTAACTAAACATTAAAAAAATGTTTCACACTGTCCGTACCCCTGAGCTGTGTGTGTAGTAATGGCCCGGAGTGGGGGGTGGTCCACTGCTTACCGTGCACAGACGACACAGAAGCGAGGCGGAGGCAGATTTTCGGGTACAACAGGTCCGAGCTTATTGGCCATCCTCCTGACGACCGTAGCCATACACCGCAGCACCTTTACAGCTCTCCGCATTCAGGCCCGGGTACCTGCACCTTCCATCTGTCGTAGTGACATTCCTCGCGGCTCTTTCACTGCGGCTGCCCTAGAACTATCTACCACCAGCGCTTCACCAGTCCGAGGTCGTCGTCAATTTGGTACCCCCGGGGCCTCGTCTGTTCTGCGGTTCTTCGTGTCGGCGCCACCCTCCTGACTTCTTTTCTCCTCAGTCCCCTGGTCGAGCTGCCCACTGCTGTTCATTCTCCTTCACTGTCTCTTCTCCTCCTGAGCTCCTCCCAGGACTGGAAACATCTGGAACCCCGTCCTGTCCTATTTATCTCCCTGCTCGGGAAATCCCCTCCTGGGTTCCTGTCTCCCAGCCCCCCATGACTAAGCGTTTTCGTAGCCTTAAGCTGCTGTCAAGTCCTGTTCTCATGCTCCCTCCTGCCATCTTGTGGTCAAACTTAGGTACTGCACTCCTTTTCCATTTTCCCCAGCTGTTTCCCTTTTGTCATTACAAACATCTGTCTACAGTGCACCAACCATCCCTTCTCCCTACAGACAAGTCCATCCATCATGTCACCTTCCCTACACATGTACAAAGTAATGTGGCGCCCCGAGGAGTATAGTCACCACAGTGACATTACCTTCCTCCTAGGGAGGGTGATGTCATGCTTGGAAGCAATGAAAGATCTCTCTATCAGGTAAATCTAGCACACCGCACAGTTCCCACTCCAGGCCAGCAGAGGGAGCTCTGAACCAAACTTTGGGAGGAGCTGCTCTCTGAGGGCCAGGAAGGGGGAAGTTAGGGGAGTTTGTGTGGAGAAAGTGAAGTGTGTGGATGTGGAAAAGAGGAGCTGGAGGACTGAGCAGAATTCAGGCTCACTTCTAGCTGTAAGCGCATGGTCCGGAGTCCAGTATCCAAGGTTGTATGGATGCTGATGGTCCTGCAGCAGAAACCGGAGGAACGAGAGGCTGTAAATGCTCCATTCCCAACTAAGACTCGGAGGCACAGCAGCAACTTGTGTGAGCCAGAAAGAGGAGACTATGGCTGTCTGCCATACGAGGGGAGTTCTAAAAGAGTGCAAGCAAGAGGAACTTCAGTGTAACTCAGTACTGCAAATGCCTCAGATAAGCGCTAGAAAGGAGACTACACAACCCATCTACATAGAGAGATTCCGAAGTTGCTCCCAGGCTGATCAGCTCCTGTGCCATCTGTAATCTGGATCCTGGACTGCACTTACAAAGCAAAGTAAAGGTAAAGGAAACTGCACCCTGTTGTGTCATTGCCGTCTTCCTGCAGCCCCTTCAGCACTGCTACATCTCTGTGCCTAACACTGCACCCTCTTCCTCAACATCTATTACTACTGCCCTGGGACTACAGCTCTACCTGTGGGGAGCTCTTACATCTTGCTGCCTTATACCATCTGTCCCAGAGGATCTGCCTGCAGCGTCGGCTTAACCCCTTCATTGCCGAGAACCACAGGTGGCGTCACGTATCATCCATCTATAAACTTTATTCAGCCGCGTTTCACCTCTTTTGCATGGATGCCCAGGGCCATGGACCGGGTCACCGTCATCGTGACACATCCCTCTGAGACACCGGCCCGGTACCGAGTAATCCCACTGCCCTGGCGGGCGATCCAGTTACCTTAGGCATTACCAACACAGTACCCTCACAGCAGCATCTGTACTTATAAGATTCTATGCATGTTACATTAAACCATAAAAACAAAACACTACACGACCACATATTAGTATTATTCACACTACAATTGTTGTCTTGAGGGTAAGGTATATGATAGTCCTTGTCACACCCTTACACAAATCTTCTCTTATCATTTGCAATGTTAAATATAGACAGCACACAGTTGCCATCCGTGTTCTGTACATATCTTTTACAGACCCATAGACTTGTACTGGTCCTTTTCATTAGTGATACCAGAGAAAAACTGACACATCTCCACGAGTTTTTCACTGACAAACAAAACAATGTACTACCATTATTACCTTGAAATCTACACATGCACTCTGGAGACTGCATAGGTGTACACCGTACAGGTATATCCAGGGACTCACCAGTGACCTATCCTTTTGGAGTCATTCACTTTCTCTTCTCTTCATCCAGCGTAGATGGATGTGGCGATCTCCAACAGTAATATAAACTGTCTCACGAAAAATGCTTCTCTTAGTGCCCTACATAATAACATCCACCACTGTACCCACTAAATAGTAAAATGTCTCTTTTGTGGCTTTTAGATGGTAAAATTGACATCTAGCAAATATTAATACCGTGTCCAAGTTCTCTAGAAAATAGTGTCTACATTTTGCACCCCTAAGAAAATAATGCCCTATGTGTACTTTTGATGTTCACAATATCCATGTCCTTTTAACAATGATTTTTTTTCACCACATAACCTTTATTAATGTCCCCTGAGTCCCCCCGATGTGTAGTAATAATGTCTCGTGAGTCCTCCACATGCAGATTTCTTATGCATGATGTGATGCCCCTACAGCTCCTCAATAACACAGTATGATGTACCTACAACTCCCTATATATACAATTAGATGTCCTCCCAGGTCCCCAATGCAAGTATATTGCTTCCACAGCTTCCCTTTACATAGCATGATTTCCCCACAGGTCCCCTATACATAGAGTGATGTCCCCCAGCTCTTTATTTAGAATGTGATGGTCCCACATTTGCCCTATACACCATATGATGCCATACTGCTTTCTATATACAATATCATGGGCCCACAGCTCTAAAATACTGTATATAGTGTGATGTCACACAGCCCCCTATGTACAGTATGATGGGCTCACACTTCCCATATATACACAGTATGATGGGCTCTCTGTTCCCTTTTACTCAATATAAAGCACCCCACACTATATGATGCTCCCACAGTTGTCTCTACACTATGATAGCTCCACAGTAGTCTCCACGCTATATGATGCCCCAACAGTACCCAAACAAGTACTATTAAAATAAAAAAATAAGCATCAAATACTCACCCAACCCAGGATCTTGGCTGGCGGACGACACCAAAGTGCAGGTGGATCAATGGAGTTTTGTCATTGTGCCGGAGCACATACAGGTGATAGATATGTCGTTCTATACCTGTCTGGTACTTATGTGAGCAGGTTGTGGGATGCAGTGATGGACATGAGGCAGAGCAAGGGTTAACAAGTTTAATAACAGGGAAATACTCCATGCAGGGAGGTAAAGGATTAAACAAGGGATTAAACAGGACAATAAGCAAAGGTTATTCTGAGGTAAAGAATAAAGGATCAAGTAACGGCAGTTCCAGTGAAGCACTTGTCAGAAGTTCCTCAAACTGCAACTCCTACTGGGAACTCAATAGCGCCGTCAACGGCTGATGCTGTTTCTTTTCCAGGAAGGTCCTGTGGGCAACAATGCCCCATCTTCTGGCGGCAGCGGTTGGTCTACTGTACCTTCCACTGAGCCTAGTCCATATACTGCAGTGGCTGACAAGGGAACGGGTCACAGTACTGTACGAGCCCAACGTGGCTCGGCAAACATACACTGGTGAAGTCAGGGAGTAAGTGTCTGGGCAAATATTCGCAGGCAACATCAGGGCACCAGTGTCTGTCCCATTCCCGGTCACCCTTATGTGGGACATGTACTGTACTCTTGGACATGGAGCATACGGCATGCGCACGCTCTGCCTTTTTATCCCCTGCCCCCTCTGTCAGGAGGAAGGTCCAGCACACTAATGCTTCCCCCGGGAATAGGGGATGTAGCTTTTCTGGTTCCGGACCCAGCACACAGGTACCCACAGTCTCGTCGTCACCCTGTCATTCTGTTGTCCACAGGCCTAAAGTAATCTGCGGCCTACAGAATGGACAGTGGTAGTGTCATGATCCAAGGTGGATCTGACAGTTTAAATACACAAAGTGAACTTTTTTCTTTGGCTTGGTGCCAAAGTGGGTTGATTGCCCCGGAGGCCATTAGAATTATTACACGTGGTGTCATTCATTCTAAGTTGCCCCGGTGGTAGTGCACTTTAGTTTCTTTGGTTTAATGTGCACTTAATTACAAATCAGGTGTGAGGCTCTATAAAAGAGAGCCAGGTGTGTTCAATCACTGTTGGTGATATTGTGTTGGTCATTTGGGAAGCAAACCTGGGTGATGAAGGAGCTGAACATGAGTCCTGTGCAGCCCAGCCAGAGGGGACGAGTGGCAGCTATGTGGTCTGCAAGAAGGGCTGGCATGGCGTGGTGGAGTCAAAGTTTATGGTGTTGGCAGGAAGTGCTTGCATGGCTTGGTGGAGTGACGACTGTGAAGAGAGTTGCACTCAGCATGCGGGACTTGGTTGCTGAGAGCTGGACTCAAGCCTGCTTGACTTTTTGGGCAGGAGCTGAACTCATCTTTGGGACTCTGTTACTGGACTTCTGCAATTGGTGGTGGACTCTGCTCCAAGGCTGCACTATGGTGAAGGAACCAGTTATGGTGATGGATCCGGGTGGAGGAGAAGATGCACACAGGTGTTGGGCTCTGTTGCTGGGAGCGTACGCGACAGAGCAAAGGTAAGTGGTGTTTCCCCTGTATTGTCATTTTCCCTCATGTGTGTTTAGTGCAGTGGTGGGATTAGTTTCCGCACCGACCAATTCCCTAGTGAGGGTTTAGGTTCAGGGCGAGCTAGGGTTTTTAGGTTCCTGTGCATCGCCGGATGCGGAACCGGCATAGGGAACGTTAGGAGTGCAGGGACACTGGCTCAGGGGAGTTCAGGAGGTCTCCACTTCCCTATTCCCTATTGCAGAGCCCACCATTGTTGATGTTACCCAGGTTCCCCCTTTATTGTTTAAATTCGCCTTACGGGAGGTGGGGTTTCCAGACTACTGTATGTATAACGTGTAATACCTAAATTCACCAGTTGGAGGCGGCGTATCCAGCTGCACATTTTATTATTTAAATTCGCCCCAATGGAGGCGCTGTATCCAGGGTCACGGGTGTCTTATGGGTTCGCCTTGCGGTACTCGCTACGTCCAGACACACGTGACCGTGACATTATCACAAACCCAACTTTTTTTTTTCTGGTGAGCTTTGGCCATGTGGAGACCAGTGAGTAATTGCTGCCGGGCCTCACTGAGGTGAGTGGGGAGCGGCAAGGTGTGTTAGAGCTGCTGCAGCAGCAGTTATCAGGGTCTGGGGCCACTGCTCAGGCAACCAGGAAATCAAAATGGCGGCTTTGGCAAATTGCGGGTCTGGCAAAAGCCCCCTTGAGTCGTTGCTGGGGAGTGGGACTTGTTCTTACAGGTGGACGTAACCAGACAGGTGGGTGGAGTTGGTGATCCCCATGGTGCTGTCTGGGGTTCCTCGAGGTGAAGGGGTATGTCCCTGTAGTGAGCAGACTGGTGATAGTCCGCGGGGCTCACGCCAAATCTTCCATACCATTGAAGAAGCTGCCCCCTCCTTGTCGTGTGGAGGAAGGCGACCAGCGAGTGTATTTTTCCTCCATGTCCCTGCGGCTCTGGCAAAGTGCCCCCTAGAGTCGCTGCTGGGGAGCGGGACTTGTTCATACAGGCGGACGTACCCAGACAGGTGGGTGGAGTTGGTGATCCCCATGGTGCTGTCTGGGGTTCCCCGAGGTGAAGGGGTACGTCCCTATAGTGAGCAGAATGGTGTTATAGTCCGCGGGGCTGACGCCAAATCTTCTATACCACCGAAGAAGCCGCCCCCTCCTGGTCGTGTGGAGGAAGGTGACCAGCGAGTGTATATTTCCTCCATATTTCTGTCCCCTTCTCCTCCAGGTGTGAGCGGCAGGTGTGCTGCGGGGGAGTGGGGACAAATCTCAACCCTCGCCATTGACCAACCCTGGGAGGTGCAGACCTCATGGTGAAAGGGTTGGAGGGTGGTGTCCCTTGGTGAATAGCGGGGGTGTGAGTGTGGTGACAGAGGAGGGACGCCTCTGTTGTCGAGTCCAGAATGAGTTCACCAAATTTATGACTAACGAATGTGTGCAATAAACGTTCAGGTCCGGACCTGTGTGTGAACAAGCGTGTATGGGTGGCCACCAAAAAAAAAAACATCAGTGGAAGTGTGTTGCGAAGTGTTACCAGCGCATACTAAACATTCACATACATAACCTCGTTCCCCAGGACAGCACTGTGGAGATGAGTGGTGCCTCCAAAACGAACATGTATTGCCAATACCAGTGGTGCGTTTGTCATTAACCTGAAGTGTCAGGTAGTGGTGGGGTGAACTCAGGATCTGGGAGTCCCCGCTGTAGGTGTTTTCCTAATGAGGAGTGGTCTTGAGGGTCCAGAGGCCCCTCATTAAGGAGGGGGTACTGTCATGATCCAAGGTGGATCTGACAGTTTAAATGCACAAAGTGAACTTTTTTTTCCTTTGGCTTGGTGCCAAAGTGGGTTGATTGCCCCCGGTGGCCAATAGAATTATTACACGTGGTGTCGTTCATTCTAAGTTGCCCCGGTGGTGGTGAGCGGTAGTGCACTTTAGTTTCTTTGGTTTCATGTGCACTTAATTACAAATCAGGTGTGAGGCTCTATAAAAGAGAGCCAGGTGTGTTCAATCACTGTTGGTGATATTGTGTTCGTCATTTGGGAAGCAAGCCTGGGTAATGAAGGAGCTGAACATGAGTCCTGCGCAGCCCAGCCAGAGGGGACGAGTGGCCGCTATGTGGTCTGCAAGAAGGGCTGGCATGGCATGGTGGAGTCACAGTTTATGGTGTTTGCAGGAAGTGCTTGCATGGCTTGGTGGAGTGACGACTGTGGAGAGAGTTGCACTCAGCATGCGGGACTTGGTGCTGAGAGCTGGACTCAAGCCTGCTTGACTTTTTGGGCAGGAGCTGAAATCATCTTTGGGACTCTGTTACTGGACTTCTGCAATTGGTGGTGGACTCTGCTCCAAGGCTGCACTATGGTGAAGGAACCAGTTATGGTGATGCATCCGGGTGGAGGAGAAGATGCACACAGGTGGTGGGCTCTGTTGCTGGGAGCGTATGCAACAGAGCAAAGCTAAGTTGTGTTTCCTCTGTATTGTCATTTTCCCTCATGTGTGTTTAGTGCAGTGGTGGGATTAGTTTCCGCACCGACCAATTCCCTAGTGAGGGTTTAGGTTCAGGGCGAGCTAGGGTTTTTAGGTTCCTGTGCGTCGCCCGGTGCGGAACCAGCATAGGGAATGTTAGGAGTGCAGGGACACTGGCTCAGGGGAGTTCAGGAGGTCTCCACTTCCCTATTGCAGGGCCCACCATTGTTGATGTTACCCAGGTTCCCCCTTTATTGTTTAAATTCGCCTTACTCGAGGCGGGGTTTCCAGACTACTGTATGTATAACGTGTAATACCTAAATTCGCCAGTTGGAGGTGGCGTATCCAGCTGCACGTTTTATTATTTAAATTTGCCCCACTGGAGGCGCTGTATCCAGGGTCACGGGTGTCATATGGGTTCGCCTTGCGGTACTCGCTGCGTCCAGACACACGTGACCGTGATAGGTAGTGCAGGAAAACCAAATCGTGGCATAACTGTACTGGTGTGCACAGTTAAGATTGGTGGTTTCTCTGAGTTGGCCCCTCGGAACAAATGCCGCCTCTGCCCCCTGACAGCTATGCTACTGACTTGTACCTTTAATACCCCCTTAGGCTAAGTGCACACGTAGCAGAAATTTTCTGCTGAAAAACAGGACTCCCTTCCCAGAAACTGCGCGTTTTTTTCTGTGCGTTTTTACCGCGATTTTTGCGTGTTTTTTTGCGTTTTTTTCCGCGCAGTTTCTAGACACATGGAAAAAGCCAGAAACACGGAAAAAAACACGAAATTAATGAGCATGCTGCGTTTTTTACCGCGATGCGTTTTTCACGGTAAAAAACGCATCAATGTGCACAAAGTGCAAAATGCATAGAAATGAATGGGAAGCTTCTTTTTCGCGTTTTTCCCGTGGATTTTTTGGCAAATCCGCTGGAAAAACCATGAAAAAAACGCTGTGTGTGAACACAGCCTTACAGTAGTAGTGTCCACTAGAGTTGAGCGACTTTGGTCGGATCGGGTTTCATGAAACAAAATTTGTTTCAGATGAAACTGGTCCGACTAGGGCAAAAAAAGTCGGAGTTTCGTCCAAAACCCGACCCCAATACAAGTCAATGGGAAATAAAAGTCGGCATTGAGCGGATGACATTCATCCACTCAATGCCGACTTTTATTCCCCATTGACTTGCATTGGGGTCGGGTTTCGGACGAAACTCCAACTATTTTTGCCCTAGTCGGACCAGTTTCATCTGAAACAAATTTTGTTTCATGAAACCCGATCCGACCAAAGTCACTCAACTCTAGTAATTATCCCTCCTTGTAGCCCCACACAGTATCACAGTTTGAGCATGCACCTCATGCTGTAGTAATATTTAGTGGAGTGGCCTCATTGTGACACCTGCAATAAGGGGCTGGCATACTCATATGTTGTGGTTGCCCATCTAGTTGAAAATAGAACTGGTCACCAGTTGGCCCAATCCTTCGCTATGGACCAAATCACAGACCCTGCTTTCATTTTGTCCTGTCTGTGCTTACATCTTTGCAAAGTGCTGGCTACTAGTGATGAGCGAACGTGCTTGGATAATGTGCATGTTTGGCGGCTGTTAGGCAATCCCTATATGTGTTTCAACTGTCTAACAGCCGCCAAACATGTAGCCGTAGGAAGTTGAACATATTATCCGAGCATGCCCAATGTACTTGGATAACATGACCCAAGCATGCTCAGATAACACGTTATCCGAGCACATTCACTCATCACTATTGGCTATCTATCAGGCTAGAAAATAGCAAGTTGTGTTTCTAAAATGTGTGGAGTAGAGTTAATGATCTGTTTCCAACTAAAAGGGTTGTTATTCTGTTTAGCAAGAGTACACTTCCTTCTATCCTCCTCATTATTGTGGGGGTGGACGCTCCTGCTTGAAAAGCAGTCCAGGTCAGTACCACTAACCTGAAATGACTGCACTTTGATGCTGAATATAAATATATAAAAGTCACTGGTAAAGTGCTATGCCTAATGGTGTCAATGACATAAAACCCAGCTAATTTGTATAATGGGCTGTCTTTTATGTGGACATCCATCGAGTGGGTGGGAGGATGACCACCTTATCTTCACTCCAGGGTGTTGTCTGGGGTTTAAGTAGCTGGCCTCCAAAGGCAGCAGTGTTCAGTGTTTGGAGAGGAGCATCTCAGAGAAGTGTTTTGTGTTTTTGCTTATGCCTGAACTGTGGGTCTCGCTAATCCTGAGCGGGCTCATACCCGCTAATATAAGGACTGCGCCTAGTGCTACGGTTTTGTTTTGCTTTTTTGCCCAGAGGGCCGTGTTTACTTTGTGCTTCACCTTGGTTTATGCCGCATCTAAATAACCAAGCAAATTCCTAAAGGCGCAATGTTCCCGTGTCTAACTCCATGTGCAGCAGAGTGGGCTGCTCCACCATAATATATATAAAACTGATGGATATAGATACATATATATTTAAGCTTAGCTGAGAAGAGAGTGCAAGCATTGCACATCAACCACACATAAAAGTCCCACTCATTGTACATATCGTGCAGTCATGTACATGAGATGTATTTCAGTTTTTGGAGCAGTTTTTTAAACCAGAGGGGTTTGTGGAAAAAGACATAAATAATTTGAGAAGAATGCAAATTAAAATTCTCTTTCTACATTCCTTTCATGGTAGTTGAAGCATCAGTTAGATCTAGGTAGGTTGCTATTTGCATGCAATGGATTCATCCTTTTTTGTTTTATTGTGTAGAAACATTAAATCAATGGATTAAGTTAGGATTTTTCAGCACCGACCGCAGAAAAACTCATTAAAGAAAAACTAAATATGTCATGCACATTTATTGCAGTCCGGCATTTAATTATCCTATGGTTTATTGCAGTATAAATACACCTGTAATGAGATGGTCTAACTGACAATGAATCTTTCTATAGTAGGTTAATAACTACTTTCTACAACGCTATGACAAGGATATATTGAAAAGTGTAAGATTGCATTAACATAACTGTGTGTTACCATCAAAAATAAATGAACCTTTTTTTTTTTCAGGTGCCATCTTAGTTGCATCGTTTTTTTTTTTTTTTTTAACAGAAAAAGATAGACCGTCTGAACTTTTTTTATCCATTGACTCTTAAAGGGAATCTGTCACCCTTTTTTTTTGACCATGAGCTGCCGCCACTGACATCAGTGGCTTTTCTACAGCATTCTGTAATGCTGTAGGTAAGCCCTCGATGTAACCTGAAAGATAAGAAAAAAGAGTTAGATTATACTTACCCCGGCGTTCGTTCCGGTCCGATGGGTGTCGCCGTCTGGTCCGGCGCCTCCCATCTTCATATGATGCCATCCTCTTCTTTCCTTCCAGTCGTGGCTCCTGCGCAGGCGCACTGCTCTGCCCTGTTGAGGGCAGAGCAGAGTCCTGCAGTGTGCAGGTGCCGGTAGAGGGCAGAGCAGTTGGCCTGCGCCGGAGCCACGACAAGAAGGAAAGAAGAGGATGTCACTGTTAGAAGATGGGAGGCGCTGGTCGACAACACCCATCGGACCAAGACCGGACCGCCCGCTGGTGAGCATAATTGAACTCTTTTTTCTTATCTTTCAGGTTACATTGGGGGCTTATCTACAGCATTACAGAATGCTGTAGATAAGCCCCTGATGTCAGTGGCGGCAGCTCATAGTTGAAAAAAAGGGTGACAGATTCCTTTTAATAGATGCGTTAAACTTGGATAGAAGTCTGAAGTACAAAGAATATCTTCTGTTTTATATGGATCCACATAGATTTTAATGGACGAATCTGATCCACAAATCGGATGAGAATAGGACATGCTCTGAGCCTCACAGACCGGTGTCATGGACTTGTTTTTAAAATTAGTTTTAAAACTCTGTATGTGACACATAAATGGGCAGTTCTAAGCTTTTCCGGAGGTGTATTCCCCCCCCTGTATGACACCACCTACATATGATTGGTCAACATGATATAAGGGAAAAAGTCAATGACTCCAGAGATGAATCTCTGATAATGCCCCCTTGGTCTTATCAGAAATTACAATCTGAACTTTACAAGCTAATATCTCCAAAATGGAGAGAAATTAAAAAAATAAAGACTAATGTTTTATTCAGCTCCGAAGCCATTGTTCCATGACGTGGCTCTTTTAAAACATGGTGAAAATTCCTCTTTAAAATAAGAATTTAAAAATATTCTATTGGTAAATTAGCATTAAGGCTCATTTTTGTTTCCTTTTTGAATATTGCACAGATGGCAAATATTATTCATCTCAATTGCTTCACAATAACAATGTTTAAAAATCCTGATTGTTAAGTAAAACAAAAGGAAGCTTTGTTGAAAGTAATTGTTTAGCAAAAGATTCAATAAAATTCACTTTATTTTAACACTGTCACGATTTGCCATCTGCCCCGGCTGATTATCTGTAGAGACAGCAAACCAACATCCCAAATGAACTCTTAGAAAAGCGGGCAATGATTTCTTCTCTCAATCAAAACATATAGACTGTTTAGCAATATATATAATTTATTTACATTCAAGTCACCTAAAAGTACTATACACCTTCAGCGGAATGAACAGAATATATACATAAGGCCAAGTGTAAATACTTGAATGCACTTTAATACAGAATGTAGAAAAAAAACACTGATCATTACACATTTTTATTGTTCAAATGACTTTTTCTTGGTCTGAAAATAAACACAACACTTGTGCACACGCGTCCACCATCAAACACACGCATTCATCCACTTCTGGAGCAGGAGTGCTCTCGTTTTGCATATACAGCTGGCTTGAGGGGTGAAAGGGCCAATGAATTCTATTTGGGATTTCTCCCCTGTTTGGGTAAAAAAAATGACCTCTGATGCACCCTCTAAGGTTTGTATGGCTATTAAGTAGGGGATGTATCTGTGTTTGGTGGGAATCATTTCTGTTTAATATTGCACCTTTCTTCACTTACCTGGGTATGGGTGGAACAACTGAACAACACAAACACTGGGTGTCACTGTCGCACCTTCACTGACAAGGTAGCAATACAAGACACTTGGTTTAGAAAGAGAGAAAAGGAATGTCTTTAGTGATTGGTAAGTTGACTTCCCACGAGGGTTCTGTGGGGCCTTGGCTCTCCAGTGCAATATATACCAGGTGGTGTTGGTGTTTTTTAGTAAGGTCCACAGTATTTAACAAAAAAAACATTATAGACAATGCCTCCTTCAAATACTGTTCAAGTTTGACCGAGTGAAAAATGATGAGAGCAGCGTTTTTTGTTAATGCATTTGGCCTCACACAGTTGATTGTGGCGTCAGGCTCCATTTCTGATCATCCTGCTCTGCATAAAGGAGCTGGACAAATCATTAACTCTTTCACTTGCAGAGGGGATAAAACTGTGACAAGATATGTTTCAAGCCCTCTAACCCACAGTTGCCAGGAAAGGGCCATTTTCTTGAGTAAGCCCACGGGCCAACGTTGGGAGTTTGAGCCCCTTGACCAAGCTTGGACATGGGACTTGCTGGAATAGAACAGTAGTCTGATAAAACTTCAGCACTCTGCTTCTGACATCATGTACATTAGAGAGTCTTGCTTTCCGATCTCAGCCACAGCAGATGCCAATCGTGCCAGGTTCCCATTAGGGAAGTTCTGCGCTTCCCAAAAATTTAGGAGTATGGCGGTCGGGCTTGATTTGGAGATGAAGAAACCTAAATGGCTGTGAAGTAGAAAAGACAGAACACACTGTAAATTGTTGAAATTGTATAGTAGAGTACACACATTGGGATAAGTGAAGAGGAGGGATAAGACACAGGCTGAGGGAGATGTCAGAATCAATGTAAAACTGGCCAGACACATTAGATGGCTGCTGGCTAATTGTTCGGCCGACAGCCATCTCAGCTGATGTTCCCATATACTCATTTAGCAATGGGCTCCTATGTTCTCCATGAGAAAGACAAGTTGGCCAACAGCTTATCTCTGGAAGAACAATGTAATCGGCAGTCCAAAATTGGACATGCGTGATCAACACTTACCCCAACCAACTGTCAGCTGGTGTCCCCAAACACAGACCATAGGCCGAACCTGTCAATATTGTCAGGTTGGGCCAACATAAGTCTAATGTGTATGTAACTCTTTTGTACTGCTTGTGCACACCCTGTTAGGCTGGTTTCACATTTGCGTATGGAGGAGCTGAGGAGGGATGTGGATGTCCTCCGTGAAGCTCCGCCCACTGCCACACCTCCTCTGGTCAACTCCGCCTCCGTCGGCCTGCAGCCTGCGTACCCTATCTTTAGCATTGGATAACTTGATCCCAAGTTCAGAATGCATATTTTTGTGGCACAACAACCCCTGGTATAATTCCAGGAAGGGAATAGTTCCCAATGGAGCTCCCAAATCGCTAAAACAACTAAGAACCAATGGAGCAAAAATCCATACACAGAAACAACATATACTCAAAATCTTGCTTTTATTCGTACAAAAAGATATGTGTTTAAAAAGACATTATTACAACATGGTACAAGCTCAGACAGAAGTGTAAGACATTGATCAGAACGCACCCAATTGGAAAAAATGCGCTACCAAACACAGATGTTCAGCACAGGAATTAGGCCAAAGTCCTCCTCAGAGGCCCCATATGTACCTCCAAACATCATTAGAGGTAACTCTATTATGTACTAGTCCAAATGGAGTTGTGAGCAGTCCATAGGGTCGCCAATGGACACCAGCATGGGTAAGGGGTAAAGATTCCCCCTCCCCTCTCTCCACACCCACTTACTTGTGTAACTGACCATTTTTGGCTGTAGACTTGCAGGGTACCTTTGATGATTGTTTGGATCGGTGCACATGGGGACCACTGTTTGGAGTAGGGGGTTGTGGACCCTATGGACTGCTCACAACTCCATTTGGACTAGTACATAATAGAGTTACCTCTAATGATGTTTGGAGTTACATATGGGGCCTCTGAGGAAGACTTTGGCCAAATTCCTGTGCTGAACATCTGTGTTTGGTAGCACATTTTTTCCAATTGGGTGCATTCTGATCAATGTCTTACACTTCTGTCTGAGCTTGTACCATGTTGTAATAATGTCTTTTTAAACACATATCTTTTTGTACGAATAAAAGCAAGATTTTGAGTATATGTTGTTTCTGTGTATGGATTTTTGCTCCATTGGTTCTTAGTTTTTACCTATCTTTAGCATTGGGTACGCAGGCCGTGCGGATGTATGCGGATGCCTCTGCATGCGTCGTTTTGACCGTGTGACGACCGCACCAAAATGCAACACGTTGCATTCAGCGCAGGTCACCGCACCATCAAAACGACGCATGCAGAGGCATCCGCATACATCGGCACGGCCTGCGTACCCAATGCTAAAGATATAGTACGCAGGCCACATGCCGACGGAGGCGGAGCTGACCGGAGGAGGTGCGACCATGGGCGGAGCTTCACTGAGGACGTCCACATACCTCCGCAGCTCCTCCATACGCAAATGTGAAACCAGCCTTAGCGCACAATATGTCTACCAAATATACCTGAGAGTTGATCAGAGCTGTGATATACAGATATTTAATCCTATCTGGCTCCTGTCTCTCCTGATAACGGCCAGAATAGGCAGGTGAGCAGGAGGCACAGGGGTAGACATATGATTGGTGCAATGTGCGCAGCTGCACATTGGTCCACTTTCACTATTCAATCAACAAGCAGGTCCTGTTACAGACACAAAGTATGGCTCATAACTAAGCTGTCCTTAAACAAGGGCCCTATTCCATTTATGCCCGCTACTGACGAAACACAACCAGTCCTGCTATATTAAAGATGGGATTTGTGTTCAGGAATGTGATGGCAGACATTCTGAAAAAATCATAATTGCTCATGCTCACCAGACAAAACAGGAGTAAATAAGTTATTAAAAGTATTTTGCAATTTATAACATTTTTTTTAATGTATTGATTTACTCTACTTCCCAGAGAGCCCCTTTAATAATGTGAGTACTGTAATCTATGAATTGCTTCTACTCGCTAATTGTAATCAAATAGTCGCAGATGGGTAAAAAGAGAAGCGCGTTCATGTCGGATGATACGGTAAACCTATTGATGACACCCAAAGTTATATCATTTCATTTATGATTAACCACATGTTTGAAATCCTAGACGGCTAGAAAGCGAAGATCGAAATCTTAACAATTTCACGCTTCTCATGATTCGTTTTCAATGAACAACCGTGTCCACAGCCAAGAATAAATGCATAGGATCCATTTAATCGTAAAGTGCAGTAAGCATTGCCATGGAGAACTCTTCACAGTAATTTCAAGAATCTTTCTATATCATTTGCGCAATTTTGCGATCATTCTTGGAGCTCAGGGTTAAACGGAGTAAAACAAGTTGGCCATGTAATGGTACAAACATTGATTTCTGGATTGAGGCATTCCTCGAATAGGCTTAGGGTACCGTTACACTTAGCGATGCACCAGCGATCCCGACAACGATATGGATCGCTGGTGCATCGCTAAGTGGTCGCTAGTGAGCTGCCACACAGGCAGATCTCACTAGCGACATAGCAGGGGTCGGCGGTCGCTACTTACCTGTCAGACAAGGCGATCCTGACGTCCTCCCGCCCGCGTCCACGTGTCGCTCGTCGGCGCCACAGGAAGCACAGCAGGAAGCGCCCGACGAGAAATGATCCAGGACGTTCTCGCGCGACCAGCGATAACCAGCGGGGGAGCTGGTCGGAGGTAAGTATCAGACATAGCGATATCGCTAGCAATATCGCTGCTACGTCACAAAATTGGTGACTTTACAGCGATATTGCTAGCGATATCGCTATGTGTAACGGGGGCTTTACATTCACATGAATTATTTTCTTATGTTCCTGCTGGCACTCATTCACCTGCCCACATAGCACAGCATGACTTCCTGTTCACATAATGGGCAAGTAAGTCTGCTTTCTGACCACAGGCAATGATAAATGCTTCTATACATAGTGAGTAAAGCCCCCGTTACACATAGCGATATCGCTAGCAACATCGCTGTAACGTCACCGATTTTGTGACGAAGCAGCGATATTGCTAGTGATATCGCTATGTCTGATACTTACCTCCAACCGGCTCCCCCGCTGGTTATCACTGGTCGCGCGAGAACGTCTCGTCGGGCGCTTCCTGTGGCGCCGACGAGCGACGCGTGGACGCGGGCAGGAGGACGTCAGGATCGTCGCATCTGACAGGTAAGTAGCGACCCCCGACCGCTGCTATGTCGCTGGTGAGATCTGCCTGTGTGGCAGCTCACTAGTGACCACTTAGCGATGCACCAGCGATCCATATCGTTGTCGGGATCGCTGGTGCATCGCTAAGTTTAACGGTACCCTAAGTAAAATAGGGGACAATGCCTCTACATCAGACATCAGTAGTGTCCCATGAAGCACAGTGGCTGCTCACACTCCATTCTATTTTGCTTGCAATGACGGTGCATTGTGATGGGCAATTTTCAAAAATGGTCTGTTTAATGCTTATTTCTGTTAGTACCTTTTGCAGATAGAATTAAAGGGTTTTTCCCATCCCTGTAAGTGGATAATTTGGGGCAGTTTAGTGACAGGTATTAACACTTTTTCTTATCTTTTGTTTGAAGCTCATTGCCTTGGAGACCAACCACTGCTGCTAGACAGCAGAACGTGTGCCATGATTACAAGCTCGCTTCTGTTGAGCTTGTAAGCACTGGTTTGAAGCTAGCAAATATCACTGGATCGCACTGTTGTGTCCCCAGCTCTACCAGCTTTATCACAGTGATAACAAGCTAGACAGCACCAGTTGTCAGTCTCCTAGGCAACATGTTGTAAACAGAAGAAAACAAAAGATTTAAAGGGAATCTGTCCCCAGGTTTTTTCCACCTAATCTGAGGGCAGCATAATGTAGAGACAGAGATCCTATTTCCAGTGATGTATCACTTACTGGGCTGCTTACTGTAGTTTTGATAAAATAACTTTTATCAGTAGGAGAATATCACTACAGGACTAGTAAACCCTGCTGCCAGGTAGTCAAGCATATTCATGAGCTCTGTATAACCCCACCTTCTATCACTGATTGGCAGCTCTCTCTGTACACTGTACATGGGTAGAGAGCTGACAATCAGTAATGTGGGTGGGGTCATACAGAGCTCAGCATTCAGAGTGCTGCTAGATCTGCAGCAGATAAGATGGTGATTTTTTTCAAAATGACAGTAAGCAGGTCAGTAAGTGACACATTGCTAGAATCAGGGTCTCTGCCTCTACTTTATTCTGCTTTCATATGGGATAGCAAAAACCTAGTGATAGATTCTTTTTAATATCTCAAGAATGACTGCAAAGTTTGAGAAACAATAAACACCAACAATGAAAGTTTCTACAAAAGCTCTCTGACAGTAACAATCTATGAAGATGGGAATAACCATTTAAAGGGACGCTATCAGCACAGCATTATTCTAAGTACAGGCGCTCCGTGCATCATGATGTGGCCAAACATTTAACCACACCTTCCCGCCTGCTTGCTTTCTCTCTATCTCCACCCCAGCTCTGATTGACAGTTCTGGCTTTATAGACCCAGAGAAGGGTGGAGATAGATGGAAAACAAGCAAGCGGGAAATTGTAGTTAAATGATTGGCCCCGCCGTGATCCACCGAGCGCCTGTTCTTAGTTGGTTAGAACAGACAATCTGTGCTGACAGACTCCATTTAAGGAATAGTTTTGGTTAACCACCTATTTTCTTGAAAAACATCTATTTTCCCCCAATAACACATTTTTAGATTCTAATTAGAGATTTCCTTATACTTATAAGGGATCTGTTACCAGATTAACCAATCTAATCTGCATACAATTACAGAAAACTGATAAGTCTTGGGTACTTACTAAGAAAATAAATGTCAGAAGGTTTATATAATCCTGGATTCCACAGCCATTCTGTGGCAATTTTTGTAAGCATTATACTTTGAGTAAGGCCTCTTTCACACTTCAGTTTTTTGCATCAGTTATAATCCGCCAAAAAGGCGGACAAGCGGATCCGTTCTCAACTGATGTGAACGGATGGCACAGGATCCGTTTTCAGACGGATCCTGAAAATGAAGAAATTTAAAGGAATCGCTGGCCGGGAAGGAGAGAGAGAGAGGAGAGAGAGAGAGAGAGAGGAGAGAGAGAGAGGAGAGAGAGAGAGGAGAGAGAGAGAGGAGAGAGAGAGAGGAGAGAGAGAGAGAGAGAGAGAGAGAGAGAGAGAGAATTTTTTTTTTGTCCGGCACCCAGAAAGAAATTCGGGTTAAATCAGTGTTTGCAGGATCCGCCAGAGAAAAAAACGTTACAAGCTCCGTTTTGAAATTTTTGAGGATGGTGACGGACAGCAACTTTTGGCGGATCCTCACAAAAAACGGATGCAACGGACAGCAATCCGTCACAATCCGCCATTAATGCAAGTCAATGGGAAAAAAACGGATCCTCAAAAAAAATTTGAGGATCCGTTTTTTTTCAAAACCTGGCGGATTGTGACTGATTGTAAAAAACGGAAGTGTGAAAGAGGCCTTAACCGACCACCCTTTGGGGTCGAGTCACACTGTGACAATATGTTTTCCGAGGAATTTCTAGTAAAAGAAGATATACAGAAGATATACAGTATCTTTTCCTCCCTCTGTGATTCCCAGCCCCTCCGCCTGCCCACAATGAATGACAGGTCACTTTTGAGATCTCAAACAAAGGAGGCAGGCACAGGAGCAGGGAATCACAGACAGGAAGGAGAAGACCCTATGTATAGTCCAGCCTCTACGCACCAAAATCGACCAGTAACTATTCAATTTTCAGTCGATCAAAGTGTGCGAGGGTTTCTTTGCGCCTTCAACCAACATTTCTATTGATACCATTTTGGGGTACATACCAAATTTTGATAGTCTGTTATTTCACTTTTTTGTGCTGTTGTGGCGGCTGAACAACTGCAATTCTGACACTTTCATTACCGATTGGTTAATTAATCTTACACTGCAATAGATACGACTTTCACAAATGTAAACACACAACATGTGTATTTTTAAAATGTTTAAATTTCATAATTTTTAATGGGAAACAAGCAAATGATTCGAACTTGTCTATTTTTTTCTTTTTTCATATTTTTAAAAACAATTTGTCATTTGACTGTATTTTATTGTCCCCTTAAAAGACTTGAACCTGTGATAGCCTAACCACTTGTGCTACATACAGCAATAACTTTGGGAAAGTAACTCTGGAAATATGCCTCCGGCATAGTGGTCACGTGGGACCCTGTGTCCATTAAACAGTAGATGCGTTGCCCGTTATATTCAGCCCAGATAATGGGTCTCTAGGAGACGATATCCTCTGAGTTCTTACTTCTTCCCTCTGAGGCTCGAAACCCCACATTATGCTCCACAACTGTGGGGCGCATTAGTTTAATGGGCGCCCTGTCTCCACCATTCTCGACTTGGGCAGTCTCTTGAAAAATGCTCCCTTCCACCTCAGATCCAACACTCTGGCTAACGTTCCACCAATGGGCTATGTACGCGGCATGGCGGGGCTGGGAAGAAATGACTTTCCCGCTGTAACCTCCTATCATGTAGAACCATAATCGGCAGGGCAGGGCTGAAATTATTTTCTCGCTCTGACCTCCTTTCACCTGGGTCTGTGTGATCAGCTGGAGGGTTGGCAGCATGGGTCCCCTTGATACTGCACAGCTCAGCTCGAATATCCCAGATCTCTTGACGTATTTCTCTTACCCAGACGGGCTCAGTGCAAATTGACTCTGGTGACCACTTCATTACTCCGGACCGTGCCTGTCTGGCCTCTCTCCAGGACTCTAGCTTCGGCCCCAACCTCAAGGAAGCCCAGATCTGGATTCAGGCGCAGGTGCTCCTGTAAGACGTGCCTCAGTCCAGCAACTAGTTGGTCTGGCAGCACTTTGTCCAATGGACCCAGCCCTCAGTTCCCATCTTGGATCTTTTTGGTGATATAGGTGGTCACTTCCTGCAATGCATTAACATACTGACTGAGCTAATGTCTCACTTTCCTCTTGGACCCGCTGGAACAACCGCGTGCGGAAGGTGCCTTAGGTCCATGGTATCACTGTACATGTCCTCCAACATTTTTATCACATTATCCACAGTGTCACAGTCACTAGGTGGGCAGTACATAACCGTCTACCAGGCCTCACCATCTAGGGTCAGTAGGGCTAACTCCTGAACGGAAAGGTTCAAGGGATACATGGGCGGCATGCTTCTCAGCCTCTCTACCCTGTCCCACAGAAACACGCTGCTCTCAGTGAACTTGGGAAGATTGCTGAGCATAGCCCCCAAGGGTATATGTCCCCTGCCAGGTTCAGTCACGGACTGGTTCTCCATCTCTATGTCTGAATGTTGCATCCTGCCCACTAAGCCAAATGAAATGCACGTGTCTGGATGCAACCCACAGAGAAAATGAGGTGAGAACAGTCAGGGATCGATATAGTTCTATTTATATACAGCAGTAATTATGCAATGATTTAAAGTAACTCAATAATTCGTGTTAGTAACTATGCAAATCAACATTAAAAAGAATAAAAATAAGTTTGGAATAATAAAGTCACTTTCACTATGTAATATTAATGTTCTTTTTACAAAGGTGGTGCAGCCAGTTGTGGGAGTCACCACGTAAGTTCTCTCTGCAGTTGTTGGTCTAGCAGGGGTCACAGGGATGACCCACTAGGCCGTAATTTTCTTTTTGATGTAGTTTATTAACGCCCGTTGGGCCTCCCACACTCCAACCGACCCTCTCCCAACCTGTTTTCCAAATCACAGCTGACCCTGGTGCCATAGGTTATAGCTGGAAGTGACGGCCCTGATCATTTGCATTGTTCCTCACAATCGCAGGCATGTGTCTCCTCGTGGATCTCTGCTTGATCATTGGCAGAAGTCTCTTAGGCTCGGGGCAGAGAGAACTAGGCCTCATCTCTTGACAGGCGAAGTCGGGACTCGGAGGCTTGACCAGCACAGGGTGCGGATCCTGGTCCTGAGCAGTGTAGGAGGGACTTAGAGTTCTCCTGAAGGGAATCAGGACGTTGCCAGGCTGTGACCGGCACCTTGGTGGCATAGACCTGCTGCTGAAGCCTGTCACGCTGGTCTCAGTGGCATTTTTGGTGCATGTCTGCTCCGCTCTCTTCCCTGATGCCAAATCTGCCTGCAGTTTGGCACGCAGGACTTTTGTATGAAGAAAATCCTTCCTGTGGATCACCTGATCAGGTCCAGCACACAAAGTCGCTCCCCTTGCAAATCTTCCAACACAATTTGGTTCCACTTGATTTCACCTGGCCAGTGGATGGCAGTCTCTCCTCATTAATAGCATATCCTGCAAGGGCTTTAGCTCAGCAAACACCCCTCCCTTTCCTTTGCAAAAAATGTTTTAAAAAAAGACATGGCTATCTTTTCAATATGATTGTATAATTTACCTGATTTAAGGTTTTTGCTCTTTTCAAGCCGAAACGCATTATTTCTACTTGGTATATGTAGAATAAAAAACTTTTTTAATCAAGCCATTTTAGTACATGATATATTTTTCGGAGTGCCGGCACCAAACTGTTTTTTTGCATCATTCCTTTTCCCGTCTCCCATGAAGGCACACATGAGAGAGGGGATCCGCCCAGTCAGGACAGGAACCCTACTGAAGATAAAAGGGGCGGTACCTCTCCCTCCCTTCAGTTGGGTTTCCTGTCCTGACAGGGACCCGTGTGCTGAAGATGGCGTGTCAAGATGTCTGTACCTGCCCACCCCCGTGCCAGTGTGGAAGATCAGGCAGAGCCTGTGCGCTGGGTGTCAGGGGTGGAAGCGCCGTCCGCGGGTCCCCTGGGGGCTCAGCATCCGAGTGGGCGTCAGCGCAGCACGGTCAGGGGTCCAGGGGCCCTTCCATGACTGCCGCGCCGCCCTCTGCCTATGTCCAGGAGGGGCGGCCGGTCCTGGGTCACGCCCCTCTGATATCACGTGCAAGGCACGCTGGGAATGGGTGTGCCTGTGTGACGTCGGGGGCGGCGCCAGAATCCAAGATGGTGGCGCCCATGGGAAAAACGCTGGCCGGCAAAAGATCATCCCGGCGGCATGGCAGGAGGGGGGAGGGGCTGTGAATGGGCACCGGAGGAGGCTTGAGAGTGCAGTGGATCCCTCTCGGAAAGAGGGATGACCACAGAAGACGCACTGATGCCCAAAACTTCACAATGGAAGTGGGGCAAGGAGAGCAGCGACAGCAGCGGCAGCAGCAGCAAGAGCTCTCACCAGATGCAGTGCCGAGCCGCCAGCATACCAGGAGTAGCCGCTCAAGTGGTGGGAGCGGCAGTTGTAAACACGACCGGCATAACTCTGAGACGTCCAGAAAAAACGTCACGAGTGCATATGAGGAGCCTCCGAGATCGGTACCCTTGATTAACAGCAGTGGTGAGTGATCTACGTGAATGTCACCCTCATGGTAACGGGGTTCCATTTTTCTGTTTGATCACTAGGGGTTGCTAGCGGCAAATACAAAGAATAGAGCATGCACCCTATGCAGAGACCCGCTGGCAGATCAGTGGCAGAAAGATCTCTGCGCTGACTGTATAAACAAAACCATACGGGATGAAATCCCTGATTTGGTGACTAGCCTTAGGGCTATAATACAAGAGGAGGTGAAAGGCTCCCTGAAGGCAGCCCTTAAAAAGATGAAAAAAAGAAGCCGCAAAAGGGATTCAGGGGCCTCGTTAGTGCAAAAAGGTCGTGAAAAATCCCTGTCCACCTCCTCTTTCTCTACTCAGTTCTCAGAATCCTCCTCAGACAGCGATATAGAGGGCCGTCCATGTTTCCCAAACAGAAGATGTGGAAAAGCTCGTCAAAGCTGTCAGGTCTACAATGGGCCTTAAGGAGGAAAAGACTCCTAAATCATTGGAGGATGTTATGTTTGGAGGACTGGAAAGGGAAAAAAACGCACCTTCCCTGTAAATGATAAGATAAAGGTCTTAATTGACAGGGAATGGGAAAAACCCTGAGAGGTCAGGTGCCTTACTTTCTACATCAAAAAGGTGGTACCCTTTTGCACAAAAAGACTCAGAAACCAGGGGAAAAAAAAATCCCAAAGATTGATGGTGCCGTAGCTAAATCCTCAAAAAAGGTATCTCTACCATTAGAGGACTCTGGCATGCTGAAAGAACTGCTTGATAAAAAAGCAGATGGTTTCCTGAAGCATATCCGGGAAGCATCGGCAGGTGGATAAAAACCAGCAATAGCTGGTACTTGTACCGCTCGTCCCCTCATGCTCTGGCTACAACAAATAGAGGGCCAGATCAGGGATAAAATTCCTAGGGACAAAATACTGTCTAATCTGACACTGGTACATGGAGCAGTGGCTTTCCTAGCAGATGCCACGAGGTTAACAGCTAGCGCGGCAAGCTTATCAAATGCGGCAAGGCGAGCCCTGTAGCTTAAAGGGCGTCCGGGGGATTTGCCATCAAAACATAGACTGTGTTCCATTCCATGTGACGGCCAATTCCTCTTCGGGAAAAAACTAGAGGAAATTTTGGAGCCTGTGGCAGGGGTCATCCCCCAGGAGACAGGAAAACACGGGTATTACATACCTGGTAATGTGTTTTTTCATGATACATGACGGCACCACGAGAGAGGGGATCCGCCAGCGAGGACAGGAAACCTTCAAGATAAAAGGGGCGGCTCCTCTCTCCGCATCAGTTGTTTTACAGAGCACGAGAGGAACTCCGCAGGTTAGTGGACACATAAATAATACATATTTTATACTGCTAAATTTCCAACACCAAGGGAGTGTATAATACTAACAAAACACCCAACAAATGACGTGATCAAATAGGGCGGGAATATAAGGGTGCCGTCATGTATCATGAAAAAACACATTACCAGGTATGTAATACCCGTGTTTTCCCATTCTACATGACGGCACCACGAGAGAGTTACAGAGATTTGTATTCTCTTTAGGGGGGGATCACTGCCTGTAACACTCTTCTCCCAAATGTGAGATCAGAGGCAGCAGATAGGTCTAATCTGTAATGTCTGAAAAAGGTAGATGGAGAGGACCAAGTGGCCAACTTACAGATTTGGTTGATGGAGACGTCAGCTCTCTCCACCCAGGACGTTGCCATGGCCCTCGTGGAGTGTGGGCTTTTAGGCCCTCTGGAACAGCCCTGCCTGCACTACTATATGCTAACATGATGACATCTCTCACCCATCTAGCTATAGTCTGCTTAGAGGCTTTAAGGCCTTTTCTTGCCCCCTGGTATGAGACAAATAAGGCCCTCTGTTTTCTCCAAGGTCTTGTCATGTCTAAATACTGTAGGATACATCTCCTAACGTCTAAGCAATGAAGTCTCTCCTCCTTCTGTTTACCGGGGTTAGGACAAAAAGATGGTAGGACTATCTCCTCAGCCCTGTGGAATTTCGACACTACCTTAGGGAGGTATGCTGGGTCTAATTTTAACACAACTCTATTGTCCATGACCTGAGTGTATTGCGGGTCTGCTGATAGTGCGTGTAAGTCCCCAACCGTACGGGCCGATGTGAGTGCCACTAATAAAGCTGTCTTTAAAGTTAACACTTTATCTGATGTTGCGTTTAGTGGTTCAAATGGACTCTCTGTCAGAGATGATAGAACCAAATCTAGATCCCAGGGAGGAGGCATAGGAGACGGGACAGAGTCAGCTCTAGTACAGGCCCGGATAAATCTGGCCACCCATCTATTGTTTGCCAGGTCATAGTTGAATAAGTCTGCCAGGGCTGAAACGTGAACTTTGAGGGTGCTGACAGCTAACCCCAACTCTAAGCCCTTCTGCAGAAACTCCAGTACTGCCCCTATCAGTACTTCTCCCTCCTGTATCGGGCCTGAGGTAGATAAAAATTTTCTCCATATCCTTCCATAAATTTTTGTAGTCACTGGTTTTCTGCTACTGAGTAAGGTGGATATTAACCCCGCTGAGAAACCTTTTTTCTCTAACAGTGACCTTTCAAATTCCAGGCTGTCAAATACAGCCTGGACTTCGGAGGGTAACTGAAGGGACCCTGTGTTAGCAGGTCGTGGTCCTCTGGGAGCACCCATGGGTCCGCCACCGACATCACTCTCAGCCAGTAGAACCACGGTCTTTTCGGCCAAAAGGGAGCTATCATAATTACTCTGGCTTGGTCCTCCCTGATCTTCCTCAGAACTGCTGGAATGAGGCACACTGGAGGGAAGGCATACATGAGACCTGGTGTCCACTTTATCCTGAAGGCGTCTACTGCCAACGGCCAGTCTGCTGGACTTAGGGAGCAGAATTTTTGAACCTTCTTGTTGGTTTTTGAGGCGAAGAGATCTATGATGGGTTTCCCCCACATATGCACAATCCGTTGAAAAATGGACTATCTTAGGCGCCATTCTCCTTGCCTCAGGTGGTTCCTGCTCAGAAAGTCTGCCTTCAGGTTGTCTACGCCTCGAATATGCAGGGCCGATGATGAAAAGAACTGGTGTTCTGCTAGATTCATGATCCTTTTTGCTATTCGCATCAGGGACTGAGAACGGGTGCCCCCCTGGTGGTTCACATATGCGACTGCTGTACGGTTGTCTGATAGGACTCTCACATGATGTCCTCTTAGGTGTGTCAACAATCCCTCCAGCTCTCTTTCGATGACTAGTAGCTCCCACTCGTTTGAGGATAATTTCTTTCCTCCTGGAGCCAGGGATCCTGGAGCCACCGTGTGTCTAGATGGGCTCCCCAGCCCCATGGACTGGCGTCCGTTGTGACTACTCTGGAGGCTGTGTATGTCCAGGGCACTCCTCTTGGAGAGGACTCTATCTGTAACCACCACTTGAGTGACTGGAGTACAGGGTCCGGGAGGGTGAGCTTCTGCTCTAACTGCCCCTAAAGCCTCAGGTCGTTTTGTAGAACACACCACTGAAGTTCTCTTGTGTGAAACTGTGCCCATTTTACTGCTGGTATGCAGGAAGTTAGGGACCCCAACACTGACATGGCCCTTCTCAGAGTTTTTTTTTTTTTTTAATGTTGCCATGATTAGATTTTTGATCTTCTCTTTTTTCTCCTCTGGGAGGCGACACTCCTGTACCACCGAGTCCAATGTTAGGCCCAAAAAATTTTGGATCATTGCTGGTACCAGTTTAGATTTTTTGAGGTTCAGTTGCCAACCCAGGGTCTGTAGTGTCTCCATCACTATTTTGACTTGTTCTTGACAGTGAGAGAAATTTCTTCCCACTATCAAGAAGTCGTCCAGATATGGTATCACCAGAGTGTCTTTTTCCCTGAGATGGGCTGTGACCTCTGCAATTAATTTTGTGAAGACTCGGGGAGCTATCGCTACACCAAAGGGAAGAGCCCTGTATTGAAAGTGACGCCACTGAGACCTTATCTGAACCGCCACTCTGAGATATTTGCGGTCTTGTTGCCGGATCGTGACATGATAGTAAGCATCCTTGAGATCCAGGACTGCCATGTAGCACTGAGGATAAAGGAGCTTCACCACTGACCTTATCGCTTCCATCTTGAATGATGGAACTATCAGATATTTGTTGAGGCCTTTCAAATTTATAATCGTCCTCCAGGAATTGTCTGGCTTTTTTATAAGAAATAGGGGGGAGTAAAAACCTTCCTTCTCTTTTTCCGGAATTTCTTCCAGGACCTGTTTTTCTAGAAGTGATAATACTTCTCCTTCCAGACTTTCTTGTTTTTCTTGAGATGACTGTACTGGAGTCTGCATGTATCTTCGTGGCGGCCAGTGGTGAAATCTTAATTCCAGACCCGACCCTACTATTTGTCGGATCCAGGTACTGGATGAGATCCTCTCCCAGGCTGGGAGGAAGTGAGAGAGCCTTCCCCCCACCTGAGAAGGACCGTCACTGGGAGGGTTTTTTGGTGTCTTTGGAGGGCTTGCCGAAATAGATGCCTCTCCCACCTCTGGCTCGCTTGTCAGAATTGTTTCTGTCTCGATCCCTGTACTGCTGTCTTCTGAATTTTCGGCCCTTCTGAAAGGAGCGCCAAAAGGCCTGAAATGGCTGTTTTGGGAAATTCTTCTTTTTGTCGCCGGCTTTCTCCAACACGTCATCCAATGGCGGTCCAAACAGGAAATTTCCCTCACATGGCAGAGAGCAGAGTTTCATCTTTGCCTGAGTGTCCCCCGGCCAGCATTTGAGCATACTGCCCGGCGTCCTACATTGGTTAAGGCCACTGACTTTGCTGCTAGCCTGGCTGAATCTCCTGAAGCCTCAGCAAGAAAGAATGCCGTTGCTCTGATGGCCAGTAATGCTTCCAGAATAGATTCCTCTCTTTGCTCTAGCTGGTCTTCCAGGTTTTCCACCCATATTTTCAGGGACCTAGCCACAAAAGTGGCCGTGATGGCGGGCCTTAGTGCCCCAGCCGAGACCTCCCAGGCCATCTTAAGACAATTGTCCGTCTTTCAGTCCAGAGGTTCTTTTAGAGAACCTAAATCCTCAAAGGGTAGGGAGGATTTCCTGGCGAGTTTTGATATCACTACATCAATTTTTGGAGCTCTATCCCAGGATGAGGATGCCTCTTCCTCAAAGGGGTAACTCCTTTTTAGGGAATTGATTATCTGGGACTTCTCTGGATTTTCCCATTCCCGTTTTATGAGTCCTTCCAGTTGTTCATTAATAGGGAAGGCTCTACGTTTTTTTCTTTTGTAGTCCACTAAACATGAGTTCCTGAGCTGTCTTTTTTGCTCGCTCATCTACCAGCTATCCGTATCCGCTGATTGTAATGCCCTCACTGATTTGCAAACCTCTGTTTGAATTAGGGATCTCAGACTGTCAGAGAATGAGGGTGTCTCTTCCGATACTGTCTTGTTAATACAATCCTGGCACAATCTTTTATTCCAGGATGCTCCTAAGGGACTATTGCATAAAGGACATTCTTTATTTTTATTTTTTTTTTTTTTCCTACTCTTCTTAGGGACCTCCTATACTCCACCCCGCCAATGTATGTAAAATAGGGGAGAGAGGAGACAAGAGAAAGAGAAAGAGAACAGACATTAGAGTGCTGGACTTTCTCGAAGTTCACTCACCACTAGGACGCTTCACAGAACGGATACCGGATCTGGAGGCTGACTGGTCTTCTCACTGTCTCCCGAAGAGACTAGGGACCCCTCCTTTTTGCGGTGACGATCCGTCCGTGTGCTGCCCGAGTGGCTCCCACTGCTGCTGCAGCGTGTCTGGCTCTTCTCCTCTGAGCGCAACCGCCTCTCCTTCGCCTCCTGGTGCAGCTGCAAGTGCTCTGGCGAAGGGCTCTCCATTTTATAAACTGCTTAACTGCTGCTGTTTTGTGATGAGAGCAGTCACATCTAACCAAATAATGGTGTGGTGACGCCTGCCAGCACTTCCTGTTGCCTATCCGCTTGCACTTCCTGGTTATGCCCCCACGCCTGCGCACTATAGCTGGCCTATGCGCACACCCGGCAATCACATCCGGTGCGTGCTCTCCTCCGGTGCCCCCGCCCCCTTCGGTTGCATGCGCGCTCTCTTCCAGTGCCCATGCTCCCTTCAGGCGTAAGCACGGCTGAAGCACGCACCAGGCGATGCGCGTTCCCCTGACCCGTGCACCCTTCACTTCCGGTGCGCGTCAGGGGTCACTTCCGATATGCGCCTGGAACGCTTCCCGTGCGTACTTGCGGTCTGTTCTCGGTGTTCCGATGCCATGGACCTCCCGAGCAGCTCTCTTATAGCGCAGTTTGTCAGCCATACCTTGCACTGCCACCACTGTTTCAGTGTACCGTATCAGGGAGACCCGCTGTCGCCCGTCAAACCTGCCGACTGGTCTTACCGGGAGAAGCTACTGCACTACCACCACTGACAACGGGTACTGGATCGGAGAGCCCCGCTATCGCCCGTCATACCTGTAGTCCAGCCTTACCAGGTGAAGCATCTCCACTGCCACCACTGAAATCAGGTAATTCCTCATCAGGGCCGTTTCTGTAGTGCCTGTCTCAACAGGGAGGGTACCCACATAGCCTCCGTGGAGCTTTAATTCTGCCTTGACACCGATGTGTCTCACAGGCTGCATGGCCACTATATGTCGACAGGGAGGGAGCACGGAAAGTGGCCTCCGTGGACTTCTATGGAGCAAGTTTTGGTCATCTTGGAGGGTACACGAACCATGGTCTCCGAGGCATCATTACTTCACCCGGGCAACTGCCTCACGGGCTGTGGCCATGCACTCGCTCAGGGGGGACATAGGAATATATGGCCCCCGAGGCGACTACCGGTACCTGGTGATGGGTGTAGCAGACCAGTGTCTGCCAGTAATCACCCGACCCAGGCCCAGGCATCCTCTTCTTTCTTCTTTCTTCCAGAATCTTCAAGAGCTTTTCATCTTGAGGGTTCCCCATCGAGGACAGGAAACCAACTGATGCGGAGAGAGGAGTCGCCCCTTTTATCTTGAAGGTTTCCTGTCCTCGCTGGGCGGATCCCCTCTCTCGTGGTGCCGTCATGTAGAATGGGAAAAATTGGGATTTTAAAAGGAGAGGATCGGGCTATATGTTTAAAGGGCCCTCTACTTCCTCCAAAAAAATCTCCCCAATGACATCAGGTCGGAGGTAGGGGGAGGACTTTCTCTCTTCCTTTCGGCCTGGGCAAAATATCTCCCCCAGTACATGGGTCCTGAGCATAATCAAGGACAGTTTAAAAATAAAATTCACTCATCCGCCCAGGCAAACCTTTATAATGACACCCCAAAGGAAAGCCCAAGAGCAACAACTGGCCCTGTAGACAGAAGTCTTGGGACTAGTGCAAAAACGAGTCCTACAGGAGGTCCCAGTTCAAGAAGAAGGAAAGGGGTTTTACTCCCCCCTCTTTTTAATACAAAAACCAGACGACTCCTGGAGGACCATAGTCAATCTGAGGATGCTCAATCAGTGGGTAGACAATTGTTCCTTCAAAATGGAGTCAATCAATACGGCCACAAAAATCCTGTTCCAGCACTGCCTCATGGCAGTGATAGACATAAAAGATGCCTACTATCATATCCCAATCCATCCGGAGTATCAAAAGTACTTGAGAGTAGCACTCTATGTACAAGGTCAGGTCAAACAATACCAATATGCAGCTCTTCCGTTCAGTCTGTCTACAACCCCCAGAGTCTTCACCAAGGTGATGGCCAAGGTAATGTCATTTCTTCGTTCCCAGGACATAGTGATCGTCCCATACCTGGACGACTTTCTTGTTGTAGGGAGGTCGGAGACTCATTGCACACACCAAGTGAAGGAAGTGATATCAACTTTAATAAGGCTAGGATGGATAGTAAACATCCCCAAGTCGAGACTAACACTAATAAAGGTGCAATCCTTCCTAGGGTTAATACTGGACTCCGAGCAACAGCGATGCCTCCTACCAGAAAACAAAGTGACCAAAATAAGGGGCCTAGCTTGCACAGCAATACAATGGCCAGCTATGACACTGAGGAATGCAATGTCCCTTTTAGGCTCATTGACAGCATGCATACCTGCGGTAACGTGAGCACAGTACCACTTAAGACAACTGCAGTGGGAAGTTCTGTCAGTGCAGAAACAATTGAAAGGGCGTTTAGAGGGCGAACTATGTCTCTCCATGGAGGTAAGAGACTCCCTACTCTGGTGGACTGTAGAAGAGCATCTAACAGCTGGTGTCCTGTGGCAGAAACCATTCGAGGACATCACTGCAACCGACGCAAGTGCCACAGGGTGGGGAACACAACTGATATCCCACTCGATAGAGGGAACCTGGTCCTCACTAGAAAAGGATCACGGTTCAAATGTAAAAGAACTATGGGCAGTAGAGAAAGCCGTGAAACATTTTCTCCCCTTGCTTCGGGGCCGCCACACCCGAGTCATGACCGACAATCGTGCAGTGGTTGCTTACATTAACCACCAGGTGGAACGAGATCTCGGGGGCCTCATGGAAATATCAAATCTACTTTTCTAGTTAACAGGACAACATCTGTTGTCCATCATGGCACTGAATATAAGGGGTGTCGAAAATACACAAGCAGACTTCCTGAGTCGCAGGCACCTAAGACAGGGGGAATGGTCCCTAAACCCCCAAGTTTTCCAACAAATAGTTCAGGCTTGGGGCAAACCGGAAATAGACCTGTTCGCCACCTCACGCAACAGGAGAATCAGGAAGTTCTGCTCACTGAATCCAAAAGAAAATGCCTTCACAGTAGATGCCCTACAAATACCCTGGAAGTTCTCCCTGGCCTATACGTTCCCCCCGATAACAATGATCCCCGTAGTAGTCCAGAAAATCAGGCAGGATTGAGCGAGAATAATTCTTATAGCTCCGTTTTGGCCGAGGAGACCTTGGTTCTCCCTTCTGAGACTCATGTCAGTGACAGATCCATAGATCTTACCAGAGGTTCCAGACCTACTCTCCTGGGAACCAGTGGTCCACTCTCAGGTGGAGGGCTTCCATCTGGCAGCCTGGATTTTGAGAGGGTGCTACTGAGTCGCCAGGGATTCTCACCAGGGTTAGTCTGCACCCTATTGAAAAGTAGGAAACCTATAACATCCCAAATCTACAGTAGATCATGGAAAAAGTTACTAGACTTCCTGGGGGAACCTTTAGGGAATGTAGCTCCAGTGGGACCTATCCTAGAATTCCTACAGTCGGGGCTGCAACTTGGGTTAGTCACTAACACCCTCAAAGTCCAAGTGTCAGCTCTAGGGGCCCTATATAACTACAACCTAGCAGCCAATAGGTGGGTGTCCCGGTTCATAAAATGTGACAGATCGAGGCCAATCATTATCCCAAAGATACAACCCTGGGACCTGAATCTAGTCTTAGAGGCTTTAACCAAAGATCCCTTCGAACCATTACAAGAACTGTCACCAAAACTACTCACACTTAAAACTGTATTATTGGTAGCCTTAACATTGGCCCATAGAGTGAGCGACCTACAAGCTCTATCTATATGCCCTCCATATATGCAGATCTTGGATGACAGAGTGGTTCTAAGACCAGACCCGGCCTATCTCCCCGAGGTGGTCCAAAAGTTTCATAGGACTCAAGAGATCTCCTTGCCATCTTTCTGTAATAATCCTAGAAACCCTGGGGAGCAAAAGTTCCATACATTGGACGTAAAGAGAGCCATATTACAATATATGTCAATAATTTGTCAGTGGAGGAAAGATCAGTCCCTGTTTGTAGCTTTTCAGGGTAGTAGAAAAGGGTACGGGGTAGCTAAGAGTAACATTGCCAGATGGATCAGGGAGGCCTTTATGTTATCCTACTCTGCAAGTGGTGCTCCGGTTCCAGAAGGCATCAAGGTTCACTCCACCAGAGCCATGGCTACCTCCTGGGCAGAGAAAGCTGAGGTATCGATTGAGCAGGTTTGTAAAGCCGCTACTTGGTCCTCACCTTCGACCTTTTTTAAGCACTACCGACTTGATCTATCTTCCTCTACTGACCTAACCTTTGGTAGAAGGGTGCTGCAAGCGGTGGTCCCTCCTTAAGGTGTCTTATTCTACAAAAGTCTCTCATGTGTGCCGTCATGGGAGACAAGAAAACACCAAGGTTTCTTACCGGTAGCCGGTTTTTCCGGAGCCCATGACGGCACCTGTATATTCCCCCCCCTATCACTCCTTTGGTGTGCACTATAGTTTGGGTGCTTTTTTTAGTTAGATATAATGTGGTGATAGTTTTACCATGTGTACTAACCCGGGGGCCTCTCATGCTCTGTAAACCAACTGAAGCAAGGGAGAGGTACCGCCTCTTTTATCTTCAGTAGGGTTTCTGTCCTGATTGGGCGGATCCCCTCTCTCATGTGTGCCATCATGGGTTCCGGAAAAAACGGCTACCGGTAAGTAACCTTGGTGTATTTATATGTTCCTCTAATCAACAATTATTTGTGTATTTTTTTGTACATCTCCCCTCATATTATATGTGATGTTTATATGAGGGGAGATGCTGATGGCATGCAATAGTTTATATATTTGCATAAAAGAACTGCACACTCTTGGCCTTGACAGTTGTTGAGACTTCTTAAAGGGAATCTGTAACCTCATTTGTGCGCATTGCAATCTGGACTCGCGCACGCTCAGTAAAGCCAAAAAGCATTACTGCGCATGCTCCGGTGAACTATGTCCTGGAACAGAATGAAATACTTCCGGGACATAGTTCACGCATGCGCAGTAAACTTTGGATTGCTAGTATCTAAATGGCGCATTTTGGGAACAGCCATCAATCTAAAAACTGAGACAATTGATGAGGTTGTGAAAGCGTGTGTTATTCTGCACAATTACATCTTGGTGAAAGAGCGACAACAATTAGAACTTGACGAACGTGTTCATACCACATTGCAGGATTACCAAGATCACCCTCTGAGAACTACAGTGGAAGTTGCTCAAATGAGCGATAAATTTTCTGCCTACTTTGTTTCGGATATTGAAACGATTTAAGCTGCTAAGTTAAATAGACCTGTAATGTTATGGACCTGTAATGTTATGTACTGGTAATGTTTGCTGACTTTAATACTAACACCTTGACTGTAACTTTAATAAACACCTTTACTGTAACACCCGTTAATATTTCACTCAACAATACACACATGTTTAAATAAAGAGAAAAAGAAACAGGTATTGTAAACAAAAATATTTTTTATTTATCAACATAACAATAGGAAATTTGACAAATAAATAACAAGAAATAAAAAAGGGCTTTACTTTTGGGATCTGGGGGGTGTTGGGCTGTGATGGTAGGCTAGGAGTGGTTAGAGAAGTTGTTACAAGGGAAGTGGCAGTCTGAAGTGGAGGATTGTCTAGTCTGAAGTACGCATGCATATCGAACGCATGCGTACGCATGTCCTTGCATACCAATGGGTTCCCATAGACAGTAATGCGTTTTTTGATGCACTTATCCGCATGTGCATGCCTGCGCATATTTGATGGATTTTTGACGCCTCAAAAAATGCAACATGTTGCGTTTGCCGCGCCCCGCCACACACCGCAAAACACAGCATGCACACACATCCGCATGCGAATGCATGCAAACGCATGTCCCTGCGTACACCATGTTAAAGATATGTACGCATTACGCATGCAGATCTATGCGGGTCAAACGCTGCGCAAAGATGCGCAAATGTGAAACCAGCCTTACTCAATAGTTTCTTGCCTCGCGTCCCCCTCTGAATATGTCCTGGATACTGGAACATGGACGCTGTGGGAGATATGAGGGCAGAGCCAGCACTCTACTTCTATCTCCGCCTCCAAGACAGAAGCAGTGAATGACACCAGCACCATCCCACAACTTTTAGCACTGCCCAAAAATGAGTCAGCATGGGTTGGTGATAGAAGTAGTGAGTGATACCAGCGCCGCCCCACAACTTTTATCACTGCCCTCAAAAGAGTCAGAATGGGGTGATGATAGAAGCAGCGAGTGATACCAGCACGGCCAATTGATGACAATTTGTTTGAGGGTGGTGCTATAAGCTATGGAACGGCACTGGTGTCACTCACTGCTTCTATCTACGTCACTGATTACGTCTTCTTTCAGTTAGACGTTATGGCACAGATAGAAACAGCATGCTGGCGCTACACACACATCTCAAACAGTGTCCATCACTCAAGATCCAGGTCTTCAGAGGGAGCAGTAATGCAAGAAACTAGTGAGTAAGGGCCCCGTCACACATAGTGACTCACCAGCGATCCCACAACGATATCAACTTGTCAGGATCGCTGGTGAGTTGCTACATGATCGCTGGTGAGCTGTCAAACAGACAGCTTCACCAGCGATCAGCACCAGTGATGCCGAGCACGTGGTGTCGCTGTGTACTTTAGGTACCAGCGTGCTGATGTAGGGAGCTGGTAACTAAGGTACACATCAGATTTCTAAGGGGCGTGCGTCATTTAGAAACCAGATGTGTACCTTGGTTACCAGCTCCCTGCATCAGCGCGCTGGTAACTAAAGTACACAACGGGTTTCTAAGCACCGCCCGGTGCTTAGAAACCCTGCGTTTACCTTAGTTACCAGCGCGCTGATCGCTGGTCTCCCGCCTATCACACACAGCGATGCGTGGTGGCCAGCGGGAGACCAGCGATCAAAAAAATGTCCTGGCTATTCCAGGACGATCAGCGATAACCGGCAGGGGGGCCCGGTCGCTGGTCAGTGTCACACACAGCGATCTCGCTGGTGAGATCGCTGTTGCGTCACAAAACTTGTGACTCAGCAGTGATCTCACTAGCGAGATTGCTATGTGTGACGGGGGCTTAACTGCTGCGCTGCCGCCTGTGACGCCCTGTTCCAGGAGTAGCAATGGATGTTGTGTTAACAGGTATGTGGTTGCAACAATGCAGAGAGCGAGGAGACAGTGATATTTAAACCAATAACTATTTATTTGATTAACACAATCAAAGGGGTGTTTCCAGGGGATAATGTGTACTGTAAAAATTAAGCAAGGTATGTTACAAGGAAAATACAGCAATTCAGATAAAGATATTAACAAAATGCTAGTGACACACTATCATTCTATGATTTCAATTAAACCGCTGTTATTGTGAGTGATGTCTTAGTCCTATTATCCTAATATAAAAGGCATCACCATCACTATCGCCTACGGTTCTGGTCACCTAGCTCTGCTCACCTGGTTCCTCATTTGGATGTGGTCTTTCGGTTCTTTCACCTGGAACTGGTCTTTTGGTTCCTGCACTCAGATCTGGTTTCTCAGTTCTTTCACTAGGATCTGGTCTCTCGGTTCTTTCACTCGGATCTGGTCTCTTGGTTACTTCACTCAGCTCTGGTCTCTGGAGTTCCTTCACCCGGATCTGGTCCTTTGGTTCCTTCACCTGGATCTGGTCTTTTTGTTCCTTCACCCAGATTTGGTCTCTCGGTTACTTAACTCAGCTCTGGTCTCTGGAGTTCCTTCACCTGGATCTTGTCTTTTGGTTCCTTCACCTGGATCTAGTCTTTTGGTTCCTTCACCTGGATCTCGTCTCTCAGTTCTTTCATTCCGATCTGGTCTCTCGGTTCCTTCATTTAGATTCGGTTTCTCAATTCCTTCAATCAGATCCGGTCTCTCTCTGTTACTTCACTCAGATCTTGCACTCAGATCTTGTCCCTTGGTTACTTCAATCGGATCTGGTCTTTCAGTTATTTGCTCAATTCTGGTCACTCGCTATGGTGGCTTTAAACCAATTCTGCGGCCTCACACATCTGTCCTGCTACAGGTCCACGTGTCTATACCTCCCCTTGACTGTCCCCCCGGGCCTTTTTTATTTACTAACTGCACTACAGTAGTCACCTGACCTTGTGTTTTCTCCAAACTCTCCCCCTCAGGAACCATGTATTTTGTTTTGAAGTTCCTTCTAATGCAGCTCTTGCTACTTTCTCTTGTCCTTCACTATTTAACCAGCAGATGGCAATGCTTGCTTGCAGACACTCCGATAGGCTCACACTCTGAGAATCTCTCATCTGACCACCACCTTACAATTGTGGGGAGTGAATGCAGCCCTGGCCTCCTGTGACGTCAAGTTTCAGACTCCTTTAAAATAAAATGTCACAGGAAGTACAGTAAAAACACATTTAGGGAATAGCTGGAGAGTGAAATGTGTACGCTGTTGTGTAATAAAGCAACATTGCAAAAGTGGTTAGCGTGTAAGGATATTTATTTAGAAAACACATTTTAGGTGCTGGACCACCCATTTAAAGTTTTATACAAGTGAAAGCTGCTCTCTGTTTTACTTACTTTTTATGTGAGTCTGTTTTGATGTATAAATAATTAGTGCCAAAACTATCAAGTAATATGAATTGCGCAAAAATTCCATTTGTCACAATCTTGAGCGTTTTGCAGGCCAGGCAGTAATTGCAAAAGTCCGTAATCAGTTGTGTTTTTGCATTTATTTTGCATTGTACTTTTAATGAGAAGTTTGAAAGTTCTTTTAGGCTGCTAGGAAAACAAAACTATTTTGGAGGGATATCTAATAACTGTGACATTTTCATTTACAGTTTCTGTGTACGGGAAACATACTAGGGCAAAGAAATGGTTGGTTGCTATGGTTTTTGAGCTGGTTCTCTTGTCTATAGATTGTAAAAGTGATATAGGTGAGAGGGGTAAGCATTTCTGAACAGAAAAATACTTGTTTGTTAAAGGGGAAGTGTCGCGTCACTAAATCTGTGTCTAACAAAGATTTTCAGACAAACAGTAATAATTGTATAAGTGTGCAGATTCCCCAGGTTTGGGTCCAATGTCAGTTAAAAGGTGACAAAGTGAGTGTGGTATGCTTTGACCTTGTTCTAGCTCAGGCTCTCAAGTGCTGACAAATATGTAGAAATATAATAAAAATATACTATGAGTTACATTTTTCCAGGATAATATTGTATATCTGAAATTTATGGCAATCTACTGTAGAGCATTGACACCATGGACACATACACTAGTCTATCCATCAGTCTGTCCCTATAGCTACTACGACTGGCTAAACACATAGATGCAGTGAGAACAATGTGTACAGAGACTACTGCTGCTGCTGGGATTACACAGACATTCACAGCAGCAGACATTAATGCTTATTTTGCATTTAGTCTCACTGCCCTGGACTACACGTACCAGCAGACTTTTCTCCTCTTTAGATCCTAGAAGAGGAGGATTAGCAGAGGAAGAGAATGGTTTGCTGAGTAAGCTGGAGAAGAAGGCCGGGGTCAGACTTGCGAGAAACTCGGACAAGACTCTCACGTCAAAACCCGGCACTGCCACTGGCACTCAGAAGCGTAGCGTGTGGCTGCATGTATTTCTATGCAGCTGAACGCTCCGATCTGAGTACTTGTGGCAGTGCCAGATATTGACGTGTGAGACTCGTCCGAGTTTCTCGCAAGTCTGACCCTGGCCGAAGGGAAATGCTAGCTGGGCACAAGGATATGTGTGTTATCCTTTATTGCAGACTGGTGAGAGCCTGACACTGGAGAGCAGAGAAAAGAGTCACAGAATGAGGTTACCAAGAGATATGTACAGCTGACTTGTCTACCTCGGAGAAGGATCCTGCCCGCATTCCATGAGTTGCCAGGTATTTTAACACTGCAGCCTCAAGTTGGAGACCAGGATGACCAGAGAGTTGCCGCATCAAGGAATTAGTATATCCTGCTGGTATTGTGGTTCCACTACTAAGGAATCTATAAGAAAACTGTTGTTGAGGGTACATTCCTGGAACTTGTGGCTCTACTGCTAAGAAGTTCATTAGAGAACTGTTATAGAAGGGATTTTACCATGTAACTGCATCACCAGTTCCTGCGCTCGCGCCAATATCCGGGGCAAAATTGTATAATGTAACTCTATGACTGTGTGAAAGATAAGGGAACAGGGGACTTGAGGCTCGTTATCAAAATTTCTGCTCTCACCTAAATTTTATATATTTTACTATCTTCTTTATTATTAATAATAATAATAATAATAATAATAATAATAATTATTAAAACAGAGAAACAAAGGATTTTTGTTGCAGTTAATTTACTTTCTGCTCCTTTGCTAATTATTAGTAAATTGCATTTTAGGCAATGCTCTCATATTTTGCCAATAGAGGAATCACTTCTGTATCTCACTGGCGGACTGAAGACTATTGCAAACATCTGTTCCTCACAGAACAGTGGTTACCTTGTTGTAGGTTCAGATCATTAACAGTAAATCACCCACAGCATAACATTTAATGACTCTACCTGTCCAAGTTTAGCTTCTGAGCTAACACTCTCCATTCGGCACCATGAGAAGATGGCTCATCTAAGCTTGTTATGATCTTCTGTCTCATCAGAAAAGGGATCTTGAATGCACTCGGACCCACCAAAGCTGCTGCTTCTTTCTCTCCTTCATCTAACTGTATTTCTGATGGATGATTTTCCTAAATTACGATAAACAAATTTAAATCAAATAATTGGTAGCACAAATATCAGTCACAAAAGGAAACATGGTGTAACTTGGGTTCTGGTGGGCCACTCGCCTTGGAAACAGTTAGGTTGAGATGTGGCTGAGGGTGTCATTAGATCCAGGCCTTCCTTCTTCCACTCCTGACTGCATTAATCAATTATAATATAATAATTCTTTAAGGGATATTTTTACAGTTGTGCTCAAAAGTTTACATACCCCGGCAGAATTTTTGCTTTTGTGGCCTTTTTTTCAGAGAATATGAAGCGCTTAGTGTGACGGGGCCTTAACACCAAAACTTTCTCCACCCATGGTTAGTGGTTGAGTGAAGCCTTTTATTGTCAAATTACGGTGTTTTCTATTTTTAAATCATAATGACATCCAAATGACCCTGATTAAAAGTTCACATACCCTGGTGATTTTGGTCTGATAACATGCACAGAAGTTGACACAAATGGGTTTGAATGGCTACTAAAGGTAACATCGTCACCTGAAACCTGTTTGCTTGTAATCAGTGTGTGTGCATAAAAGCTGAGTGAGTTTCTGGGATCCAGACAGACTCTTGCATCTTTCATCCAGCCACTGACGTTTTTGAAACGGATTTACAGGAAAAGGTAGTTGAACTGTATAAAAGGAAATGGATACAAAAAGATATCCAAGGAATTGATAATGCCAGTCAGCAGCGTTCAAACTGTAATTAACAAATGGAAAATCAGGGCTCTATAAAAACAAATCCATAGTCAGGTAGACCAACAAAAATTTTGTCCACAACTGCCAGGAAAATTGTTCAGGATGCAAGGAAAAACCCACAAATAACATCAGCTGAAATACTGGACTCTCTGAAAACTAGTGGGGTGGCTATTTCAAGATGCACAATAAGGAGGCACTTGAAGAAATATGGGCAGCAAGGTTGAGTCACCAGAAGAAAGCCATTACTGCACAAATGCCACAAAGTATCTTGCCTACAATACGCAAACCAGCACAAAGACAAGCCTCAAAACTTCTGGAACAAAGTAATTTGGAGTGATGAGACCAAAATTGAAATTTTTGGACACAACCATCAACGTTACTTTTGGAGAGAGGTCAACAAGGCCTATGATGAAAGGAATACCATTCCTACTGTAAAGCACAGCGGTAGATCGCTGATGTTTTGGGGATTTGTGAGCTACAAAGGTACAGGAAACTTGATCAAAGTTGAAGGAAAGGTGAATGCAGCAAATACTGGAGGCAAATTTGCAATCATCAGCCCAGAAGCTGCACATGAGACGTGCTTGGACATTCCAACATGACAACAATCCAAAACTCAAGGCCAAGTTGACCTGTCTTTGCCTACACAGAACAAAGTGAAGCCTCTAGAGTGGCCATCTCAGTATCCCGACCTCAATATCATTGAGCCACTCTGGGGAGATCTCAAGCATGCAGTTCATGCAAGACAGTCCATGAATTTACAGGAACCAGAGACTTTTTGCCAAGAAGAGTGGGCAGCTTTACCATCTGAGAAAATAAAGAACCTCATCCACAACTACCACAATAGACTTAAAGCTATAGTTGATGTTAGCGGGGGCAATACACAGTATTAAGAAATCGGGTATGTAAACTTTTGATCAGGGTCATTTGGATATTTTGGATTATCATTATGATTTAACACAGTAGTTTGACAATAAATGGCTTCACCCAACCACTAACTGAGTGGAGAAAATGGTTTGGTGTCATCATTCCTATTCTCTGAAAAAATGCCAAGAAAGCAAAAATTCAGCCAGGGTATGTAAACTTTTGAACACAACTATATGTGATAATTAAGGAACACAGTCAGGAGCTTTTCTTTGGGAGAAATGAGACTAAGCATATTTTTTATTTCCATCCTGGATGATTTATGGGCACGATTAACGCTTTCATCCACCAGCCTGTTTTCACCTTCCTGACCGGGCCAATATTTTCAATTCTGACCAGCATCACTTTATGAGATTACAGATCTGGAACAGTTCAATGTATTCTAAGGATTCTGAGATTGTGTTTTTTGTGACATATTGTCCTTCATGTTAGTTGTACATTTTGGTCCATATGATTTGTATTTAATATGAAAATATTGAAAATTTTACAAAAAAAATTTAAGATTTTAATATTTCCAAACTTTTAATTTTTTATGCTCGTAAACCAGAATCAGTAGCATGTAAAAGTTTTAGCACCTCTAGTCAAAATCACTGTTATCGTGAACAATTAAGCAAGTTGAAGATGAAATAATCTCTAAAAGGGCTAACATTAAAGATGCCACTTTTCGTTTGTATTTTAGGCAAACAAAAATACATAGTCTTTTTTTACATTTTATAAATTACAAAAAGAAAATAGGGCCGTTGCAAAAGTTTCATCTAGGGGGTGCAGTGACCATGTTGACACCACATATGCCTCATAGAATTTCATAACATTTGGTTGTGAATAAAGAATAATTATTTACATTTTTACCACTAAAGTGTTGTTTTAGTACCAAGTTTTTAATTTTTATAATTGCTAATAGGAAAAAATGGATCACAAAGTTAGTTGTGCAATTTCTTCTGAGTGCGCCAATATACTACATGCAATCAGGAACTACTTTTCAGGGACAGTGGAAAGCTCAGAAGGGAAGGAGTGCCATATTGTAGTGCAGAGCAGATTTGCTGTTATGGTTTGCAATTTCCATGACCCACTGGAATAGCCTCTGAGGTGCCAGAACAGAACTCCCCCACAAGTGAGCCCATTTTACAAACTACACCTCTAAATAAATTCATATAAGGGTGCATTTATCATTTTGACACCACAGGTGCGTCACAGAATTTAATACCATTCAGCAGTGAAGAAAAAAGAATTACATTTTTACCGTCAAAAAAAGTGTTTTAGCTGTAGAATTTACATTTTCAAACAGGGAAATGGGTAAAAATGGCACTAAAATTTGGCACACAATTTTTTCAGAATGTGGAAATACCCCATATTTGGCTGTAGAGTACTCTTTAGCCACATGGTGAGACTCAATAGGCAAAGAGTACTATTTGACTATCGAAGAACAAATTATCGTAGAATAGTTTGTGGACTACATATACGGAGCCGCTATGTGCAAGAAGATCAGAATGCTAACTCAAGTGACCCCACTTTGGAAATTACACCCTTTGGGAATTTATTTACAGGCCTGGTGATGATTTTGACTTCATGGGTGTTTTTCAGAAAGAAGCAACAGTGGATATTCCTGAGTGAAAATTGCAAATCTGCCATAGTAGTGCCGATACTTTGTAGTGCCCATCTCGTGCTTCTGGAGATATAGACCCCGTAAATTAAGCAGGCTCTCATTGCCACAGAAACACCAAACATATGGATGCTAAATGTTGGGCTCAAAAGAAAGGAGGCATTTGTACTTAGGAGTGCAAAAGTCACTGAATTTCTTTTGGCGAGTTTTCCATAGCATTTGTGCTACCAATGATGTAGAAGTCCCCTATTTTTCCAGTGACAGATGACAGATGATGGACCTGAATGAGAATTGCTTTTTTTGTGAACTAAGTTGAAGCTGTTATTGAGAACATTTTACATAACATTTTGGATCACATTTATCCATCAATCTAAGCTGAGTAATTACATTGAGGTTTCCAGATAAATCCCCTAATGGCATGATTCAGATGAAACCCCCAGATGATCCATTCACTATAATAAGGCAGCAGAGTTACTCTGGACTCCATCAGGACTCTGTTCTGTGGTATTTTTTTTTCTGAGGTGCACAAAACTGTGGCTTACGATGCTTTTATGCACATTTAAAAAGATGGACACTGTTGGTTCATAGGCCAGACGGCGTCCACAGTGTCTTCATCTATTTCATTTTAGGAAATTTTCAACCAAGGGTTTCGTCTGAATTACAAATTTCAGAGATTTACATGAGATCTGCATAGCACGCAGGATAAATGTGAGCTGAGCCTTACTGTGATCTTTGGGAGACAGAATGAACAAATCAACAGAAGGTCAAGAGTGAGTTTTATTCATTATTATGCCGTTTACCGTGCAGTATAAGTGATTAGATGGTTTTATTCCTCAAATTTTATCAGCTGACATGTGCCCCTAAAAGCTGCAGTTGGAATTGCGATCCACCCATGGTTGTTAACATGATAAATGCTGTTGTCAATCTCCGACAGTGGCATTTAATCTAGCCGTGCCCGAAGCGCGTCACTGATCCCGCCCAGCGGAGCCCGTGTCACATGACCATGGGGTCAGTGATGGGTTGGCATGACAACACAGGTCCAGCGCTCATAGCAGATGGTCATTTTATCTACATATTGCAGGGCTGGAGCCCTGCTATGAGTAGCACAGGTGTTCGTATGATCGCAGCTTCTAGTCTCCATGGAGGTATATTAAAGCAAGTAAAAAAAGTTTTAAAAAAATATAAGGGTATGTGCACACACTGCGGATTGTCCTGCGGATTTTTCCACGCGGATTTGTCAAAAACTGCAGGTAAATCTGCAGTTTTTCTGCGGTTTAGCCTGTGGTTTTCCCCTGCGGTTTGACACCTGCCATGGAGCAGGTGCCAAACCGCAGCGGAATCCACACACAAAGAATTGACATGCTGCGGTTTTGAAACCGCAGCAAATCCGTACGGAAAAAAATGCGCCATCTGCACTGCGGATCCGCTGGACCAAAACCGCTGCAGATCCACAGCAGAATCCGCAGCGTGTGCACACACCTTAAAAGTTAAAATCAATCCCCTTTCTCCTCATTCAAAATAATACCATAATAAAGTACACATATTTGGTATCGCCACTTTCAGAAACATCCAATCTATCAAAATATAGAAAGAAGTAATCCAACCGGTAAACAGCGTAATATGAAAAAAATCAAAACGCCAGAATTATATTATTTTGGCCACCACAACATTGCAATAATATACAATAGCAGGCAAAAAAAAAATCATATCTACCTCAAATTTGTATCAATAAAAAAGTCAGCTTGGCGCGCAAAAAATAAGCCCCTACCCAGCCCCAGATCTCAAAAAAATTAAGACGCTACGAGTCTCAGAAAATGGTGCCATTTTTATTTTAATTTTTTGCAAACTTTTGATTTTTTTTCACCACGTAAATAAAAAAAGAACCTATACATGTTTGGTATCTATAAAGCATATAGACAACATGGTAAAAAAAAAAAACAGAAACAAATGTGGAATTGCACTTTTTTGTAATTTCACTGCACTTTGAATTTTTTTTCCCCATTTTCCAATACACCATATGGTAAAACCAATGGTGTCTTTCAAAAATACAACTCGTCCTGCAGAAAACAAGCTCTCACATGGCCATATTGACTGAAAAATAAAAAAGTTATGACTCTGGGAAGACAGGGAGCAAAAAAGCGGAAACGCAAAAACAGAAAATCTCAAGGTCGTGAAGGGGTTAAACAGCTGAGGGCAGTGTGGACATCATTCCTGGTTGTGACATAAGGTGCTCGGCTATTATATCATCCAAGCTCCCGGTGGTGATCACATGGGCACAGCTCCTGTGTAGTACATGATTGACATGATGTACCTATGCGTCAAGGGTTGGGAGCGCTTTCTGACCATGACATATAGGTACGTCAAAGGTTGTGGAAGGATTAACGAGGCTTTCTGTCCAGAGTATTAAGAGGGATCAAGTTGACTTATTCCCATACTTGGAAATTTGGGTGAGAATGTTCCATTCTATCTTATGAAATGACCTGTTGGCATACGCCATGTTATTTATATTTATTTTGTAGATGAGTATTTCCCCATCTTGTCCTTGAAATAGCGTTCTCTGACACAAATTATTCTGAGGCATAGAAATCCCAGATATTAAGTGCTGATCTGATACTGCTTTGTGTAGAGGATAAGTGGAATACTGCGGTATCTCATTAAATAGATGGGTACTATTGGTATCAACATCTGTAGGCTTTCTGAACTGAATGGGCTGATAGATGAGCACTCTGTTTTTACATGTACCGTTTGTTTCATTGTCATATGTCTAAATATTTGACCATATTTTAACATTGAATTTAATAAAAGTTTTTAAATTATCCCACTAATTGCTATATCATGTTTTTTCAAGTGGACTACTTCTTTTATCCTTTCTATATAGATACCCAGCTATCTTACTTTCTACATTTAATCCATAGTGAATCATTTTGCTGCAAACCCAGTTAGTAAAATCCACACAATTTGGAAAATTTGAAATTCGCCAGAGCCACTCATGTCTGGTGCTACTGATGGCATATTACCATAATTCAGGCTCATTGTAGTGTTCTACCAGAGCACAAGATACCATCACCATATGGCAGCACCATCAATGTGTATTTGAACTTTAATGTATGTGTGTATATATCCATTGGAGTGTTGTTTTCTTAGACATTTTGGTGGACCTCCACCCCACTGTAGCACCCTCACTGAACCAGTAGTGAATAACCATTACATCTAGAGATCTACATTTTTGTATAGGCCACCATTGTGTGATTGGTGGGAGTTTTGACATCTGGACTCCAACCGATAGGTAGAACAGAGTGGCTGCAATGTACTGAACCTCAGCTCATTGGCTTGATTTTACACTTACAGTGTTAATCAGTGGGTGCCACATGGTTTGGATCCTCAGTTGAAGCCTACTCTACGTCCCGATGCACTATTGCATTAGTCATTGACATTCATTGTATAATGAACAGACAAAAAAGAAGCCTGTTCCTGCTGTCTCCGAGGCTGCTTTTTTTAATTTTTTTTATGTGAAATAAAGTATCATGGGGCACAAATTATACAACATGATTAATCTCACCTTAGTCAGGTTAATATTGATGTTAAAACTCTGACCATCTCCTTCCACTTGCCATATCCAAACCCTGCAGGAAAGCTCACAAGTGCTCAGACTGAAGCGCTCCAACGTGAAAGTACAGTGAAGATTCTCGTGCACTCCGTTCCAGATATGATAGAACGGGATCTCCTGTATAAAGGCAAAGAATCATTACGAGGTGATTAGTGTGGATTCCAACAGAAAAGCTACAAATTAACCAGACTGAATTGCAATGGACTGATTGGCACTATGGCCTGCTGGCCAATCTGTCAAGCGAAATATCAAGTATGGATTTGTCCTACAAATGTTCTATAATATATAGTTTGACACTATTAAAGGGGTTTTCCAGATGATGAAAGGCTTGTTAAAAATAACAAAACCAATCACTTGCTGAGACAGGGCACCACTATGATCGTCTGGAAAGGCATCTCATAGGACTATTATTTATCATGCTTAATTATATAGCACCATTAATTCCACAATGCTTCACAGACACTTAGTGGGATTTGAACCAGCGCTTCAAAGCAACTGTGCTAACCACTTGCTGCCCAATGGCTCAGCAAGAAGAGACCAATTGACCTCAAAAGTGCCAGAAAAAGAAATTAACAATGGCGACTATAATTTTATAACTGATCAAAGTCCTTTTAAGAATAATTTTCATTACATGGAAAACCTGGAAAGTGAAGTGTACGGGTTTGAACAATTTCCATAATAAGACAGTGATTATACCTGGTAGCTAGCCAAGAGTTTGCTCTTCCACATGGTGCTGTGCATGTCATGCACAGAAAGGCGTAGATTGTGATAACTATCCTTAAAATGTAGGATTCGCGGCTCATCTAACATCTGCCCCCCCTGTTGTTTCTCCAGCTGTATGACCTCCTGTGGGAAAGACACACACAATTATAGAGATAAAACATGTTGTACATGACATGCATTTGAAGAAACTGGTCCGATAGCATATCTGCATGTACAGTGGGGAAAAAAAGTATTTAGTCAGCAATAGTGCAAGTTCCACCACTTAAAAAGATGAGAGGCGTCTGTAATTTACATCATAGGTAGACCTCAACTATGGGAGACAAACTGAGAAAAAAAAATCCAGAAAATCACATTGTCTGTTTTTTTTTTTCATTTTATTTGCATATTATGGTGGAAAATAAGTATTTGGTCAGAAACAAGCAATCAAGATTTCTGGCTCTCACAGACCTGTAACTTCTTCTTTAAGAGTCTCCTCTTTCCTCCACTCATTACCTGTAGTAATGGCACCTGTTTAAACTTGTTATCAGTATAAAAAGACACCTGTGCACACCCTCAAACAGTCTGACTCCAAACTCCACTATGGTGAAGACCAAAGAGCTGTCAAAGGACACCAGAAACAAAATTGTAGCCCTGCACCAGACTGGGAAGACTGAATCTGCAATAGCCAACCAGCTTGGAGTGAAGAAATCAACTGTGGGAGCAATAATTAGAAAATGGAAGACATACAAGACCACTGATAATCTCCCTCGATCTGGTGCTCCACGCAAAATCCCACCCCGTGGGGTCAGAATGATCACAAGAACGGTGAGCAAAAATCCCAGAACCACGCGAGGGGACCTAGTGAATGAACTGCAGAGAGCTGGGACCAATGTAACAAGGCCTACCATAAGTAACACACTACGCCACCATGGACTCAGATCCTGCAGTGCCAGACGTGTCCCACTGCTTAAGCCTGTACATGTCCGGGCCCGTCTGAAGTTTGCTAGAGAGCATTTGGATGATCCAGAGGAGTTTTGGGAGAATGTCCTATGGTCTGATGAAACTAAACTGGAACTGTTTGGTAGAAACACAACTTGTCGTGTTTGGAGGAAAAAGAATACTGAGTTGCATCCATCAAACACCATACCTACTGTAAAGCATGGTGGTGGAAACATCATGCTTTGGGGCTGTTTCTCTGCAAAGGGGCCAGGACGACTGATCCGGGTACATGAAAGAATGAATGGGGCCATGTATCGTGAGATTTTGAGTGCAAACCTCCTTCCATCAGCAAGGGCATTGAAGATGAAACGTGGCTGGGTCTTTCAACATGACAATGATCCAAAGCACACCGCCAGGGCAACGAAGGAGTGGCTTCGTAAGAAGCATTTCAAGGTCCTGGAGTGGCCTAGCCAGTCTCCAGATCTCAACCCTATAGAAAACCTTTGGAGGGAGTTGAAAGTCCGTGTTGCCAAGCGAAAAGCCAAAAACATCACTGCTCTAGAGGAGATCTGCATGGAGGAATGGGCCAACATACCAACAACAGTGTGTGGCAACCTTGTGAAGACTTACAGAAAACGTTTGACCTCTGTCATTGCCAACAAAGGATATATCACAAAGTATTGAGATGAAATTTTGTTTCTGACCAAATACTTATTTTCCACCATAATATGCAAATAAAATGAAAAAAAAACAGACAATGTGATTTTCTGGATTTTTTTTTCTCAGTTTGTCTCCCATAGTTGAGGTCTACCTATGATGTAAATTACAGACGCCTCTCATCTTTTTAAGTGGTGGAACTTGCACTATTGCTGACTGACTAAATACTTTTTTTCCCCACTGTACATCTACATTCACCTAGCTCTTTGTCTACACAGGCAATTTGCATCCATCATACATAGCTTGATGTATTACGTTGTGCTTACATCTGTCTGTTTGTAGGCTTCCAGTGTGTGTAGAGGGTGAGTGACCCCACAGTGGAGTCTGGCTGCCATCCTCGAGGGTACAAATGCCTGTTTGGGCACAGCTGCTTTTCTTACCCAGCTGATGAACAATCTTGAGTTGATGAGAAACAAAGTTCAAGTGAGAACTCTCTAAAGAGGCCAACAATGCGCGTCCTGATAGACGGATGTAACTAAGCTTCTGCGATAAGTGGTTTCTTACAACATTCATAAACAATGAAAAGCTGCACAATACCACTGAAATTGTTAGGATTAATGCCAAAGGATTAATTTAAGGAGTTTACCATTTTCCTTTCTTTACTAAAGAAGAGAACTTTTTCTTTGTATATGTTTTTCTTTCAAAACCTGAAAAAAAATGGTCTCTTAAGGGTGAATAGGTAAAAGTCACACACAGGTCCTGGCGGCTTTTTGAGCCTGAAAGGCTTTTCTGGTACAGAAGTAGAGACCACTATTATGAATGGCACCAGGGGATAGGCAGGTTTTGGTAGGGGCAGAACATGTTAAACTTCCATTAGGGCCATAAAGGATTAAGTTATGCATCAATGATTTAGCCGTTATCATTACTTTCAGCCCAACACTTTCGAATCAATGCCCACATGATTGTTTATAGTGTTTTTTACCCCTGTTTAAAGAACTGTTCAAACATACCTGGCTGAGATCATACAGCCAGTGCCTGATACGTGTTGCCTGTGGATTAATCAACATGTACTAAATTTCAGTTTCTCTTTAAGTGGCAAATATAAGTTATGACACAGAGGAGATCTACGTCATGGTTAAATGGCATCAGATCTATAGATGGGTACCAAATTGTTCTAGACGAATAAATAATAATTTTTAAGAATTAAATTAAAAATTTGGTGGTGGGATGATGGTTTAGTGAATGCTTGTTCAATGAAAACAACATGGAAGCATTTCTATCATGCAATCAATTGCATCACAGATGGAATAATGTATAATAGAATATATGCAACAATGTATAATACAAGGATAGTATTACACCATGTTCATAAAATCTTCAACACTGAAATTACACCACCTAGAAGGAAAAGTCACAAGATCCAAAGACATGTTAATTAGGGGTGGGCAGACCCGTGGATGTTCGTCAGGTTCGGACACACTTTATAAAACAGCGGTACCCAAACTTGATCCCGAACCCCATTCAAATGTATGGGGGGGGCAGAACATTGGTGATCCCCATGCTGTCATCTGTATGACAGCACAGGACACACATAAATGGGTAAAAGAGGGTTGGGAGTGTTTTGTTCAAATAAAGGACTTTGCTCTGTGTGTGTCTGTATTACTTTTTACTTACTGGGTTAGTAATGGGGGTGTCCGATAGACGCCTCTCCATTACTACCCCCTAGGCTTGATGTCAACAGACATAAAACAGCTGATATCAACCCCAAAACTATTAACCCACTTACCAATGCACCAAGGCAAGTGGAGAGAGCAGGGCAAAGCACCAGAACTGGCGCTTCTAATGGCTACACCTTTTTTGAGGCGGCTGCAGGCTGCTATTTTTAGGCTGAGGAGGAGCAATATCCAATACTTGACATGGCTGTGATGGGGATGGAAGTGCCCACACAGGAAAAACTTGTTGATTGGCTGCACTGCAGCCTTTCAGCAAGCTTTGTTCGGGCTACCAAACCTGAACAGTTTCACAGTCTTCCGGTACGGACCCCGAACTTTGCCGTTCAGGTTCGCCAATCTCTAATGTTAATGATATGCAAGTATTTAACAAATGTAAGCAACATTTATTAAACATCTCGATTTATTAAGTACTGAGTATGATACTAGTTGCATTCAGTGTAACAGAACATTCCTCAGACAACTATTAACAACCTCAATGAAAACATGCCAAAACGTGTGAGCGCATGTATTTCTGAAGTGATGCTCATACTCTATACTGAAAAAAATGAGGTGTTTTGAAAATTTTGCTTTCATTTTTTCAGAATTTGCACATCACTAAATGTCTATCGATCCTGCATATTCCACAACTCCACAATGTTTACTTCTTGGTAATACTAGTTCAATGTTGAGGAGTGTATTTTCTATTTTCTGTAAATTGGTTTAATATGTGATACACCAATTAAGAAGTGTGGTCAATGTACATTGCCAAAGTCTCATTATTTTTCTTTTCTTTTTTAACAAGGCCAATGCTTTGACTTTGCTTCCTTAATACCTACAACCCTCGCATAATTCTCCTAAGCACTTAGGTAGACCATCTCCCTCAATGGAGCAAGTAATGAATTATAGTATTACATCATGTTTTATGTGCTCCATAATCAACAGTCTCCTGTCGTTACAGTCAGTGAACCACATCCCGGCTTTAATAGCTGTGGTTTATGTGTGGCTTTCCCCTTTCACTCACCTTCATGGCATCTTGTGTGTCAGGGATGCAGTACACTCGCAGGCTGTACTCGAGACTGGTACATGAGGTGGGGGCAAATAGCAGTAGCTTTAGGCGCTTTGTGGCTGACATGCTGAGAGACTCTCCCACCAGAGCAAAGCGTCCCAGCTGCTCTGTGAATAGGTAACAGTTGTGAGACTCCAGGTGGCAGTAATACGTGTGCGATGGGCTTCCCCCGTCAAGTTGCAAGACATCCTGTTAAAAGAAAGTCATGTACTCAAGATCAAAATAAACCGTTTAGGGCTGTCACACCACGTGCACCTGTTCAGTATTTGGTCAGTATTTTACCTCAGGATGTCTAAGCCAAAACCAGGAGAGGAACAATCAAAGGAAAAGCATAATAGAAACCCGTCACCACTTGTGTATTTATCACCCACTCCCGGTTTTGGCTTACAAATGCTGAGGTAAAAACTCACGAAATACTGAATGTGTGCATGTGGCCTGAGGCTATACTCCCACGATGAGCTTTTGGTGAGTTTTTGACTCTGCATATTTTTATTGCATCGAAAACGCAGCATCTTATAGTTCCAGCAACATGTATAGGATTTATAGAGATCCCACACCTTCTGTGGTTTTATTTTACTCAGTATAAAGTGACCTTTCAAATCCACAACATGTCAATTTCTCTTTCGGCTGCGCTGAATTTTCTGTGTGGAGTTTCTTCATGGACTTGCATTAGATGTGGAAAATATGCAGGTAAAAAACGCACATGTATTTTATGCGTTTTCACAGCAGAAATCGATCAAAAACGCAACGCATGTAATCCGTACCTAAGTATATCAATAAAACTTTGTCAAAGCAAAATACCAGGAAGTGTCAAAAACAAAGCAATATTTGACACACCAAAAAGAGACAAAAAACGCAGCATCAAAAATGCAATGAAAAACTGCAAATACCCTAATTTAAACAATAGGTGCAGAGATTCCGTAGCATCAAAAACTTACCAAAAAGCTCATGGTGGAAATATAGCCGTGCAGTCATCCGTGTATGCGATGGAACCGGCATATCACTGAGCAATCACTCATCTTTTCAAGATTCAAGTTTAATTAAGAAATGGATGAACAGATTTTTAACAACTTCATACAAGAGGACACCACACGTGAATATGCTTCCTTGTCTTTTTCTTATTTGGTCTACATAGGTCAATATTCTTGCGTACTCTATATGCATACAACTTTAGCAATAGAAGCAGCCACAATATTTTTTTTCATCGCAATGACATACAGAATCTGTAAAAGCAAAGCTCCATACACCTCCGTATAAAAGACACATGCAGACACTAACAGTCTATGACAGCTGTACTGCAGATCTGTTCAACACAGGTCTGTAAAACAGCCGTTTGCATCTTGGAAGACACCCAGAAAATGAAGATTTGCTTAGGTTATGTTTTAATGCCGAAACCTAATTACTTTAGTAAATCAATAAAATTCAAGGTATTATCAATCTTTTTACTGCAGTAATAAATGCATTTTCAGTCTCCTCAGCTTCTTCTGCATTCTAACATGACAGAACATCATGTTCAACGTAATCTAGAGTCTTCCTCCAGGCAGACACAAACATGTCTTCTCTACATAAACTTGGGAGCAGATGGTCAGAGCGTTTGACAGTCTCCATACATATTAGATTGTGAAAAATCTAAACTGCATAGCAGACCAATATTTTTTATTTCTACCAATGGTATAAAACCTAAAGTGTTGGTATAGTTCACATTTTTCCCACCTAAATTATTACTGAAAGAAAAAAATAACAACCTTTCTAATATAACTTTTGTGTTGTCTGTATCTGTTCAGAATCTCTGAACTCACTGAAATAGACAACTATGCTCGTATTACATACAGAATATGGACAGTGTGTTGGTGGGTGGGACAGGGGTGTACATATTAATACAGATCTTTGGTATTAGATCAACTCACCCCAATTATCGATTGAAATCAGAATTTTTTTTATTGTAAGTTCTAAATACTCAGGTGCTGTGATATACTGTAGGTAAGACCAGATGATCACAGTACTGAGACTGGGAGAACTTGGGGAGCTTATCCAAGATACTTGTAAGAATTCTCCGCTTGTTCTTTCGAAACAAACACATAATTGTGCCAGACTTTATTGGGAGATGGGTTCAGGATAAGCTAACAGAGTGGGCCTGCAATTGTTAGTTCTCTATTTACCCGAGGATTCCAAAAAGGCTTCGAAAGGCCCACAGGAGAACAGGAAAATTCTCCGGTAGGCCATTCTCTTCAAGAGTTTTGCCACCACCCTCTTATATGAGCAGTACTTGGCAAAATATACTTAAATCATTATGTACAGACAAAGGTAGCATCTTATTAATTTAGCAATCTACCCAGTTAATTGTTGTGTAAATTTTTGATGAAGGGAAATGTCACATTTGCATGTAGTTGAAGAGTAAGGGTCTGGAATTGGTTATTGGTGGGCCCTTGGCACCCCAGTTTGACACTGATTCCAAAGATGGCATTTATGGCAAAATCCTCTAAAGATAAGTGAACAGGCAGAGGTCACAACTTCGTTGATATCCGTATAACATGCAATATTACCATAGATTAGTGAAATTTTTAAAGCTATGTATTAAGCTGGCTTAGGAGTTGAGCTTGCCTCATGCCAAGCAGACGCTGGCAGTGTTAGGGCAGAGACAGACTGCTGTATTTTTCGTCCGAGATTCGCATTGTAAAACTCGCACTGGCTGTCTGCTCTCCTGACCTGAGCTTGACAGCTGCATAGTAATCCATCATGCTGTCATGCTCAGGTCAGGAGAGGTGCCGGCCAGTCTGTTCAGTGCGATGCGATTATCGCAGGAGAAATTCGCCAGTGTGTCTCTGCCCTTACAGACAGCATCTGCCTGTAACTACAAAGACTGCAGCTTTCTCTGAACACTGCAGTTTAACAATTTATATGCCACTTTCAATTACTGACAACAACATTTAAATGAAGTCAAGGTCAGTGTTGGTACTGACTTCCATAGGCCACCTACAATGCAATCGTGGGGAGCTGATGGATTACCATGGCCGTTGGGGGTCAGCTAAAGGCCACTGTAATTGATATCCTATTCCTCCTGTGAAGCATAGCCACAGGCTCGAGGAGAAGTGCAATTCCTCTATATACTTTAATATTGTGGTATAGTATAAGTGATTACCCTAAGGGGACTAAAAATTAAAACAAAAAAAAAAATCTTTTACAAAAACTTTACAAATACTTACAAAACTATACTTACTACTTAAGTCACCTTCTCCACCCTTTTAAAAAAATTACAAAATTAAAAAATAAACAGTTTTTTATCATCATGTCCAATCATTCTCACCCCCATCCAAAAACAAAAATACAATAAAAAGTAATGTTATATGCAGCCAAAAATGGTTTGAAAAAAAATGTCAGCTATGCACAAAAAAACAACTCTTCACATAGGGTCTCAAAGCAATGGGAGACACATATTTTTCTAGAAGATAATGATTTTTTAAGCATAAATATATATATATAGATAGGGTATATATATATATATATATATATATATATATTTATTTATAGTGCCTTAAAAAAGTATTCATACCTCATTAACTTTTCCACATTTTTTAACTCTGACAAGATTTTCTGTCCCTGCTGAAGAAAAGCATACCCACAGACAGCATGATGCTGCCACCTCCTTGTTTGACCGTGGGGATTGTGTTTTCAGGGTGATGTTCAGTGCAAATTTTTCACAACACAGCTTTATAGCCCAAAATTTTCTAATTTGGTCTCATCTGACCTAAGTAACTGTAAGCATCAACTGAAAGGAACATCTAAAGGAACATGAACTTAACAGTTAAAATGGTTATGAAATATTGAGTTTGGGAAGGTAATGATATATACAATATGTCATAACTTTGCAAAGCCTGAACAATTATATTATTAACGTAAATATATATTATTCAATTAAATTATTCACCCTTTAATTGTATAGTTTTCCTATAATTGTAGCTCTTTTTGCAACGCCTTCACATATCTGTCTTTCTGAATCCATTAGATTTGTGTATTTGAACAATTTGTGCCATAATGACCAGCGAACACAATGGGTTGTAGCAAACAAAAACAATCTTATGGGATCAAAGTTTTTAATTTCTACTTGAAATTAGAGAATGAAAGATACAAAATGCATTAAAGTCAAAAGTAGTGCCGCCACTAGAGTTGAGCGATACCGTCCGATACTTCAAAGTATCGTATCGGATGGTATCGGCCGATCTTTAAAAAAAGTATCGGTATCGCCGATTCCGATACCGGAAGTCCCATTCAAGTCTATGGGACTTCCGGTATCGGAATAAGAAAAACCCTTTCCTGCCCTTGTACAGCCTCTCTGGGGTCTGTATGGGCCTTTCGGGGGGCTGTGCCGGCCTGCCAGGGGGTCTGTGCAGGCTCCGGTGGTCTGTGCCGGCCTGCCGGTGGTCTGTGCAGGCTCCGGGGGGCTGTGCCGGCCTGCCGGGGGGCTGTGCCGGCTCCGGGGGGCTGTGCCGGCCTGCCGGGGGGCTGTGCCGGCCTGCCGGGGGGCTGTGCCGGCCTGCCGGTGGTCTGTGCAGGCTCCGGGGGTCTGTGCAGGCATCGTCCGATGGGACTACAAGTCCCATCGGGCGATGCCTGCTACCATGACAGTGATTGACACATTAGCCAATGATGGGACAGTAGTAGTCCCATCATCCGGCTAATGTGTTAAATGTAAAAAAAAAAAAAAAAATTACATGCTACATACATACAACATGCATACTACATACATGCTACATTCATACTACATGCAACATACATACTACATATATACTACATGCATGCTACATACATACTGCATGCTACATACATACCACATATATACTACATACATACTACATGCATGCTACATGCATGCTACATGCTACATACATAACACATATATACTACATGCATGCTACATACATACTACATGCTACATACTACATATATACTACATGCATGCTACATACTACATGCTACATACATACTACATATATACTACATGCATGCTACATACATACTGCATGCTACATGCATGCTACATACATACTACATACATACTACATGCTACATACATACTACATATATACTACATACATACTACATACATACTACATGCATGCTACATACATACCACATACATAACACATATATACTACATGCATGCTACATACATACTACATGCTACATACCATATACATACTACATGCATGCTACATACATACTACATGCATGCTACATATATACTACATGCATGCTACATACATACTACATGCTACATACATACTACATATATACTACATGCATGCTACATACATACTACATGCTACATACATACTACATATATACTACATGCATGCTACATACATACTGCATGCTACATGCATGCTACATACATACTACATACATGCTACATACATACTACATATATACTACATACATGCTACATGCTACATACATGCTACATATATACTACATGCATGCTACATACATACTACATATATACTACATGCATGCTACATACATACTACATGCTACATGCATGCTACATACATACTACATACATACTACATGCTACATACATACCACATATATACTACATACATACAATACATTCATACAATACATACATAGACATACAGTACATATAACATAGAGTAACATACTTACCAATACTTGTCACATTGTTCTCCGAAGCCATTGTCTTTCCGGAATAAATATTAACATAACAAACCACAAAAATACTCACCCACGATCCGAAGCAGTCCACGAGTGTGTCCCACGACGATCTTGGGTAGAGAACGGCAGCATCAGATGATGCTGCCGTTCTCTACGGGCTGCAGGAATCCAATGACGGAAGGTAGGTATCCTTCCGCACTGTATTCCTCCGCCACTTAAAAAAAAAAAAAGTCCCTAGTCTCACTTTATGCCATTGCTGTGTGGGAAATTCCCACGCAGCAATGGCATAAAGTGAGACTAGGGACTTTTTTTTTTTTAAGTGGCGGAGGAATACAGTGCGGAAGGATACCTACCTTCCGTCATTGGATTCCTGCAGCCCGTAGAGAACGGCAGCATCATCTGATGCTGCCGTTCTCTACCCAAGATCGTCGTGGGACACACTCGTGGACTGCTTCGGATCGTGGGTGAGTATTTTTGTGGTTTGTTATGTTAATATTTATTCCGGAAAGACAATGGCTTCGGGGAACAATGTGACAAGTATTGGTAAGTATGTTACTCTATGTTATATGTACTGTATGTCTATGTATGTATTGTATGTATGTAGTATATATGTGGTATGTATGTAGTATGTATGTAGCATGCATGTAGTATATATGTAGTATGTATGTAGCATGCATGTAGTATATATGTAGCATGTATGTAGTATGTATGTGGTATGTATGTAGCATGTAGTATGTATGTAGCATGCATGTAGCATGCATGTAGTATGTATGTAGCATGTAGTATGTATGTAGCATGCATGTAGTATGTATGTAGCATGTATGTAGTATGTATGTAGTATATATGTAGTATGTATGTAGCATGTAGTATGTATGTAGCATGCATGTAGTATGTATGTAGTATTTTTTTTTTTTTTTTTTTTAACATTTAACACATTAGCCGGATGATGGGACTACTACTGTCCCATCATTGGCTAATGTGTCAATCACTGTCATGGTAGCAGGCATCGCCCGATGGGACTTGTAGTCCCATCGGACGATGCTTGCACAGACCCCCGGACATCAGCACAGCCCCCCGGCAGGCCGGCACAGCCCCCCGGCAGGCCGGTACAGACCCCCACAGGGTGCACAGACCACCGGCAGGCCGGCACAGCCCCCCGGCAGGCCGGCAGAGACCCCGGGCAGTCCACACAGCCCCCCGGCAGGCCGGCACAGCCCCCCGGCAGGCCGGCAGAGACCCCCGGAAGGCCCGAAATGACGGCGCATCATGATGCGCACACACCGCGCATCATGATGACGTCAGGCCGTCAATCAACTGAACTTCCGATTCCGATGCCGACTTCCGATATTGAAAAAATATCGGAAGTCGGTATCGGAATTCCGATACAGCAAGTATCGGCCGATACCCGATACTTGCGGTATCGGAATGCTCAACACTAGCCGCCACACAATCCTGAAAAGCTGACAATTATATTAATGCAATTTATCCTGTGGGCACCAAATGACAGCCTGCAAATACTGAAAAATATTACTTTTTAAGTAGCCAGAAGCCCATGTCAACTGTCATCAAACTTAATGTTGAACCTAATGTCTAGGCATTATTATGCAACAGCCAGAACTTGACGTTATAAATGTGGAGACTGCATGGCACATTTTCTGCATCCTTCAAATCCAGTGTCTATGTGATTCATAGTATGCACGGTAAACCTGCAGCCTGTTCAATAAACATCATCAGCCAGGGACCTGAGCTATTCTCAGGGAATGTCTCTTATCAAAGTACAGCCGCAAGACATGAAGCGTTATTATTATAATGACATTCCGTAGGCAAGACGTCAACTTTGTATGCCTTAGACATTCAGCACTTGTGTCCTGACAATCTTACATGCAGCACACATAATTTAGAGTCAAAAATCTCTATGGGACTATCTCACCAACTATGCAAACACACAATTTACAGCTAATTGGAAGCTGTCACCAGAAAAGGACTTATTGTTTAAATCAGTTTTTTGTGGTACATGGTACTTAAAAAAAGGATTATTTTTTATTTCATACTCTGTGCTTTCTAAGTGTACTTTTGCATTTTTCACACTGGCCACTCAGGCTATTTTATATTCATGTTTCCTGTCCTTTCAAGAAGAGTTTTACCAGTTTCCTTATCATCAGAGACAGGACTACAATGATGGTTATCACCTCCATACACAGCTGTTAACAAAAAATCCACCAATCACAATAGAGGATGTCACAGTTGACTCCCTTCACAATGACCTTTGCACATGCTCATTAGATGCTTCAGTTCTGTTCATTGCTGCTAATGTACATGTAAATTACCAGAAACAATAGGAAGTTAGAATCTATGTGGCCAGTGTAACAATTCTAAGATTTTTAATTTGAATTTTTGATAAAGATTGTGTTATGCAAAAACTTTGCCAACATTTAAAAAAAAAAATACATTTAGTGCAAAAATAAACTGACTCATATTCTGATGACAAATTCGATGAAAAGTAAAATAAAACAAAGAAAAGTAAGTTTACTCCATCAAGCTGTTACAAATTCTATTGTTTTATCCATTTCTGAGAACTAATACGGTTCCTGGGTGCCTCATCTTTCTGCTTTTCCAAACTTTTCGGTGATGAAACTAGCTAGATTATTTGACAATATTGGAGACTGTGACTGTATCATTGAATAACAAGGGAATTTGCCATTGTGAAGTTTATAAAAGTTGGAGTAGCTGTGAGATCCAATGCCATACTGATTGTCACCCACTCAGGATGAAGTATTTTGAGCCCATCAGGGAAAAGACTTCAGACTTTTATGGCTTCTGTAATTAATAGCTTTCCTATTGAAGCCACAGTGACAATTGTCTGGTGTGGGTCTGGTTCCTTACAATGCCTTTCATTTCCCTATGAGCAATTTAAAGAGGCAGGCCATGTTGGATTTATTTTAACAAATGTGTCAGATTCATGATTTTGTGGCCCTAATTAATATAAAGGTATTACACATTCAGAACCAATTAGTTCCCACATACTGTAGATTGTTTTTCAATTGGGAAGTCTGGTCACATACTCCTCCATCAGTAGCCAGTTTGCAAACAGGAGAGCTATGCTGGCTGTAAGTCGGCTGCATGGACATGTGAGTGGCGCTTCACAAAGAAGAATAGTGTTGATCCTGTAACACCTGCCCAAATCATCTCAACATATTTGTTATATTTAAAGTAAATAAAGTATGGGGTTGCACCCAAGAAGATGCAATGCAAGGGGTGGGCACCCCAGAAGATTTTGTAGACATTTTTCGTATAAAGCAAAATCAAGATATTTTTCTCATGTAGAAACACAATATCTCTTTCAATTGGTACATGATATTTAAACTGTTATTCCTATCATTTTAATAGATTACCTTTAGGTAGATATTGTAGAAAAAAAAGTGTATGTGCTTAATATTTGCTGTTTAAATTCCACTTAGCTCTCCAAAAATATTCAATATCATCTAGGAGTTGTGGGCAAATGTGTGCACTGCTTACAAGTCCTTTTCTACTGAGCTTGTAAGCGCTGCACTAAGTGTGCGTTGTGAAGCTTCTACTCACAGCCATCTCTCACCAGCCCCACTGTGCTTACAATGCTGCAGAGGTTATCAAGGCTGCCTCCTAAGACAATGCTGCTGCCCTGAACTGTTACTCAAGCAGAAGGGGCTGCCCACTCAGCAGCTGGGAAATCAAGCGGCCGGGGGAACATTGCACACCTGTGTCACAAGGCACATGATTGGCAGCAGGAGGAAAGGGGCAAAGTATAACAATATCTGCTGTTGGCACACTTTTCTTTGTTCTGACAACCACTTTATTAGTTGCAGAATGCCAATATCCCTCAATACTGTATAAGGCAGTTTCTTTAGGCCTGTTTCACACATCAGTTTTTTTGTGTAAGTTAAAAGCCGCCAAAATGGTGATATGAGCGGATGCCACTGGACCGTTTTTTTTGACGGATCCGCCTAATGAAGAATTTTAACCCCTTCACCCCCAAGGGTGGTTTGCACGTTCATGACCGGGCCAATTTTTACAATTCTGACCACTGTACCTTTATGAGGTCATAACTCTGGAACACTTCCATTGATCCCAGTGATTCTGACATTGTTTTCTCGTGACATATTGTACTTCATGTTAGTGGTAAAATTTCATTCAAATAACTTGCGTTTATTTGTGAAAAAAAATGGAAATTTGGCAAAAATTTTGAAAATTTCGCAATTTTCCAACTTTGAATTTTTATGCCCTTAAATCACAGAGATACGGCACACAAAAAACTTGATAAGTAACATTTCCCACATGTTTACTTTACATCAGCACAATTTTGGAACCAAAATTTTTTTTTGTTAGGAAGTTATAAGGGTTAAAAGTTGACCAGCGATTTCTCATTTTTACAACACCATTTTATTTTTAGGACCACATCACATTTGAAGCCACTTTGAGGGGTCTATATGATAGAAAATACCCAAAAGTGACACCATTCTAAAAACTGAACCCCTTAAGGTGCTCAAAACCACATTCAAGAAGTTTATTAACCCATTAGGTGCGTCACAGGAATTTTTTTGAATATTTAAAAAGAAATGAACATCTAACTTTTTTTCACAAAAAAAATACTTCAGGTTCAATTTTTTTTATTTTACCAAGGGTAACAGGAGAAATTAGACTGCAAAAGTTATTGTGCAATTTGTCCTGAGTACGCTGATACCTGATTTGTGGGGGGAACGACTGTTTCGGCGCATGGCAGAGCTCAGAATGGAAGGAGCGCCGTTTGACTTTTTCAATGCAAAATTGGCTGGAATTCAGATCGGACGCCATGTCACTTTTAGAGAGTCCCTGATGTACCTAAACAGTGGAAACCCCCTACAAGTGACCCCATTTTGGAAACTAGACCCCCCAAGGAACTTATCTAGATATGTGGTGAGAACTTTGAACCCACAAGGGCTTTACAGAAGTTTATAACGTACAGCGGTACAATTAAAAAATCATATTTTTTCCACAAAAATGATCTTTTCACCCCAATTTTTATTTTCCCAAGGGTAACAGGACCCTAAAAGTTATTGTGCAATTTGTCCTGAGTACGCTGATACCCCACATGTGGGGGTAAACCACTATTTGGGCGCATGGCAGAGCTCGGAAGGGAAGCAATGCCATTTGACGTTTTTGGCTGGAATTGAGATCGGACACCATGTCGCGTTTGGAAAACCCCTGATGTACCAAAACAGTGGAAACCCCCCACAAATGACACCATTTTGGAAACTAGACCCCCTAAGGAACTTATCTAGATGTGTGGTGAGAACTTTGAACCCCCATGGGCTTCACAGAAGTTTATAACATACAGCCATACAATTAAAAAATCATATTTTTTCCACAAAAATGATCTTTTCACCCTCAATTCTTATTTTTCCAAGGGTAACAGGACCCTAAAAGTTATTGTGCAATTTGTCCTGAGTACGCTGATACCCCACATGTGGGGGTAAACCACTATTTGGGCGCATGGCAGAGCTCGGAAGGGAAGCAATGCCATTTGACGTTTTTGGCTGGAATTGAGATCGGACACCATGTCGCGTTTGGAAAACCCCTGATGTACCAAAACAGTGGAAACCCCCCCACAAATGACACCATTTTGGAAACTAGACCCCCTAAGGAACTTATCTAGATGTGTGGTGAGAACTTTGAATCCCCATGGGCTTCACAGAAGTTTATAACATACAGCCATACAATTAAAAAATCATATTTTTTCCACAAAAATGATCTTTTCACCCTCAATTCTTATTTTTCCAAGGGTAACAGGACCCTAAAAGTTATTGTGCAATTTGTCCTGAGTACGCTGATACCCCACATGTAGGGGTAAACCACTATTTGGGCGCATGGCAGAGCTCGGAAGGGAAGCAGCGCCATTTGACGTTTTTGGCTGGAATTGAGATCGGACACCATGTCGCATTTGGAAAACCCCTGATGTACCAAAACAGTGGAAATCCCCCACAAATGACACCATTTTGGAAACTAGACCCCCTAAGGAACTTATCTAGATGTGTAGTGAGAACTTTGAACCCCCATGGGCTTCACAGAAGTTTATAACATAAAGCCATACAGTTAAAAAATCATATTTTTTCCACAAAAATGATCTTTTCACCCTCAATTCTTATTTTTCCAAGGGTAACAGGACCATAAAAGTTATTGTGCAATTTGTTCGGAGTACGCTGATACCCCACATGTGGGGGTAAACCACTATTTGGGCGCATGGCAGAGCTCGGAAGGGAAGCAGCGCCATTTGACGTTTTTGGCTGGAATTGAGATCGGACACCATGTCGCGTTTGGAAAACTCCTGATGTACCAAAACAGTGGAAACCCCCCACAAATGACACCATTTTGGAAACTAGACCCCCTAAGGAACTTATCTAGATGTGTGGTGAGCACTTTGACCCCCCCAGTGCTTCACAGAAGTTTATAATGCCCGGGCGTGAAAATAAATAATTCGTATTTTTTCCACAAACATGATCTTTTAGTCACCATTTTTTTATTTTCCCAAGGGTACCAGGAGAAATTGGACCCCAAAAGTTGTTGTCCAATTTGTCCTGAGTATGCTGATACCCCATATGTGGGAGAAAACTACTGTATGGGCACACGTCGGGGCTCGGAAGGGAAGTAGTGACGTTTTGGAATGCAGACTTTGATGGAATGGTCTGCGGGTGTCATGTTGCCTTTGGAGAGCCCCTAATGTACCTAAACAGTGGAAACCCCCCACAAATGACACCATTTTGTAAACTAGACCCCCCAAGGAACTTATCTAGATGTGTGGTGAGCACTTTGACCCCCCCAGTGCTTCACGGAAGTTTATAACGCTCGGGCGTGAAAATAAAAAATTCTTATTTTTTCCACAAACATGATTTTTAGTCACCATTTTTTTATTTTCCCAAGGGTACCAGGAGAAATTGAACCCCAAAAGTTGTTGTCCAATTTGTCCTGAGTATGCTGATACCCCATATGTGGGTGAAAACAACTGTATGGGCACACGTCGGGGCTCGGAAGGGAAGTAGTGACGTTTTGGTATGCAGACTTTGATGGAATGGTCTGCGGGTGTCATGTTGCCTTTGGAGAGCCCCTAATGTACCTAAACAGTGGAAACCCCCAACAAATGACCCCATTTTGAAAACTAGACCCACTAAGGAACTTATCTAGATGTGAGGTGAGCACTTTGAACCCCCAAGGTCTTCACAGAAGTTTATAATGCCAGGGCATGAAAATAAAAAAATCGTATTTTTTCCAGAAACATGATCAATTAGTCCGCAATTTTTTCATTTTCCCAAGGGTAACAGGAGAAATTGGACCCCAAAAGTTGTTGTCCAATTTGGCCTGAGTACGCTGACACCCCATATGTGGGAGAAAACTACTGTATGGACACACGTCGGGGCTCGGAAGGGAAGCAGTGACGTTTTGGAATGCAGACTTTGATGGAATGGTCTGCGGGTGTCATGTGCGTTTGAGAGCCCCTGATGTACCTAAACTATTGAAACTCACCACAAGTGACCCCATTTTGGACACTAGACCCCCCACGGAACTTATCTAGATGTGTGGTGAGCACTTTGAACTCCCAAGTGCTTCACAGAAGTTTATAACACTCGGACGTGAAAATAAAAAAATCATTTTTTTCCACAAAAATGATATTTTTGCCCCCAATTTTTTATTTTCCTAAGGGTAACAGGAGAAATTGGACCCCAAAAATTGTTTTGCAATTTGTCCTGAGTAGGCTGATACCCTACATGTGGGGGTAAAACACTGTTTGGGTGCATGGCAGAGCTTGGAAGGGAAGGAGCACCATTTGACTTTTTCAACTCAGAATTGGCTGGAATTGAGATCAGACGCCATGTTGCATTTGGAGAGCCCCTGATGTGCCCAAACAGTGGAAACCCCCAATTATAACTCCAACCCTAACCCCAACACACCCCTAACCCTAATCTGAGCCCTAACCCTAGCCCTAGCCCTAACCCTAGCCCTAACCCTAGCCCTAACCCTAGCCCTAACCCTAACCCTAACCCTAACCCTAACCCTAACCCTAGCCCTAACCCTAACCCTAGCCCTAACCCTAAGGCTGTGTGCACACGCTGCGGATTTTGCTGTGGTTCCGCAGCGGTTTTGGCTGCTGCGGACCCCAGTACCATGATTCCCTATGGGAATCAAAAACCGCAGTGCAGACGGTGCGGAATTTTCCGCGCGGATTATCTGCGGTTTTCAATCCGCAGAAAGAATTGACATGTCAATTCTTTCTGCGGATTCTCCTGCGGTTTGCCATCTCCTCCATTGAGGAGATGAAAAACCGCAGGACAAAACCGCAGAGCAATCTGCAGGTAAAACCGCAGGTCTTTTGACCTGCGGTTTCACCTGCGGATTTTACAAAATCCGCGCGGATGAATCCGCACCTAATCCGCAGCGTGTGCACACAGCCTTACCCTAACGGGAAAATGGAGATAAATACTTTTTTTTAGTTTTATTATTTTTCCCTAACTAAGGGGGTGATAACGGGGGGTTGATTTACTATTTATGGCGGTTTTTATTTTTGGCGGCTGTCACACGCTAAAAGACGCTTTTTATTGTAAAAATAGTTTTTGCATCACCACATTTTGAGAGCTATAATTTTTCCGTATTTTAACCCACTGAGTCATGTGAGGTCTTATTTTTTGCGGGACGAGTTGACGTTTTTATTGGTACCATTTTCGGGCACATGACATTTTTTGATCGCTTTTTATTCCTATTTTTGGGACGCAGAATGAACAAAAACCAGCGTTTCATGAATTTCTTTTGGGGGGGTGCGTTTACACCGTTCCGCGTGCGGCAAAATTGATAAGGCGGTTTTATTCTTCGGGTCAGTACGGTTACAGTGATACCTCATTTAGGTCGTTTTTTTATGTTTTTGTCGGTTTTATGCAATGAAAACTATTTTATATAAAAAATAATTATTTTTGCATCGCTTTATTCTGTGAGCTATAACTTTTTTATTTTTTCGCTGATGATGCTGTGTGGTGGCTCATTTTTTGCGGGACAAGATGCTGTTTTCAGCGGTACCATGGATATTTATATGCATCTTTTTGATCGCGCGTTATTACACTTTTTGTTTGGCGGTATGATAATAAATCATTATTTTTTGCTTCGTTTTTTATTTTTATTTTTTAAGGGGTTCGCTAAAAGGGTTAACTAATGGGACAGTTTTATAGGGCGGGTCATTACGGACGCGGCGATACCTAATATGTGTACTTTTATTGGTTTTTTTTTTATTATTTTCAAAAAATGAATTTATTGGGGAATATTTTTTTTTTTTTTTACTAATTTATTTGGCGATTTTTTTAAATTTATTTTTACATTTTTTTTTAATTTTTTTTTTACTTTATTACATAGTCCCAGGTGGGACATCACTGTCCTGTGACAGATCGCTGATCTGTCACATCACAGATCACTGTGACAGATCAGCAATCTGTCACATGCATTGAAGCAGACTTCCTCTTGCCTGCGCTTTGCAGGCACTGAGGAAGCCAGCTTCCTCAGGTCCCCGAAGGCCCCCGTCGCCATCTAGGATTCGGGGGCCTGGAGGATAGGAGCCCCCCGCAGCAGCGCTGCACATTGCGCTGCCGTGGGGGGCTCAGGGAAGCATGGAGGGAGCCCCCTCCCTGCCGATGCTTCCCTTTAACTCCCGGTACACCGCGATCATGTTTGATCGCGGTGTGCAAGGGGTTAACGTGTCGGGGGCGGTCCGTGACCGCCCCTGACACATAGTGCCGGGTGTCAGCTGTGATAATCAGCTGACACCCGCCCGCGATCAGCGGCGCTCACCACGTGGGCGCCGCTGATCGCGGTAGACGTACTATCCCGTCCACGGTCATACGGGCCCGGGTACCGTGGACGGGATAGTACGTCGGATGTCAGGAAGGGGTTAAAGGAACCGCTGCCCGAGGGGGGGAGAGAGAGAGAATTTTTTCTGTCCGCCAGAAATGATTTCAGGGTTAAATTTCCGCCTGACTTCATTCCGGGCATGCGCACTATAAAAATGCGGATCCTGCAGCACAAAAAAATGTTGAATGGTCCGTCCAGGCATCTCGGCGAACGCAAAAAAATTGACGGATCCGCATAAAAACGGATCCAACGGATGGCCATCCGTCAAGATCCGCCGGTAATGCAAATCAATGGGGAAAAAAACGGATCCGCCAAAAGATATAGCAGATCCGTTTTTTGGCAAAAATGGCGGATTTTGACTGATGGTCAAAAACGAAAGTGTGAAACAGGTCTTACTGGGAAAGGACCCATAGGACTATGCACCACACCAGACTGATTAGTTCTTTCCCTAAACAACTGTACCTCTTTGGATCTTAGTGAGGCTGTCACCTACAACAACCTGCACTTTGTAGGGTTCAATATCAAATGGTATAGTCATTTGTAGACACTTCATCTTATTCTTACACGCTCACTTTAGAGCTTTTTTGCTGTGGCCGGATGTGACCCATCTATTATGATACTCAATGCACAAAAGAAAACCAATGGTTCCTATTCAACAAACTCAACAACACTCTTGCTTCACCCAGTGATTCTACAAGCTATCTCGATCTACAGGTTCCTTCAAACAGAATACATGATGGGGCCTCAGTATGACTGCATCTCAGGACCTTTATAGTTTATAATTGTTCTCAGGGTTTCCCATCACATATTACAATGCAGTATTACATGGCTGCTGAGCGGTTTTCCATTCTAGCTTATATAGTTGAGTTCCAAGTTAGGGGCTCCCCTCGATGATGGGTAAATGCCCCACATAATGGTATAAATAGCAAATCACCAGATAGCACCTGAACACAGTAGGAAAAAAGGTTACTGCGTGTTGTGCTAACCTAAAAGTGCGCTACAATAAAAGATGACCTTCCTTCATCTTGTCAGTGTTCATCTCCTTCTGAAGTATGTATTAGGAATGCCATGTACAGCTGCGGCTCTAAGGATGAGACAGCCCTCGCGTGCACGTTCTGATATAATATGGTATGAGATTTAATAAAGCATCTGTGACTGTGTTGTACAATCTATCATTTGCCTAAACACTGGTGGCAAGATACAAATTTACCATGATGACCGCTTGGAGCTTTTCTTTTCATCTCCAGGTTATTATTATGTTTATTCATTTGACAGACATTTTATGTGTAAAGAAAAAAAAAATAAATGAGAAGGTGATATTATTATCAGATAAAAGGAGAGCCTTGTCGGAGCTGTGAATGGATGCCACTTTCATTGTGTTCCTGGTGGCCAAGGCCAAATAAAATACTCTGTAGAATGAAAGAAACACTGTGCACAGCGAGATAATGAAGATGAGGATCAGAGGATCATCTCCTCAAAAGTAACGGTAATTTAAACCACTCGTTTTTGTTCCTGAAACAATAGACGTGGCAGCCGCATCATGGGAGGCTCCTTGGGTGCCGCGATTGCAGATTGTCCTAAAGTGCTAATTAGTGTTGTCCTTTTTATTTATGACACTATATTATTACATGAAGTGCTCAAAGATATTTCCATGATAAATGCTGTTTGATATGCAGCTGATTTAGAAACTGTTAAATGTATCAGTGCTGGAGTTACTAGAATACCATGGATTGGTTCCCAAAGGGTTTATGTCCATTTACACACACTGACCAGTGGCACAGCATGATTGGTAAACTTTAACCTATCGGCGGTCATTTGAATAGCTGTTTACACTGGCAGACCAAAGTAAACGATGAGCACTGAACGATCTAAACTAGATCACTAAGGGTACCGTTACACGTAGCGACATACCAACGATTCCGACAACGATACGATCTGGCTAAGATTGTTTGTGCTTCGCTAGTAAGCAGTCATACAGGCCGATCTTCATAACAACGCATCAGCGATCAGCGATGTCACTAACAACGGCGATCGTTGGTACCGTGTCACACACTGTCTATAATAGCGATTCAGACTTTGAATAGGCGTCCTTCAGCGCTATCTATATCAGTTCGGAGTCGCCAACGAGGTCGCTCATCGTTGATAAGGGGCGTCAAACACAGCGATGCATGCTGGTCAGCGTGACGCCAGCGATCAAAAAATGATCCTGAACATTCGTGCACGATCAGCGACATCGCAGCAGGGAGCAGGTCGTTTCCTCGTGTCACACTTAGCGAGATCGCTAGCGATGTCGCTGTTGCGTCACAAAATCGTTGTCGCTTCAGCGATATCGCTAGCGATCTCGCCGTGTGTAACGGGGGCTTAAGGGGCCTGTTTCACATAGCGATCCCAACAATGATACAACCTGGTAGGGATCGCTGGTGCGTCGCTACATGGTCGCTAGTAAGCTGCCAAACAGGCAGATCTCTTCAATGATGCATCAGCGATCCCGAAAACGATACGACCTGGTAAGGATCGCTGGTGCGTTATCACACAGTAGCTATTCTGAACAATTCCAGCCTGCGTCCCTGAGTTCTGCATCGCCAACGAGGTCGCTCGTCGGTGTCAAACACAGCGATGCATGCTGGCCAGCGGGACGCCGACGATGAAAAAATGGCCCATGACATTCGAGCACGATCAGCGATATTCAGCGGGGGGCCGGTCACCACTATGTGTCACATGTAGCGAGATCGCTGTTGCGTCACAAAATCGGTGACACATCAGTGATCTCGCTAGCGATCTCGCTATGTGACACGGGGCCCTTAGTGTACATTGGCTGCCATTGTTCTTGGGAGCGTGAGTCCTGTTAACAGTGGACGATATACCGCAGAGATCACTGATATTTTATGCTGCAGAAAAATCTTTTCACCTGATGAACCAGCATTTTCGTCATTCATCGTGTGCTCATCAGCTTGTTTATATGGCAAGATAAGCATTTTTTAATGATTATCTTGCAGTGTAAATGTCAGCATATTTTTACTTCTGTGAAAAACAGTCGTAGGGCAGTTTTGAGAATGGGGAGATCAGGATGGCAGTCTTGCGACCAATCCATGAATGCAAAGACCATGTCTGAATTGGGTGTAAGTGGTAAATGATATATCCCCATCTCACTGTACCCCTCCACCAGACCTATCCATCAATGTCAATGGCTGCTCACTTTCCCCAGTCCAGCATACTCGGTGCCTCCGGGTGATGCTCGACTCTGCCCTCTACAAAGCCATCCACGACCTGTCTCCTCCATACATCTGTGACATGTTCTCCCAGTACTTACCTACATGTAACTTTCGATCCTCTCAAGATCTCCTTCTCTACTCTCCTCTTATCTCTTCTTCCCACAACCGCATACAAGACTTCTCCCGTGCTTCCCCCATACTCTGAAACTCTCTACCCTAACACATCAGACGTTCACCTTCCTTTGAAACCTTGAAAAGGAACCTGAAGACCCACCTCTTCCGACAAGCCTACAACCTGCAGTGATCCTCAGTCTACTGAACCGCCGAACGACCAGCTCTACCCTCTCCTAGTGTATCCTCACCATCCTCTGTAGAATGTGAGCCCTTGCGGGCAGGGTCCTGTCTCCTTCTGTACTTGGTTGTGCCATGTATTGCTCATGTTTATTGTACTTGTCTATGTATGCCCCTTTTTCACATGTAAAGTGCCATGGAATAAATAGCGCTATAAAAATGAATAATAATAATAGATTTTCTATATGCTATAAGACCTACAGTATGTGTGTAACCATTGTGACCTGTGAGTTATCATTATTCCTGCTTATCTAGGCCTATTTTGGTTGTAATTGAGTAATTGAAAGGATATTTCTATTTTTGCAAATGATGGAAAATCGCTACGATAATATGTGTAATTGCTGGATGCATAACCTTAAGTATCCACACCAATCCTGAGAAAGAAGGGGGCCAGACCCATGCTTCTGGGCTGTATCCCTCTTAATATTTTTTTCCTGCATAGTGGGATTCCAGGCTACCCACAGGGAACTGCACTTGAATATAGCCATGCTACATCAAAGGCCATTGCTTCCCATGTAGAGTGAAGGCTCTGCAAAAAGGATGCAATGCTGAATCAGGCCTGCATACAGAAGGGTCAAATCCCCAGACATCAGTAAAGGCCCCGTCACACACAGCGATATCGCCAGCGACATCGCTGATTTTGTGACGCCACAGCGATCTCGCCAGCGACATCGCTGTGTGTGACGGGGATCAGCGACTAGCCCCCTGCCGGGTATAGCTGATCACGCTCCATCGTCCTGGGCCGTTTTTTGATCATTGGTCTCCCGCTGGCCAGCACGCATCGCTGCGTGTGGCAGCGAGAGACCAGCGATCAGCGACGCTGGACACTGGTTTCCAATGTAAACAGCGGGTATCTAAGAGCCGTGCGGCTCTTGGATACCCGCTGTTTACCTTGAAAACCAGCGTGCACGCTGGTTTCCAGGGTAAACAGCGGGTATCCACGAGCCCTGATCGCTGGAGTGGCTGTCTATGTGACAGCTCACCACCGATCAGCCTAACGATGTCCCAGCAATCCCATCCATGTCGGATCGTTGGTGGGATCGCTGGGACATCGTTATGTGTAAAGGGGCCTTAAGTCATGTAAAATGCTATCTCTAATTGCAGTCCCTTATCTTTAGAGTAGTTGACCAAACTTAGCAAGTTGTCACCTGCCCAAAGAATAAGTGATAACTTGATAATTGCAGAGAGGATGCCACCACTGGGAGCCCCATTTGAATAAAATAATAGGTGCACATCCAGGTAACCTCTCTATTCATGACCAACTCATTCTATTACACACATGGACTACATATATCTAAGGAATTTTTAATCTGATATTAGGGCAGTAGGACTCCTTATGGTTTTGAACAGTTCTATCTACACCCAATGTAACCAAGTCTTGTCTAGGCACCTTGCGCCAAAAGTAAAAGGGTTAGATGATGTCCCACTTATTCCTTCTCTTTTTAGTGTTTGACACTCTTTTACTCCACCTTATGTATGTGACTGTGTTTCAAATTGTGTAGATGCCTATGCTCCTGTGGCGCCCCTGAGGGTCCAGTCACCACTGAGGTACTGCACCTCACCCAGAGGTGTAGTATCCCACAACCAGGTAGGGTGAATGTACTCAACCAGACTCCAACACTCACATCCCACACACACCAGTAGTGTAGCAGAGCACCCTTTATGGCCCCTGCTTGGAATATGAAGAGTGCTGGGAGGTGGGCGGAGCTTAGCTTGAGAGCGGGAGAAGGATAGAAAGCAATGTGAGATCCCTCTGAGGGAGGGAAGGAGAAGGACATGTCTGCAGCAGTTCTACAGATTAGAAGCTGCTGGATGGATTGGATTACAAAAGGAAGCTCCCTAAAGGAAAGAAGGTTCTTCCGGGACACGGCTAGAGCATACTCCCCGTGGGTCCCTTCTCCACGCTGACTACAGGTCAGGTGGAGGGAGAAACTGGTTGCAAAGGGAATGGCCCCTAGCCTAGTTTGCGTACCTCAGGGCGCTACTAGCAAGCCGATAGCTTTGGTTACTTTATGGACCATCGCCCCTACCACGGTTAGTCTGACTGGAAAGGCAGCTATATAGGATCACAGAAACAGCAGGGCGTTGTCTGACAGGATTCCCAGATGCTGGCCCAGAACGATAACTGTGAAGTGCTGGAGAGGAAGGAAGGAGTTAAAGCAGCATATTGTGTGGAGACGGCCAAGAAAGGTACATACTGACAGTGAGAGCTGGAAGGGTGTACTTCGTCTTATCTGGAAGTTGTCTAGACCCCTCACCTGGAGAACGCAGCATTGAAGCGGGCATCTGTGTGCACCAGACTGTGAGTAAAGCCTTTGGAACTACATGCAATTGTGTCATCTACATTATTCCTGCGTCTTCAACTCAGCACTGCTACATCCTCCACACTACCTCACCAGCAACAAACTCATCTCAACTGCCCTGGGACTACAGCTCTACCTGTGGAGAGCTTTTACAACTCTGCTACATCACAACATCTGTCCCAGAGAAGCAACACTGCAGCGCTGGTCACTCTGACCAGAAATCACAGGTGGCGTCACAAATTTATACCTAAACTTTAATTCCTATTCAATTCCACCCATTTTACATGACCGCCTGGGGCCACGGACCGGGTCACTGCCACTGTGACACATCCCTTTATGACAACTGGGCCCGCTACCGAGTATCCCACGGCCTCTAGGGCGCATCACTCCCTTGTTGTGTTTATGGGTATGTCTGGTTGTGTTGCCCCCACATGTTGTCCTTGTTAATGACTGTCAAGGTCCCATAGATCCCAACCCACTAAGGATGCAGCGTAACAACAAAGCATGACATGGTCGGTGTATTTAGAGTTTTAAACGGGCACCCATTGCTCACTCTTGTGTAAGAGGTGTGTATTACAGACACAATCATACTGGATCATAAGGATTCACTGTTTTCAATATCATAAATGTTATTTCAGAATCTAATGAAGGGATGGGTATCAAAAGTGAAGTTTTAGATTGAGTAGGTGGAAATATGGTATACTAGCTGAAGAGCCCGGCGTTGCCTGTGCATAATAACTAACTGTGGTTAGTTATAACCAATTATAATGATTATATTGCACATAAAAACATTTCACATCATATATTCAACACTACAGATTTGCAACACAAATTAACTAAACGATTACCCAAGTATTGATAGTATTTTATTTTCAACTCATTCAAGAGCCTTTTAATAAACATTTTTGGTTTTTCCTTTCGGTGCAAAGGTGAACAGATTTTTGGCAGTTCCAACTCTTGAACAGGCCACATAAAGTTGACCTTGAGAAAATCATGGAGATTGCAAATCGATCCCTACTACTTTGAAGGACTGTCCCTGAGGCCTGTTAATGGACATTGCAAATGCCAGTCGAAGTGGAAACTGGAGGTGTTTAAAATCAAAAGGCAAATCAGATGGAATGAGTGGAATTCTTGGAATGAAAATGTCCTCTCCTTTGTCATATCCTGTTGCTGAGTTGTGTATCTAATCCTATCCTGTGTGATCCTGTCTGCTCAGCTGGGTATCTAATTCTTTCCTGTGTGATACTGTTTGTTGAGCTTGAGCTGTGTATCTAATCTTATCCTGTGTGATGCTGTCTGCTGAGCTGTGTATCTAATCCTATCCTGTGTGACACTGTCTGCTGAGCTGTGTATCTAATCCTATCCTGTGTGACACTGTCTGCTGAGCTGTGTATCTAATCCTATCCTGTGTGACACTGTCTGCTGAGCTGTGTATCTAATCCTATCCTGTGTGACACTGTCTGCTGAGCTGTGTATCTAATCCTATCCTGTGTGATATTGACTGCTGAGCCGTGTATCTAATCCTATGCTGTGTGATACTGTCTGCTAAGCCGAGTATCTAAGCCTATCCTGTGTTATACAGTCTGCTGAGCTGTGTATCTAATCCTTTCCTGTGTGATACAGTTTGCTGAGCCGTGTATCTAATCCTATCCTGTGTGATACAGTCTGCTGAGCCGTGTATCTAATCCTATCTTGTGTTTTAGTATGCTGAGCCATGCATCTAATCCTATCATGTGTGTTACTGTCTGCTGAGCTGTGTATCTAATCCAATCCTGTGTTACTGACTGCTCAGTTGTGTATCTAATCCTATCCTGTGTGATACTGGGCTGTGTATCTAATCCTTTCCTGTGTGATAATGTCTGCTGAGTCGTGTATCTAATCCTATCCTGTTTGATACATTCTGCTGAGCCATGTATCTAATCCTATCCTGTGTGATACAGTCTGCTGAGCCGTGTATCTAATCCTATCCTGTGTGTTACTTTCTGCTGAGCTGTGTATCTAATCCTATTGTGTGTGATACAGTCTGCTTAGCCGTGTATCTAATCCTATCCTGTGAGATACAGTCTGCTGAGCCGTGTATATAATCCTATCCTGTGTGATACAGTCTGCTGAGCTGTGTATCTAATCCTATCCTGTGTTACTGACTGCTGAGCCGTGTATCTAATCCTATCCTGTGTGATACTGTCTGCCTAGCCGTGTATCTAATCCTATCCTTTGTGATACTGGGCTCCCCCTGCAGTCTGTGTTGGCACGGTAATAAATTGTGTTATTTCCAGCTTTACAGAAGGACGATAACACCATAGAAATGATAAGAATAATAGGCCTCAGTTACCACAACTGTCTACAAAGAAAACTGTTGCTCATATCAACCAATCATAGCTCAGCCTCTTTTAAACAGCTCTGGTGAAATGAAAGATGCTTAGTGGTTGGTTGCTATGTGGATTGGGTATGGCTGATACACACACATACATACACATACTGTGTATATATATATATATATATACATATATATATATATATATATATATACACACACACAGTATATATATATATGGTATTAGTAATTTGGAATTATTGTCTGTCTTCTCTGCACTATGCTGTCCAGTGGACTGATAACATTGGGACTGTATTTAGGCCTACCATCAGCGCAGACACAAACAAGGTCAGACGGTTATAGGGGTGTGATATAGTAAGGCTGAGGAGCAATTAGGAAGAATGGAGGTGCATAAAGAGCCATGAATCACTTGGCTGAAGGCTGAAGACAAAAACTTGGACTAAGTGGTGTGAAAAGATGATTTTCCACTGTTTAGCCTAGGACCTCGCTGTTATTATTGCACATAAAGAAATGAAACTTGCACATTCCATGTTTGCAGCTAAATTGATTTGTGGCCCATGGAAGTGTAAACCGTTTCTACACAAAGCGACTAGTGCACTCAGTGTATTGGCATAGTAGGCTGTGGAGTGGGGTAACCTCTGAAAGACCCATAGTATCATGTTAGGATAGGCTGCAGAGTCCAGGCAAGTTGGATAAGCCTAACTGGGTGATATCCCCTAGGAGTTTCAGATTCCTGATTACGGATTAAGGGGCGCTGCATGTCGTCTTCCAACTTGTGAACAAACAGATGTTCTGTATGTAATTTCTATCAGCTGAGCTGACAAGGAGATCAGAGGGCAACTGTACTATTCTGTATTCCATAGATAAGGGCCAGTGGTGAATGGTTGATGCAGGATCCATCACTCACAGCAATAGCAATGGAAGCTACAAGGTCAAGTGCTCTGCATATTAATTCCTTTAGATTTCTAATCGTATGTATGACCTAGTATGCCTACAGTTATTTTTTTTCTGTTAACAGTTGTCAGGTCACCAATGTTCCTTACCCCTTTTCTCCCGACTGAAGAGGGCCCATGTGCAGGAACATTATATGGGCTCTTATCAGGGTAATAATGTGTCTGTAACATGCTGCTTTGGAGTTGAAAGTGTGCCCCTTTACCTTTTTGGACCCATGTGCGGCTGCACAGGTTGCACTAATTGAATGTGTACCCCTGATATTTAGCCCACTGAATTCATATTTTTATGAAACGACTTGGTATTATATTTAGATCCTTACATAGATTTCTCACATGAAATGAGATTACATGTCCTTAGCCTACAATAGGTCTGATGTATGGCTAAAGAGTGCCTTTTTGGCATATATCTGATTGGCATACTCATTTTTCTTTGAAAATATGTTGTGTTAAAGAGTGGATCTTTTCAAATTTGAAGTTCACTGAATTTGTTTCCAAAAATTGTATTTGAATCGATTAAATTCACCGCAAATCACAATACTGAAAAGTTAATAATTGCCCGGCAAAAGAGGGGAAGAAAAAGAGACAGAAAACAGAGAACTGAGGGGTTTAATATTGCCCTCCTTGTTTGCAGTAAGTGAAGAATATATAAAGGCTATACAGGTACAGCACTATCCTATATTACTTAAGTCTATGGATTATTATTCACATTCTTAGATTACCACTCCCATTTTCAATGTACTTCAGCACTGCAGTAGTACACCACAATCAGATTAGGTCTTTTTGTATCCCTATGTGGAATGAGCTGTGCGCTCTGACCTCCTATCCCTTCACTGTACAAGCATAAAATGGCATAGATTGGCTGGCCCTCACCTTTTATACTGATTGCGATAGTATGCCTGATTCACTCTGCTACAACCATGTGATTCCATATCTACAGGGCATAAAGATATAGTCTGTTTGGCTGCACAAATTGTGATTAACCCACTCACTGATGCTCCAGCAGTGTGTGAAACGGCACTAGTCATTTTTTTCAAAAAAAGTGTTTGAATTTGCTGAGACATGCAAATTTAATGGGAATCTGTCACTTATTTTTAGCCCTATCAGCTGCCGACACCACCATCAGGGGCTTATCTACAGCATTCTGTAATGCTGTAGATAAGCCCCCGATGAAACCTGAAAGATAAGAAAAACACAATAGATTATACTCCCCGGGGGCAAAGTCGGGTGCGGTGGGTGTCACGGTCTTGTCCGGCGCCTCCCAACTTCATACGATGATGTCCTCCTCCTTTCTTCTCCCTTGGCTCCTGCGCAGGTGTATATGCCCTGTTGAGGGCAGGGTAAAGTACTGAAGTGTGCAGGTGCTGGGAAAGGTCAGAGACGTCCGGCGCCTGCGCACTGCAGTACTCTGCTCTGCCCTCAACAGGACAGATAAAGTACGCCTGCGCAGGAGCTGAGGGAGAAGCAATGAGGACATCATCGAAAGAAGATGGAAGGCGCCGGACGGGACAGCGACACCCATTGAACTGGACCAAATGCCGGGGTGTGTATAATCTAACTCTTTTTTCTTCTTTCTTATCTTTCAGGTTACATCGGGGGCTTATCTACAGCATTACAGAATGTTGTAGATAAGCCCCTGATGGCTGTGGCCGCAGCTGATAGGGCTAAAATGGGGTGATAGACTCCCTTTAAGGACATTTGATGCAAAGTTGATCCTTTCTAATTGGAATGTCTAACCAGCTATCCATACCAATGCAAAGACATCTATTTAAATGGCTGCAGCTAAGAACTACAGACCAAGGTCTAGTCAAGAGATTAACAGCTAATGTGAAATTCTCAACAGTGACTGATGTGCTCCCGCCAATATTAAGATCTGCCCATCTCCAGAACTAAAAACTATTACTTGTTGGGGTGCTGGGTGATACATGCCCACTAATCTTGTATCCTATCAGGAGGATTACCTATCCGGTGGATTGGTGATCAATATTTTATCCCCGGGCAACCCCTTTAATATAACTTGTAGCAACTATATGGATGACCAGTGAAATATCTACATACACTAGAACAATGCCACCTACAAGTCAATTTGTGCAAAATGTTTTCAATTTTCGCCCAGTCACTCAGAATAATATCTCTGTATGAATTCTTATAGAAATTGTTATACTTAGCACAAGTATACAATGCAAATAGTTGATTTAAAGATTATTTTAAGAATATTTCACACTTTTATTGTGTATGAAAAGTTAAGAAAATTTGCCAGTAATTAATTTGGGATTATTTTTAGTTTTTTATCACATAGATATTAACTTTCATTTTGCTAGATCATCACCTGGCCCCTGTGCTATAAATAAATTTTAAAAAATTACATGCGGTCTGTTCTATTTTGATAACTAGAATGGCAAACTTGACAGCTGCGGGCTGCAACCCTCAGCTGTCAGCTTTGTCATGACTGGTTATTAAGAATAGAGGGGTCCCCACACCATTTTTTTAATTATTTAAATAAATAATTTAAAAAGACGGTGTGGGGTCGCCCCCACTTTTGACAACCAGCCAACCTAAAGCAGACAGCTGGGGACTGGTATTCTCAGGCTGGTAAGGGGCCATGGTTATTGGCCTCCTCAGTCTAAAAAGAGCAGCCTACAGCTGCCCCAGAAGAGGCGTATCTATTAGATGCACCAATTCTAGTGCTTTGCCCGGCTTTTCCCACTTGCCCTGTGGTGGTGGCAAGTGGGGTAATATTTGTAGGATTGATGTTACCTTTGTATTGTCTGATGACATCAAGCCCACAGGTTAGTAATGGAGAAGCGTGTATAACACACCTATACATTTCTAACCCCATAGTCATATTGTAAATAAAAAACACCCAGAATAAAGTCCTTTATTTGAAATAAAAATCCACACTCTGTTTTAGAAATCTATTTAAAAATAGCAAACAAAGTTATACTCACCTCACGCCCTTTCCATTGAAGCAAATGGAAAAAGTAGAAAATAATAAACAACAAAAATACTCACCTTATGCCAATTCCTTTGAAGCCCTTGTCTACTCTTAAAAAACAAAAGTAATAAATAACCATATTCCTCACCTGTCAGAAGTGAAGATATCCCACGCCATAATCTAATCCATGTCTGTGATATGTGGTTAACAAACTGGATGGTGCCATGATGCGACCATCCTAGCTGAAAATCACGGGAGAATGAGGTGCTGCGAGTGCAACTTCAGCAGATAAGATGCTGCTAGAGGGGTATGTCAGCAGGTCTCCCATAGAGAACTCTCCTGTGAATGAGGAGTTGGGAGAGATAGCTATTGGCCAAACCACCATTTGGCCTACAGCTGTTTAATGTGCAGGTAGGCCTTAATTTGTGTGGCCATAAACCTGAGTTCATCCAACATTTATTTTTTCAGACTGCTATATTGCCTGACGTTCCATAAAGATCCATACCTAGATCAGCTAAACATGCATGATTATTTCAGTGAGGAGAGAGAGATTATCTTAATTAATATCTTATTAAGAATATACACTTTCTTGCTTGCATCCAACATCCTGATTCTTGTTCCCTGTGGCATCTCAGGGGCAATCAAAGACCACCATGAAGATTAGATCAGTACTTTTCAATTTTATTACTGCAGGGGAATCCACAAAAAAGGTTTTTTTTTATTCCTAAAACTCCCCTAAAACTAATATGACTTTAAAGATGCTTGGTGTAGGGGTAAGTAAAATATTAAATAATTCTCACCCAGTGCTTTAATTTGGCTCACATACAGTATGCTTACTGCTTTGCAATACATTTTGAATAGAATAAAATCAGTTTGCATTCTTGACTGTAAAAATGTCAGGTCTTGATGCTGTATTCTGGGGAATCGGATCAGGTATCAAGGAACTCCAGCATTTCTAGAATTCTTGTTTGTGAAACACTGCATTAGTTTGTCAGCAGATCCTAGAGATTTGGAATTAGATCCAACATCATTAATCTCATGGAACTCAGAATCAGCAGATTAAAAAAGCAATAAAACAACATCATCGCTCTACATTTTATGTTGTTTCTAAATGTACAATGCCGTAACTTGGCTAATCATAGAGCTTCTTTTAAAATACTGGATTTCTCTCTAATGTTCTGCTGCTTTTTAGATTTCCGATAGATTATATAGTCAGTATTTTCTTCTCTTTTTTTTGCTATTGTTAACTCTCCCCTTGTGAACTTCATTTATCCTTTAATGAATGGGCCTGGGGTTATAACCACCTTAAAACTTATTTCTAGAAATGTTGAAATCATAAAAAGGAAATAGTATTGACACTGAGCGTAACAACCCTAAAATTCCTATGAATTACAGACAGTTATTATATTAGTTTAGCATTACCTAAGGACATCCAACAATAGATTACAACTAGTGATATACAACATTACAACTAGCCTCTGGCCTATGTCAGCCATCATCAACCTTTATTGTGCACCTGCTGTCTAGACATCATTATCTAACAGCAGAACATGGCATTATAAATGTTGAGAGTGCACAACACATTACCTACAACCCATCATAGGTGCCTCAACTTGCAGCGTGTTCAATAAATACAACCGGCCAGGGACCCAACGCCTTCCCTGGAAATATCTATATCACGGCAGAGCTTCCAGATATTATATCAGCATGACCGGTCATCACGGATGAAGCTGTTTTCTGGTCATTTTACCAGTAAAAAAGAGCACAAACAATATACACCTTGATGTGATAAACCACAAATGGACAAATAGGTTGTATGTTGTTTTTTTAATGATTAACATTTAGGAAACAAAAATAGACAAATATGTACTAAAAATGTAAGTAAAAATTTAGTACGCACATTTAGTATTCTCCAATTCAAGACACTTCGATCGTCATCCATGGTTGATGTCTATAACTGAGTTTTCAAACTTTTGGCAAGCATTGTTCGGTGCGAGGTGGGACTTCTATTACGCCTGGCATGGAATAGTTTGTATGTTTTGGATGTGTTCATGTGCTGAGTGGGGTAAAGCAGAAATCGTAAAAATGTGACTCTAGTGTTTGTTTTCTACCCTTTCCTTACAAAATAAGAGTTTAGTGTTGGGTACTGCTATTTCAGCACTGCTGGTAGCAATTTTAAGTATTTATGTTATATGAAGCCAAATCTAACCACTAGTTTAACTCGTCCGTCTCAATTAACATAGATTTGTTAATTTTCAGTGAAATTAAGACTTCTGCTGGAAAAAATATACTCGCCTGTCCTCAATGCTGTAAACCTTGGTCAGATTTTCATAAAAATACATTTTACTGGACAAACACTATAACAACTAAAGGTATATTAAAAAATCAAGCAGAAACATAAATATACCTTCATTAATAATGGAAGAATCTCATACAGCTAAGTATATGTCCCACAAGACTCCCTTAAAACAAATCTGTCGGTATAGTGTCCCAATCCACAGTGAGAAGAATTTATCAAGACTTGCTTTTCATATGCCAGCCTCAAAACTATAGACTACTGGAATATGGTGCAGTAAATTAATTAAAAGATGCACCCCTACTAAAAAGCAGGGTTGCCAACTGTCCAAAAATTCCTGGTTAGCCCGTAAAAATGTGGCACACTTTTGCCCTGTCTGTAAAAAAATTTAGGGTGTCCATGATTTTTGTGAAGCTGAAGAAACTTATACAGATTATTTTGAGTGTAATTATCATCATTTTACAGGCTGCAGTGAATGCAGCTGATGCCTTATCAGTAGAGATGAGCGACTTTTGGGTTTTTATGGTCGAGTTTCATTTCGTGAAACCCGACTTTTCCAAAAGTCGGGTCGAGCAAGATTGGCCGATTATAGGGAAAAGTCGGGGTCGTCCCGAAACACGAAACCCAATGTAAGTCAATGGGGAATAAAAGTTGGCAGTGAGAGGAGGACAGGAAACACACCTACAGTGCTCATTTGAATGCCAAAAGCATCAATTCTTCTTACTTAAGCTGGTCAACCTTAATTAACTTCATAATACAAGTTACGCACTGAAAAATGGGGGTTATTTGGCTAAAGTTGTGGGGGGGTAGGGCTGGCTCCAGGTTTTCATGTGCCCTGGGCGAAAGAGCGCCCCTTTAACACATAATACCACAACTCATCATGCTCCGATACGGCAGAGAAATAGCGGTATAGTACAATGAAAAATACTTCACTTTTACATCTCATGACGAGGCCCATCTATTTCTCCATACAGAATCATTGGTCCCATATAATGTTTGAAACAGTATATGATGAGCTCCACATAATGCTACAGTATATGTTGGTCCCCATGGATGAAGCTCCACTGTCTGATGGGCCCAAATAATGCTCCAAACATAATGGGCCCCATTTCTAATGCTCTAGTGTATAATGGGCCCTGTAAATGCTGCTCCAGTGTCTGATGTCCACCTTTGGAATGTTCCAGTGTATGGTGGGCCCCATCTATCATTCTCCAGAGTATAGTGCTCCCCAAAAATTGCTGTCCCAACATTGAAAACAATGAAATAAGTCTCCTCGCTAGGGAATCCCTGTACTAGTCTGGACTCCTTGTCGTCCCCATCTTCCATCTCACTGCACAGTATTTCAACCTTGCAAGTGCTGTGATCCTGAGCAAGCAGGGGGGGCCCACTCATTGGTGACGGCACTGGCACAGGGCCCCTGATAGTACGGTGGTGTGTCTGATGGCGGGTGGGCCGAACCTGCACTTTCATCTGCAGCTTCCTCTTTGTCACCGTGTAAGATGGAACTGTATATGGGAAGGGTAACCTGAGTTTCATCAGGGTCAGATTCAGGCCGGGTAGCATGCGAGGGGAATGTAGTGGTCTGGGTCAATATACCAGCAGATTCATCGAGCAGTGGCTGGGCATCAGTGCACTTGTGTCGCCCCCAGGAGTACGGTCACCACAGTGGCATTACCTTCCTCCTAGGGAGTGTGATGTCATGCTTGGGAGCAACGAAGGATCTCTCTAGCAGGTTAACTGATTAGGCGGCGTTATTCCCACGAGTCATGACCCTCCAAACAGCGTTCATGAAGGCAAAGTGTTTGTTTTACGTGGGCAGTATGGTTGCAAAGCTGAACCTTAAAGGAATGTCCAGAAGGGCACCACCAGGAGTGGAGCCTACGGCGTAATTTGACTCAACACGGGCAACCTCAACCATGCCAGCTACAGAACAGATGCACACATTGCAAGCTTAATTCCGTTAACGAACGAGACTCCGTCATGCCCCGCGGTCCGAGTCTGGCTTACTAGAGGGACACGTGAGGCTCTGGCACATGAGATTGGCCAATAACTGGTGTGTCATGCCCTTACATGTCCGTGGCTGCATGTGCGCTACACTGAAAAGGCCAGCGTTTGTCGCTTACAGGTGCAGATAACCCGCTGAACAACGTTAGTGTAGTGATGGGGATCACTGATTACAATTATTACTCGCGAACAATGATTTCCCAGTAAGTGCAGGTCAACCGCAGTTCCGGAATTAGGCCTAACCGTCATTCCTGAAAAAAATGAAAAACTTACGTGTGCAAACCACAGGTGCTGTAGCTTGCTTAACAGCTCGCCAGCCGTTCTCACGCCCAGTATGGGTTACACGTGATTGCACAAAGGTGAGAAAGGGTACCGTATCCCCGGATAACATGTATGGATAGCGTACACATTCAAAATATATGTCTATACATCAGGAGGCAGGATCAGATGGTGTTAGGCCCAGTATGGCTTGCACGTGATTGCACAAAGGTGAGAAAGGGTACCGTATCCCCGAATAACATGTATGGATAGCGTACACATTCAAGATATATGTCTATACATCAGGAGGCAGGCTCAGACGGTGTTAGGCCCAGTATGGCTTGCAAGTGATTGCACAAAGGTGAGAAAGGGTACCGTATCCCCGGATAACATGTATGCACAGCGTACACATTCAAAATATATGTCTATACATCAGGAGGCAGGCTCAGACGGTGTCAGGCACAGTATGGCTTGCAAGTGATTGCACAAAGGTGAGAAAGGGTACCGTATGCCCGGATAACATGTATGGATAGCGTACACATTCAAAATATATGTCTATACATCAGGAGGCAGGCTCAGACGGTGTTAGGCCCAGTATGGATTGCACGTGATTGCACAAAGGTGAGAAAGGGTACCGTATCCTCGGATAACATGTATGGATAGCGTACACATTCAAAAGATATGTCTATACATCAGGAGGCAGGCTCAGACGGTGTAAGGCCCAGTATGGCTTGCAAGTGATTGCACAAAGGTGAGAAAGGGTACCGTATCCCCGGATAACATGTATGGATAGCGTACACATTCAAAAGATATGTCTATACATCAGGAGGCAGGCTCAGACGGTGTAAGGCCCAGTATGGCTTGCAAGCGATTGCACAAAGGTGAGAAAGGGTACCGTATCCCCGGATAACATGTATGGATAGCGTACACATTCAAAAGATATGTCTATACATCAGGAGGCAGGCTCAGACGGTGTTAGGCCCAGTATGGCTTGCACGTGATTGCACAAAGGTGAGAAAGGGTACCGTAACCCCGGATAACATGTATGGATAGCGTACACATTCAAAATATATGTCTATACATCAGAAGGCAGGCTCAGACGGTGTTAGGCCCAGTATGGATTGCACGTGATTGCACAAAGGTGAGAAAGGGTATCGTATCCCCGGATAACATGTATGGATAGCGTACACATTCAAAATATATGTCTATACATCAGAAGGCAGGCTCAGACGGTGTTAGGCCCAGTATGGATTGCACGTGATTGCACAAAGGTGAGAAAGGGTATCGTATCCCCGGATAACATGTATGGATAGCGTACACATTCAAAATATATGTCTATACATCAGGAGGCAGGCTCAGACGGTGTTAGGCCCAGTATGGATTGCACGTGATTGCACAAAGGTGAGAAAGGGTACCGTATCCCCGGATAACATGTATGGATAGCGTACACATTCAAAAGATATGTCTATTCATCAGGAGGCAGGCTCAGATGGTGTAAGGCCCAGTATGGCTTGCAAGTGATTGCACAAAGGTGAGAAAGGGTACCGTATCCCCGAATAACATGTATGGATAGCGTACACATTCAAAAGATATGTCTATACATCAGGAGGCAGGCTCAGACGGTGTAAGGCCCAGTATGGCTTGCAAGTGATTACACAAAGGTGAGAAAGGGTACCATATCCCCGGATAACATGTATGGATAGCGTACACATTCAAAAGATATGTCAATACACCAGGAGGCAGGTTCAGACAGTGTCAGGCACAGTATGGATTTGACGGCCCAGACTACACAGCGGAGGAGCAGGGAGAGGTAAAGATTGCAAATGCTGGGGCCCTGCCCAAGCAAGGGGGGCCCACTCGTGGGCGTTGGTACTGGCACTGGGCCCCTCATAATACGGCGGTGTGTCCGACGGCGGGTGTGCACCACCACCGTCAGAGACACTTGATTGCACTATGAGGGACTCTGTGCTGGTGCCCGCGCCCAAGAGTCGGCCTACCCACCTGTCCAGGGCAACGGCACTCGCACGGTGTCGTGCGCTAGGTGGTGACCCCGGCCATGGGGGGGGGAGGCAGCACAGTTAGGGAGTTTTAGAAAGTGGCATATGCTGATGTTGGACATTCAGCTGATGCAAAAGGCGAAATAGGTCAAGTCCCAGGAAGAGGTGGACCAAAGCAAGCCATTTTTCTGTCACCCTATGTGTCATCAGGGGAAGGTGGGACAAAATCCTTGGAAACCCATGCATGGTTCATTTTAATGAAGGTTAAATCATTCACATTTTGGGTTGACAGACGGGTCCTTTTTTCTGTCAGGATTGATCCAGCTGCACTGAAGACTCTTTCCGATAGCACACTTGCAGCTGGGCAAGCGAGCTCCTGTAAGGCATATTGTGCCAATTCAGGCCAGGTGTCCAGTTTAGCAGCCCAATAGTCAAAGGGGAATGACCTGTGTGGGAGAACATCGATATGGGAGGAAAAGTAGTTTGTAACCATAGTTGACAACTGCTGTCTCCTGTCACTTTCCATCGATGCTGTATTACCAGTTGTGTGAGCGGTACTTGAAAAATCAGTCCACAACATTGTCATGAAACCCCTGTTTCCAACGCCACTTCTGCTGTGTGCACCATGAACACCTCTGCCAAGCTGCCCCCGGCCCGTACGGCTCGTGTGAGAACCATCACCGCTGCTGTGTGCTGGGAATGCCTCAAGCAACCGATTTACCAGAGTTGCTTGTTTATTAGCCAATATTAGGTCAAGGTTCTCCTGTGGCATGTTGTTTTGTAATTTGCCTTTATAGCGTGGATCCAGGATGCTGGCCAACCAGTAGTCTTCATCGTTCATCATTTTGGCAATGCGGGGGTCCCTTTTTAGGATCCGCAAGGCATAATCTGACATGTGGGCCAATGTTCCCGGTGTCAATGATGCACTGCGAGTGCTGGTTGGAGGAGCACTTTCTGGCAAATCCACATCCCTCCAGTCACGCACAAACCCTGTACCAGACCTTGCCACGCCAACATTTTCACTTGCCCCACGAGATGCATCCTCCTCCCCTAAGTAATCATCCCCATCATCATCCTCCTCCTCCTCTTCTTCCTCCAACTCGTCCAGGAGAGGTCCCTGAGCAGACAATGGCTGAATGTCATCAAGGATTCCCTCCTCCTCTTCCTCCTCATCAACATTGGCTGCAGACGCCTGCTCCTTAAGGTGCGTCAAAGTTTGCATGAGCAGACGCATAAGTGGGATGCTCATGCTTAGGATGGCATCGTCTGCGCTTATCAGCCGTGTGCATTCCTCAAAACACTGAAGGACTTTACAGAGGTCTTTCAGCTTCGACCACTGCACACCTGTCAACTCCATGTCTGCTCTCAAAGTGCCTGGCCGTGTATCCTCCCACAAATGCATTATGGCCTGCCTCTGCTCGCACAGCCGCTCCACCATGTGCAGGGTGGAGTTCCACCTTGTTGCAATGTCGATAATGAGGCGGTGGTTGGGAAGGTGGAGCAATCGCTGCAGCTTCTGCATACGAACGGAGTGTACAGGCGACCGGCGGATGTGTGCGCACAGTCTTCGCACCTTATGGAGCAGGGCTGTTAACTCCGGATAATTTTTGAGGAAGCACTGCACCACCAGGTTCAAGGTGTGAGCCAAGCAAGGTATGTGGCTGAGTTTTGAAAGGGCTATGGCTGCCACAAAATTACGGCCGTTATCACTAACTACCTTGCCTGCCTCAAGATGTACACTGCCCAGCCATGACTCAGTTTGTCGCTTCAAGTACTCGGCCAGCACCTCGGCGGTGTGTCTGTCGCCCAAACACATCATCTGCAACACAGCCTGCTGACGCTTTCCACTAGCTGCTCGATAGGGGGACACCTCGTGTGCAACAGTGGCAGCTGCAGATGGAGTGCTCGTACGACTGCGCTCTGTGGACGAGCTTTCGCTTCTGGAGGAGGAGGAGGAGGAGGAGGGTGGAACGCCTACAGCCAACTGTTTCCTATACCGTGGGCTAGGCAGCACTGTCCCACCACCGCTGTCCCCTGTGGACCCTGCATCCACCACATTAACCCAGTGCGCAGTGATGGACACGTAACGGCCCTGGCCATGCCGACTGGACCATGCATCAGTTGTGAGGTGCACCTTTCCACTCACTGACTGCTTGAGTGCATGGACAATGCGGTCTTTCACATGATGGTGGAGGGCTGGGATGGCTTTGCGAGAGAAGAAGTGGCGACTGGGTAGGTCATAGCGTGGTACTGCATAGGCCATGAGTTCGCGGAAAGCTGCGCTTTCCACCAACCGATAGGGCATCATCTCAAACGAGATTAGTTTGGCAATGTGGGCGTCCAAACCGAGTGTACGCGGATGAGAGACTGAGTACTTTCTTGACCTACTCATAGTGTCTGGGAGGGTGAGCTGGACTTGAGAGCTGCATATGGTGGAAGTAGCGGTGGACAGGGCGGACTGAGAGAGGGTTGATGATGGTGATGGAGTTGGTGTTCTTTCTGATGGCCTAGATTCAGTATTTCGTTGATATAACAGTGGGATTCCCTGACTGCTGTGGCCTTGCAACGACACCTCAACATTTGCTGCTGTGCTAACCGGTGGGCTTACAGTGGGGGAAACAATGTAGCGTTGCTGACTACCTTCTTTGTGATCAGTTGCACGCACATGTGGCACTTGAGGTTTGGTGTTGTGTCCATGCTTGCAAGTGCATGCTGGTTAAATGTCTAAGCATGCAACTGGTATTCAAATTTTTCAGATTTTTCCCTCGGCTAAAGGTCTTTGCGCACTTCTTACAGATAACCTTGGCCTGATCATGAGGATTTTGTTCAATAAAGTGCCACACTGCACTCTTCCTACTTTGGCAGACATTTTGCGGCCTAGCACGCTGTGATGTTTTGACCCTCTGGACAAGCTGTCCAGCAACTCTTTTGATTTTTGGAACCTGTCTTTGGAGTGCTCCGGGCCTGCCAGATAACAGCTGTTCCGATGTTGATGTCTGCTGTGGATGCTCCTCATCTGAGCTATTGGAAGCAGCACCCTCTTCCCCCAATGGATGCCAATCTGGGTCAACAACTGGGTCATCCATCACCTCCTCTTCAATGTCATGTGCACCTTCCTCTGTGTCACCGTGTATGGTGGTATAGTGTGCGGGAAGGGGCACCTGAGTCTCATCAGGGTCAGAATCTGGCTCTGTACACTGCGAGGACAATGTAGTGCTCTGAGTGAATGTACCAGCAGAATCATCTATCAGCGGCTGTGCATCAGTGCACTCCATGTCAGATTCATCTTGGCCTGGGTAATTCACCATTTCACTTGATAATCCAGGCATGGTATGTGAAAACAGCTCCATGGAGTAATCAGTAGTATGGCCTGCGTCATCCTTCAATCTTGGTTGTGGTGAAGGACACAAGGAAAGGTGTGGTTCATGAACATGAGCCTCCAATGACGACTCAGTGCTTTTACTTTTTACAACTTCAGAAGAGGAGGCGATAGAGCTGGAGGCTGAGTCAGCAATGTAAGACAAAACTTTTTCCTGATGCTCTGGCGTTAAAAGCGGTTTGCCAACTCCTAGAAAACTAAGCCTTCGAAGCCTTATGGAGCCAGACGATGACGCAGGCTCAACACCTCCTGCATTCGGTCCTATTTTGCTTTTGCCACTACCATCAGATCCACCACCAACACCATCATTACCAGCTGCCAACCCCCGCCCAATTCCATGGCCTCTTCCACCAGCCTTCCTCATTTTTGGTAGAAATGTAGACAAAATCCAACAAACTATATAGTAATGTAAAACAAGGTATAAGGTGTCTACAGGACAGGGGAGATTTAGATTTTCTGCACACACTAGTGGACACTGGACACTTTTGGATTGTGTGAGGCCCACTGAATATCAGAGCGCTATGTCACAGGCTCGATGGCACAGGTGTGAAAAAAGTGACTACAGGATAAGGGAGATTTTGAATTTCTGTGAGATTTTGAATTTCTGCAGACACTTGTGGACACTGGACACTTGGATTGTGTGAGGCCCATTGAATATCACAGCGCTATGTCACAGGCTCGATGGCACAGGTGTGAAAAAAGTGACTACAGGATAAGGGAGATTTTGAATTTCTGGGAGATTTTGAATTTCTGCAGACACTTGTGGACACTGGACACTTGGATTGTGTGAGGCCCACTGAATATCACAGTGCTATGTCACAGGCTCGATGGCACAGGTGTGAAAAAAGTGACTACAGGATAAGGGAGATTTTGAATTTCTGCAGACACTTGTGGACACTGGACACTTGGATTGTGTGAGGCCCACTGAATATCACAGCCCTATGTCACAGGCTCGATGGCACAGGTGTGAAAAAAGTGACTACAGGATAAGGGAGATTTTGAATTTCTGCAGACACTTGTGGACACTGGACATTTGGATTGTGTGAGGCCCACTGAATATCACAGCGCTATGTCACAGGCTCGATGGCACAGGTGTGAAAAAAGTGACTACAGGATAAGGGAGATTTTGAATTTCTGCAGACACTTGTGGACACTGGACACTTTTGGATTGTGTGAGGCCCAATGAATATCAGAGCGCTATGTCACAGGCTCGATGCAGCAGGTGTGAAAAAAGTGACTACAGGATAAGGGAGATTTTGAATTTCTGCAGACACTTGTGGACACTGGACACTTTTGGATTGTGTGAGGCCCACTGAATATCAGAGCGCTATGTCACAGGCTCGATGGCACAGGTGTGAAAAAAGTGAATTGTAGAATTGGGCAGAATAGGAATCTCCCTAGAGTGTAGGTCTGTAAGAACGGAACAAGTCCTCCACAGTGACACACAGATAGCTTCACTGTGGCTGTGATAACAGCCGTTACACGGTACTGTGTGAGGAGCGTACACCGCTGTATGGTGTGAATAAATGCACACTCAGTACCTTAGCAGGACAAAAAAAAAATTGTGATTGCTTTTAAAAAAGCAGTTTGCAGAGCAGTGGGGAAACAGCAATGCAGCTGTCAGGAAGCCTTAGAAGGCAGCCTAACAACCAACACCGCTGATCCACCACAATATAGTCTCCCCTTGCACTGCACACACAGTGACTGGTGTGTTGCACAGGCAAAATCGCTAGCAGCACAAGCAGTTTTTTTTTCTTCTTCCCTGCCTAGCGCTCTCCCTACAGAATCAGCAACCTCTCCCTATGCTAAGATCGGCAGAAGTAAGATGGCGGTCGGCGTGCACGCCCTTTTATAACCCCTGTGACGCCCACCAAAGCAAGCCAATCACTTGCATGCCCTTCTGAAAGATGGTGGCGACCCCTGCCTATGTCATCACGTTGCCCACAGTGTCCATGGATCCTGATTAGCTGAAAAAGAGCGCTAAACAAACTTTTGAAACGCGACTTTGGCGCGTAAGTCGCCGACCTCGTGGCCGACCTCATCCTAGGGTCGGGTTTCGTTTCATGAAACCCGACTTTGCCAAAAGTCGGCGACTTTTGAAATTGTTCGACCCGTTTCGCTCAACTCTACTTATCAGAATTATGGGCTGTAGGCAGGGATCACTTATAATCATAATGATTTATTATAGTTTTCTAATGTGCCCGTAAAAAATATTGTCTGTGATTTTTTGATAAGCTGTCCAGAAAAAATGAAAGTCAAGTTGGCAACCCCTCTTTTGAGCATCTTTTCAGCAGAAAATGAAATTTACATCAACCATAAACTGTTATACATTTCAGTGACGAAGTACAAAAGTTTACGCTAAAAAAAAAAAAATGGACAGCACCTCCTAAAATCATACATAAAATCATACATCTAATGCCGCCAGGCAAAAAATATATAACTGAACATTAGATTCTTAGTTTAACCCCTTTCTGACATCAGACGTACTATCCCGTCCATGGGACCCGGGCCCCTATGCCCATGGACGGGATAGTACGTCTAGCGCGATCAGCGGCGCCCACGTGGTCAGCGCCGCTGATCGCGGCCGGGTGTCAGCTGATTATCACAGCTGACACCCGGCACTATGTACACGTTAACCCCTTGCACACCGCGATCAAACACGATCGCAGTGTACCAGGGGTTAAAGGGAAGCATCGGCAGGGAGGGGGCTCCCTCCATGCTTCCCTGAGCCCCCCACAGCAACGCAATGTGCAGCGCTGCTGTGGGGGGCTCTTTTCCAGCTCCCTGCAGGCCCCCGAAGGTCCCCGTCACCATCTTGGATCTGGGGGCCTGCAGGGAGCTGGCTTCCTCAGTGCCTGCAGAGCGCAGGCATGAGGAAGCCTTCTGCACTGCCTGTGACAGATTGCTGATCTGTCACAGTGATCTGTGATGTGACAGATCAGCAATCTGTCACAGGACAGTGATGTCCCCCCTTGGACAACCTAATAAAGTTAAAAAAAATTAAAAAAAAGGTGTAAAAATAATTTTAAAAAAATCGCTAAATAAATTTAAAAAAAAAAAATATTCCCTAATAAATTAATTTTTTGGAAATAAAAAAAGAACAATAAAAGTACACATATTTGGTATCGCCGCGTCTGTAATGACCTGCCCTATAAAACTGTCCCATTAGTTAACCCCTTTAGCGAACCCCTTAAAATATAAAAATAAAAAACGAAGCAAAAAATAATGATTTATTATCATACCGCCGAACAATAACGCAAGATCAAAAACACGCACATAAATATCCATGGTACCGCTGAAAACGTTAGCTTGTCCCGCAAAAAAAGGAGCATCATCAGAGAAAAAATAAAAAAGTTATAGCTCGCAGAATAAAGCGATGCAAAAATAATTATTTTTTATATAAAATTGTTTTTATTGCATAAAAGCGCCAAAACATAAAAAAAGACATAAATGAGGTATCGCTGTAACCGTACTGACCCGAAGAATAAAACTGCTTTATCAATTTTACCGCACGCGGAACAGTGTAAACGCACCCCCCCAAAAGAAATTCATGAAACGCTGGTTTTTGCTCATTCTGCGTCCCAAAAATCGGAATAAAAAGCGATAAAAAAAGTCACGTGCCCGAACATGACACCAACAAAAACATCAACTCGTCCCGCAAAAAATAAGACCTCACATGACTCAGTGGGTCAAAATACGGAAAAATTATAGCTCTCAATATGTGGTGATGCAAATACTATTTTTACAATAAAAAGCGTCTTTTAGCATGTGACAGCTGCCAAAAATAAAAACCGCCATAAATAGTAAATCAAACCCCCTGTTATCACCCCTTTAGTTAGGGAAAAATAATAAAATTAAAAAAATGTATTTATTTACATTTTCCCATTAGGGTTAGGGCAAGGGTTAGGGCTAGGGTTAGGGCTAGGGTTGGGGCTAGGGTTAGGGCTAGGGTTAGGGCTGAGATTAGGGTTAGGGGTGTGTTGGAGTTAGGGTTGAAGTTAGAGTTGGGGGGTTTCCACTGTTTGGACACATCAGGTGCTCTCCAAACGCAACATGGCGTCTGATCTCAATTCCAGCCAATTCTGCGTTGAAAAAGTCAAACGGTGCTCCTTCCCTTCCAAGCTCTACCATGCGCCCAAACAGTGTTTTACCCCCACATATGGGGTATCAGCCTACTCAGGACAAATTGCAAAACAACTTTTGGGGTCCTATTTCTCCTGTTGCCCTTAGGAAAATAAAAAATTGGGGGCAAAAATATCATTTTTGTGGGAAAAAAATATGATTTTTTTTATTTTCACGCCCGGGCATTATAAACTTCTGTGAAGCCCTTGGGGGTTCAAAGTGCTCACCACACATCTAGATAAGTTCCTCAGGGGGTCTAGTTTCCAAAATTGTGTCATTTGTGGGGGGTTACCACTGTTTAGGTACATTAGGGGCTCTCCAAAGGCAACATGACACCCGCAGACCATTCCATCAAAAGTCTGCATTCCAAAACATCACTACTTCCCTTCCGAGCCCCAACGTGTGCCCATACAGTAGTTTTCTTCCACATATTAGGGTATCAGGGTACTCAGGACAAATTGGACAAAAACTTTTGGAGTCCATTTTCTCCTGGTACCCTTGGGAAAATAAAAAAAATGGGGATTAAATGATCATGTTTGTGGAAAAAATACAATTTTTTTATTTTCACGCCCGGGCGTTATAAACTTCTGTGAAGCACTGGGGGAGTTCAAAGTGCTCACCACACACCTAGATAACTTCCTTAGGGGGTCTAGTTTCCAAAATGGGGTCACTTGTGGGGGGATTCCACTGTTTAGGTACATCAGGGGCTTTCCAAACGCGACATGGTGTCCGATCTCAATTCCAGCCAAGAAAGTCAAATGGCGCTGTTTCTCTTCCGAGCTCTGCCATGCACCCAAATAGTGGTTTACCCTCATATGTGGGGTATCAGCATACTCAGGACAAATTGCACAATAACTTTTAGGGTCCTGTTACCCTTGGGAAAGTAAGAATTGAGGGTGAAAAGTTCATTTTTGTGGAAAAAATATGATTTTATAATTGTGCGGCTGTACGTTATAAACTTCTGTGAAGCCCTTGGGGGTTTAAAGTTCTCACCAAACAACTAGATAAGTTCCTTGGGGGGTCTAGTTTCCAAAATTGTGTAATTTGTGGGGGTTTCCACTGTTTTGGTACATCAGGGGCTTTCCAAACGCGGCATGGTGTCTGATCTCAATTCCAGCCAAAAAAGTCAAATGGAGCTGCTTCCCTTTCGAGCTCTGCCATGCGCCCAAATAGTCGTTTACACCCACATATGGGGTTTCAGCGTACTCAGGACAAATTGCACAATAACTTTTAGGGTCCTGTTACCCTTGGGAAAGTAAAAATTTGGGGTGAAAAGATCATTTTTGTGGAAAAAATATGATTTTTTAATTGTACCGCTGTACGTTATAAACTTCTGTGAAGCCCTTGTGGGTTCAAAGTTCTCACCACATATCTAGATAAGTTCCTTGGGGGGTCTAGTTTCCAATATGGGGTCACTTGTGGGGGGTTTCCACTGTTTAGGTACATCAGGGGCTCTCCAAACGTGACATGGCGTCTGATCAGAATTCCAGCCAATTTTGCATTGAAAAAGTCAAACGGCGCTCCTTCCCTTCTGAGCTCTGCCATGCGCCGAAACAGTGGTTTCCCCCCACATATCAGGTATCAGCGTACTCAGGACAAATTGCACAATAACTTTTCCAGTCCAATTTCTCCTTTTACCCTTGGTAAAATAAAAAAAATTTAACCTGAATTATTTTTTTGTGAAAAAAAGTTAAATGTTCATTTTTTTTTTAAATATTCAAAAAATTCCTGTGAAGCACCTGAAGGGTTAATAAACTTCTTGAATGTGGTTTTGAGCACCTTCAGGGGTGCAGTTTTTAGAATGGTGTCACTTTGGGGTATTTTCTATCATATAGACCCCTCAAAGTGGCTTCAAATATGATGTGGTCCATAAAAATAAAATGGTGTTGTAAAAATGAGAAATCGCTGGTCAACTTTTAACCCTTATAACTTCCTAACAAAAAAAAAATTTGGTTCCAAAATTGTGCTGATGTAAAGTAAACATGTGGGAAATGTTACTTATTAAGTTTTTTGTGTGCTGTATCTCTGTGATTTAAGGGCATAAAAATTCAAAGTTGGAAAATTGCAAAATTTTCAAAATTTTCGCCAAATTTCCATTTTTTTCACAAATAAACGTAAGTTATATGAACGAAATTTTACCACTAACATGAAGTACAATATGTCACGAGAAAACAATGTCAGAATCACTGGGATCCATGGAAGCATTTCAGAGTTATTACCTCATAAAGGGACAGTGGTCAGAATTGTAAAAATTGGCCCGGTCATGAACGTGCAAACCACCCTTGGGGGTGAAGGGGTTAACATTCTGATCATACTGTATGAAGCCCACTGCCATATCATGCCCCTCACAGTTGTTGGCATATGCAACAGAAATGGACTTATTGTTTATGTAAAGGAGGACTTTACACTAGCCTGACAGCAGATGGCGATAGTGTGAAGTTATATGCTTGCTGTATTGTGGGGAGGGAAGCTCTCTTGTTGATGTTAGTTTTACTTTCGCTTTTGACTGTGTTACACCAGCAGCACGGGCTGTGTGCTTCTGAATTCTTATCTCATGCTTACCCATAAAGCGGGAGTCACAAATAGCAATCTCGCAAGCGATATCGCTGCTGAGTCACAACTTTTGTGACGTAACAGCGATCTCACCAGCGAGATCGCTGTGTGTGACAGCGATCAGCGAGCGGCTCACCTGCCGGTATCGCTGATCGCTGCAAGAAACCTCTGGACATTTTTTTGGTTGCTGGTCTCCCGCTGGCCAGCAGGCATCGCTGCGTGTGACAAGTGGGAGACCAGCGATCAGCTGTAAAAAATAGAATTAAAATAAAAAATATTGTTATTCTCACCTTCCGACGTCCCGCGCAGCCTTCCTCACTCCACGCTCCGGTCCTAGTGATCCTTTGCACGAATGACCATGAGACTTCGCGCTCCCGCGAGACCGTGACATCTCGTGGTCATTCTCGCAAAGGATTACTGGGACTGGAGCGTGGAGAGAGGCAGGATGGCTGCGCGGGACGTCGGAAGGTGAGAATAACAATATTTTTTATTTTAATTCTATTTTTTACAGGGATGGCAAGAGATGCCGGGCGCTCGGCATCGCTGTGCTGATCGCTGGTGAAGCTGTCTGTGTGACAGCTCACCACCGCTCACATAGCGACTTACCAGCGATCCTGACACCTTGATATCGGTGTCGGTATCGCTGGTAAGTCGCTATGTGTGACTCCAGCTTAAGAAGTAAAGCTGTTTACTCAAGATAACTTGCTTAGTGAAGTTCTCCTGTGTACTGGTGAATTCTCAAAAGATACACTCTGCTACAACAGTGTATCCTATTTTCTATTGCCTAAAGGTACTGTCACACTTAGCGATGTACCAGCGATCCCGACCAGCAATATGACGCAGTCAGGATCGCTGGTACATCGCTAAGTAGTCACTAGTGAGCTGCCACACAGGCAGATCTCACCAGCGACATCGCTGGGGACGGGGGTCGCTACTTACCAGTCACACTAGGCGTTCCTGACGTCCTCCCGCCCGGCTCCACGCTCGTCGCTTGTCTCTCCACAGGAAGCGCTGCAGGAAGCTGACGACGAGAAGCGGTCCAGGACGTTCTCGCGCGATCAGCAATAACCAGCGGGGGAGCTGTCGTAGGTAAGTATCAGACACAGCGATATCACTAGCAATATCGCTATAACGTCACAAGTTATAGCGATATTGCTAGCGATATCGCTTAGTGTGACAGTACCTTTAAAGTAGCGGCATCATGCACTAATCACCGCTGCAGCAACAATGTACCAGCAAGGCGGGCAGCCTGGTGCCTCACAGTGTCTATACTGCAAGAATGAGTCCCTATGAATCCAGACCACACTGTCCCACAAGCACAAAACCACAGCAACAATGACTGCCACACAGCACCAACAACAAATGAAAGGAGCATTGAAACTCACCTTCCTCAAGTTCTCAAATGAGAGCAAAAATAGCAGTCTCCTACTAGTTTAAAATATTCTGTGTCAAATGGGAGGAGTGCTGATCCAAGAAAGGGGACAGAGCATGCAATACCCTAATATAGTACAAAAGTTTGTAAATTTGTTCCTCAGTGGTAGACCATGTCCTTTTTGCTAACTTCCACCACTTTTTGAAAAAGCTCCAATAGGGGAAACAGTCATAAAATTGTGCGCAAATACCACTTACAATAAATTTAACAACTTTTTCACACCAGGGGATTATTAATTCCACAAAATATTAACAGCAGTGCCTGCTGCTATAAAGTTCAACAAGAAATTCTGACTTCGTTGGAGCTCACTTGATATACAGTCATGGCGAAAAACGTAGGAATCCTTGAAATTGTTCCACAAAATGAAATACAGTATTTTTCAGAATATAAGACGCACTTTTTTCTTCCAAATTTGGGAGGAAAATGGGGGTGCGTCTTATAATCCAAAGTGAGCATACCGGCCAGGAGTTGGTGGCAGTGGATCGGGGTCACAGGAGGCAGGGTCGCTGCTTCAGGAGGGTTTTCTGTGAAATTATGTCCAATTTGCCTTTTTTCTTTGATTTTTTGTGTTGTTCCAATACACACAAAGCAAATAAACGTGTATGATAAAAGATGTGTAATTGCAAAAATTTTCTGGGAAAAATACTTCATTTTCTGGAACAATTTCAAGGGTGACAATACTTTGGGCCATGACTGTATCTTTATTCAGCACCCTGTAAGCATTATAAACTCATATGTAGCAAGCGCTGCCACGTCGTGGCTGCCAAAAGTATTTTGAAGGAGATTTGCCTGCAATACCTGTCGTTTGAGACAGCTAGAAGATGTTCCATGTTTCTAAAATCTCTATAAAATCCATTCCATCTAGCTTTCATGTGACACTGCACTGGTAAAAGAAAGCATGGACTATGGTTGATATTTCCAGTTCCTCTGTGAGCTTTTTATATTTAGGCTTAATTTATTTAGTAAGACTTGCGGGTCAGCATTTATATATTCAGGCAGGAAAGCTGTGTGAGAATAGAAAATCTATTAAATGTAATTGTTGTCTGCTGAACAATATGAAAACCAAGTGCACCCGTAATAAAATGTCACCATTGTCACCCAATCTTTAGTAGAACAGTAGTTTCTTCTACTTAAACTTCCTGCTCAGCATTACAGCCTGTAAATGTTTCCATCCAAGACATTCCTTAGTAGATGTACATTAAACAATTACTACCCTACTGTGTATATGCAAAGGTCACAAATGCGGGTATATGTAAAGGTTTTGGGAAATGATCTTCCCTGATGATATTTAAAAGAACCTTTGTGCAGAGAAGATTTTATTCTAGTCCTTTGTGTAACCACATCTTGTTGAAAAAAAGCTATCTTAAAGGAAGCCTATCAGTCGATTCATGTTGCCCTATACAAGTGCAGCATGAATGACAACCTGGCTGCACGATTATAGTCAGGTGTGTTTTTCCCTAAAAAGCTCTGGTATTTCAGAGAAAGCTTATTTTAAAGATCCGGCCGGCTGCTACGTACACTGCTCTACTTTAGTTCATTGACAGGTCTTTCCAATATGAGTTCACAGGGAAAAACCTGTCAATCAACTGGAGCCGAGAAAGGAAACTTTGGCAGGAGGTGGTGCAGGACTGATCATGTCTCTGCCTATGGTGTCCGGTCAGATCTTTAACCCCTTTTCAACCTTAGATGTATCCATACAGCCCTGTGGCCTGGTACTTACCGTCCTTGGACGGTTGGATACTTGTAGCCGATTTTACACACACAGATGCTGTGCACGAGCGATTAATGCTGGATGTCAACTGGTTCTGAAAGCTGACACCCAGCACTAAATTCCAGGCGAGGTCCTGCACCGCTCCCTGCACTTTAAACCCCCTAAATGCTGCAATCTAACTTGATTGCAGCATTTCGGGAGCAGGTAGAGGGAAAAAAAGCATGACCCCATGTCGTCATGATGATATCCGGGTCACCAGGCACAAGGAAGTTAGTTTGATCAAGCGCAATGCATGACCTAACTAGCTTATGTCTGCAGGGCTGATAAGTTATAAGATATAGCATTGCTTCTGAACTGCTATACTTAATAACTGTGATCAGACTGCAGAATGTGAAAGTGGGAATAACTAAAAAAAAAGTGAAAAAGTTGTAAAAATATTTTTTGAAAAACCACAAATAATAATAATAATGGTATCATCGCGTCTAGAATGACCTGGCCTATAAAACTGTCCCACTAGTTAACTCCTTAGTGTAAATAAACTAAATAGAAAACAATGCTTTATCATCATACTGCTGAACAAAAAGTGGAATAAAACTTGATAAAAAAGACGACTGTAAATAAACATGGTACCACTGAAAATGTCATCTTGTCTCGCAAAAAACAAGCCATCATACAGCTCCATCAGCGGAAAAATAAAAAAAAAAGTTATAACTCTCAAAATAAAGCAATGCAAAATAATAATTTTTCCTATAAAACAGTTTTTATCGTGTTAAAGCGCCATAACATAAAATACTGTATAAATGTGGTATCACTGTATTCATACTGACCCGAAGAATAAAGCTGCCCTATCAATTTTACCACATGGAACGATATAAAAAAAGCCCCAAAATCAATTCCTGAATTGCTGATTTTTGTCATTCTGCCTCTCAAAAATTGGAATAGAAACAATCAGATCAAAAAAAGTCATGTGCCTGAAAATTGTACCAATAAAAATGTCAACTCGTCCCAGTAAAAACAAGCCCTCGCATGACTGTCGGCCAAAATATAGAAAAATTATAGCTCCCAAAACACGGTGGTGCTAGTTTTTGCAATAAAAAGTGACTTTTAGTGTGTGATAGCTGCTAAACATGAAAACCAGATATAAGTCTGGTATCGCTGTAATCACACCGATCCGAAGAATAAAGTAGCCTAATCACTTATACCACATGAGGAACAGTGTAAAAAATACATAAAACCAATTCTTCACCTGCTGTTGAATTGTTCCTTGGGCCTCCCAAAGAACGCAGTAAGGTTCAGCTCACATTTATCCTGTGCCCTCCGCTGAGCGCTTAGACCAGGATTTCCATGTAAATATCTGAAATACCTGATTCAGATGGAACCCCAGGCAGAACATTCCTTATAATGAGGCAGATAGAGGCACTGTGGATGCCCTCTGGCCTATGATCTGGCAGTGTTCATCTTTTTAGGCATGCATAAAAGTGCTGTCGGCCACAGTTTTTTGCACTTCTGAAAAGAACATCACTGAACAGAGGCTAGGAGGAGTCTAGAGTAACTCTGTTGCCTCATTATAGTGAATGGATTCCTCGAGGGTTTCATCTATCACGTCACTTGGAGATTTAGATGGAAACCCCAAGGTAAGTGCTCAGTGTACAGCGCCGGATAAATGTGATCCTAAATGTTATATAAAATGTTCCCAATAATAGCTTCAACTCAAACCACAAATAAACATTGAGGCTTCCACATTACTGGTAGCACAAAGGCTCTGGAAAAGCGAAATGGCTCCTCGCCCCTCAAAAGAAATTCAGAAAGTTCTGCACTACCAAATCCAAATGCCCCTCCCTTCTGAGCCCAGTGTGCTTAAGCACATATAGTGTCCATGTTTGGAATTTCTGTAGCAATGACAGCCCGCCTAATTTACGGGTGCGTGTCTCCAGAAGCATGAGCTGGGCATAATGGACTGGCCACTATAAGATACTGGTCTCTACAGCATACTGGTCACTAAAATGCAATTTGCAATTTTCACTCAGCAATATCCACTGCTGCTTGTTTCTATAAACACCCATTAATTCAAAATCGTCACTACATCTGTAGATAAATTCTCAAAGGGGTATAATTTCCAAAATTGAGTATCTTGAAGGGAGATTCTGCTCTTCTAGCACTTAGGGTCTCTGTATATAGAATCTGCAAACTATTCTAGAAAACTCTGCTCTTCAGGAGGCAAATAGTGCTCTGTCCCTCCTGAGTCTCTGGCTAAGCAGAACTGTACAGCCACATATGGGGTATTTCCACATTCAGCAGAAATTGTGAGACAAATTTTATTGCTATTTTTACGCACTTCTTGTGTGAAAATGTAAATTCTTGGTCAAAAACAAAATTTTGGTGGTAAAAATGTAATTATTTTTCTTCACTGCACAATGTAACCCCAAAGAAAAAAGGAATAAGAAGCACATCAATTAAAAAGTTATAGTTTTATTATAAGATACCAATATAAATACAAACAATTTCTGAAAAGGAAAAAAACAGGTTAAAAGGGGCGAAAAAGAGACCAAACTGCCACGCAAACCAAGAGATATACAATGTAGGGTCTAAAAATGTATATATGAAGCTGGAAGAGTGATACAGTAGGTATAAACTAAAATCAATAATGCCTAATCATTAATAAAAAATTATTCCTTAATGTATATGTTCAGTGTAACAGGCCATATTGAACACATAAATTGATCATAAAAGGTTTGTAAAGTGCTTATGTATCATTGGAGCAAAAGTACGCTAAATGGCGACCTACAGATTGGTAAAATTCACAAGATGAGTATAAATTGGATACACAGGAGCGCTAAACACATATAACCACAAAAACCATAAAGAGTATGTGCTTAGTACAAAGCAGTAATATCAGTGATAGCGCTCCATAGTGTAAAGTCAGTCACAGAGTAATTAAACTGAATGTCCTCCAATCAAAAGAGGCAGACACTTATTTATATGATTCCAGCAAATCTTACATTCAAAAAGTAAAACAACGCTCCTTCCCTTCCGAGCCCCGCCATGCACCCAAACAGTAGTTTTCCCCCTCATATGGGGTGAAAATGTAATTTTTTTTATTCTCATGGCTCAATGTTATAAATTTCTGTGAAGTGCCTGGGAGGTCAAAGTGCTCACCACACATCTACATACATCCCTTAGGGGGTCGTTTCCAAAATGGGGTTACTTGGGGGTTTCCACTGTTTAGGCACATCAGTGGCTCTCCAAATGGGACATGGTGCCCGCTAATGATTCCAGAAAATGTTGCCTTCAAACAGTCAAATGACACTACTTCCCTTCCAAGCCCTGCTGTGCGCCCAAACAGTAGTTTTCTTCCTCATATGCGGTATCGGCGGTCTCAGGAGAAATTGCACAACAAATTGTATGGTGCAATCTCTTCTTTTACCCTTATTAAAATGCAAAATTTGGGGTTAAAAACATTTTTGTGGGAAAAATGTGCTTTTTTTTATTCTTATGGCTCAATGTTATAAACTTCTGTAAAGCACCTGGGGGTTCAATGTGCTCACCATAAATTTAGATAAGTTCCAAGACGATATAATTTCCAAAATGGTGTCACTTGTGGGGGATTCTGACTGGTAGGCACATCGGGGGCTCTCCAAACACAACATGGTGTTCGCTAATTGTTCCAGCAAATTTTGCATTCAAAAAGTCAAGTGGCACTCTTGCCTTCCGAGCTCTGCCATGCGCCCAAACAGTGGTTTTCCCCCACTTATGGGGTATTGGCCTGCTCAGAACAAATTGCACAACAAATTTTGAGATAAATTTTTCCTTTAACTTTGCAAAAATAAAAAAATAAGTCTAAAGTAAAATTTTTGTGAAAAAAGGTAAATATTCATTTTTTTCCACATTACGAAAAATTTCTATGAAGCACCTGAAGAATTAATAAACTTCTTGAATGTGATTTTGAGTACCTTGAGGGGTGTAGTTTTTAGAATGGTGTCACATTTGGGTATTTTCTGTCATATAGTTCCCTCAAAGGTACTTCAAATGGAATGTGGTCCCTAAAAAAAATGGTTTTGTAAATTTTGGTGGAAAAATTAGAAATTTCTGGTCAACTTTTGTCCCTTTTAACTTCCTAACAACAAAAAAAGGTGGTTCAAAAATTGCGCTGATGTAAAGTAGACATGTGGGAAATGTTATTAACTATTTTTTGTGACAAATCTCTCTGATTTCAGGGCATAGGAATTCAAAATTTAAAAATTGCTAAATTTTCACCAAATTTCCATTTTTTTCACAAATAAATGCAAGTCTTATTGAAGAAATTTTACCACTATCATGAAGTACAATATGTCATGAAAAAACATTCTCAGAATCAGCGGGATCCGTTAAAGCGTTCCAGAGTTATTACCTCATAAATTTACACTGGTCAGAATTGTAAAAATTGGCCTGGTCATAGAATCATAGAATCATAGAATCGTAGAGTTGGAAGGGACCTCCTGGGTCATCTGGTCCAACCCCCTGCTCAAAGCAGGATTCGCTAAATCATCCCAGTCAGATGTCTGTCCAGCCTCTGTTTGAAGACTTCCATTGAAGGAGAACTCACCACTTCTCGTGGCAGCCTGTTCCACTCATTGATCACTCTAACTGTCAAAAAGTTTTTTCTAATATCTAATCTGTGTCTCCTCCCATTCAGTTTCATCCCATTGCTTCTAGTCTTTCCTTGTGCAAATGAGAATAAAGTTGATCCTTCTACAATGTGACAGCCCTTTAGATATTTGTAGACAGCTATTAAGTCTCCTCTCAGTCTTCTCTTTTGCAAACTAAACATTCCCAAATCCTGCAACCTTTCCTCATAAGACAGGGTTTGCAGACCGGTCACCATTCTGGTCGCTCTTTTCTGAACTTGCTCCAGTTTGTTGATGTCTTTTTTAAAATGTGGTGCCCAAAACTGGACACAATATTCCAGATGAGGTCTGACCAAAGATGAGTAGAGGGAAATAATGACTTCACGTGATCTAGACTGTATGCTTCTGTTAATACATCCTAGAATTGCATTTGCCTTTTTTGCTGCTGCATCACACTGTTGACTCATATTCAGTCTGTGATCTATTAGTATACCCAAGTCTTTTTCACATGTGCTGTCACTTAGCCCTATTCCTCCCATTCTATATATGCTTTTTCCATTTTTATTGCCCAGATGTAGTACTTTGCATTTCTCCCTGTTAAAAACCATTCTGTTAGTTGCTGCCCACTTCTCTAGTTTATTTAAATCAGTAACATGCAAACCACCTGTGGGGGTAAAGGGGTTAAACTATGGTTTGTTTGGTTTTTTTTTTAGAAATGTTTTCTGCATAAAATATACCTGACTGCAATAATTCAGCTAAGCTGCAATTAATTCTTACCTGTGGTTTTGGTAGCATGAATCAACTGATAGGCTCCCTTTAAAGATTACTTGATGTTACTTTTATAGTAACATAACTGCAGAGTTTTCTTTGTTCCGATAAAGAGGCTATGATAATGTATGTCTGTTTATGTACCGAATGTGTGTCTGTTTGTTAGGACAACGTCGACGCCCCTTCATCATTCCCCTTCGTCCTCTCAGCAGAGACATCGGAGAGTTCTCTCACCTCTCCATGCTGCTTCAGTGCCCGTGGTGTCTGTCTCCTCCCAGGGCATGTGCACAGCATGCAGGTTTCCTGGGAGAATGCTATGGGCGTGCGCATTCCCTGCTTATTAAAGGGTCCACGTGCACACTTCTGAAAATGTTATAGCCAATGGCTAAGAAACATTAGGCATTTAAGGCACCTTTCTCAGATGAGAGGTGCCTTAGTACCATTAGTATCAGTGATTTTCTTGTTATCTAGTTGTAAGGTCCCTGTACCTGTGCTCTCTGAATCTGATCCTGTCCATTCCATTGACCTGACCATGTCCACCCTGTCTGTACAGCATCCTGTCCATTCTGCCGTACCTACACCCCAACACATCCTGCCTGTGTCTAGTCCTGTTCCTGATGCATCTGAACCAGCGCCTGTGCATCTGCTCCTGTGACCTCGTACCTGTGGATGTCTCGTGTTCATTTACCTGTCAGTCTAAACTAACCCTGTACATTCCTGATCCTGTATCACTTCTGTCTACCAGCCGCATGTGGGTCGCCCTCCCAGGGCTGTGGGGTACTCGGTACTGGGCCGGTATCAGTGGGATCTGTCACAGCAGCAGTGACCCAGACCGTGGCCCTGGGTGCCCAAGTAATAGGAAGATGTAATGGTGGAATGTAGTTAAATGAATAGTTTGTGACGCCACCTGTGGTGCTCGGCAAGGGAGGTGTTAAGCCGACGCTGCATGCAGATCCGCTGGGACTGATGGTATGGTGCAGCAAAGATGTAAAAGCTCCCCACAGGTGAAGCTGTAGTCCCAGGGCAGTGTAGATGTGGTTGGTATGGGGATGTAGCAGTGCCGGAAGGGTAGGAAGCAGACAAGACACAGCGGGGAGCAATTTCTGTACCTTTACTTGATAACTGCAGTCCAGGGTCCTGATTACAGATGGTATTGGAGCAGGCTAGCCTGGAAGCAATTCAGGGATTCTCTCTCAGCAGACGGGCTGTGCAGTCTCCTTCTAGCGCTTGTTTGCGGGATCTCCAGTACCGAGTTACACTGAAGTTCCTCCTGTCAGATGTTCTCAAGAACCTCACTTGCACGGCAGACAGCTGTAGCCTATCTCGGGGGCTCCTTTCTCCTGAGTCCCGGCTCTCTATCCAAGCTGCTGTTGTGCCTCAAGTCTTAGATGGGAATATGGCATTTACAGTCTCCTACTCCTCTGTATCTGTTGTAGGGCCGTTAGTATCTGTACAACCGTGGAGACCAGGCTCCAGTTACATAGTAACATAGTTATTAAGGTTGAAGGGAGACTTTAAGTCCATCTATTTCAACTCATATCCTATCCTATCCTAACTTGCCCTAACATGTTGATCCGGAGGAAGGCAAAAAAAACCCATGTGGCAAACAGTAAGTTTCACATTGGGGAAAAAAATTCCTTCCCGACTCCACATACGGCAATCAGACTAGCTCCCTGGATCAACGCAATATTAAGGAAACTAGTGTATATACCCTGTAATATTATACTTTTCAAGAAAGGCATCCAGTCCCTTCTTAAATTTTAGTAGAGAATCACTCATTACAACATCATATGGCAGAGAGTTCCATAGTCTCACTGCTCTTACAGTAAAGAATCCGCGTCTGTGAGTATGCTTAAACCGTCTTTCCTCCAGACGTAGAGGATGCCCCCTTGTCCCCGTCACAGGTCTAAGAGTAAAAAGATCATTAGAAAGGTCTTGGTATTGTCCCCGCATATATTTATACATTGTAATAAGATCACCCCTAAGCTTTCGATTCTCCAAACTAAATAACCCCAAGTGTAATAACCTGTCTTGGTATTGCAGACCCACTAGTTCCCTAATAACCTTGGTCGCTCTTCTCTGCACCCGCTCCAGTTCAGCTATGTCTTTCTTATACACCGGAGACCAGAACTGTACACAGTATTCTAAGTGTGGTCGCACTAGTGACTTATATAGAGGTAAAATTATGTTCTCCTCATGAGCATCTATGCCTCTTTTAATGCATCCCATTATTTTATTTGCCTTTGCAGCAGCTGCCTGACACTGGCCACTAAATGTGAGTTTGTCATCCACCCATACACCCAGGTCTTTTTCAGTGACAGTTTTGCCCAGTGTTTTACAATTAAGCACATAATTATACATCTTATTTCTTCTGCCCAAGTGCATGACCTTACATTTATTCCCATTAAAGCTCATTTGCTATTTATCAGCCCAAGCTTCTAGTTTACATTATTCCTCCTGTAATATAAAATTGTCCTCATCTGTATTGATTACCCTGCAGAGTTTAGTGTCATCTGCAAATATTGAAATTCTACTCTCTATGCCCCCTACAAGGTCATTAATAAATATGTTAAAAAGAAGCAGGCCCAAAACTGACCCCTGTGGTACCCCACTGCTAACCGTGACCCAGTCCGAATGTGCTCCATTAATAACCAGTTCATGCGCTCACTGTGAGGGAGCTCTCCTTTCCTAGCTCAACCTCCAGCTTCTCACTCCACATCTGCACACTTCACCCTCCGCAGACTAATTGAACACTCCTTCCTCTTGGCCCTCAGAGAGCACTCCTCCCCTTAATCCCGGTTCAGAGTTCCCTCTGCTGGCCTGGAGTGGAACTGTGTTGCATGCTTAGATTGACTGCGAGAGAGACCCGTCATTGCCTCCAAGCCTGGCATTACCCTCCCCTGGAGGAAGGCAAAGCCACTGTGGCAACCATACTCCTGGGGGCACCACATGTCCTCCTGTGTTCCAGTTCCTCACCAGTCTTGCTTCTCTGTCCCTTTGGGGGTCAGCTGTCATGGCTCTGGGGTCAGTTCTGGAATAGCACTTGGCGTTCACCTGTGTTCAAGTCTAACCACACCATCTGAGGCTCTAGTGAAGAACTAGGTGTTCACTTAGTTATGCCCCTCCATGCTCTCCCCAGACCATGGCACAGTGGTTCCATAACCATGTGCGTAACATTGTCTATCTAAGCTATATGCACAAAACTTTTGTCATACATACATACAGTATCTTAATCATTGACTTCAGGTTTTTCATTCAGACCCATTGCCAGAAATGATCATCCAGCACCTAGCCATGCAGTTTGTTTTTATAAATATTTGTGAAAGAATGGCTTGTTCTGAAAAGCTCCGAAAAATTCCTCGATGACTATTGAGCGGTGTAAAAGTGAAAGCATTTAAGAGGTAGACCACAAAAATTTACAGTAGCCTAATTCTGGGGCACACAGTGCATAAATGTCACCAATGCTCTGCTGACTCATTAACATAAGAGGACCAAACTAACTCTGGAATTAACATCAGCTCAAATACTTTGCACTGCTAGCTTCATGGAATGGGCTCCCATGGCCTTGCTGCTGCTTGCAAGCTTACATTGCAAAGCAGAATGCCAAATGGCTGATGGAGTGGTGTGAAGCACACCTTCACTGTACTCTGGAGCAGATGAAATTTCTTTGGAGTGATGAATTACACGATCTTATCTGGCAGTCTGATAGATGAGTCTGGGTTTGGCGGCAGCCAGGAGAATGCTATCTGTCTGGTTGTATTGTGAAAAATGAAAAGTTTGGTGAAGGAGGGATAATGTAATGGGGTTGTTTTTCAGTGGGTGGTCAGAGAAGAAAAGTCCTAATGCTTCAGCATGGAAACATTTTTTGTACTATTGTATGCTTGCATGTTTGTAGCAACAGTTTGGGAAAATCCATTTTCTTGTTCTAGCATGACTATTCCCAGTGCAAAAGGTAAGGCATTGGTGGTTGAATTTGGTGTGAAAGAACTTGACTGGCATGCACAAGCCCTGACCTAAATGCCTTTAAAGGCATTTGGGATGAACCAGAATGGAGAGTGCAAGCACATAAAGTCCCATATGAAAGTTTCATGCGGGTGAAAAAAATGCTGCAAAATAGCAATTATTTAAAAAATAGGAGGGTTAATGGTTTATTTTTATCAAATAACAAAATGCAAAGTGAGTAAACAATATCTAAGAGAAATCTAAAGGAAAACAATATTTGCTGTGACCATCCTTTGCCTTAAAAACAGTATCAATTCTTCAAAATAAACTTGTTAGCAGTCAGGGATTTGGTAGAATTATAGTCAGGTCTAACAGTTTGAGTAATGAATTAGACTATACAGATGATAACTATCATCATTTTTATATGTAGGTTGAAACACAATCATTAACTGAAATAGAAACAGCTGTGTGGGAGGCATAAAACTGGTTGAGAAACAACCAAACTCTGCTGCAAAGATGAGGTTGTGAAAGACAGCTTCGTATTGTAAGGAGGAAGACCGGGCTGCGGGTACCTGCATCATGCCAGGTCCGGAACTGTCGAGGCTGTGCCCAGTGTTGCCGGGGGGAAAGAATGGGGGACGGGACAGGTCCTATGACCCGGGTAGAGGGGACATGGCTCAGCTGGGCAGTAATAGGAAGCGCTCGAAAGAAGGGGCAGTTTCCGACCGGCAGCGAGAGCAGAGGGAAGCGTGTAGCGTGCTCCGCAGCGTTTGAGACAGCGCGGAGTAGAGCTGCGTCAGAGCTTTCGCATATGAGTCATTAAGCTAGTGAGTGTGCACAGCGCCGTGCGCCCGCCTAAGCAGAGTACAGTGGAGCATGTGCCACGTGCAAGGACCTTGAGGTGCGCTTCCCATTGCTGACAGATGAGCGGCAGCACACCTGTTGCACAGAGACTCCTGCAGCGCTCCCAACTTTGGCTGCACAGACTTATGGACTAGGGGCTCAGCGGGCAGAACTGGTGATCACCCAATGCTGTGAGAAGCCGTACCGTGATTTGTTGGAATTCATCTGAGGACATCACGTCGGCCGTTGCCTTTACTCCAACTCCTATCAGACTGTATGTGGATAAGGACCAGAGAAGACTACGATAAGTGTCATTTAAATATCATACTAAAGAGTCAATGCTTATCCCCCTTGTTTATTGTTCATTGCTCATTGTTTGTTAACTCCCTGCGAGGAGACCATTGCCATCCCTTTTGTTAAAAATTGCGTTACTGCATTCCCGCACAAGCTTACATTATCACAGGTCATGCACCATTGCAAGATGGAGCATAGCAATAAGATGCATGGAAGCTATATTTCATCAGTAAGTTTGCTTCCAGGCAAAAAATTCTAAGATTTGAAAAATCACCAAGAAATGAGCAAAATTAAGGACTGTAGAAATAGTGATAAAGCAAGTAAACTAGCAGCAAACAGTAGGACCCAGCTAAATGCAATTACTGATCAGTCTGTAGAGAAGTAGTCTTCCTGGAAGAAGTTATAGCTCCAATATGGAAACAAGGCCGAGTGACTCAACTCTACATGAAAATATAGGAAGTGGAGTGCTGAAAAATGACAGCATGTGCTCTACACTGATGAGTCAAAATGTAAAATATTTAGTAAATTTTATTTTCAGCAATGGCACCAAACATACAGCCAATCTCCTGGAAGTGATGATATAGCCCCCAGAGCCCTGATATCAATACGAGATGAGAAGGGAGGCTTTGCGCTAGTCTTCATTTACAGAGGATCTGTGGTTAATTCCCCAAAATGTTACCAACAACCTCCCTGATGAGTTCCTTCAAAAATTGTGTAACAGTGCACCTAGGAGAATTAATGCAGTTTTGATGGCAAAGAGTGGACTCATTAAATATTGATTCCATTTAGATTTATTTTTTGATCATTAACTTTGCATTTTGTTAACTGAAAAAATAACCTATAAACAATTAAGAATTAAAGATATGCTGCAACTTAAGACTCATGTATATATATATATATATATATATATATATTTACAAGCAATTCTACCATTTCAAATTGGTTCAGAGATGAAAACATTTGAACTTAAGTAATTTTATGGTGCTCAAAATGCATATGATGCTTAAATTTGCTGATTGGCTCTAATTTTCAAGATCCAGAGGAGGTTATAATTACTTATGACACCTTTCATACAGGCGTCTTTATTATTTCTTCATCATCATTATCACATTACTAGTAGCTAGTCTATTACATCATTTATTTAGTTTATTGAGCCTTCAGTATGGTATAATTTTAGGGTGACCAATCAAAAAACGCCAGCACGGCTTCGATGACGTAATTCTAATTACAGTTGAATCAACTACTTTCATAAATGCTCTCTGTATAAGGTATACAGTTTTTTATTAGCTTAGTTTCTTAGCATATTGACGTCTCTATATGTTTTTTTTTTCAGATATGCCTCCTTATTGCATTAATAAAGCAGATATTTTTGCTACATATGTGGAGAAATCATTTTTGCATCACAAAGACAAAACTTGACTACAAAGATAAGGAATGCCTATAACCCGTATTTTAGCTGCAGAATAGGAAATCAGGACAAGAGTTGGGCTCCACAATTATGTTGCAATAGATGTACATTACATGTTACAGAGTGGTTGCATGGGAAGAATCAATCTATGTCTTTTCCAGCCCCAATGATCTCGAGAGAGCCAACTGATCACATTTTCAATTGCTATTTCTGCATGGTGCCCACCATTAGCAAATAAGTTTCAAAGAAGAAGAAGTGGACTTTACAGCATCCAAACATTCCATCTGCAATAAGCCCAGTACAACACACAGAACTGCCGATTCCAAAAGCACCAGAAACGTTTTCAGTCAAGTCAAGTGAGGAAGAAGAGGGTGCTTGGTGTCATGAAGCATCTTCCTCTCATGACTCAGACTTTCTGTTAGTTACCTCAAATTGATCACATTTTATAGCACAAAATGAAATGAATGTTTTTTTTTAGAGGTTTGGATCTGCCCAGGAGTAAAGGCCCGGTCACACAAAGCAATCTCGCTAGCGAGATCGCTGATTTTGTGACACCACAGCGATCTCGCCAGCGACATCGCTGTGTGTGACGGGGATCAGCGACTGGCCCCCTGCCGGGTATAGCTGATCGCGCTCCATCGTCCTGGGCCGTTTTTTGATCATTGGTCTCCCGCTGGCCAGCACGCATCGCTGCGTGTGGCAGCGAGAGACCAGCGATCAGCGACGCTGGATGCTAGTTTCTAATGTAAACATCGGGTATCCAGGAGCCGCACGGCTCTTAGATACCTGATGTTTACCTTGGAAACCAGCGTGTACGCCAGTTTCCAAGGTAAACAGCGGGTATCCAAGAGTTCTTGAGGTGCCTGAACAGCTGCTTAAGTCATCCCCTCTGTGATTACTTAAAAGTGGCTGCCCTCTTACTTTGTCTCCAAGGTGCATATACAAAGTACTCCTGCTTTCTATGTGAGTGGGATAGTTGTGCAAGAAAATATCAGTCGCTACAATAAAAGAAACTCACCTCTCCGACATTCACTTCAGCCAGGGAGTAAAAATGCAGCACTTGTTGACACACATAAGATTTTGTTACCACCATTGCATATCGAGTTAGGCCTAATGAAGAACTTTGTAAAGGCAATGGATAAAAATGCAAAAGCATTCAAGTATCTCACTGATAAATTTGCATGGTTGCATGAAGCAAAATAAAGAAACGAGTCTTCATTAGACCTCAGATTTGTGTCAAGATGAGGAGTTTCTCCATTTGTTGCAGGGCAACTAAAAGGTTGAATGGGTAGCATTTGCATTAGTGGTAACTAATTATTTGGGAAACTCAAGAGCAGGTAACTGTGAAGATTTGGTGAAAAATCTCCTCAAAACATAAAAGGATCTTGGCTGTAACATGTCCTTTAAGATTCATTTCTTACATTCGCATCTACACTTGTTTCCACCAAACTGTGGAGCAGTGAGCGACGAGCATGCAGAAAAGATATAAAGGAAAATTGAATCCATCAATGCTTCCAGATTACTATTGGACAATTGAAAGAGATGCTCCAATGCAGGAGTACAAGAGACAAGCAAAAAAAATTTGTCACTGAATGAGGACCACATTTTGTTGTGCAATTTCTGTAACTGTTTATAATTCGCAATAGTGTTTATACATGTTTTAGTTATTTGAATTCTTGCTAACTATCCTCTAAATAAATTATCAAAAAATAGGCATACCAAAATATTCTGCATCTTTATATTTGCAAAAAAAATATTGTTCCAATGTACTGTAACATTTATGAATTAATTATATGTAGCAGTAAAAGGAAAACTGTTTTATATCATAGAAGCAAAAGCCAAATCAAATTTTTCATTGTCAGATTTGAATTCGGGAGGTCAAAATCATTAAGTCATTTCATAACTGAACCTGACAACTTTTGAATATATGTAGAACAATGATATTTGGTATAATTGACAGGTATAGTTGGAGTCAATGGAGTACGTTGGATATTCAGAACTACAATGATAACAATGACTTCAACAATCAAAGTCTTATGTCTTATTATATGATGTGTATAACATTTGAAACACATTGCAATACTTAAAGGGAAACTGTGTGTTGGGTCAACCCTTCTGAAATCTCCCAGCTCTGAAGTCTGCTTAGCGTGCTGATTGTGAATCAGTGATCGATCATGTACAAAATAGCTTTTAGTCATTATGGATATCACTGGCCATGATATGGGACATGAAATGACCTTCTGCTGATCGTAACAATAATAAATGGTTTGTCTTTTACAATTGAAATTGCTTTGTCTATGACCAGCTCAATGACTTGCTCAATAAAATAGCAAGAATGATAAGGTCAACTTATTGAGTCTTTTTTTTCAAGTCCTAAAGATATTCTATCTTTATGTTTCTTTTGTTAAAATAAATAAAGTTATTCCCTTGAGTCCCGAATATCGCACGGAACTCTATAGAAGTTTCTCACAAAACATGTCAACAATCGTTCTTATTGAGGGAGAAGCCTCTTTTCAGTGACTTAAGTAGTTTTTTTCTCAGTCTTCCAAGATGCCCTCAAGCAAGGTGAAAGGAAGGTTGATCCTTTGTTGGCTTTCTTAATGGATAGTTCCTAGCAGAGGGATAGTTCTAACACTCATCACCAGAGTGGCTTCAGAGAAATTGGAATCAGAAATCAAACCAATATTTAAACACTATATATTTGGTAACTAAACTGATGGAACTATCGGGTCTGACTATACGGAAGCCCTTGAGAGGTCATCAAGAGATCAGCTTTCTTTTCATGCTTGACATTCATTGTTCATTTGTGCTCTCACATTTTTACAGACTGTTCAAAAACAACAATAATATCTACAGACATCTGGTTGTCACTAAAATGTCACAGAGAGAAACGGAATTTATACAATGACTTGCATTTATTTGAGCCTGTAAGTCTTTTTTCTGCCAAAGTGACAATGATTTTACAATGAAGTCCAACTGGACAATACATGCGATTGCCAAATTTAATTAGGTCTGATTATTTTGTGCACAGACTGCTTAGCCAGAGTAGGAGGCTTTCCTTTGCTTTTACTATGGATCTGCAGATGGTCTTCCATACAGCCTGATCTTGATTAATATATAAACCAACAAATACATAAATCAAGCTTAATGATTATTATCAAAGAAAATATTTTATTGATACACAAATATAAATAATCCAATAAAAATAAACTAAAAAAAAAAACCTTTGTTCTTGTGTGTATTGTCTTGTGTGATCTGTTTTATTTATTGGATAATTAATTTTGAGTATATTTGTGTATTAATAAAGTGTATACTTTAATATTAACCATTAAGAGTGATTTTTATTAATTCTATATATATTTGTGTATCAATAAAGTCTATATTTTGTCATTAATTATTAAGTGTGATTTATGTTTTTTTTTAAGCTAGCATGCAGGTAAATATATTTGGATATGTACTGGCTTGTTTTGAAGCTTTCTTTGGCGGATTGTAGGAAATATTTGATTGCGTTTAATGGACTGGTATTGCAAATTTTTATGAACAATTTTGTCTTTTAAAAAGTACACAGGCAATTATATGTTAATGCTACTTTTTTTTTTTTAAGTTAAAGTCTTTCGAAGTAATAACTGATAAGAACTATGACACAAAAACTCCATGAACTGAATCAGACAGGTTACATGGCAGTCTTAAAGGCAAATCTATACGTGATGGCAAATCTATATGTAATGGTAAAAGAACATCTCATGCCCTAATGAGCAGCTTTAATTACAATGTTTTGTGGAGAAGGAATATTGACCAATGCAGCAGCAGTATACAGCTGTGATTTTCAAATCAACCAAAATCATTGCCCGACTTCACTAATTTAATTGTGACTAAATGGACAAGAAATGGGTTTCTAAGATAGATATTGTAGTAAAAGTCCATTAATGCCAAGCATGGTTTGTTCTAATGGTATGAGATAATAAAGTAGTAATCACTCCTATAAATAGCTCTATAATATTATTTAACATAACTACTATTCAATCATTTGATGATGGCCTGGATCCATAAGTTACGGTAAGTTATCACGGATCTATCCAGGTGATTATTTCATTTGCCCATACCCCTGGCAAAGAATTGATTTTGCTTGGGAAAACATTTTTTGGGCTTCTACAGGAAAAAATGTAGTATTTCATAGTGGCCATTTTAGGGACTCTCTGTGAATAGTAAAAGAAAGGAAAGAAAAAAGAGAGAGAAAGAAAGAGAAAAATAATAGAAAAAACACTGGAAGAAGGAAACCAAGAAATTTTCATGAAAATGTTCCTAAATTTAATTAGCAAATTTATTTTGTGTAGGGTTACTCAAAATAGTATGTTAAAATTGCTGCTGTTTTGTTATACTGACTGAAATTAAATTTATCCTAGAATGTTAATAAGACAAGTGCATGTGGGCATGTGCGATAGGAAGTTATTCCCCAGTGCTGAGGTCAGAAGAGGCTGCTCATACTGCTGTCTACTCTGATCTACCTTGATCTTTCTGATCTAATACTGGAGATACCAGGGATGCTCTGGTAAGAGGAGGCTGCTCACACTGCTATTCACGCTTTTATCTGATCTAATACTAGAGATTGCAGGTGTGCTGTCATGAGAAAAGGCCACTTACTCGGCTGTCCACCTTCTCTACCTGTTCAAATACTAAAAATATCAGGGGTGCTGAGGTAAAAAGAAGCTGCTCACACTGCTGTCCACCTTCTCTATATGATCTAATACTGGAGATACCAGGGATGATGTGGTAAGAAGATGCTGCTCACACTGCTGTCCACACTGTTTATCTGATCTAAAACTAGAAATTCCAAGGGTGCTGAGGTAAGAGGAGGCTGCCTACTACACTACTGTCTACTTTGGCTTTCTGATCTAATACTGAAGATACCAGGGGTGATATGGTGAGAAGGGGCTGCTTGCACTACTTTCCACCCTGTCTATTTGATCTAATACTAGAGATACCAGGAGTGTAGAGGTAAAAGAAGATGCTCACACTGATGTTTCACTCTAATTTTCTCAATGCAGTGTCTACTGAGACTTGCAGATAAGGTGAGAATATGTAGTATAGGTTTTCTCCAGGTCCATGCTCACAGGCATCGGTCTTATTAACCCCTTACTGCCATTGGATGGAAAAGTACATCCAATGGCAGTACCCCCGCTTTGATGTGGGCTCCAGCACTGAGCCCACCTAAAAGCTGGGACATGTCAGCTGTTTTGAACAGCTGACATGTGCCCACAATCGCCATGGGAGGAATCGCGATCCGCCTGCAGCTATTAATTAGTTACAAACTTTGTCAGCTGCATTTAACAAGCGCTTCCGGACATCTGGCCAGAAATGCACTACTGGTGACCTCCGTCACGTGATCGGGGGTCAACGGTTCGTCAGCATAACAACCAGATGTCTCCTTGAGACCTCTATGGTTGTTGATGCCGGATTGCTGTGAGTGCCACCCTGTGTTCGGCGCCCATAGCAATGCTGTAAATATGCTACATAGAGGAGATCTGAGTATTGGCTCTATGTAGCATAGGTGATTGAGTTGTGGCAGCTTCTAGCCTCCCATGGAGGCTATTGAAGCATGCCAAAAGTAAAAAAAAATGTTTTTTAAAAATATGAAAAAAATAAAAAAACATAAAAGTTCAAATCACCCCCCTTTCGCCCCATTCAAAATAAAATAATAACAATAAAATCAAACATAGACATATTTGGTATTGCCGCGTTCCAAATCGCCTGATCTATCAATAAAAAAAAGGATTCACCTGATCGCTAAACGACGTAGCGAGAAATAAAATCAAAACGCCAGAATTACGTTTTTTTGGTCGCCGCAACATTCCATTAAAATGCAATAACGGGCGATCAAAAGAACAAATCTGCACAAAAGTGGTATCACTAAAAATGTCAGCTCGGCACGCAAAAAATAAGCCCTCTTCCAACCTGAGATCATAAAAAATGGAGACGCTACGAGTCTTGGAAAATGGCGCAATTTTTTTTTTTAAGCAAAGTTTGGAATTTTTTTTCATCACTTAGATAAAAAAGAACCCAGACATGACTGGCACTATTTTTATTAGATAATCCCTGAAGAGAGTTATCAAAATATGGTTTACTGTCTAATATGAACACCCCAAAACATGCATCATCTGCTCGCTTTTGCGAACATATTGTAATTAACTTGTGGAAAATGGCTTAGTGTTACAATACTATACTGTTTTTATGGAGTAGTGGCTAGAACAGCAAACAACTATGAAGAGAACGTCTTTAGATAGTGAAATTTGTGAGAAACCCTGCATATAAGAAAAGATCTGAATATATGTATACTGGTGGTGAAGGGAGAATAAATACAGTAAACTGGAGATAGCCTGATTTAAGAGAGGTGCCTGAATCTAGGTGCGATAGCGCAGTGAATGGACATGATACAAGAATACTAAAAAGGAGTAAAGCAAGAAGCCCTGGATATAAGTAAGAGAGTGGGGCACTAAGTTTTGGTGTGCTTTCTGTGAGGAAGCTTTGGCTGTCATTACATCCAGTCAATAGAATAGTGGTAGTGGTCCCGCTTTGTATGGGTCTTGACCAATCTGCAGAATTGAATGTGGTTCTAAAGGTAAGAGCCATATTGACATTTCAAGTTGTATATATGTGTGACTGGCTCTAGGCCTGTTATGGCTCGTATAGCAGCACCCAGTTTCTTGTCATTGTGATTGTGCTGCTGTAACCTACCTCCCAGCTACCTTCACAAGACTGCTTCTTCAGGCGCACAGTCCAGTTCTCGGGGCCGGGCTCTAGGCAGTGGTCCATTGACAAGATAACAGGTTGTGTAAGCAGGACTCCAGGAGGTCCACAGCTGACGATGGGACCCAAAAGGGTCTGGCAGCCAGCTAGAGGTAACCTCAAAAAGAGAAAGGAAAGGTAGACGAAGTGAGATGGAAATGAATCACCAGTTATCACTAATGAAACTGATGTACTATAAGTCGGACACTTACTACAGCAGAAATTATCATAAAGCAAGAGGTAAATTCTGGGTATAAGGTAATGAGGTATCTGAGTGGAAGGAAGTATGAATGTAGAATCAGACTACACAGGGTTTGTTTGTAGTCTGTAACCATGGAGACACATAGATCTTTGGTTGATTTTTAATGAAGACTTTTTTACAAAGATGCTTCATTTTTTTATTTTAATTGCACTGAAGTTTATTAAAACTAAATTTTTACATTATAAAGACATGGATGGCTTTAGCTTTTATCTTATTCAGTGTTTCAGATTCATGACAAAATATTAGCATAATGTTTAATACTTCCCTTTTACAAAATACAATTAAAAATGTGAGATAAATTATAAAATGTCTTCAGGGACCTACCTTACATCTTCCTGTTTGTGAAGTGTCAGGTAGATTTCATAGATTTTTCCCCGGGGAATGGCATCTGGAGGTATAAGTAAACTGAGGCCTGAGGAAAAGCGGAGCATCACTATTACAAATGCACAATCCCAAATGTTTTAGCAATGTAATTAAATAGAAATGGAGTCACATCACACTAATATTTAAGAAAATATATAGAACACTACACAGTTGTGCAGAAAGCCACATATTGACTAACATTGATTACACCAGTGATGGTGGAGTACGACCAACTGATCATTTCATTTGGCCAAATCTTCACATTGCCAACCAAGGCAATAACGTTCTGGCACACTCGTAAGAGCTTCTCTGATCTACTGCTGATCAATCAATTTACTAAGTATTCTGTAAAACCCTATTAAGGGACAGTCTCATTAAAGAAAACCTATTTCAGAAAGCGGGGCAGCCGCACTCAGTTGGCAACTGCAAATCCAGTTCAAAGAGGGGGTATTCCTCAATGACTTCAGACTTCAATATTTCTAATAGCATATGGACATATCTTTAAAAAAAAATAAACATCAATATATTTTGGTTTAAGAATCTTTCTAGATTGTCCATAAATTATTGATGTATAGAAGAGCATAAAATAAAAGTGAAATTACCAGTATTTGGAATCTTAAGTCGTCCTCCTAAAAAATTGAAGGTACCATACGCCATATTACTTGATCCACGCGGCAGAGTACGGAAATAGTTTTGGGTGGAGAGTCTTGGTAATGTGTGACTATGCTCCCTTGGTAAACCTGGCCCCATAGGTGGCAGAAGATGTCCATTGGTTAGCTGGAATTTATTGCCACCATCTTGTCGTAGGCACAAGGATCCCTGATAGGTCATTGTTGCTGTGCTGAGATCAGGCTGAATAGTTAATAGATGAGCTTGACCTAAAAAATATATATATAAAAAATGCTTATATCACAAAAGTGTGATCAGGTATACCAGCGTTTAACATAATTCAACTATGAACCTGGACATATAGAATTAGCTATATATTAATCTGATAATTAAATCCAATCCTCTGGTATACTTAGAAGAAAGTTCAAGTAAAATCTTTGAGGAAAGATTTGTGTATGTAAATGAGTGCTTTACTAAATACTTTGCATAATTCTTGTGGTACTACTTTTTTGAAATACAATGATAATTACTATGATAATTCCTAACTGCTGCATAAATGTGTGAATATATTAAAATAAATCTGCAGAAATAACATTTATCAAGATCAGTCAATCATTTAATCTCTAGTCTTACATGCCTATTGTCTCAACGTGCAGAGATCATGAAGACACTTCCTATGGCGTTTCTTTTGTTCTCAACACCACCTGGTAATCTAGGAAGTGTTTTTCTAATCCTAGAAGCATAGCCCGGGTGTTGGGGCATCTGCCAACTAGTCACGCTCAACGCTTTATAGAGAACCTTCAAGCTTTATTGACACGTCAGTTTTATTAAATGCTATGAAATAAGCATACTGAATTATCCTAAATATCTGAATGAATTGATAACTAGGTACTTTCATTCTCCACTTCAATTGGATGTGTCCCTACAAAGTTTGATGCTGTCCACCTTGATTGACCAGTGTCAGAGTGTCCATGGAGGCACAACCAACTGCAAAGACCCAGATGACAATTAATTCCTATATTTCCAAGAGGAATAACAAGGGAACAGAACAGTGCAATGAAAAACGGGCTCCAGAATTGTTACTTAATGGGGAATACTTGTATTTATTTGAGCCTGCAGCTGTTGTAGGCTCCGATAAAGGGAGGTCTATCTACTCCTATTCTCTGTAATGTTGATAAAATGGAGAATTTATTTACGGAGAGAACGTGCATATCATAACCATACTACCTGCTGATGCCGATGGCACCATAAACTGGAAAAAGTGGGCAAGGAGAAGGCTATACTAGATGTTAATACCTAACAACAATGGCAAGAGAAAGAAGACGAAAGTAGTTAAAAAGGAGCCACGAAGCAAGATTATCTGTCCACAGTCCTTTGGCTTTGTAAACGGTGGCGGAAGCAAAACTTTCCTTACATTACTCTTCCTTCCTTCATTTCTTGTACAAATTCTTGGCTATACAGAAAATTCTGCAACATTTTCCGTACTCACTGTATATCCTGATCAAGTTTTTCTTATTAGTTCTTACCTGCTTTGCCAGGTTTGAGACTGACAGGCTGGAATGCCGCTGTTAGGATGGAGGAGTCAGCCACATCAGCATCCAGGCCCTCCTTCCTGCGCCAGCAGACCAGTATCACTGCTAATAACAGGACGAGGAATACCGCTACGGCCACTACGCCAACATATAGGGCCACGTCCTCAGGGGCGCCTACCGCTGCAGCACCCAAAGAAAGAAAAAAAAGCTTAAATGAATAATTGTGTTTGAAATAACATAAATATTTGCAATGGCTTATTTATCTGCACTGGGTGTAAAGTTCACTCTTGAACCAAAACGTCGCCATGAAGGGCTATTAAACAGAAGCTCCTTTTTTTCACTTTGAATGGTGTGCTGCCTGCAATTTTTGAATCTCTACATAAGGTTTGGTCTTTGCCTGGGGAGTTTTGCACTCAACTTGTGGTTTTTCAGTGCTGATCTTATTTTTTTGTTTTCTATCTATCTATCTATCTATCTATCTATCTATCTATCTATCTATCTATCTATCCCATATCTATCTATCTATCTATCTATCTATCCCATATCTATCTATCTATCTATCCCATATCTATCTATCTGCCTATCTATCTATCTATCTATCTATCTATCTATATATCTCTCTATGTATCCCATATCTATCTATCTCTCTATCCCATATCTATCTCTCTATCTATCTCTCTCTATATCTTTATCTATCTATATATCTATCTATCTCTATCTGTTTATCTATCTATTATCGATCTGTCTATCTATCTATAGATCTATCTGTCTCACAACTAGCTCATATCTATGTCTTTATATCTATCTCATATATATGTATGTATTGCATTATCTATCTTTCATCTCTCCATCTATTTATGAATGATTGATTTCTCGTGTATTCCATCACTATCTTTCGCTGTGAGATTATTTATTTAGAAAGCTTCATTATGGTGATGGCATGTATAAATATATTTTGTTACATGATATATACTCCGCTATCCTCATCGCTTGTTATTGAACAGTAAATCCTTCTTATTTTTCACATAAGACAAATCTCATAAATACAAATTACCCACAAAAACGAGACAGTTCGCTCCCAATGAAATTATTTCTGTTCTTTATGTGTGATGATGTCTTATTTGTGTTTATATTTGACATCAGCACAAAGCCAAAATAGAAATCTCCCCTGTGCCTAATGTAAGTGTGACTGCATTGCCTGAGATGGCAATTGTACCCTGTAGGTACTGCCAGTCTGGATTCTTTGCACAGCTCTCATGTGCCAGAGCAAAGTCATGTCTAATTACTGCCTACCTGTGTTCCATTAGTCAGCCCTTCTCATTAAATCACCATTAATGTAATATAGACATTAGATGCATCTAGTGACTGCACCGAAAGGCCCATCTCTGTCTCCATCCACCTGTACACACAGCAGAGGACAGTGTTGCACTGGATATAAAGAACATAAAGTCTGGTTCCTTATGTTGTAACCTTTACTCCACATTTCCAGTTACAATACAATTTAATAAAAATTATTGTTCTTTTTTGCATGATATGTATTGGTGTAACAGATGAGTTTTCATTTCATAGGTAGCACCCATTAATGGCAGCCATTAAGAGATTTGGATTACCTCCTTACAAACCATAGGCCGCATATAAATCAGCATTGATATGCCACTTACAGGGTTATTCCACGTTAAGCAAATACATTTTACTCATTTTATGAAGGAAAGCTGGGCAACTTTTTATTATAAATTGTGTATCAATTCCTCACAGCTTTCAAGATATCGGCTTACTGTATTGCTCCTTTGTGATCATCAAATGACCGTGACACATTTTAAGGAAGAGAACAAGGAAACCTGCCGTTTATTCCCATCTACGTAGAATAGCTATTCATCTGCACTGTCTCAAAAGGGATTTCACAAAGCGGCAGAGTGCATCTGTGCTAAGCGGCCCATTAACAGTACTTTCAGACACATCATATTTTTATGCAGTTTTTTGAGCCCCCCACAAAAAAAAGATTCTAATGGAATAGCAGAAATATAGAAATAAATTATACTCCTCATTCTTTTTTAATCCACTTTATATTTGTGCTTATATCAATTACTACAGTGGCATTTTTTAAAGAAAGCTTGTGTGTGACACCACCTCGCACCCAGACATAATAGTTTCATATTTCTGCCAGGAAATTATTTTAAACCCATACCCTTAAAGGGAATCTTTCAGTTAATTTGTGTGACTTCATCTGAAAGCTGCATAATGTGGGCAAAGGGAACCATAATCCAACGATGTATCACTTAGTTTACTGGGAGCAGCGGTTCTGACACAATCAGAGATCTCAGATTTAGCAATGTAGCAAAGCTGAGAAAGCTAGCCCCGCCCACACCAGGTTCTATATGTTCATAGTCTATTGACAGTGAGATATTTATCACTGGAGGGGGCGGAGTTGGACTAGCAGTCACATCCACATCAGACGTGAAATTGATAATGTCCTGTTCATAAAACCGTCAATGCAACAGCACACAGCCTAATAAGTGACACATAGTTGCATTCTGTGTTTTACCCCTACCTCATATAGTACTCAGATTACATAGCAAATCCCTGCTGACAGATTTTCTTTAAGGCTGTGCCATGATCACTCATAGGTGGGAAAGGGTCAAGAAGGATGACCATTGGTTGAGTTTTGATTCTTGTGATAACAATATTAATAAAAATTAGGAGATCACAAGGAAAGGTACTACTTTACTTCCATACTGACTATCTCAGTGATCGCAATAACTTAGACTGACAGTTACAATTAAAAGGGTTGCTTCCTGTAGACAACTTCTTTCCTAAAAGAATCAGCTACGGCAATTGACTGCTCACCACAGGCGAGGCGTCTTCCAACACTGGCAATTATGTCATCAGTTGGGAAGCAGTGCTAGAGATTTAAATTAATGGTTCCGCCCTGATAGAACAATCCATTAGACCATAAATTAAATATTGCTAAATAAAGTATGTATCATCATCAATACTGATAGAAAATCGGCAATACAATGTGGTCTCCTGTTATAGAGTCCTTATACAGCAGTCACTTTATTATTTTATTTTTTCGTTTTGCTTTTAAATTGTTGTTATGTGTTATAGTTGCATGGAGGCGGAGAAAAAAGGTAAGTACCTCGTGGTCAAGGATACACACATATATATTATCTATTAAGTATGGGTAAAAATTACATGTATTAGGGCAAGAACAGATAAATTATCTTTCACACTTGTGCTGTCAATGCATAAGGCGACCCATGACGGATAACTAAAGGTAATCAGAGAAAAATGTAGTATTAGCAAATAATAGTGACCTAAGCCATCAATTGGGCGTCCTATGGAGAAATTAATTTAGTACATTATGAAATTAGGAGAAGGGGAAGAAAGGAAGAAAAGAAAAAAGAAAAAAGGAATAAAGAGGGAGGAGAAGAAAAGGTCAGCACTACCTACTGTATATTAAGTAAAATTATCAGACAGGTACTACTCCCTTTCTTTGTTTATAAGTAAGGACACTCTTGGTATTGGAAAGAAGAGATAAACTCAAGGCCCCCCATACACATCATATTACATCTAGCTGAATTTGCCGATATCGAAAGGATTTAATGACAGTCTAATGTGGATGGGAGCTTCTTGACTCTCCCTTGATTGATGATGTCAGGAGAGAGAATCATCTGGCCTACTGAATTCCAAGAACCGATCCTTTTGTGCTCTCTGTAGATAAGCCACTGCCAGAGGAGTCTGACAGCTGCTTTCTCATATATAAAATTGGGGAAAGTCAGGAGAGATAGCTTCTGGCTGAATGATCGTTATATGACCATTTTTTTGACTGTTTAGAAGTGGATGGAACAGATTACCATTTTCATACTCTCATTTATTCTCCCAAAATACTGCATTAACATTGTGGGATTGAGAGGCCTCCAGTTGACTGAGACAGGCTTTAGCAACATGTGAAAAAAGTGAAAGAGAGGGGACTTACATTATCTCAAAGTACTGAGAATAGTGTAAAATAAATAAGGCTGATTGTTCAGCAGATGGCAACTAGTGATGAGCGAGTGTGCTCGTCACTGAAGTTTTACGAGCATGCTCGGATTTTCTCCGAGTAGTTTGGGCATGCTCATAGATTATGTTTGTGTCTCCGCAGCTGCATGATTTGAAGCTGCTAGACAGTCTGAATACATGTTGGGATTGCCTGTTTGTTAGGGAATCCCCACATGTATTCAGACTGTCTAGCAGCTGCAAATCATGCAGCTGCAGAGACACAAACATAATCTACAAGCACGCCCAAGATACTCGGAGATTACCTGAGCATGCTTGGAAAACTCAAGTAACGCGCACACTCGCTCATCACTAATGGCAACCAGTAAAATAACATAGAGGAGCAGCATCCAATCCGGGTGAAAAAATGTACAAAAGTTTATTCTGCCATTAAAGACCAATTGTGATCGAAACGTTGTATGTCTTTTTAATGGCAGAATAAACTTTTGTACATTTTTTCACCCGAATTGGATGCTGCTCCTCTACGTTATTTCTCTGGATTTTTTATGTCCAATTGGGTCCTTGGACAGGGAGCGTGCATCTCCTTCATTCTAAATGTGCTGTCGGCTGCTTTCTTTCCTGGCTAATGGCAACCAGTAGTCTTGAAAATAATCTCAACTGTGAACCAGGAGGGCTTGATATTGGAGCAGCTCTAGAATACGCCATGAATTGCACTTTCATCCACTCCAAAGCTCCAGCAGAGGCAACACTTAGGCAGAAAAATGCTTTGTGATCACATCTCTCCTATTGTCGACCAAACGATCTGAGCATGGAGAATCTGTAGAAAATGTGGTAGATAGTTTTTTCCTCAAGCAGGGGTGCCAGCAGAAGCAAAAGATCTTCCCATGAAATCTGAACTCGGTACTACCAAATGAAGATTTTGTATTATGTTCTCTTAAGGTGAATATTTTTTTTATAGTTTGATGGATGACTTGCTGTCAATTAATATGATAAAAATGTTTAGTATGAATGGATACACTGAACTTTCACATTTAAGAGAGAAAGAGGTGTCTCCTTTCTTCAAAAGCTAATTTGAAAGCGAGCAGCCCGCGATTCCCAACATAATAATTTCTCTCAGTAGCTGAAAAATTCCTAGAGAAAAGTATACGTGGCCCAAGTTCCTCAGAGTTTTGGAACCTTGAGACAAAACAGCCCCTACTCTAACCTCAGAGACATCCACCTCCATGATTAATGGCTTCTGGAGATCAGGTTGGATTAAAACATGAGCGGACATGAAACACTCTTTCAATTTACTAAAGGCTCCAATAGCATCCAGCGACCAAACTTTAAGATGCGTCCCTTATGTCTGAGATCAGAAAGAGGTTTAGCGATCCATGAAAAACCCTCAATACATTTTATATAGTAATTGGTGAATCCTAGAAAATGTTGCAATGGTTTAAGGGCACTAGGTTGAACCCAATTAATTATAGAGTGCACCTTCCAGCAGATACAAGGAATTGCAGGAAAGAAATTTCTTGAACAGTAGTATATTTCTACAATTTAGCATACAAAGAATTTTTTTTGAGCTTATGTAAAACAAAATGGACATGTTCACTGTGTGAATCCAGATCATGTGAAAAAATTAGAATGTCATCAAGATAAACCACAATAAACTTTCCAATAATAACAGAAAATGTGTCATTCATTAGCTTTTGAAAGACTGCTGGTGCATTGGTTAACTCAAAAGGCATAGCAAGATTTTCAAATAAACCCTCAGACTAGTGTTGAGCGATACCTTCCGATATCGTGAAATATCGGATCGGATTGGATCGGAGCGATACCCAAAAAGTATTGGATATCGCCGATACCAGAAACCAATGCAAGTCAATGGGAAAGAAATATCAGAATTAAAATAAACCCTTTCTTTCCTGGTAGGTTAATTCTACATGAAGAAAAACAACTAATAATAATGTAGAATGTATTGGGGGAGGTGGAGGAGACATTAAAGGCATAGAGGTTTAGCCCAATCAAATGGAATAGCAGGAATAAAAATTTTTTTAAAAGACGTTCGGAGTTACAAAGATATTGACTATGTTAACCTTTTTTATATTTTGTCAGATATGTATGTTTCACTACTTCCATGCTCTTCACCTTTTTTTTAACTTCTCCCACACTTTCTCCTTCATGATCCTCAGCAGCAGCAGCTGCATCTTTTCATCAACTTCTTCTTCACCTTATTCATCTTCTTCACCTTCTTCTTATTATTCTTTTTTTTCACATTCTTCATATTCTTCTTATTCAACTATTATTCTTCTTCGTATTCTACTTCTTCATCTTCTTCCTATTCTTCTTCATCATATTCTTATTTGTGACAGGCATTCCTGTAGTTGTTATCTATAAAAGTTTGAAGATTACACCTTCCGTTCTGCCTGTCACAAAAGATTTACAACAGGATTTGTCCGCGTTCAGTTTGGCCTGCAGCAGCAGGCATTTTCCAGGGGCACCACGAGGAGGAACGGACGCACCCCCATACACTGCTTAGTCTTCTTCTGCTTATAATTTAGATAATATCTTTTGCTCTGATTTTTAGTCCTATGCTTAATGTTCTTCTGCTTTTTGTTCTTCTGCTTTTTGTTCTTCTGCTTCTTGGTCTTCTGTCTCTTGGTGTTCTGTATCTTGGTGGTTGTCTTCATATTCTTTGTCCTCTTGGTCATCTTCTTCAGGGTCATCTTTTTGGTCTTCGGGGTGGTCTTCCGGGTTGTCATCTTAAGGGTCATCATTTTCGTGGTCTCGTCTTCTACGGGGTCATTGTCTTCAGGGTCATCGTCAGGGAGATCCAGAGTAATAACCAAAATCCATTTCCAAAAGCTTGAACTTGGAAATGTAGCAGAAAGTACAAGAAGGCTGAGGAACTGCTGAGAACCAGCTGACTGTACTGGAACCTGGATGGGTAGCAGAAGGAACAAGAGCCAATGGCACTACCGAGGACCAGCTGATGGTACTGGAACCCGGTTACTAAGCAGGAGGTACCAGTGCTAGAAAGCACTACCAAGGACCAGCAGACGTTGCTGGAACTCGGATACCGAGAAGGAGGCACCTAAGCCAAAGGCACTGCCGAGAACCTGCTGACGGTACTGGAACCCGGATGGGTAGCAGAAGCTGCAAGAGCCAATGGAACAAGCGAGGACCAGCTGATGGTGCTGGAACCCAGAGGGGCAGCAGAAGGAACAAGAGCCAATGGCACTACCAAGGACCAGCTGACGGTGCTGGAACCCGGTTACTAAGCAGGAGGTACCTGTGCTAGAAAGCACTACCGAAGACCAGCAGACGTTGCTGGAACTCGGATACCGAGAAGGAGGCACCTAAGCCAAAGGCACTGCCAAGAACCAGCTGACGGTGCTGGAACCCGGATGGGTAGCAGAAGCTGCAAGAGCCAATGGAACAAGCGAGGACCAGCTGACATTGCTGGAACCCGGAGGGGCAGCAGAAGGAACAAGAGCCAATGGCACTACCGAGGACCAGCTTACGGTGCTGGAACCCGGTTACTAAGCAGGAGGTACCTGTGCTAGAAAGCATTACCAAGGACCAGCAGACATTGCTGGAACTCGGATACTGAGAAGAAGGCACCTAAGCCAAAGGCACTGCCGAGAACCAGCTGATGGTACTGGAACCCGGATGGGTAGCAGAAGGTACCCATGAAAAACAAAGTTGCAAGGCCGCGAGCCGGCCGCAGTTACCGAAACCCACAGTCTTACAGGGGGTGCTTGTCCTATTGGCACTACGGAACCAGCCTTTGTTGCCAGATCCCGCAGCCCATATAGGAAGCCCATAAACTGCAGGCACCATAGACTCGGCTAACCCGACCGCAACACGACAGGACAACGTATTGGTGGCAAAGTGACATTGACACTACCCGGAAACAGCAGGCGTGCTGGAACCAGGCTGGGCAGGAGGGAGTACCTGTGCCAAAGACAATGTCGGGAAACAGCTGGCGGTGTTGGAACCCAGGGAAAATGCTACAAACAGAGTGGAGACAGAGGCCTAATTGGAGCAAGTTTAAAATCTGTAGTTGTGTGAGTGTGGACAGAGCAGGAGAAATTGCCGGACACACAGCTGGGGATCAGATGACATTTCTGAACCCCAATAACACTGGAGCATATGTTGACTGTGCAGACGGCACAATGAGCAGCAACTGGCGATGTTGAAGCCCAGGGTCAATCAGGGTGTAGGCTGAGGCCTAATTTCATCAAGTTTAATATCTGTTGTAGACTACTACTGATTTTAAACGTGCTTCAAGTAGGCCTCTGGCTCCACTCTGTCTCTAGTATTTACCCTGGCCTCCAGCACTGCCAGTTGCTGCTCAGAAGTGCCATCTGCACAATCAACACTTGTTCCTGTGTTACTGGGGTTCAGTAACGTCAGCTGATCCCCTGATGTGTGTCCGGCAATGTCTCCTGCTCTGTCCACATTCCCACTACTACTACTCCCGCATTTTACGCTCCCGGTTCAACGGTGTTATGAGGCTTTGTAAGTTGTCCTGGTAGCGAGGATCTAGGAGGGTGTACACCCAATAATCAGCCGTGTTGAGAATGTGGGCGATGCGACGGTCGTTTCTCAGGCACTGCAGCATGAAAGCAGTCTTGGAGCAGTCTTGTTTACTGATGAAGGCTATTTGATACAGCCGAAACGTCTATATTTGTGACTGCAAATAAAAATTCTTCATCTTTGCAACGAGTTGAGTGCCAAAAATTTTTTGATCACACAACCGCTTAAACATATGTAACGTTGAATTCCACCTGGTGGGTAGGTCACATATGATGCGATGTTCCAGAAGGCGGAATCAGCACTGCAGAGCTGCAATGCGCGATCTTGCCGTGCTGGAACGCCGCAAGTGAGCGCACTCTATGCGGACCTTGTGCAGCAGTGCATCAAGATCCAGATAGTCCCTCAGAAAGCTCTGCACGACCAAGTTGAGCACATGTGTCAGACATGGGATGTGAGTGAGGTTGCCTATTTCAAGAGCTGCCACAAGATTTCGGCCTTTGTCACACACTACCAAGTCTGGCTGGAGATTCGCTGGCACAAACCACACGTCGCTCTCCTGCTTGATGGCAATCCAGAGCTCCTGCGCTGCGTGGCTTCGATTCCCCAAAGAAATTAATTTCAGTAGGCCTGTTGACGTTTGGCCAGGGCTGTGGTCATATCGGTCGTAACAGGCTCCTGCAGCGCTGATTCAGAGGAACTGGAGTATGAGGAGGAGTCAATGTGTACAGACTGGATTCCTGCAACCCTTGGAGTTGGCAGAACACGCACAGTGCCACTCTCAAGATCTGTACCCGGCTCCACAACATTGACCCAATGGGCAGTGAGGGAAAGGTATCGTCCCTGTCCATGGTTACTGGTCCACGCATCGGTGGTCAGGTGGACCTTGCTACTGATGGTGTTTAGTAGCGCATGTTTAATTTTTCCCTCCACATGCTTTTGCAGGGCAGGGACGGCTTGCCTGCTGAAATAAAAGCGGCTGGGCATGGTGTATTGTGGGACTGCCAATGCCATGAAGTTACGGAAGGTGTCATTCTCCACCAGCCTGAATGAGAGCATTTCAAGGGCCAGTAGTTTGGCAATGCCAGCATTCAGAGCCTGTGCTCGGGGATGGTTTGCCGAGTATAGCCGCCTTTTCTCCCATGCCTGTGCTACCGATGGCTGTAGAGTGGCCTTGGAGTGTGAGGATGACAGGGAATGTGCTGCTGTGGGTGGAATGTCACTGTTTCTCTGGACAACAGTGCCAGAGGTTCTTCCATGGTGATCCTGTGAGGAAGCCGAACCAGCTGTGTGTGAGCTGGAGGAAGAGGCTACAACACGAGCTGAAGAGGTGGTAGGTGGTGCTGTAGGTTGGCCTACGTCTTCAGTGTGTCTTTGTAACTCCACCATGTGCTTGGTCCGCACATGTTTCCACATATTTGTGGTGTTCAGGTTGCTGACACTTGACAAAGCAAATGTCATCTGCAACTGTGTCAAAAAAGGACCACACACTGCAAGTCCTGGGAGCGCCCGTTTGGGTTTTGGAAGAGGAATGCTCCTAACGGGTGCCGAAGTGGAGGCTACAGGCAAACAAGTCTGCCCCCTCCCTCTCCCTCCTGTTTTGGCCGTTCGGGGAATCTCTTCCTCAGAGCTGCTCCCACCACCTTCCTGTTCCTCATGCCATGATGGGTCAAGGACCTCATCATCTACACTCCCCTCTTCAAACACCTGCTTCTCCTGGTTAGTCTCGCCAGCACCGTATGCACCAGAAAGTGGCACCTGAGTCTCATCATCTGATGCGTACTGAGGTGTGCTGACCATAGGCACTGGCCCACCCGCCTCTTCAGATTCAGAGGGACAAAGCAGTTGCACATCACTGCATACTCCCTCTTCTTCACATTCTAGAATGCTGCTTGACTGGCCCCCAGTTTTCAAGCCAAGAGATTCAGAGAACAGAAGTAGAGATGGCTCCTGTCCAGGGCTCTCTGACTGCCTGGACAATTTGGCAGGTGGTGAAGAGACAGATGGTTGCTCTTCAGTGCTCTGGCCCTGAGAGGATGTGGAAGTAATTGAAGTCGATGTGTTAGCTACCATCCATCCGACAACGGCTTCAATTTGTTCATCCCGCAGCAGTGGGGTACAGCGAGGTCCTACAAAGCTGCGCATAAAGGACTGTTTCCTGGTAAAACTGGGGGATGCTGAGTCACTGGTGCCCGCAGCAGGCACAGAATCCCCACGTCCTCTCCCTGCTGAAATTCCACACCCACGACCACGTGCCTTACTCCCTGCCTTCTTCATCTTGGTAGACTGATAAAGATAGGCAGAAAAGTACAAAGGGGGTCTTAGTGTGCTTATTCCTGAACAGCTGCTAACAGGTATAAGAAACACTAATTTTATAAACTGTGTGGACTACACTTTAATATGAGCTAATGTGGCCTACACAATTGTCAAGTGGAGTGTTTGGTGAACTTTATTTACGTGGTTTTTTTTTCAAAAAAACAAAAAGGATGTGACCAAAGATGTGAAAGCCATAGTATCTCAAACTATTTGGAGCTATTACAATGCAGGAAGGTAACCTACAATGCAATAGATGAGGCTCCAAAAAATAAGCTAATACTAATCTGGCTGCGGCTGCAGGGCACAAGCCAGAAAAAAGGCTCCTCTATCTACTCCTATATAGTATTTGCAACCAACCAATGTAGATGGATATGGATGGAAGCACACTAATAGAAAAAAATCAGGAAAAATGAGCTGCAATAAAACAAAAAAAGGACTATGTATGAGGCAGTGACGCACGCTGAGCGGACTACAACCAGAGGTGGCTGCAGAACACACTACAACGTGAGCTGCACTCACACACAGACCTCACAGACAGCCGTGAACAGTGCAGAGAACTGGGCACTAGCACTGAAAGGCTGCAGAAAGGCTCCGCTGTCTACTCCTATAGTGTTTGCAACCAATGTAGATGGATACGGATGGATGCACACTAATAGGAGAATTAATGAAAAATGAGCAGCAATAAAACAAAAATAAATATGTATGAGGCAGTGACGCACGCTGAGCGACCTACAACCAGAGGTGGCTGCAGGACACACTACAGCTAGAGCTGCACTCACACAGACCTTGCAGACAGCTGTGAACAGAGCTGCAAGGCAAAAGAAAGCTACAATGATTGATAATGTAGCCTGGGTAAAGCACAATATTATTTAGCAAATCGCTACTGTCCCTCAGAGTCTTGAACAGCAGTCTGTCCCTAACTGAATTCACAGCAGAGTGAACCCTATATGGCGGCGGCGGCTTTTATAGTGCATCATGACATCATTTCAACAGCCAATCACAGCCATGCCATTAGTTAACATGCCTACATGCCTAACAGGATGTGCCCACACTTCTTAGGATTCCTCATTGGCTGAATCAAATCAAACTGGCTTATAGCATTATGGGAACCTCCGATTCCGGTATTCGATATGCAAAAAGTATCGGAACTCAGTATCGGAATTCCGATATCGCGAATATTGGCCAATACCCGATATTTGCAGTATCGGAATGCTCAACACTACCTCAGACGTTAAAAATGCTGTTTTCAGCTCAACACCCTTTCGGATGCGTATTATATTATAAGCCCCTCTATGATTAAATTTAGAAAACCATTTATCCCTCATAAGGTGATTATATACAGTAGATCGAGCATGAGTGGAAGTGGGTAAGTATTCTTAACCATAATTTAGTTTAATTCACAAAAATTGAGGTAAGGACAGAGACCCCCATCTTTTTAACAAAGAAAAGCCCAGCAGCTACAGGTGAGAATGTAACGATGGATATGACCTTCATTTACATATTCTTTCATGGCAGGACGTTCAGGACCCAATAAATTGTATATTTGAGCTTTAGGCAATTTGTGTCTTTTTCTGAGAACACATCTCCGAAGTCTTTCAGGTACCCCAGCAGACCCTTAAGACTAGCAGAGCAAATAGGTACAGACTTAAGACATTTCTTATGACAATTGGGACTCCACTTAATATCCTTCTGACACCCCTCTAAGTGTAAATTGCACCGTTACCAGCTGGACAAAGTTCTGGAGTAACGGTGTCCTGTCAATGGCAATAATTTGAATGGGTCTCTCTAATCTAACTGTCCCTAATCCTAATTTAAGAACCAGTCCTGAATCAATGAAGTTGGCTGCCGAACCAAAGTCAATTAAATCAAATGCAGAAAACCACATGTTCCGGAAACATAGTTCACCATTTAACAGCACTTTATCAGATGAGTAAAAAGTTACTTGAAAGTCTGAGTGACCTCCTCGACAATCACTCATATAGCTTGTTTCAGGGTGTATTGTGCAGTCTTGAAGAAAATGTCTGGTGTGACGATAGAAAAAGCAAAGTCTGAGACTGTGCCATCTCCTCTCAACCACTTTAGAGATGCCAGCTCCAACTGCCATCGGTTCTGCCTCTGTCAAATGAACAGGATCGGGGAGTAATGACTGAACCCCCTGTTGCTCATCAGCCTCGAGCCTGGGTCATGGCCTCCTTCAAGAAACAATGTGAAGTGTAGACAACCAGAGCATCCTTGAAAGTATCTAAGAGACCTCTGCTGAAATGGCACCTGACAGCTGTTTCATTTCACAGAACTTCCATGAATCATTGCTGGAACTTGATATAGTAATCCTCAGTGGTGCGGCCCCCCCTTGTGTTGAGTCATAATCTTTGCTTGGATCCTGATAAGTTCATCATGGATTAACCCTAACTCATCAAAAAGATGTTAACTGAAGACTAGAGTTGAGCGAAACGGGTCGAACAATTTCAAAAGTCGCCGATTTTTGGCAAAGTCGGGTTTCATGAAACGAAACCCGACCCTAGGATGAGGTCGGCCACGAGGTCGGCGACTTACGCGCCAAAGTCGCGTTTCAAAAGTTTGTTTAGCGCTCTTTTTCAGCCAATCAGGATCCACGGACACTGTGGGCAACGTGATGACATAGGCAGGGGTCACCACCATCTTTCAGAAGGGCATGCAAGTGATTGGCTTGCTTTGGTGGGCGTCACAGGGGTTATAAAAGGGCGTGCACGCCGACCGCCATCTTACTTCTGCCGATCTTAGCATAGGGAAAGGTTGCTGATTCTGTAGGGAGAGCGTTAGGCAGGGAAGAAGACAAAAAAACTGCTTCTGCTGCTAGCAATTTTGCCTGTGCAACACACCAGTCACTGTGTGTGCAGTGCAAGGGGAGGCTATATTGTGGTGGATCAGCGGTGTTGGTTGTTAGGCTGCCTTCTAAGGCTTCCTGACAGCTGCATTGCTGTTTCCCCACTGCTCTGCAAACTGCTTTTTTAAAAGCAATCCCAATTTTTTTTTTTGTCCTGCTAAGGTACTGAGCGTGCATTTATTCACACCATACTGCGGTGTACGCTCCTCACACAGTACCGTGTAACGGCTGTTATCACAGCCACAGTGAAGCTATCTGTGTGTCACTGTGGAAGGATAAGTGGAGGACTTGTTCCGTTCTTACAGACCTACACTCTAGGGAGATTCCTATTCTGCCCAATTCTACAATTCACTTTTTTCACACCTGTGCCATCGAGCCTGTGACATAGCGCTGTGATATTCAGTGGGCCTCACACAATGCAAAAGTGTCCAGTGTCCACAAGTGTCTGCAGAAATTCAAAATCTCCCTTATCCTGTAGTCACTTTTTTCACACCTGTGCCATCGAGCCTGTGACATAGCGCTCTGATATTCAGTGGGCCTCACACAATCCAAAAGTGTCCAGTGTCCACAAGTGTCTGCAGAAATTCAAAATCTCCCTTATCCTGTAGTCACTTTTTTCACACCTGTGCCATCGAGCCTGTGACATAGCGCTCTGATATTCAGTGGGCCTCACACAATCCAAAAGTGTCCAGTGTCCACAAGTGTCTGCAGAAATTCAAAATCTCCCTTATCCTGTAGTCACTTTTTTCACACCTGTGCCATCGAGCCTGTGACATAGCGCTCTGATATTCAGTGGGCCTCACACAATCCAAAAGTGTCCAGTGTCCACAAGTGTCTGCAGAAATTCAAAATCTCCCTTATCCTGTAGTCACTTTTTTCACACCTGTGCCATCGAGCCTGTGACATAGCACTGTGATATTCAGTGGGCCTCACACAATCCAAGTGTCCAGTGTCCACAAGTGTCTGCAGAAATTCAAAATCTCCCTTATCCTGTAGTCACTTTTTTCACACCTGTGCCATCGAGCCTGTGACATAGCGCTGTGATATTCAGTGGGCCTCACACAATCCAAGTGTCCAGTGTCCACAAGTGTCTGCAGAAATTCAAAATCTCCCTTATCCTGTAGTCACTTTTTTCACACCTGCTGCATCGAGCCTGTGACATAGCGCTCTGATATTCAGTGGGCCTCACACAATCAAAGTGTCCAGTGTCCACAAGAATCTGCAGAAAATCTAAATCTCCCCTGTCCTATAGACACCTTGTACCTTATTTTACATTACTATATAGTTTGTTGGATTTTGTCTACATTTCTACCAAAAATGAGGAAGGCTGGTGGAAGAGGCCGTGGAATTGGGCGGGGGTTGGCAGCTGGTAATGATGGTGTTGGTGGTGGATCTGATGGTAGTGGCAAAAGCAAAATAGGACCGAATGCAGGAGGTGTTGAGCCTGCGTCATCGTCTGGCTCCATAAGGCTTCGAAGGCTTAGTTTTCTAGGAGTTGGCAAACCGCTTTTAACGCCAGAGCATCAGGAAAAAGTTTTGTCTTACATTGCTGACTCAGCCTCCAGCTCTATCGCCTCCTCTTCTGAAGTTGTAAAAAGTAAAAGCACTGAGTCGTCATTGGAGGCTCATGTTCATGATCCACACCTTTCCTTGTGTCCTTCACCCCAACCAAGATTGAAGGATGATGCAGGCCATACTACTGATTACTCCATGGAGCTGTTTTCACATACCATGCCTGGATTATCAAGTGAAATGGTGAATTACCCAGGCCAAGATGAATCTGACATGGAGTGCACTGATGCACAGCCGCTGATAGATGATTCTGCTGGTACACTCACTCAGAGCACTACATTGTCCTCACAGTGTACAGAGCCAGATTCTGACCCTGATGAGACTCAGGTGCCCCTTCCCGCACACTATACCACCATACACGGTGACACAGAGGAAGGTGCACATGACATTGAAGAGGAGGTGATGGATGACCCAGTTGTTGACCCAGATTGGCATCCATTGGGGGAAGAGGGTGCTGCTTCTAATAGTTCAGATGAGGAGCATCCACAGCAGACATCGACATCGCAACAGCTGTTATCTGGCAGGCCCGGAGCACTCCAAAGACAGATTCCAAAAATCAAAAGAGTTGCTGGACAGCTTGTCCAGAGGGTCAAAACATCACAGCGTGCTAGGCCGCAAAATGTCTGCCAAAGTAGGAAGAGTGCAGTGTGGCACTTTTTTGAACAAAATCCTCATGATCAGGCCAAGGTTATCTGTAAGAAGTGCGCAAAGACCTTTAGCCGAGGGAAAAATCTGAAAAATTTGAATACCAGTTGCATGCTTAGACATTTAACCAGCATGCACTTGCAAGCGTGGACACAACACCAAACCTCAAGTGCCACATGTGCAACTGATCACAAAGAAGGTAGTCAGCAACGCTACATTGTTTCCCGCACTGTAAGCCCACCGGTTAGCACAGCAGCAAATGTTGAGGTGTCGTTGCAAGGCCACAGCAGTCAGGGAATCCCACTGCTATATCAACGAAATACTGAATCTAGGCCATCAGAAAGAACACCAACTCCATCACCATCATCAACCCTCTCTCAGTCCGCCCTGTCCACCGCTACTTCCACCATATGCAGCTCTCAAGTCCAGCTCACCCTCCCAGACACTATGAGTAGGTCAAGAAAGTACTCAGTCTCTCATCCGCGTACACTGGGTTTGAACGCTCACATTGCCAAACTAATCTCGTTTGAGATGATGCCCTATCGGCTGGTGGAAAGCGCAGCTTTCCGCGAACTCATGGCCTATGCAGTACCACGCTATGACCTACCCAGTCGCCACTTCTTCTCTCGCAAAGCCATCCCAGCCCTCCACCATCATGTGAAAGACCGCATTGTCCATGCACTCAAGCAGTCAGTGAGTGGAAAGGTGCACCTCACAACTGATGCATGGTCCAGTCGGCATGGCCAGGGCCGTTACGTGTCCATCACTGCGCATTGGGTTAATGTGGTGGATGCAGGGTCCACAGGGGACAGCGGTGGTGGGGCAGTGCTGCCTAGCCCACGGTATAGGAAACAGTTGGCTGTAGGCGTTCCAACCTCCTCCTCCTCCTCCTCCTCCAGAAGCGAAAGCTCGTCCACAGAGCGCAGTCGTACGAGCACTCCATGTGCAGCTGCCACTGTTGCACACGAGGTGTCCCCCTATCGAGCAGCTAGTGGAAAGCGTCAGCAGGCTGTGTTGCAGATGATGTGTTTGGGCAACAGACACAAAGCCGAGGTGCTGGCCGAGTACTTGAAGCGACAAACTGAGTCATGGCTGGGCAGTGTATATCTTGAGGCAGGCAAGGTAGTTAGTGATAACGGCCGTAATTTTGTGGCAGCCATAGCCCTTTCAAAACTCAGCCACATACCTTGCTTGGCTCACACCTTGAACCTGGTGGTGCAGTGCTTCCTCAAAAATTATCCGGAGTTAACAGCCCTGCTCCATAAGGTGCGAAGACTGTGCGCGCACATCCGCCGGTCGCCTGTACACTCCGTTCGTATGCAGAAGCTGCAGCGATTGCTCCACCTTCCCAACCACCGCCTCATTATCGACATTGCAACAAGGTGGAACTCCACCCTGCACATGGTGGAGCGGCTGTGCGAGCAGAGGCAGGCCATAATGCATTTGTGGGAGGATACACGGCCAGGCACTTTGAGAGCAGACATGGAGATGACAGGTGTGCAGTGGTCGAAGCTGAAAGACCTCTGTAAAGTCCTTCAGTGTTTTGAGGAATGCACACGGCTGGTAAGCGCAGACGACGCCATCCTAAGCATGAGCATCCCACTTATGCGTCTGCTCATGCAAACTTTGACGCACCTTAAGGAGCAGGCGTCTGCAGCCAATGTTGACGAGGAGGAAGAGTTGGAGGGAATCCTTGATGACATTCAGCCATTGTCTGCTCAGGGACCTCTCCTGGACGAGTTGGAGGAAGAAGAGGAGGAGGAGGATGATGATGGGGATGATTACTTAGGGGAGGAGGATGCATCTCGTGGGGCAAGTGAAAATGTTGGCGTGGCAAGGTCTGGTACAGGGTTTGTGCGTGACTGGAGGGATGTGGATTTGCCAGAAAGTGCTCCTCCAACCAGCACTCGCAGTGCATCATTGACACCGGGAACATTGGCCCACATGTCAGATTATGCCTTGCGGATCCTAAAAAGGGACCCCCGCATTGCCAAAATGATGAACGATGACGACTACTGGTTGGCCAGCATCCTGGATCCACGCTATAAAGGCAAATTACAAACCATCATGCCACAGGAGAACCTTGACCTAATATTGGCTAATAAACAAGCAACTCTGGTAAATCGGTTGCTTGAGGCATTCCCAGCACACAGCAGCGGTGATGGTTCTCACACGAGCTGTACGGGCCGGGGGCAGCTTGGCAGAGGTGTTCATGGTGCACACAGCAGAAGTGGCGTTGGAGACAGGGGTTTCATGACAATGTTGTGGACTGATTTTTCAAGTACCGCTCACACAACTGGTAATACTGCATCGATGGAAAGTGACAGGAGACAGCAGTTATCAACTATGGTTACAAACTACTTTTCCTCCCATATCGATGTTCTCCCACACAGGTCATTCCCCTTTGACTATTGGGCTGCTAAACTGGACACCTGGCCTGAATTGGCACAATATGCCTTACAGGAGCTCGCTTGCCCAGCTGCAAGTGTGCTATCGGAAAGAGTCTTCAGTGCAGCTGGATCAATCCTGACAGAAAAAAGGACCCGTCTGTCAACCCAAAATGTGGATGATCTAACCTTCATTAAAATGAACCATGCATGGGTTTCCAAGGATTTTGTCCCACCTTCCCCTGATGACACATAGGGTGACAGAAAAATGGCTTGCTTTGGTCCACCTCTTCCTGGGACTTGACCTATTTCGCCTTTTGCATCAGCTGAATGTCCAACATCAACATATGCCACTTTCTAAAACTCCCTAACTGTGCTGCCTCCCCCCCATGGCCGGGGTCACCACCTAGCGCACGACACCGTGCGAGTGCCGTTGCCCTGGACAGGTGGGTAGGCCGACTCTTGGGTGCGGGCACTGGCACAGGGTCCCTCATAGTGCAATCAAGTGTCTCTGACGGTGGTGGTGCACACCCACCGTCAGACACACCGCCGTACTATGAGGGGCCCAGTGCCAGTACCGACGCCCACGAGTGGGCCCCCCTTGCTTGGGCAGGGCCCCAGCATTTGCAATCTTTACCTCTCCCTGCTCCTCCGCTATGTAGTCTGGGCCGTCAAATCCTTACTGTGCCTGACACCGTCTGAGCCTGCCTCCTGATGTATAGACATATCTTTTTAATGTGTACGCTATCCATACATGTTATCCGGGGATACGGTACCCTTTCTCACCTTTGTGCAATCACGTGCAAGCCATACTGGGCCTAACACCGTCTGAGCCTGCCACCTGATGTATAGACATATATTTTGAATGTGTGCGCTATCCATACATGTTATCCGGGGATACGGTACCCTTTCTCACCTTTGTGCAATCACTTGCAAGCCATACTGGGCCTAACACCGTCTGAGCCTGCCTCCTGATGTATAGACATATCTTTTGAATGTGTACGCTATCCATACATGTTATCCGGGGATACGGTACCCTTTCTCACCTTTGTGCAATCACGTGCAAGCCATACTGGGCCTAACACCGTCTGAGCCTGCCTCCTGATGTATAGACATATCTTTTGAATGTGTACGCTATCCATACATGTTATCCGGGGATACGGTACCCTTTCTCACCTTTGTGCAATCACTTGCAAGCCATACTGGGCCTAACACCGTCTGAGCCTGCCTCCTGATGTATAGACATATCTTTTGAATGGGTATGCTATCCATACATGTTATCCGGGGATACGGTACCCTTTCTCACCTTTGTGCAATCACTTGCAAGCCATACTGGGCCTAACACCGTCTGAGCCTGCCTCCTGATGTATAGACATATCTTTTGAATGTGTACGCTATCCATACATGTTATCCGGGGATACGGTACCCTTTCTCACCTTTGTGCAATCACGTGCAAGCCATACTGGGCCTAACACCGTCTGAGCCTGCCTCCTGATGTATAGACATATCTTTTGAATGGGTATGCTATCCATACATGTTATCCGGGGATACGGTACCCTTTCTCACCTTTGTGCAATCACTTGCAAGCCATACTGGGCCTAACACCGTCTGAGCCTGCCTCCTGATGTATAGACATATCTTTTGAATGTATACGCTATCCATACATGTTATCCGGGGATACGGTACCCTTTCTCACCTTTGTGCAATCACGTGCAAGCCATACTGGGCCTAACACCGTCTGAGCCTGCCTCCTGATGTATAGACATATCTTTTGAATGTGTACGCTATCCATACATGTTATCCGGGGATACGGTACCCTTTCTCACCTTTGTGCAATCACGTGCAAGCCATACTGGGCCTAACACCGTCTGAGCCTGCCTCCTGATGTATAGACATATCTTTTGAATGTGTACGCTATCCATACATGTTATCCGTGGATACGGTACCCTTTCTCACCTTTGTGCAATCACGTGTAATCCATACTGGGCGTGAGAACGGCTGGCGAGCTGTTAAGCAAGCTACAGCACCTGTGGTTTGCACACGTAAGTTTTTCATTTTTTCAGGAATGACGGTTAGGCCTAATTCCGGAACTGCGGTTGACCTGCACTTACTGGGAAATCATCGTTCACGAGTAATAATTGTAATCAGTGATCCCCATCACTAACGTTGTTCAGCGGGTTATCTGCACCTGTAAGCGACAAACGCTGGCCTTTTCAGTGTAGCGCACATGCAGCCACGGACATGTAAGGGCATGACACACCAGTTATTGGCCAATCTCATGTGCCAGAGCCTCACGTGTCCCTCTAGTAAGCCGGACTCAGACCGCGGGGCATGACGGAGTCTCGTTCGTTAACGGAATTAAGCTTGCAATGTGTGCATCTGTTCTGTAGCTGGCATGGTTGAGGTTGCCCGTGTTGAGTCAAATTATGCCGTAGGCTCCACTCCTGGTGGTGCCCTTCTGGACATTCCTTTAAGGTTCAGCTTTGCAACCATACTGCCCACGTAAAACAAACACTTTGCCTTCATGAACGCTGTTTGGAGGGTCATGACTCGTGGGAATAACGCCGCCTAATCAGTTAACCTGCTAGAGAGATCCTTCGTTGCTCCCAAGCATGACATCACACTCCCTAGGAGGAAGGTAATGCCACTGTGGCGACCGTACTCCTGGGGGCGACACAAGTGCACTGATGCCCAGCCACTGCTCGATGAATCTGCTGGTACATTGACCCAGACCACTACATTCCCCTTGCACGCTACATGGCCTGAATCTGACCCTGATGAAACTCAGGTTACCCTTCCCATATACAGTTCCATCTTACACGGTGACAAAGAGGAAGCTGCAGATGAAAGTGCAGGTTCGGCCCACCCGCCATCAGACACACCACCGTACTATCAGGGGCCCTGTGCCAGTGCCGTCGCCAACGAGTGGGCCCCCCCTGCTTGCTCAGGATCACAGCACTTGCAAGGTTGAAATACTGTGCAGTGAGATGGAAGATGGGGACGACGAGGAGTCCAGACTAGTACAGGGATTCCCTAGCGAGGAGACTTATTTGATTGTTTTCAATGTTGGGACAGCAATTTTTGGGGAGCACTATACTCTGGAGAATGATAGATGGGGCCCACCATACACTGGAACATTCCAAAGGTGGACATCAGACACTGGAGCAGCATTTACAGGGCCCATTATACACTAGAGCATTAGAAATGGGGCCCATTATGTTTGGAGCATTATTTGGGCCCATAAGACAGTGGAGCTTCATCCATGGGGACCAACATATACTGTAGCATTATGTGGAGCGCATCATATACTGTTTCAAACATTATATGGGACCAATGATTCTGTATGGAGAAATAGATGGGCCTCGTCATGAGATGTAAAAAGTGAAGTATTTTTCATTGTACTATACCGCTATTTCTCTGCCATATCGGAGCATGATGAGTTGTGGTATGTGTTAAAGGGGCGCTCTTTCGCCCAGGGCACATGAAAACCTGGAGCCAGCCCTACCCCCCACAACTTTAGCCAAATAACCCCCATTTTTCAGTGCGTAACTTGTATTATGAAGTTAATTAAGGTTGACCAGCTTAAGTAAGAAGAATTGATGCTTTTGGCATTCAAATGAGCACTGTAGGTGTGTTTCCTGTCCTCCTCTCACTGCCGACTTTTATTCCCCATTGACTTACATTGGGTTTCGTGTTTCGGGACGACCCCGACTTTTCCCTATAATCGGCCAATCTTGCTCGACCCGACTTTTGGAAAATTCGGGTTTCACGAAACAAAACTCGACCATAAAAAACCAAAAGTCGCTCAACTCTACTGAAGACTATTCTGAAACTTGTGGGGACAAAAAGAATGCCCAAGTCTGAGGGCCTCCATGCAGTACTAACATGATTAGTGCCGCCTGAGGGGACTCATCCCCTGAAAAAATAACCTACAGCTCTCCCTGAACTCCCTGAAGTGATCTTTCTCCTCTGAAAATTTATCAGGGAGAGCAACTACTTGTTCAGGAGAGACTAACTGTACATCAGACGGTAGAGCCATCATACCTACTGCCAGTGTTAGAATCTGTTTAGTTTGTGACTATCCGCCATTTTCTTGTGGTGTTCTGGCTGCTGGTCTTTTTCCTCTGGTACTGGGTTTGTCTTGGGTCAGGTGATTGTATCACTCTTTATTAACCTGCACCTGCCTCCCAGTCTTTGCTGGACTTTAGTGTTAATCCACTTGAGTTCTGGCTTGGTGCTTTGCTTTGCCTTCTGTGTGTGTAATTTGTGCAGTGCTGGGACTTCTGGTTGTGCCAGTTTTTGTTTCTGTATCCTGTTGGTTTCTGCAGCCTTCTCTGTGTTTTCTATTAGGAGGTGACCCATTTTTTACCCAGTCCTTAGATTTCTCAGGGACCCCCTCCCCCTATCTAGAGGTCTTAGCTTGAGATTAATCTAGGATCGTTGGTGGGTCTATTCACAAGGAATGGGTCACCCACTCCATCGTAGGGTATCAGCCTAGTCATAGTGCAGGGTCAGTTTTCCCCCTTCAACCCTAGTCCTGTGTTGCAGATCCATAACAGCCTGCAGCGAAGGGTTCTGAGTAGCACCTATCATGCTGGAAAATTGACCCTGCAGCTGAGACTGTGATGCTTCTAATTTCTGGTGCTCTCTGGCCAGATCCTGAACAATCTGGGTCAGATTTGTCACCTGATCACAAAGTGTGTGAATTGGTTCTATACTGGTGGAAGCCAAAAAAGTATTTGGGCCAATTGTAATGTGAAGTTAGTCACTACTCAGTTTGACGCTATTCAATACTTATGGACTTACCATGAGGCAAGATAGTTAAGAGGTCCACGGTCAGTACCTAGAAGGCTTGTAATAGATAAAGGAAAAATACCAAAGCATAGTCAGAAAACAGTCCAAGGTCACAGTATCAGTCAAATGCTCTCAGTGACATGCCATTAACACTTCAGCTGCCCCTGCCAGTTTCCCTACCACCATGGTTGTCAGTGCCACTACGAGTACCACCTCCAACACAAATGGGAATTAAAGCCACGTTGGCCATCTTCTCCACCTCTATCTCATCTAAGCACAAGCACTAACTGACCACTTTCAATTCATCAATTGGAAGATGATGTTGAGACATATCTTTCTTGTCACCAGGAGTACAGTGACTTCTGGATCTAGTCGGAAAAGTCAGAGCTGTAGAAGATGCAATTGCAAGTCTGCAATAGAAAAGATTAACAGTTACATCTGTGGAGAAGGTGTAATGTGCAGAAGAGCAACAAACTGATGGTATCACTGTCAAAAGTAACCCAACCTTTCTCTGCCTCCTCCTGTAAGGGTGGACTGTATGTGGAAACCTGGTAGTTCTTAAAGCTTCCACAGACAATATTTATGTAAGCCACTACACTTAGGCACTTAGGTTGCAGAGGTACCATGGCCTTTGTCGTTTAACCCCTATTAAAGGATATTGTCTTACAATAAGGACCCCTGGATTGTGTCCATAAAGTAGCCCTAGCAGGAGGAGTGAGTTTGAATATGAAAGTCCGGACAAAACCAGTGAAGACAAGTACAAGATGAATCAGTAGAAAAAAACAGTCAGGGAATAAGCTGGGGCCAGATACAAGTTGGTCAGAGAAAGCCTGTTGTGGGTACCTGGAACGCTATTCCAGGTACCACCACCAGAGGGCAAGGAAGTGAGGAGAAAAGAAGCTCACCGTAAGTGAGGGCCTGCAGTAGCGAAGACAACACTGTTAGGTGGCAGAAGAGAGGTCGAACACGCCGAGTTGTTAACAGCTGAGAACGCAGAGCCAGAGATGAAGACAAGAGCAGAGTCTGAGGCAAGCCGAAAGGTCAAAAAGCCGGTCGGGAGCACGGTATCAAAGGGGTGAGACGGGAGCACAGTCAGAGAACACACCAAAGGGTCGGAGCCGGACAGGACGAGAAAAGGCTGACAGGGAAAACAGTGGGGCAGGTCAGAGAACAAACCGGGACATGCACTGCCGGGAACAGGCACACAGACATGCGCTAAGTAGGAGTAGTAGGAGTCAGGAAGCAGAGGACACACACTGGGTGCACTGCGTCAGCTGCTCTAGCCGAAGACCGGAACTATCACTGACATGGACTATCAGTGTTAACGCCAGGAAATACCCATCCCCATACCAGAGAGAGGCGGAGAAGGTTAACCCCCACATGACCAGGCCAGGGAAAGAAAAGCAGAATGCAAACCTCGACCTGGATCATGACAAAGCCAAGTCAGACTAGCCAGGATCTTAGTCAGGAGGGAGACAGAACAAACATAGTAAGTTCAAAAGTCAGGTCAAAATCAGGATAAGAGCAACAGGAATAGCACTAATTACTTGAAAAATAACAAGGAAGAACTTTCAGCTCCCACAGAGAACTTCCACTATGACAAGTGATAGTGAACAAGACACCATGGCTAGTGTGAAGAAATGATGACTGAAGGATTATGCTGAACTGGACTCAGAAATCAGTGCTGCTTTTTTCCTCTTGGGCATTTTTCAATTTTGGGGCAGTTAAAAGCAGGATGAGTAAGTATTGTCTCATTTCTGATTTTCTGGTATAATGGGATTATGTGGTAGCTCGCTAATATACTGAGACCACAAACATAATTGTGGTTTTTAAAGTGTCACACTGGCACAATAACAATAACTTAAGTTGATGACAATCTGTGCATTTCCAAGGTACATATCTACATTGACTTTATAATGTTGAAAGGCAAGATTACAGCTGCTTGAAAAGAAAATGTATCAACGTGGAAAAAGAATCAACATTCTACTCCCTGAGGACACTTAATCAGAATTAGATTTTAAGAGGGGAATTAATTACTGTAATCTCTAAAAAGTCATTTAACTCTTCCATTACAGCAGACATTAGCAGATGATTTATCTTGGTGGAATCAGGTTTGTTTTTTGCTGAGATAGATCATGAATTATCACTGATTAAACTGAACAAATATTATAAGAACAGCTACAAAGATAGATAACATTCCAGGAGAAACTGTTTGCCTAGGAATAAGAAACCTCAGCAAAAAATCTACTTTCCACAAAGAGGAGTACATTTTTTTACATTTAGTTTGTCCACAAGATTTATAATGTTTAAATTAATCGGTCAGCCTGTAATAATATTAGCAGGTCATCTTCTAAAATAGTTTATAACCTTATTGTATAGACAGAATATCTGATATATGTAATTGGTATTTCCAAAATCTTCCATAGCGCCAATAAAGGAGAAAATTACACCAAGGCTGTATACCCAGCAAAGATATACCCCAAGGGATACCAGCCTGAAGATAGCAATCTCTAAATTGCAAGGCTTGCAGCAAAACAGTAGTTTGATCCACTAACATGAAACATCACCCTGTTTTTCTGCAGATTAAATTATGTCTCATGAGAGATGATTCCACTGAGAACAAAGTTATTAAGTATGAAATGTTTTCAGATTCAATTCCCTTTGAAGTCAGGATAAAATATAGAATAATTAAACTGACCGAACTAGGGAAGAAAATCAACTCTACCCTGCCACCAGATGGGCAAGTTAATTGTGAATTTGGTTGACCAATGTCATAAAGAATACATTATTATATGCAGTTATTATAAACAGTGGAAATTGTAATCATGCACCTATTTCTAAGGTACGTCAAAATATTGTCTATCCAAATCGAGCTAGTTGTGTCAGCCAAAGTGGCAACACTTACTGTGCATGCAGAGTTCACTGGTGCAGTTTCGGGTCTCTGTGTCAGGCCCTTGACACTGTAGCCCACCATTCCTTGGGGCTGGCTGGGTACAATCTCTGCTTCTCCAGTGGGTGCAATCAGAAGTACAAGAAGACCAGTAGCTCCACTCTGCCCATCCTCCACTCACTGTGTACATAGCCAACCAGCAAAATAAAAGCAAAAAATAAGTACTCGTCTAAAATACCTACGGTAATATTGTCTTCCCATCTCATGCAAGTGCCAAGCATTCATCATATTATTTCTAAATCCTCCATCTGCTCTGCCTGTATAATGGAGGTGTCCTGAGCTTGCATTCCTCTCTGCGTGTCTGTTTTCAGAAGAACCCAATCGGCTAATAAGCAGTTTCCTTATATTCGGAAATCAAACTTCTTATGTATTGAGGACAATTCTAGCCAAACCCCAAATTCCAACTTTGAGAGCTATGTCCACTTTACTCATCACCCCACAATTCTGAAGAAGTCTGAGATTTATAGTGTTCATGAAGTGAGAAAATGCTTTGGCTTTCCCTATGGGGAGTATTAATGGAGGTGGTTTTATTGTCCAGTATTTTAGGCATAGGTAGCAAAAGCAGCACTCCACTGATGATTTTCATAGAACTCCTGAAGCTTTGGAATGGATGTGAGATTACGGGTTGATATTAGCTCATATCAGTTCTAAAATATTTCACTCTAAAGCTCATTATAAAATTAGTCCTTAATCCAGATCCTTTAACACTATGCTCCTCTTCTACCCCATTACTTTTCTCTTGGCATGCTTTGACCTATCTATCCATTACCTACACATAACATATTCTACCTTTTTAAAATTTGCACTCTCTAGCAGATGAATATATTCAAAAAATAATCCTACTTACCAGGACAAAGGGTTGTACAAGCTGTCTTCTGGATATTCTGACCCTCGCAAAATGATCCACCATTTAATGGTGTGGGGTTGGTGCAAGTTCGACTTCTTTTCTGCCAGCCCCTACCACAAGTTGTGCTACATGGAGACCAATCAGTCCATGATGACCATCCTCCATTAACTTTGAAGAAACATATACAAAGAGTTACAAATAAATATATGAAAAGGTAAAGAAGTACTCACATCAAAATATTTATCCTATAAGTATATTGCACTCATCATATTATATAGCACTCTGTGCATACAGTTGTTCATTTTGCCTTTCTACTCAGTTAATTCTTTTCTTTTCCATAAAATCTATGGCATTGCATGATTAAAAATTGACTAGATGAATCCTTCTAAGCTCTACGTAGAAACAGGAAGTTATTTTTTCCTGCATGAGTCATCATTAGAACTATAATTCTACCTCACTGCAAGTCTCTGCCAGCGTGGAGGAGCAGAGCAGCTAAGGGTGCTTTCACACTGTGTTTGGCACTTGTCCGTTAGTCCCATCAGAGCTTACTTCGAAACCCCCCACAAAACAGGATTCAAGTGTACATGAAGATGGGGCTATGGACTATAATGGTGCCAACAGAGTGAAAATGTGCTCTGCCGTGCATCATTTTCAGGCATGTATGCCTACTTAAGGCGGTGGAGGACACTCAGATGTAGTAGACTGCGTCTAGTTGTCCGTCTCGAGTAGGCGTACATGCCCTAAAATGATACACAACGGAGCACATGTTAACTCTGTCGGCACAATTATAGTCTTTGACCTCGTCGGCGCATACATCTGAATCATGTTTTGTGGGGGGGTGTTCAGATGCAAGCCCCGACAGGTCCCACAAATGAGAAGGTAAGTGCAATATGAAAGCACCCTAAGCTCTATGTAGAAACAGGAAGTTTCCATGTTGGAGTCATGAGTCACTGCAAAAGTCCCTGCAGAGGGAGGAAGGAGCAGCTCGATCAGATGTTTAAGAGGGGAATGATAAACGCATGGACAAAAGACTTCTTGTTTCTAAATGGAGCAGAGAAAAGAGAAGAATTAGCTGGGTAGAAGGGCAAAATGAGCAATTGTAAGGACACAGCTAAATATTAAGATGATTGCACTATATTTAAAAGGACAAAAAATTGATGGGAGTACTCTTTTAATACTGACTAAAGAATCAGTATGAGCTATTGCATCATATCAATGTTACATAAGTAAATCAACTGTGTATTTCTGGTACTACACTATATAGTACAATGCACATGAGTACACATTGTCTCGAAAAGTTAGTAAATGCAGAATTTTTTTTTTTAAGTCAACGTCTTGTCTTTATTTTTTGTTACTGTAGCTGTATACCATATATGTATACTTTTTATGCTTTGCTACTTTTCGACACTAAAAATGCTTTAAATAAATGAATGTTTTATGTTATATTTTTTATTTTTAATTTACAGATGCTGTGTGAGGGCTTGTATTTTTGTGAAGCAATTATTAAATGGAATGTGCCATCAGAAAATTTTCAATTTCTTAAGTCGGGTTTTGTGTTAAAAGTTTTATTTTAGCATTTTTGCAATGTTTCTTTTTTCATATCACATATCATAATCTGTATTTTGAAAAATAGAAAACAAAAAGATAAACATAGCCTTTTTCCATACAAAGATGGGTGCAACACTGTCACCAAAATCTAAAAAATATGGTGTTTTGAGTTTTAAAACAAAACTAGAAATCTTACAGCTTTCACAGTGTTCACTGGGCTACTCCATAGTCATACTTCCTGTTATTTCAATAAATCCACGTGTATATTAGTAGTAATTTTATAGAGTGGCTCTCTTAGCTGGCACCTGTTCACATTTGTCTTTCTGTTTGGAAGTGATGGTCAGTTTTTTGGTATTTGTGTTAGCAGCAATAGACTGAGTCGGACCCTATCTTTTTTATTAACATTGCTCATTGAAGGGTAGCAGGGTCAGTTATGACTTCGCCTACTGTAAGGGTGGATCATGTGTTATCAGCTGTGTATAGAGGGTTCACCTGTCATTGTAATCCTGACTCTGATGATAATGAGTCTGCTGAAAACTCTTCCTTAAAGAATTGCCTGAATGGCCAGCTGAAAAATTGCAATATTACTAGTTTTCTTTTTTTTTAATACAGATATTGATTTGAAAAAGAGAACATTGACAAATTATCTAAACTACATCTAACACAAAAACCTGAATTGAAAAAATATGTCAATTTCTGATAAAACGTTCCCTTTAGCGTATTAATGAGGGAATCAATGCCAACTTACCATAAACAGTGATAGCTGCTGAGTTACTCCTCCGTCTAGCAACTATATTTTTGGCCACACACGTATAATTCCCAGTGTCCGCTAGGCGAGCCTGTCTTAAAACAAGGCTGTGATCTGTTCCAATGAAAATATTGGAATCCGTATTTGGGTCTAATATGTCTTCATTCTTCAACCACTCCACCTTAGGCAGAAGAAATAAAGTTTTGGTAAAATTGGAGCGAAAGAGAAGCAGTAAATTACCGTATGATGTTTCATAACTCATATACAATATAAAGCTGTACATTATACATAAAAGGTATCAATATGCTCTAATATATGCGGCAGTTTAGCTTGACCAACATGTTTCTGTAGACCTCAAATGACGGCCGTTATTGATTAACATGACTTCCAAATTTGATCTTATACTAGCTCTTCTGGAAGTAGATGGAGTTATCAGCAGCAATGGATAAGCAAAGTTCGCCACCTGTGTCTCCTTTATCTACTGTGGAATAGAAAAAGTTAAAACTACTAAAAATTCTTGTCTTTACAGTCTGAAAATTTTAACTCAATGGTTTCAGAGTAAGTAAGGTGGTTACCATTGGAGTTTCTTGGGATGAGCAAAATTATTGGACCTGATGGTATACGATATGGTACACATTTGATGCTGGTTTATGTTGCAGTATAATGTACATATTTTATAGTATAGTAATCATATATTATTATAATAAAGGTATATTGATCACATTGGAAGACATTATTGAAACAGTCTAAGGCCACATTCACACGTTCACTATTTGGTCAGTATTTTACATCAGTATGTGTAAGCCAGAACCAGAAGTGGAACAATTAGAGGAAAAGGATAATAGAAACACGTCACCACCTCTGGATTTTTCACCCACTCCTGGTTTTGGCTTACAACAATACCAAATACTCAACGTGTGAACGTGGCCTAAAAGTTAAACAAAGTTTAACCCACAGCAAGCAATCATAGCACAGCTTTAAGAAGGGGTGAGGCTGGGTGGGGTGACCTTTAGCCCATTAAATGGACCCCTTTCCAGGATTTAATGACTAAGTTGCCACTATCAGTAATAGACTGTGACATCTATAGGGCTGAACAGCATCTGGTAAGGAATGTTCACACACATTTTGGAGCGGATACTATCCAAAATCCACCTCAGAAACTGCTACAAAAACTCACAGAGACCTATTCCAAATCATTTCTGCTGCATTCCAGCAATGAAGACAATAATTATGCTATGTGAACAGTGTCATGCGTTTTTACATGTTGTGTGATGGTAATGTACAGTACATAAGTAATGTAAAGTGTTAATGTACAATGTGAATAATTCCTAGCGCAGGGGTAAGCACAGGATTAGACTAGGGATAAGTACTGTTCATATAGTTAAGTGGCTTAGCAATCGCATAGAACATAATATAAGGACAATAGGTTTAGTCTATAGGATAGGATATAGTTAATAGACAGAACTAGCCCACTTCCTGGTAGTGAGTCAGATAGGAAAGTACCGTGACAAGGTCAAGTTCAGGCGCAGTGGGCTGCTAGGGCCAGTATGTAGCCCTACTGGAATTATGAGTGGATACCCCTGTTGCATCCGGAGACCTAAATCTGGCATATGGACTGCTGGGCACATTGTGTCCTCTGGGGTACAGTGGAAGATGGCCAGGGATCGGAGTAGACGGAAGGTGGTGGATCTCGGGTATACTGCTGCAGTGAATATGAAATTCCTGAGGCTGACGGAGTCAGTGGACCTAGGGATAGTCTATTATGAATGAGTGATAGGACTGAAGATGTGTTGTACTAAGGAAGTAAGTAGTGCTATGCCCTATCTCACATGTTACACCCTGATGGACTTGAACTGACCAGAAAACGTTTGCTTGTTGTAATGAATTTGGTGTCCCCTGAGTTGTGTGTGGCAGCTCCTGGAGATGAAGGCCTGGAAACAGCAGAGGCCTGCGGCTTACAAGTGAGTGTTATGCACCCCCCACCTTACAGCACACTCGGACAGAGACACTGCTTTCCTGTAAAGTGCTAGGGTGTAACCGGACAGCAGCTCGACCATGAGTATCTCTATTGTCAATTTTACATGGCTACCAAGCAGAAGCCATCTGAAAAATGGACTAGTCAGTTATTTTAGCCAATTTACAGCTTTCAAAGCCTAAAGCAGTTAAAAAAAGTCAATAAATATTATACAAATGCACAACAATGTTGTTTTGACATTGCTGTGCATGTGTTCATTATTTTGAACATTTATTGAGCGATTTTTATGTGTTCCAGGTGGAAACTGCCTGAAAAAGATGAATTTGGGCCATAAAATTGGCCCAAATTCTAAAGATTCCAATCAAGGCAGGCCCGCACATTCTTTTTAAGTAAAATTGTAATAAATCTTTTTGACAAAAATGTTGATATAAAGTATACTAATAAATAATGCAGCAACCTAACAAATTGTGGGCCAGAATGCCATACCTACAAGAGTTTTAGCATGCTATACAGCATTATGTTCTTCTTGCAAATTGATATTTTCCCTGTCTATCCATATTGACTCTTCTCATAGTAGGACGATTCTTATGCACCGTTGTTCTGGAGCGAATTTCTAAATACCAGAGTTTGCCTCAGTGCTCTTACTTTAAAAGAATTGTCTGCATGCATCCCATTACTTTAGAGAGGATGCATAGTCACTTTCTCATGTATCACTAAAAAGATTGTTTCCATGGATTACACATTTGAGTTGCAATCCTTTCTTTTTTAAACTAGTGTCAGAGAGTCTGGCAAAGCGTATTCAGAAAGACAGACATTTTCCTGTGTACTTGAAACCATATTTGTCGAGTGTCAGGGACTTTTTATCTGTCATAAAAGAAATAATGTCTACTTGTTTTGTGGAAAAGAATGCCTTCTGTAATCTATAACAGAAGACTGGAATTTGCATAAACAAAATCTCTATTTATATGTGGTTAATGTCAAGGTCTAACTACATGAGAAAAAGACCATGTTTATTCCCTAAAAAAAGAGCTAAAACTAAAATGAAGTACTCTAGCAATAACTGTAAGCTTAGGCTTACTAAAGGCCCCCATACATATTAGATAAAAGTCAGTCAAACCTGCCATTGTTGGCTGGATTGGTCTACCTCAGAGGTCCCCAATGTCAGTCCTCGAGGGCTGAACCAGTGCAGGTTTTCAGGATTTCCTTACTATTGCACATGGATTGGAATCATTACCTAATGTGCAATACTAAGGAGATCCTGAAAACCTGCACTGGTTCAGCCCTCGAGGACTGACATTGGGGACCTCTGGTCTACCTTATAAAGCGTTTGGAGCCGAGCCTGGGGGAAGAAGAAGGCACGGTGCCAAAACGCGCATTGGGGATCTTTTACGTCACTCCACACTTAGGTAAATACATAACCTCAACTATTATGTGTTGCTTTAATGCCTTAGTTGCTTAGATGCCTACTTCTCATATTGGTTATATCTTACTTTCTTTCCAAGGTATAAGACTTGTTTAGCTGTCCATGAGCCATTATACTCTTTAACTCATTCTGTGGCTACTATGCTCTTTTGGTTTTGCACTTTTTTGCAGTTTTGTTTGCACTTTTTTGCATTCATATGCATTTTTAGATTTATCTTGGACTTTAACACATAACACAATAATTAGCTGGTCATTGGTATACACTTCTTAGCAACTTCCTTTTGTTTGCATTTTTAGCATTTGCTAGTTTTTGTACTGTGTGGTGTACACTTTCATTTTGGCTGCTTCACACATCGGTTTTAAAATTTTCTGCTATATGTAATATTTGTATTTTTGTATGATATTTTATGTTTATATGTAATAAACATTACTTAGCTCATCATGTATTAATTTGGTTCATTTTTATCCACGTGCCATTGTATGTCTGTTTTTTACTTCCGTGTCCCATCTGTATGTCCATTCATTTCTTGCGTATTGGCATACAGTTTTTACATGCACAATTTCATAATAAATAAAGGATACAGTTTCCTATCATATTAATTATAATGGATTTATGAAAATTGTACGGCATACAAATAGTAACAAGTATGTGATCTGTTTTTTGAGCACCCATTGAATTATAATTATCGAGTCTAATCTGCCAAATGCATCAAAGTAGTGCATGCTTTGAATTTTTACTTTTTACAAGCAGTCCATTATTCTGTGTGTTAAAACATTCCTGTGAACCATTGACTTGCATTTGTCAGTGCGCTGTCCATATGCTACCAATTTTGCATTCATCTGAACACAGGAAACACAGGTATCAAACACTGCATGTCCATGGCCTCTGATAACTGCATCTTCTGCATAATATATATATATATATATATATATATATATATATATATATATATACACACAGTTGTGCTCAAAAATTTACAAACCCCGGCAGAATTTTTGCTTTCTCGGCCTTTTTTACAGAGAATATGAATGATAACACCAAAACTTTTTCTCCAATCCAGAATCGTCCGTGGCTGGATGAAAGATGCAAGAGTCTGTCTGGATGCCAGAAACTCACTCAGCTTTTATGCACACACACTGATTACAAGCAAAACAAGCAAACAGGTCATAGATGAGGATGTTACCTTTAGTAGCCATTCAAACCCATTTGTGTCAACTTCTGTGTATGTTATCAGGCAAAAATCACCAGAGTATGCAAACTTTTTATCAGGGTCATTTGGATGTTTTGTGGTGTCATTATGATTTAAAAAAAGAAAGCACAGTAGTTTAGCAAAAAATGGCTTCACTCACTAACCATGAGTGGATAAAAAGTTATGGTGTTATCATGCATATTCTCTGAAAATAGGCCAAAAAAGCAAAAATTCTGCTGGGGTATGTAAACTGTGGAAGTCGGGCTGTCAAACCATCCTCATGGAGTCGGTTTCTAACTGTTTGTGCAGACACATGCATATTTTTGGCCTGCTGGAGGTCATTTTGCAGGGCTCTGGCAGTGCTCCTCCTGTTCCTCCTTGCACAGGTAGGAGGTGGAGGTAGCGGTCCTGCTGCTGGGTTGTTGCCCTCCTACGGGCCGCTCTATGTCTCCTGGTGTACTGGCCTGTATCCTGGTAGCCCCTCCAGCTTCTGGACATTACGCTGACAGACACAGCAAACCATCTTGCCACAGCGCGCATTGATGTGCCATCCTGGATGAGCTGCACTACCTGAACCCCTTGTGTGGGTTGTAGAGTCCATCTCATGCTACCACGAGTGTGAAAGCACAACCAAAACAATCAAAAGTGACCAAAACATCAGACAGAAAGCATTGGTACTGAGATGTGGTCTGTGGTCCCCACCTGCAGAACCACTCCTTTATTGAGGGTGTCTTGATAATTTCCAATAATTTCCATCTGTTGTCTGTTCCATTTGCACAACAGCATGTGAAATTGAGTGTCAATCAGTGTTGCTTCCTAAGTGGACAGTTTGATTTCACAGAAGTTTGATTTACTTGGAGTTATATTCTGTTGTTTAAGTGTTGCCTTTATTTTTTGAGCAGTCCATGTACAGTACAGACCAAAAGTTTGGACACACCTTCTCATTCAAAGAGTTTTCTTTATTTTCATAACTACGAAAATTGTAGATTCACTCTGAAGGTATCAAAACTATGAATTAACACATGTGGAATTATACAATTAACAAAAAAGTGTGAAACAACTGAAAATACTATATGTCTTATATTCTAGGTTCTTCAAAGTAGCCACCTTTTGCTTTGATTACTGCTTTGCACACTCTTGGTATTCTCTTGATGACAATCCAACACAATGGGCAGCACTTTGAACACATTTTATAAGTGGTCATAAACTTGTAAATTACTCATGAAAGAATAAAGTTATGTTAAAACCAAGCACACCTTTGTTTTTCTTGTGAAATTCTCAATAAGGCTGGTTTCACATTAGCGCATTTTCAGCGCGCGCACGGCCGGGGGTAGCTCCGCCCCCGATCCGGCTCTCTGCCCGGCGTGCCCGCCCCTTCCTTGTAGCGCCGCCTCCTAGCGGACAGCGGCGCCTGCAATCCGAAAAGTTTGATTTTGGCGCGCATGGCGCACCGTCAAAAGTGCGCAGTGCAGGTCAAAGCGCAACTAGCGCACGGCCTGCGCACGATCGGCGCACCCTATGCTAAAGATAGGGTGCGCCGATCGCAGGCGCCGCTGTCCGCTAGGAGGCGGCGCTACAAGGAAGGGGCGGGCACGCCGGGCAGAGAGCCGGCTCGGGGGCGGAGCTACCCCCGGCCGTGCGCGCGCTGAAAATGCGCTAATGTGAAACCAGCCTAAGTTTGATGTGTCACATGACCCTCTTCCCATTGGAAAAAATAAAGTTGGATCCAAAATGGCCAACTTCAAAATGGTCGCCATGGACGCCCCCTGAAGAAGAGGATGAAACACCCATCTGGGTGAGGAACATGGCATAGAATTCACACATGTGAGTAATTGTTGAGAGTTTGCTCCATTTCTGTCATGCCGCCTCTGCATACTCATCCGGCCTCCGCTCCCACGCCGCAGCCCCCGCCACCCGACAGCCACGGCAGTCCCTTCTGACAGGCTCGTGGCTGACGGGGTCTCTGCATGCAATGCGCATGCGCCATAGGCTGCGGCCTTGCCTCCCTCCTGTTACTTGTGCTCTGGCAATGCCCTGACCCGGAAGCACCTACTGACCAATGGCAGACCAGACAGGGCCATATCAGGCCTTTTCCCCTGAGGGAGGCGCCTGATAGCTGTGTTTTCTAGCACACCGGGCCCTGCTTCCTTTTGTGCTCTCTGCAGTCTCGCAGTCCTGTCTTCAGTGATTCCTGCAGTAGCCTCGCAGTCCTGCCATCCGTGGTCCCTGCAGTATCCCCGCAGTCCGGTGCTCCGTGGGCCCAGCTATCTATACTCCAGTCCTCCCTCCTGTGTTCCTGCACCATCTGGCCATCCACGCTCCCGTCCTTCAGTCCTGCTCCAGTACTGCCTCCGGTGTTCCTGCTCCATCCTGCTATCCACACTCCAGTCCTTCAGTCCTACTCCAGTCCTGCCTCCGGTGTTCCTGCTCCATCCTGCTATCCACACTCCAGTCCTTCAGTCCTACTCCAGTCCTGCCTCCGGTGTTCCTGCTAAATCCTGCTATCCACACACTAGTCCTACAGTTCTACTCCAGTCCTGCCTTCTGTGTTCCTGCTCCATTCAGCTATCCACGCTCCAGTCCTACAGTCCTACTCCAGTCCTGCCTCCCGTGTTCCTGCTCCGTCCTGTTGTCTATGCTTCAGTCCTGAACTCCTACTCTAGTCCGCCCTGAGCCACCCCCCTCGGTATCGGCTATCGTGGTACCCAAACCCCTGGGCCTGCTCCTAACGATCCCTGTATAGGGGTCGGCTCCACCTGGCAGCTCGCCCGGGGCCCCTCGGTGCCACGGTCCAGAGGGTCCACTCCTGGAGATCCCACTTCTGACCAGCCGTGGAAACAATTTCTGTCACTCTATATTATATTGTAGGGAATATTTGAATGGTGCTTTCCTTGCACTGTAATGTATGAGCTATGGTTTTGCCGGGCTCTATGTAAATCTGCTTCCTTGTGTGCTCTCTGCAGTCTCACAGTCCTGTCTTCAGTGATTCCTGCAGTAGCCTCGCAGTCCTGCCATCCGTGGTCCCTGCAGTATCCCCGCAGTCCGGTGCTCCGTGGGCCCAGCTATCTGTACTCCAGTCCTCCCTCCTGTGTTCCTGCACCGTCCGGCCATCCACGCTCCCGTTCTTCAGTCCTGCTCCAGTACTGCCTCCGGTGTTCCTGTTCCATCCTGCGATCCACACTCCAGTCCTTCAGTCCTACTCCAGTCCTGCCTCCGGTGTTCCTGCTCAATCCTGCTATCCACACTCCAGTCCTACAGTTCTACTCCAGTCCTGCCTTCTGTGTTCCTGCTCCATCCAGCTATCCACGCTCCAGTCCTACTCCAGTCCTCCCGTGTTCCTGCTCTGTCCTGTTGTCTATGCTTCAGTCCTGAACTCCCACTCCAGTCCGCCCTGAGCCGCCCCTCTCGGTATCGGCTATCGTGGTACCCGAACCCCTGGGCCTGCTCCTAACGATCCCTGTGTAGGGGTCGGCTCCACCTGGCAGCTCGCCCGGGGCCCCTCGGTGCCACGGTCCAGAGGGTCCACTCCTGGAGATCCCATTTCTGACCAGCCGTGGTAACAATTTCTGTCACTCTATATTATATTGCCATGACCATTGATTACAATAAAGGAATAAGGATGTGGTTTTCTGCACAGCTGGTTGAGTTCCACGGAAGAATCTGGACACCTATGATGAAGAAACGTGCATTTTGTTTATTATCTCAGAGTTTCTAAGTTATTCAACTTCTTCCTGAAAGAACCCCAGTAAAAACCAGTATCCTGAAGAAGAATGGATGTCCTTGGTGCCCGGATTCATCTGTGGAACTCGATCAACAGCGCTGTAAACCACCTCCTTATTCCTTTATTATACTCTTTTTTTTTTGACCCGTGACTTGCAACTGGTTTTAATGCTTAAAAAAGTATTGTGGGTTCACAACCACATGAGGTGAACAAGTTTTGCATATCCTTCATTCTTTTACCATCCGATAAAACCCTATTGCGCTCTGTTTGCCAACCAGCTCTCTCTTGATTACCACTGATTGGCAACGTTTACATTTAACGATGCACCAGAGATCCGACCCCGTCAGGATCGCTAGTGCATCGCTAAATGATCGCTAGTGAGCTGTCACACAGGCAGATCTCACAGCGATGCAGCAGCGACGCAGCGCACGATACTCACCTTTCACACACAGCGATCCTGACGTCCTCCCGCCCGCCTCCACGCGTCGCTCGTCGTCACAGCAGGAAGCCCCAGCAGGAAGCTGACGACGAGAAATGGAGTCGGACATTCTCGCGCGATCAGCGATGGACAGCGGGGGAGCCGGTCGGAGGTAAGTATCACACATAGCGATATCGCTATCGATATCGCTATAACGTCACAAAACCAGTGACGTTTTAGCGATATTGCTAGCGATATCGCTATGTGTAAAACCCCCTTAACTCTTCCTGACTTGAGTCAGTCATGCAACGGCAGGACCTAAATGAAATTATTCATGTATGAAGGAGTGCAGCTGCAGGGGGTGCAGATGTATCAGTTGCAATGTACCTGGTGCCAAAAGGTCTCTGTATGGCATAAGAAGACACCAGTATTAGAAATGGCACACATTAAGTTTGGCCTGGAGGTGGGAGGGTTACAGATGAATACCTATTATTTTATTGTGTTTCTGAGCTAAAGTCTAAACTCTATGAAGAATAGTTGCATATTCAAAAGTAATGTAAAAGATCGATATCAGTTTTTGGTAGCTATTATTGCAGGTAAGAATATATCTAATTAGTAGTTTCTATTTCATGCACATGACAATGGTTTGGGGATGTTGTGTATTTTTTTCCAATGAGGAAAATGGTAGAAATCTACTTGCATTTTGTTACACTGGAACTTTCAGTAAAAGTTAATGGATTTATATGTAGAAGAAAGCATTTGGCTTAACCCCTTTCCAATATTGGTAATAGTACTCCAGTGCTGGACTCCCACTGTTTGATGCGGGCTCATGTGCTGAGCCCGCACATTTCTGTGCACATGAGAACTGATTTATACAGCTGACATGTGCCCGCAACAGCCGTGGTGGAATCGCGATCCACCAGCGGCTGGTAAACTAGTTAACTGCCTCTGTCAATCTGTGACAGCTGCATTTAACTTGAGCTTACCGGAAGCGGGTTGCTAATCCCGCCCATCGATGTACCTATCACATGATCGTGGGTCACCTATGGGTCGGCATGACAACCAGAGGTCTGCAGCAGACCTCTATGGTTGTCATTGCCAGATTGCTATGAGTGCTACCCCATGTTCGGTGCTCATAGCAAGTGAGCATTTCTGCTACACACAGGTGATCTGATCATCGCCTGTATGTAGCAGAGGCGATCAAAGTACTGCAGCTTCTAGTATCCCATGGAAAATATTGAAGCATGCAAAAAGTAAAAAAAGTTGTTTTTAAAAATATTTAACAAAAAAAATTGAAGCTCAAATTATCTCCTTTCACCCCATTCAAAATAAAACAATTTTTTTAAAAATCAAATATATACATTTTTGGTATCACTGCATTCAGAACCGCCTGATCTATCAATATAAAAAAAGAATTAACCCGATCGCTAAACGGCGTGACGAGAAAAAAATTCAATACATCAGAACTACTCCCCGCTCCTAAAAGCAGCCATGATAATATCTCCTTCACTGCAGATCTAGATCATGGAATAGGCCATGCCCCCTGATCTAGATCTGAATACAACCAAATATTGTCAGGAAACTGGCAGCTGCTAGCATCGGGGTGCAGGCCACACCTCCTGATATCGGACTGAATAAAAGATCATTAGGGGCTGGCAGCATTTAGCAGGAAGCAGGCCATGCCCCCACCATGCCCCTTGATATCAAACTAAATACAAGCAGATGGTATAGGGGGCTGGCTGCTGCTAGTAACCAGGAGCAGGCCACGCCCCCGAACAGTGACATAACATCCCATAAGGGTGGGGGAGCACCAAGGAGCAGCTCCAGCATCACAGAATTACAGCTACTGTGAGGATGGAAAAATGCACTATTCAAGTGATCCTAATATTCTATGAAGGTATGAGCATTACAATAATTTTGTATTTACCAGGAGTATACTTTTAATTCTTCAAGATCTCATTCACACATAGTACAGTAAATAAGATAGGGACTCACTTTTAAAGAAATGCTGGATGAGTGCAGTGGAACGATTTATGGTGGCTATTATTCTCACTTTGGTATTAAAACCACTCCTCAACATTGAAATTGCAACACCAAGAAGATAACGTCATGAATTATGGAAATCAAAGGATCAGTACCCATGTAAATGATGTGCAAAACATCTTGATTTATTCAGTACAGTGTATAAGTGCTATACGCACTTACACACCTTTGTATGCTATTAGTGAGGTTATTAATGGTTGTTGAGTAGAGTTGAGCGAAACGGGTCGGTCATATTCAAAAGTCGCCGACTTTCGCTGAAGTCGGGTTTCATGAAATGAAATCCGACCATAGCGTGAGGTCGGCCATGAGGTCGGCGACCAGAGCGCCAAAGTTTCATTTCAAAAGATGTTTCCAGCGCCCTTTTTCAGCCAATGATGGAGGACGCATACTGTGGGCAAAGCGATGACATAGGCATCGGTCACCATCATCTTTGAGAAGGGCGTGCAAGTGATTGGCTGGCTTTGTGTTGCGTCACAGGTTCTATAAAAGGGCGTGAACGCCGACCGCCATCTTACTTATGCCGATCTTAGCATAGGGAGAGCTGCTGCTGATTCTGTAGGGAGAGCGTTAGGCAGGGAAGAAGAACCAAAAAAACTGCTTCTGCTGTTAGCGATTTCCACTTATAACACAACACTTTGTGTGCAGTGACAGGGGAGGCTCTATTTTTGTGCATTAGCTCTGTTGGTTATTAGGCTGCCTTATAAGGCTCCCTGATAGCTGCATTGCTGTTTGCACACTGCTGTGCAAACTGCTTTTTTAAAAGCAAACATACTTTTCTTCCTCTTTTCTGCACAGTTACCAAGGCTTCATTTTTCCACCCTTTTGTGTGTGCACTGCGCAGCAGTCCTGCTTATTAGGCTGCCTGCGTCCATACTTGGACTGAGAGCATCATTGTCAGCGTCCTCAAATCTCTAGTGAGATCCAAATTCTCACCAATCCTATAGACACCCTCCACCTTGTCATACACCATCCAATTTCAGCCTGTTACATTGAGGTGTAATCTCTCCTGGGCCAGAGACAATAGTTCTGCGTCCTCAAATCTATAGTGAGATTCAAAATCTCACCAATCCTATAGACACCCTCCACCTTGTCATACACCATCCAATTTCAGCCTGTTACATTGAGGTGTAATCTCTACTGGGCCAGAGACAATAGTTCTGCGTCCTCAAATCTATAGTGAGATTCAAATTCTCACCAATCCTATAGACACCCTCCAGCTTGTCATTCACCATCCAATTTCAGCCTGTTACATTGAGGTGTAATCTCTACCTGGCCAGAGACAATAGTTCTGCATCCTCAATCTATAGTGAAATTCAAATTCTCACCAATCCTATAGACACCCTACACCTTGTCATACACCATCCAATTTCAGTCTGTTACATTGAGGTGTAATCTCTCATGGGCCAGAGACAATAGTTCTGTATCCTCAAATCTTCTACCTTGTTTTACAGTACCATATAGCTGGTGGTATTTTGGGTACATTTTCACAAAAATGAGCAAGTATGGTGGAAGACGCCATGGAAGTGAGCGGGGGTTGCCAGCTGGTATCGATGGTGGTGGTGATGGTGTTGCATCTGTTGGTAGTGGCAAAAGCACAATAGCACCTAAGGCAGGAGGTGTTGAGCCTGCGTCATCGTCTGGCTCCACAAGGCCTCGAAGGCTCTCTTTTCTGGGAGTCGGTAAACCACTTTTAAAGCCGGAGCTTCAGAAACAAGTTTTGGCTTACATTGCTGACACAGCCTCCAGCTCTCTCGCCTCCTCTTCTGAAGTTTCAAAATATAAAAGCACTGAGTCGTCATTGGAGGCTCCTGGTCAGGAACAACACCTTTCTTTGTGTCCTTCACCCCTACCAAAAGTGAAGGATGTGGCAGGCCACACTACCATGCCTGGGTTAGCAAGTCAAATCGTGAATTCCTCAGTCCAAGATGAATCTGACATGGAGTGCACTGATGCACAGCCACTGCTAGATTTTTCTGCTGGTACATTCACTCAGAGCACTACATTGTCCTCGCAGTGTACTGAGGCAGAATCAGACCCTGATGAAACTCAGGTGCCCCTTCCCGCATACTATACCACCTTACACCTTTGAACAAAATCCTAATGATCAGACAAAAGTTATCTGTAAGAAGTGCGCAAAGACCTTTAGCCGAGAAATTTGAATACCAGTTGCATGCTTAGACATTTAACCACCATGCACTTGCAAGCGTGGACGGACAACCAAACCTCATACCACATGTGCACCTGCTTCGAATGAAGGTAGTCAGCAACGCTACATCGCTTCCCCCACTGTAAGCCCACCAGTTAGCACACCACCAGCAGCAAATGTCGAGGTGTTATCGCAAGGGCAAAGCAGTCATGGAATCACAATGTTATTGCTACGAAAGACTGAATCTAGGCCATCAGCAACACCACCAACACCATCACCAACCCTCTCTCAGTCCGCCATGTCCACCGCTAGTTCCACCATATGCAGCTCTCAAGTCCAGCTCACTCTACCAGAGACTCTGAGTAGGACAAGAAAGTACTCATCCGCGTACACTGGCTTTGAACGCCCACATTGACAAACTAATCTCGTTAGAGATGATGCCCTACCGGTTGGTTGAAAGCAAAGCTTTCCACGAGCTCATGGCCTACGCAGTACCACGCTATGACCTACCCAGTTGGCACTTCTTTTCGCGAAAAGCCATCCCAGCCCTCCACGTGCATGTGAAAGACCGCATTGTCGATGCACTCAAGCAATCAGTGAGTGGAAAGGTGCACCTCACAACAGATGCATGGTCCAGTAGGCATGGCCAGGGCTGATACATGTCCATCACTGCGCACTGAGTTAATGTGGTGGATGCAGGGTCCACAGGGGACAGCGGCGGTGGGACAGTGCTGCCTAGCCCACGGTATAGGAAACAGTTCGCTGTAGGCGTTCGACCCTCCTCCTCCTCCTCCAGAAGCGAAAGCTTGTCCACAGAGCGCAGTCGCACGAGCACTCCATCCGCAGCTGTCAGTGTTGCACATGAGGTGTCCCACTATCGAACAGCTAGTGGTAAGTGTCAGCAGGCTGTGTTGAAGATGATGTGTTTTGGCGACAACAGACACACTGCGGAGGTACTGGCCGACTACTTGCAGCGACAAACTGAGTCATGGCTGGGCAGTCTACATCTTGAGGCAGGCAAGGTAGTTAGTGATAACGGCCAGAATTTTGTGGCAGCCATAGCCCTTTCAAAACTCAGACACATACCTTGCCTGGCTCACACCTTGAACCTGGTGGTGCAGTGCTTCCTCAATAATTATCCGGAGTTAACACCCCTGCTCCATAAGGTGCGAAGACTGTGCTCGCACATCCACCGGTCGCCCGTACACTCCAGTCGTATGCAGAAGCTGCAGTGATTGCTCCACCTTCCCAAGCACCGCCTAATTATCGATGTTGCAACAAGGTGGAACTCCACCCTGCTCATGGTTCAGAGGCTGTGCGAACAGAGGCAGGCTGTAATTCATTTGTGGGAGGATACACGGGCAGGCAGTTTGCAGGCAGACATGGAGTTGTCTGGTGTGCAGTGGTCGAAGCTGAAAGACCTCTGTAAAGTCCTTCAGTGTTTTGAGGAATGCACACGGCTGGTAAGCGCAGATGACGCCATTAAAAGCATGAGCATCCCACTATTGCGTCTGTTCATGCAAACTTTGACGCACATTAAGGAGCAGGCGTCTGCAGCCAAGGAGGAAGAGGAGGAGGGAAGCCTTGATGACAGTCAGCCATTGTCTGCTCAGGGAAGTCTCGTGGACGAGGTGGAGGAAGAAGAGGAAGAGGAGGAGGATGATGGGGATGATTATTTTGGGGAGGATGATGCTTCTCAGGGGGCAAGAAAAAATGTTGGCGTGGCAAGGTCAGGTACAGGGTTTGTGCGTGACTGGAGGGATGTGGATTTGCTAGAAAGTGCTCCTCCACCCAGCACTCGCAGTGCATCATTGACACCTGGAACATTGGCCCACATGTCTGATTATTAGGGATGAGCTTTCCGATATTGAAATATCGGAAATCGGCCCGATATTTGCGATATCGGAATTCCGATTTCGATATTTTTTTCATATCGGAAATCCCATAATCCTTCAGGTTCTGAGCGCTCCGTGGAGCCAATCAGGAGCTGAAGAATTGCTGACAACATTGTGTAACTCCCCTAAGCTTGGTAGGAGGTGATCAAACTTGCTAGCTAGGGGCTGCGCTGCAATTGGCTGGCTGGATGGTGTGATCAGGCAGTATAAAAGGCTGCGCCTGCCATTTTAGCCTCACTCTACTGTGAAAGCAGATAGGGATAGGTTGCTGTTGGAGATAGGGAGAGATCTCGGATCTTATAGCGATACAAATTGTTTTTCAGCGACTGTAGCAGCCCCTGTGTGTTACAGAAGCAGTCTTTTTCCTCACTGACCCCGCTCAGTTTCATTTTTTGTGCTGTGCAGGCTCTCAGTGAGGTGCTTAGTGAGATAGTGCAGAGCACATTCACTGCAGCTGCTGCAGCTCCTCTTGCTGCAGCACTGTGTGGTGTGTGTCTCACTGCCTTTTCTTTTCATCCCTTAAATCCCCTTCCCCTATTTTTTCCTAAATGTTAAACACTATATAGGGATTGTGCTGTGAGGGACCCAAACAACATCTGTGGCTGGTGCCACACAGCACCTGGCCCAGTCCCGGAGAATCCTTCTTTTTTGGTATCACAGCAGTGTCATTTACTGCGCTGTGACATCCGACCGTAACGTGTACACCAATACCACAAACACACGTTACTCTTTGCGTAGGCCACACTAGATTCAAGTAAAGTGTAGCAGACACACCATCATAATACAGTGCCATTAGTGTTTCTTATATCTGTTTGTAGTCCTACAGGAATAAGCACACTAATTCCTAATAATTACTTTCTTGCCATTCTGAATCCATCGATAGAGATGAAGAAGGCAGGGAGTAAGGGACGTCCCCGCGGCGGCCGCGGAAGAGGTGCATCAGCAGCTAGACATGGTGCACATCCAGAGCAAGCAGCAGGCCAAAGTCACTCAGCACCTACTTTCACCCGGCAGCAGTCATTTATTCGCAGCTTATTAGGAGCGCAGGGCCATAGGCTGATAAGAGAGGATCAAGTAGAAACCGTTGTTGGTTGGATGGCAGCTGAGGAATCCACCTCAATGAGCACAGCATCCTCACAGGACCTCTCCACCACATTGGGTCAGGCCACTGAAGAGCAGCACCCATCTGCCTCTTCACCGCCCACTAAATTGCCCAGACATTCAGAGGCCAGGAGCCAACCTTAATCCTCTTCTCAGAATCTGTTGGCTTGGAATCTGTGTGCCATCCAGACAGCACTCCTGCAGCTGAAGAAGAGGTAGTGTGCACAGATGCGCAACCACTGTGCCCGTCTGAGGAAGAAGTGGAGGGTGGGCCAGTGCCCACAGTGACCAGACCCCAGTCAGCAGATGATGATGAAACTCAGCTGCCAGTTTCTGCTGATGAAAGTGTACTAGATGACGAGGTCCTTGACCCATCATGGCATGCTGAGGGGCAGCAAGCAAGTGGGGATAGCTCAGAGGAAGAGCTTGCAGGTGTGGCGCAGCGTGGCTGTCCACGTGGGAGAGGAAGAGGGAAAAATTGGTTGTCGGCTCCCTCAACTTCAGCACCCGTTAGGAGCAGGGCTCTTTTAAAGAACATAAGGGGTGCGCCCAAGAGTTGTGGTGCATGGGCCTTTTTCGACCAAGTTGCAGATGACGTTACAGTAGTCAGATGCAAGCTTTGTCGACAAACTGTGCGGAGAGGGAAGAACGTCAGCAACCTTAATACCACCAATATGTTGACGCATGTCAGGAAGAGGCACCCTGTGGAGTGGCAGCATCACACCCAAGATTATTCGCCACCTGCAGCTGGTTCCCCACCTTCCACCTCTTCAGCCACAGCGGCCACCTCTTACTCCAGCTCGCAAACAGCTGCTCCCGCTTCCTCGCCAGAATGCCAGGGTGCATCTGCAGGCAGTGTTGTGCGGCGGCACACTGTCTGTACTTCGTCAGCATCAGCATCCCAATCGCTGGCATCCTCACACTCCCAATCCAGTGTGCAGCCATCTGTCACACAGGTGTGGGAGAAAAGGCGCCCGTACTCGGCAAACCACCCACGAGCACAGGGCATGAATTCTTGCATTGCCAAACTGCTTGCAGTGGAAATGCTACCATTCTGGCTGGTGAGCAAACCAGCCTTTATCGATATGTTAGGGTTTGCAATCCCACAATACAGCGTTCCCAGCCACTTTTACTTCAGCAGGCAAGCCGTCCCCGCCCTTCAACAGCATGTGGAGCGTAAAATTAAGCATGTGCTACAAAATGCAGTTAGTAGCAAGGTCCACCTGACCACCGACGCGTGGACCAGTCAGCATGGCCAGGGACGCTACATTTCCATCACCGCCCATTGGGTAAATGTAGTTGAGCCTGGAACTGAAGTAGACAGTGCAAGTGCTCGGGTCCTGCCAACTCCACGGATTGCAGGCCTCTTTGTACCAACCGGGCAATCTTCATCGGCCCGGTTGGTACAAAGCTCTGTGGGTGCCTCACAAAGGTCCAGGCAGGACACAGCAAGCGAGGAGGATGAGGAAGACTATGAGGATGAGCCAGAGGAGGAAAGTACACAGCGCTCTACTAGTAGTCAGATAGAGCGTGGATGGGGTGATGCAGAGCAGCCAGAGCACATTCCTCCAGCTGGTGACAGCGATGCATGGGCAGTTGGCAGTCTTCAGCACATGAGTGACTTCATGCTGCAGTGTCTGAGAAATGACCCACGCGTGGCTCGTATTCTCCACACAAATGACTACTGGGTGGCCACCTTCTTAGATCCACGTTACTGGGACAGCCTTCAAAGCCTAATTACACTGTTGAACCGGGCGTGTAAAATGCAGGAGTACCAAGATGCACTGGTTAATTCACTCATGTACTCTTTTTCCACCGCATAGCAGTGATGCGCGTGCACTAGCAGGCACCTCAGTGCGTCCTGGGCCCAGCGGAATCTGTTCAGAAGCCGGTAGCAGAAGCAGTACATCTGCTACTGACAGGTTCAGTATACCCAACCTGTTCTAACGGTTTCTGAACCCGCAAACAGTTCGGGCACCATCAGCACAGACAGTGCAACGCACTAGGAGGCAACGTTACCGTGACATGGTGGCACAATACCTCTCCACCCCTGTCAGTGTGTTTCAGGATGGATCTGCCCCCTTCAAGTTTTGGGTCTCCAAGTTGTCTACATGGCCCGAGCTTAGCCAGTATGCCTTGGAGGTCCTGGCTTGTCCTGGTGCCAGTGTGATTTCTGAACATGTCTTTAGTACAGCTGGCAATGTACTAACAGACCAACTTACCAGACTATCTGCTGCAAATGTGGACCGGCTTACATTCCCAAAAATGAACCAGGCCTGGATTTCTGGTGACTTTTGCTGCCCTGGGCCAGAGTAGACAGGTTACATGCATGGTTGGTAGCAGTATGCATGCTCTGTCAGCATCATCTGTTATGCTAGTGCTCTGGTCTTTACTACCAACATCTAGCTCCTGGTTCTGTGACTGACTCTTTCACCTCATACTGTTTTCCATGGGCTCTAGTACCGCCAGCTAGTGCCCATTTCCGTGACTGCTGATTTCACAGCATGCCGTGTTTCAGGGCTCTACTACCGCCAGCAAGTGCCCATTTCCTTGACTGCTGATTTCAAAGCATGCCATGTTTCTGGGCTCTAGTACCGCCAGCTAGTGCCCATTTCCGTGACTGCCACTTTCACAGCATGCTGTGTTTCTGGGCAACAGTATCGCCAGCTGTACCTCGTTAGACCAAAGTGGAAAAAAAGGACGACAGATGCCTAACACCTATAGGCAGAAGCACAAGAGGCGGGATCCAGCCACGCTGGCTGTTTCCTGGCAGTGAAGTGTGGACACAGGTGCCTCCCCAGAGGGGTAAACCTAGTTCCAGTATCGCCAGATGGTTCTCGGGAGTGTCCAAGGGCATGGGTACCTCCTGCTCCAAACCGTGTTTCGACAACGCTCGCCGTTACACGGTTGTGTCCGCCGCACTGTTCCACGCCCCCGCCGTACATCATTCCGGCTCAGTTTGCTGTTATCCATGGTGTCGGCAGTGTAGGAGCCCCCTACGTGGACTCCGGGACCTGGCGCTCAAGGCTGGTCTCGACAGTGCCAGTAGGCCCTCCTCCTCCCCTGCTGCAACTGCGGAGTAAAGAAGACTGTGTCCGGGTTGCGGGGGCAAATGTGGCTCTTGCACCTTCTGCCAAGAAGACATTACTCCGGTAGAAGACACAAGACAGGAAGACAGATGCAGAAGACCCAAGACAAGAAGACAGATGGAGATGTCCCTGGACTCTGTCTTTTTTGCTCTTGAACTTGCATCTTTGTGTGGTTTTTTTGGGCTTCTTGGCAGTGCTTTTGGATTATGTCACTAGTACATTGTGGTATCCGGGCTACAGTAATGTCAGCTGTTGCCCAGTACAGCCACTGGCACTTTTACCTTCTGCTGCTTATCTGGGTTCCAGTAACGTCAGCTGGTTCTCAGTAGAGTCAATGGCTTAGGTCCCTCCTTTGTGGTATCCGAGTTCCAGTAACGTCTGCTGGTCCTTGGTAGTGCATTCTGGCACAGGTTACCTCCTGCTTAGTTATCGGCCTCTGGCAACGTCAGCTGGTACCTGTTAGTTCCATTGGCTCTTATACTGATTTCTGCTGCCTATACGGATTCCAGACTCACCGGCTGGTTCTCTCAAGTTCCTGTGCCTACTGTTACTTCTGCGTATTTCCTCTGGGTTTGGGAAATTCTGCGACCAGCCAGTAGCAGGATAACCATAGACAGAGGTTTAGGAAGCAGTAGGAGTAGGAGCAGATGTACATGAACCAAAAGCAGAATATCAATATGCAGAATTACTGAATAACAGTAGTATAATCAGCAGAAGAAGACTAAGCATGGTTTCAAGGGAGTGTATCCGTTCCTCCACGTGGTGCTCCTGGAAACTCCCTGCAAAGCAAGGTGAGCTGAACGCGGACACATGTCAGTCAAAGGGCATATTGACACAACCACCGGCAGTTTTAACTTGATAATGTAAAATCACTAACCCTAACTATCCTTAACCCCTAACCCTACTAACCATAAACCCTAACCCTACCCCAACTAATCCTAACCCAAAGAAAAAACACAGCTGTTAAGAAGATGTTTTCCTGCTACAGCTTTCGCTCTGTGCATTTTTCTAGCGATTTTTTTGCTCCTCTGCCTCTGCAAACTCCTTCCCCATTATCCTGAGTTGTTTCCCCTCCATTTTATCCATTATATAGCACTGTAGTGGTCATTTTCTAATTCCAATTTTTTTTCTCCCATTGACTTGCATTGATATCGGAAATCGGAAATTCCGATATCCGATATTTTTTCAATATCGGAAATAGGAATTCCGATACGATATCGGGCAATATCGCTCACCCCTACAGATTATGCCTTGTCGATCCTGAAAAGGGACCCCCGCATTGCCAAAATGATGAACGATGACGACTACTGGTTGGCCAGCATCCTGGATCCACGCTAATAAGGCAAATTCCAAAACATCATGCCACAGGAGAACCTAGAGCTAATATTGGCTAACAAACAAGCAACTCTGGTAAACCGTTTGTTTGAGGAATTCCCAGCACACAGCGGCGGTGATGTTTTTCCGACGAGCCATAGGGGGCAACATGGAAATGGTGTTCGTGGTGCACACAGCCGAAGTGGCGTTGGACACAGGGGTTTCATGACCATTTTGTGGACTGATTTTTCAAGTACCGCTCACACGACTGGTAATACTGCATCGATCGAAAGTGACAGGAGACAGCAGTTGTCAACTATGGTAACAAACTACTTCTCCTCCCATATCGATGTTCTCCCTCACCGGCCATTCCCCTTTGACTATTGGGCCAGTAGGCTTGACACCTGGCCTGAATTGGCACAATATGCCTTACAGGAGCTCGCTTGCCCTGCTGCTATTGTGTTATCTGAACGAGTCTTCAGTGCTGCTGGATCAATCCTGACAGAAAAAAGGACCTGTCTGTCGACCCAAAATGTTGATGATATAAACTTCATTAAAATGAACCATGCATGGGTTTCAAAGGATTTTGTCCCACCCTCCCCTGCTGACACGTAGGTTGCCAGAAAAATGGCTTGCTTTTGTCCTCCTTTTCCGCGGACTTCTCCAATTACTCTATTTGCAGCTGCTGAAAGTCCAACATCAACATATGCCAATTTTTCCACCTCCCTAACTGGACTGCCTCCCCACCACAGGGCCGGGGTCACCACCTGGCACACGCACCCGTGCAAGTGCCGTTGCCCTGGACAGCTGGGTGGGCACACTCTTTGGCAACGGCACTGGCACAAGGTCCCTCATAGTAGAATCAAGTGTCTCTGATGGTGGGGGTGCACACCCGCCGTCAGACACACCGGCGTTCTATGAGGGGCCCTGTGCCAGTGCCGTCGCCAACGAGTGGGCCCCCCCGCTTGCTCAGGATCACAGCACTTGCAAAGTTGAAATACTTACCTCTCCCTGCTCCACCGCCGTGATGTCTTCCGCATTTCCTGACAGTGACATTCTGGTCAGAGAGCGCGATAACATAACGTCTGTACGCCCTGTGCCTAAACAGTCCAAGTGCAGTGAGATGGAAGATGGGGACGATGAGGAGTCCAGACTAGTACAGGGATTCTCTAGCGAGGAGACTTATTTAATTGTTTTCAATGTTGGGACAGCTATTTTTGGGGAGCACTATACTCTGGAGAATGATATATGAGGCCCACCATACACTGGAGCATTCCAAAGGTGGACATCAGACACTGGAGCAGCATTTACAGGGCCCATTATGCACTGGAGCATTAGAAATGGGACCCATTATATATGGAGCATTATTTGGGCTCATAACACAGTGGAGCTTCATCCATGGGGACCAACATATACTGTAGCATTATGTGGAGCTCATCATATACTGTTTCAAACATTATATGGGACCAATGATTCTGTATGGAGAAATATATGGGCCTCATTACTCTGTATAGCGCACTATGCGGTGGCTATAATACTGTATGGAGTAATATATTGTCTGTTTTTGGAGCTATTGGAGAATTTAAAATGGATATCAGTCATGAGATGTAAGAAGTGAAGTATTTTTCATTGTACTATACCGCTATTACTCTGCCGTATCAGAGGATCATGAATTGTGGCATGTGTTAAAGGAGCCCATTGACACTCTTTGGACCTGGGCCCATGAAAATCTGGAGCCTTCCCTACCCCCCCACAACTTTAGCCAAATAACCCCCAGTTTTCAATGCCTCACTATTATTATAAAGTAAATTAAGGTTGACCAGCTTAAGTAATAAGTATTTATGTTTTTGGCATTAAAATGAGCACTGTAGGTGTGTTTCCTGTCCTCCACTCCCTGCCTACCTTGGTTCCCCATTGACTTGCATTGGGTTTCGTGTTTCAGTCAGCCTTCGACTTTTCACGATAGTCGGCCGATTTTGTTCGACCCTACTTTTGAGAATGTCGGGTTTCATGAAACCCGACTCGACCCGAAAAAAGGCAAAGTCGCTCATCTCTATTGTTGAGGAATGTTCTGCCATGCTGAATGCACTTGGGCACACACAAATGAAGACTAGAGAGATATAGCCACTGTATATCATACCAACCCACAATTTTGAGATGTAGGAATGTTGTAGCTTTCCTTCATAAAAGCCTCTTCATGGAAATGCGCACATGGGCTCCTAAACAATGCAGTCTGTTATTGTATCAAAGACAATAGTGGAACTCATCACAGTAGAGGGTAAACCTCCATTGCCATTTTGCTTTGGATGTTGATAGCCTTTGTGAGCAGTGGCATGAGGTCAATTAAAAGGCCATCATGATGTAACACCTCAATGTTCCTACTCCTGGGATTTTCGCAAGGGGCAACTTAATGTACAGTAGTCAGGCTCCTCTAGTTTTTATTTCTGGTACACTAACAGCTTGGCATTGCATTAAGTTAGTCGTGGAAACAGAGGTATGACCACTTCTGGCCTAGAAGCTGTTTTTCACCACAACAACACAAAGTAGCATGTTGCTTATGTTTCTGTGAGCAACATGTGTGATCACAATGTGCTACCATGGCCTGAAGAATCTCCGGACTTGTCTCTCTTTGAGCACATTGTTGGTTGGCAATTGAAAATGGAGCTGCCTGCACAGGTTCTTGATGATGTATGTGCTCAAATGCATTCAGCACTGTAGACTGTAGAATTTGTCTGAGACAACCATTAATAACTTCATTGATAGCATGCGAAGGCTTGAAAGTGCATGTATTTCTCCAAGTGGCTGTCATACTTGAAACTGAATAAATTAAGATGTTTTGAAAAATTTGTTTCTATTTTTTCATCAACATGTCCATCAATCCAGTGATTTCACAATTCCATGACTTTTTCTTCTTGGTTTTGTAATTTTTATCTACAGAAGTGTATACATAATTGCAATCAATATTATTCAAACCCCATTGCAAAATAGGTTTGCTAGCAACATTTACAAACTTTCTGCTATTTGCAATAGGCCAATGAAGCAAGCCCAATATAATTGGCTCAATACAACTAATTCAGCAAATGATTTATCCAAATACATAGGAAAATACCACTTTAATGACAACTGCCATTTCAGAATTATTCAACCCTTTTATAACAAGCGTCGTCACACTTTTTAGCTGTTATGGCCTGCTGCAAATGTGATGCATAGCCAGACAACAACTTCTGGTAGCATTCCAGTCGAACCTTAGCCCATTCCTCATGGTCAATGGCTTCTAGATCAATAATATTCTTGAGTTAGCCCACCAAAGATTTTCTATGGGGTTCAAGTCAGTTTACTATGCAAATTAATTATGTAAAAATCATACAATGTGATTTTCTGGATTTTTTTTTAATTCTGTCTCTCACAGTTGATGTGTACCTTTGCTAAAAATTACAGACCTCTCTATTCTTTGTAGGCAGTGTAGCAAATATTTATTTTCCCCACTGTACATATACTGATTATGGAAACTTCACACTAGATCTCAAGCAACTTGGATTGTGTGCCTCTCCACTCTTCCTTCAGACTCTGGGAACTTGATTTCCAAGGTCTAGCGTGAAGTTTCCACAATCAGTGATGGTTTGGGGAGCCATGTCATCTTCTGTTGTAGGTCCACTGTGTTTTATCAAGACTAACGTCAGCGCAGTCGTCTACCAGGAAATTTTAGAGCACTTCATGCTTCTCTATTCCAACAAGCTTTTGGAGATGGAAATTTCATTCTCCAGCAGGACTTGGCACCTGTCCACACTGCCAAAAGTACCAATACCTGCTTTAAAAACAACAGTATCACTGTGCTTGATTGGCCAGCAAACTCGTCTGACCTTAACTCCTTAGAGAATCTATGGGGTATTGTCAAGAGGAAGATGAGAGACACCAGACCCAACAATGCAGACGAGCTGACGGCTGCTATCAAAGCAACCTGGGCTTCCATAACACCTCAGCAGTGCCACAGGCTGATAGCCTCCATGCCTCACCGCATTGATGTAGTAATTGATGCAAAAGGAGCCCCGACCAAGTAATGAGTACATTTACTGAATATACATTTCAGTAGGCCAACATTTCGGATTTTAAAATCATTTTTCAAGCTGTTATAAAGTATTCTAATTTACTGAGATAATGACTTTTGGGTTTTCATTGGCTGTAAGCCATAATCATCAACATTACCAGAAATAAACACTTGAAATAGATCACTCTGTTTGTAATGACTCTATAGAATATGAGTTTCGCCTTTTGTATTGAAGAACTGAAATAAGTTAACTTTTTGATGATATTCTAATTTTGTGAGATGCATCTGTATATAAATACAGTATATACAGTACCATGCTAAATTTTCAAGGCAGGTGTGAAAAAATGTTGTAAAGTAAGAAAGCTTTCACAAATTGAAGTGTTAATAGTTTATCAGATGCCTCCATGATTACATTTTTTATGCATAAGCATCTACCTCTATTTCTCAGCATTGAGAGCACAATTATCCCTGACCAAATTCCCAACTTCATTTGCTGAATTGCAGCCCAAAACTTACAAAAAAATCCAGCTTTCTTCACTGTTGCCTGCAGACACTCATTATTGTACTGCTCTGTCACACTTTGGCACACAAACTGCTTTCTTTTTACCGCAAAATATTTACATTTTTGCTCATCAATTCATAGCATCTTGCTGACATTTTTCTGCACCCGAGTTTCTATGTTTTCTTGCACAGTTGAGTCACTTGGACTTGTTTTCTAGCCAAACCTGTATTTTTTGGCTGCAAATCTTCAATGAAGACCACTTTTGACCAGGCTTCTCCAAACAGTAGATTTGTTTAGCTGGATTCCAGGGATTGCTGCCATTTCTGAGTGATGGCACTGATGGACATCTTTGGATTTCGAAGGAAAGTAAGCATGATGTGCCTTTCACCTGTTGCGCTAAGTTTTCTTGGCTGATCACTGTATATATAGTTCTCAGTATTGCCCATTTTTTGTGTCCTCAGTGATGAAAAATACAGGCAGATATTTAACCATCTTGTGGTACCATCAGAAAGGCATCTGATTAATTCCATATGTATTCATCAGCAGGAAAACCACCCAGCTATACAGTCAATGTCATTAAGAAATACCTTCAGCATAAAGAATAACAAAGGACACCTGGAAGTGATGATATGGCTCCCACACATTCTTGATGTCAATATTATTGAGTCTGTATGGGATTACACGAAGAGATATGAGCATTGACACAAACCTAGCTGTAGAAGAACAGTAGTTAGGTCTCCAATATGTTTGGAACAACCTCCTTGCGAGTTCCTTCAAAAACTGACGCAAGTGTATGTAGAAGTGATACTTTAATGTTGTTTTTAAGGCAAAGAGAGGTCACATGAAATATTGACTTGATTTAGATTTCTCTAATGTTCATTCACTTTGTATTTTGTTAATTGATGCAAATTAACTATTAACACTTTTCTTTTAGAAAGCGTTCTTACTTTTCATCATGTTTTCCATGCCTGCCTAAAACTTTTGACAATGCTGAATATAAATATTACCATCACTGCCTTGACTGACATTTTACCAATATCAAAAAATGATCATATAATTTTAACCCCATCAAAGCAGCGGTGTCATCGCTAGCAATATGACAATTAATTCTCTGAGCAGCATACCTTTACCTACCAACATCCTTTCATTAATTCTTAATTTGTTTGTGACTGTTATCCGTGATAGCGCTGCCTCATGTGTACACAAATCTAAGACTAACCTATTTGAGCCTTAGAGAATCAAGCAAAGTCACGTGCGGGGAGGACAAGCTAGAATAAATGTTTATGTGCTTGGCTTGACATGCAGATATGTGAAAGAAATGCGCACGGGGGAGTAATGTTTGGTGACACATTTGTAGCACTCACCTCCGCAGGAGGAATCCCCTCAGGTGGCTGACATAACAGAGTCACCTCCTGATCCAAAGACACTTCTCTCGATAATGGCTCCTTCTCGAAATTCTTCCTGAGGTCTTAATGAAGAAAACAAAACACAAAACGTGATATTCTAAAGGTAAGGATGAATCAAATGCAATATACGAGTACGTGAATTAGAAATGCCCAGGATTTAATATCAGGTAAGTCAGATACACAGTGACATTGAAACGCTGGTGGAGAAGTAGAGGAGCAGCCAGATTGCATTGACTCTCCGGTGCATCTCCTGCCAGCTATGCATAACCACATATTACAGCGTGACAGTGATAGAGAGTGACAGAGAAGGATGTATACGTAGTGCCTTCCCCTCCCCTTGGGGTCCGCAGGTCTAAAATAAACCGAATTCCACATTCATTTAGCCTGTTCATCTACATTTTGATTTCTCCTTGCTGAATCCCTGCTTAGAGCACACATGGCTGGATTGCAAGTGACAGAAATTGACGTGGGATGCACAGTCCCTCGTAGCTCTGCTATACCGGCACCCTGTGGCAAAACATACCAGCTCAGTAATAACACAGGCCACCTCTTTGCTCACCTGTCTTCTCATGTTTGCTTTTAGTGCCGTAAAAGAAGCCTGACAACTTGGTTCTACGCAGAGAAAATGCTCGCTTATATTTACCGTTCGGAAAGAGCAGGCCAGAGGATTGTCAGCAGCCCCATCACGCATCCTATATCTATGATGTAAAACTATGGATTAGATGAATAAACAGACACATGCCTTGAGGAGCCTACAGTCTGTAAGGCACTGGAGTGAGGTGACATGGTGGCAATGACATGGAAATACAGTGCAAAATCAAAGCCTGGTCTATTCTGGAATGAATGTGTTGATGGCAAGGCCAGGCAGACGATACAGAATATCTGGAGGCATAGATTAGCATTGATGAAAGTCATTTAACAGAATGATCTTTTACCATTTAGAAAACCGAGAAAGAGAAAAAAAACAGTTATGCATAAAAGAAGAACAAATCATTCGAAAAGCAATGAAGTTGTAGTCTAGAAACAATTAATTGGAAAACATTAACGATCAGCAAAGGTGTGATTTTCTAATTAATGATCTTCTATTCTCTCATTCTTTATCCACAGAGATTCCTTTATATCAAGAGGATTCGTTTTCATAGTTATGTAGGTTGAAAAAGGCAAACGTCCATCAAGATCAACCTTTCACAATCAATTATTCTACATTCATCATTAGATTATTAAAAGTCTCAATAACATTTGCTTTAAAAAAAGCATTCAGCCCTTTTAAACATCATGATATATCATTTACCGTTACGACCTATTGGGGCATTCCGCAGTATGACTAACTGTAAAGAATCCTTTCCTACAGTATATATAATGTATATGTCATAATCGTTCCTTTAAATATGTAAGGAATTATCCCTTGCCTTTTATAAAATTACTATATAGAGGCCAGATGCTGTCGCATTGGGAGGGCGGTAATGTCACGATGGGGGCAGACTTTGCAGCATTAAGAATCTCTCCCCCCATGTGCTCACCCACCCTCTCTTTTACCATGTGCTGACTTCTCCCATCTGTGCCCTCTTTGACCTGTCCACCCAGCAGATCACAGAGGATACATTTTGTGAGGTAAAATATTGTTTAAAAACAGTCAGTGAAATATTTTACCTCACAAAATGAATCCTCTGTGATCCCCTGCTGTAATATCAGTATTGTCTTTTGCTTCCTCCACTGCGCAGGAGATGTGGTATGCTCCGTACACGGTCAGGCACAGACAATTTTTAAAATGAACTTTCGTTTGTGGGAAAATCCCTTTAATGTGACCGGCTTCCTCTGCCTGTAGACACATCACGCATCTGCTGCCGGGATCAGCCAAATGATTCACTGCGCCTGCGAGGAATTCACGCAGGCACAGTGTGATGGTGTTCCACTGGTGGTACCGCGGAAGAGGCTGAGTGAGTGTGTGAGTGTGACTGTGAGTGTGTGACTATGTGAGTGTGTGAATGTGCGAGTGTGTGAATGTGAAAGAGTGTGAATGTGAAAGAGTGTGAGTGTGTGTGTGTGTGTGGTGCATACGGCGTATAAAGTATGTGTGTGTTGCGACGGTATTCCGCTGGTGGTACCGTTCAATGGGTTGGTACCTGCATCATTTTCCATACTGAGACACCCATCACTTGGGTGTCCCAATATGGCTGTCGGTGAACTTCCTCCGCTTGGAATTCTGGGATATGGTGACATCTGGACAGAACAGGAAATTAAAACATTACAAGGCAATTACATAAATAGATTGGAAGTAATAAAAAATGCATTATTTGCATTAATCAGATATGAAATACATGTGTGTTGCCCATACTGCCAGCTTATCCAGTTCTTCGGTAATATACAATTAGGCAGAGTTTTAAATATTCTACAAAAAGACTGAAAAAAATTGGGACTAACAGAGAGCCTTGTGGTATTCGTCTGCTTACTTTAGCCCATTTTTGGATAGAACTATTTACAACCCTTTGTTTCCTATACCTTTAATATATGTGGTCCTCTATTCTAGACTTGTTCTGAATATTCAGTACAAGACTGTTGCATGATGGTGCAGTATTTCAGACTGCACCATTAGCAGTGCAAACTAAAGCTTCCTGCTTTCCTCTTGTCAGTGGCCCTGAAAAATCAAAGCGATAAAAGCTGTCCATGTTCTGCCACTGGATGTTCAGGACCAGTAGATACATTTAGCCTGAAGAACCCAATACAGAAAAACTATTACTTTTTCATCTACCCACTAGCACACTTCAGTTTCAATTGCTATAGAAATATACATTTATGGCTGTATATTCAGTTTACGGACATCCAGTATATATATAATATGCCATACTGCCCTCACACAAATCTGTAGGTTGGTTACTGGGAAAATCGGTTGGTTATGATGCCATTCTCTCCATGGAGGAATGTATCTTCGGCATGTAGAGAGACAGATACTATTTATAAAAGTGACGAGCTAGTGGAAACATTAGAAAATCACTTAGGGTCTCCATAGAAACCAAATGTTCTATGTATGTTTACTAACGTTTGGAATATCTGAATATTTTTATGTTTTAAACAATGGAAGAAGTTGTCCTGTTTCTGCCCAAAAATGTATCTTTTCAGGTTGTGAGCTTTCCAGAATGAATCTCTTTATATAAGGCACTACTGCTTAAAGGGAATCAATCAGCAGGTTATTGCTATGTAATCTGGCAGCAGAATGATGTAGGGGCAGAGACCAGCCACGTATCGTTGTTTAGAACCTCATCCACACTACTGATTAGCAGCTTCCTGTGTACATTGTATAGTGATCTCGTGGTTGGATGAGGACTTCAGTAGCAAGCTTGTCCTGTAGTGATAAACTCCTGCTGATAAAACACTAAATGCATTGACACAGCAAAACACAGCTTAGTAGCAGGCACATCACTGTAATCAGGGTGCTGCCCCAATATCATTGTGCTCACAGAATACATAGCAAAAACCTGATGACAGACTAACTATAACCCCTTAAAGTCCAATGACAGACACAGTCCATCATTGGACGTCTCCCCCAGTTTGATGAGGGCTCGGGCTGTGAGCCTGCATCAAAGCCGGGACATGTCAGCTGTTTTGAACAGCTGACATGTGCCCGCAATAGGCGTGGGTGGATCACGATTTCACCTGCGCCTATTAACTAGTTAAACGCCGCTGTCAAATGCTGACAGCGGCATTTAACCAGCGCTTATGGCCGCTCGGCCGGAAATACGTGCATCACTGACCCCTGTCACGTGATCGGGGGTCAGCGATGCATTGACATAACAACCAGAGGCCTCCTGGAGACCTCTATGGTTGTTGATGCCGGATTGCTAAGAGTGCCACCCTGCGGTAGGCGGCGCTCATAGCAATGCAGTAATTTTGCTACATATAGGCGATCTGAGCATCACCTATATGTAGCAGAGCCGATCGAGCTATGGCAGCTTCTAGCCTCCCATGGAGATTATTGAAGCATTCCAAAAGTTAAAAAAAAGTTTTTAAAAATATGAAAAAGTAAAAAAAAATTATAAAAGTTCATATCACTCCCCTTTCGCCCCATTCAAAATAAAACAATAGAAAAAAAAAATCAAACATATGCATATTTGGTATCGCCGCCATCAGAATCGACAGATCTATCAATAAAAAAAAGGATTAACCACATCGCTAAACGGCGTAGCAGGAAAAAAAATCAAAACGCCAGAATTAAGTTTTTTGTCGCTGTGACATTGCATTAAAATGCAATAATGAGCGATCAAAAGATCATATCTGCACAAAAGTGGAATTATTAAAAACGTCAGCTCCGCCCACAAAAAAATAAGCCCGCACCAACCCGAGATCACGAAAAATGGAGACACTACGGGTCTCGGAAGATGGCACAATTTTTAAATTTTTTTTTTTACAAACTTTGGAATTTTTTTCATCACTTAGATAATAGAGAACCTAGACATGTTTACTGTCTATGAACTCGTAATGACCTGGGGAATCATAATGGTAGGTCACTTTTAGCATTTAGTGAATCTAGCAAAAAAAACAATCAAAAAACAAGTGTGGGATTGCACTTTTTTTTGTAATTTCACTGCACTTGGAATTTTTTTCTCATTTTGTAGTACTTGACATGGTAAAACCAATGGTGTCGTTCAAAAGTACAACTCGTCCCGCAAAAAACAAGCCCTCACATGGCCATATTGATGGAAAAATAAAAAAGTTATGGCTCTGGGAAGAAGGAGAGGGGAAAATGAATATGCAAAACCGAAAATACCTCTGGTCATTAAGGGGTTAAATGGATCTTGCCACATACTTAAAGCCTCTCAGACTATGGTGATATTTTTCCTTTTTCATACATGTAGGAAGATGGATCAAGCTATGGCTGCTCCTTGCCGGAGCTATCGGGTCTGTCACCAGTGTGGCCGGGGGAAGGACTTTTTGTCCAGAGCAAACCTAAACACAGGACTGAAGGGGGGAAGGTCAGAGATAATTAGAGGCAAGCGCGCAAGGTTGGGGCTCTTGGCGGGAAGACAGCTTACACAGAGGGAGACGGTTGACTCCATCTCTGCTGACCTTGACCAAAGATTCAGCCCTCTCCGCAGCCTATTCTCCTCTGCACGCACTGACTGTACAGCTCTAGACGCTAGGAGACTTCCGACGTGTAACCATGTGGGCCCAGACAGACCGATGCCCCCAACTATACGACGCGACGCAGTGCTAGGCCGCCTCACCACCCGGCTTCAGAAGGTGCAGCCACGGTTGTTGCTCCAGGACTCCGTTCTCCGCTCTCTATGTCACAGAGCTCCTCCTGTTCCACGCCATATACCAGGACCGAGAGATCTCACCAGGTAAAACTAGTAACCGCCGCTTCAGTTTAGAGACTGTGTTACAGCTTTATCTGGGACCGCTTCAACTACTTCTCATGCCACCTTCGGTGCCATTGTGGAATCTTCCAATCTCCTCCTTCCAGGACCCCCGGACTGATAAGTTAACTTGTTTAATACTGTTCATAATCTGCATCATATTTTGTTTATAATTTGTGTACCTCTTAACCAGTCAAACTCTCGTGCTCCCTGCGCAGAGCTTTTACTGTTGATTTCCTTTTTCTGCACAAAATACCCATTAACTCTTGCTCTGCCTCCTGCTCATCACTGCATCCTGCATAACTGCTACACCCTTACGTACACTTAAAAAAGATTTGTTGCATGATTAGGTCTTCTATATAAATCAGTTTTTAATCAGTTTTTAACCTCTTTGTTAATTGTTCTTTTCCAGCCATCAGGGTGTTGCCACATCCAGGAAAACCCTACTGCAGATATTGTTTTGACCCTCTTCGGATGGGATAGATACCCGTTACACAGTCTGGATAGCCGTCTGGAGCACATCAATCAGCCAAGCTGGGTGTGATTACAGCATCTGCATTCAATCTTTTCCTACTTGAAGTACATCACTCATATCCAGAGGTGTTACCATAGAATCTGCTGCTATAATAATAATAATAATAAATTTTATTTCTATAGCGCCGACATATTCCGCAGCACTTTACATTTCAGAGTCGACTTGTACAGACGATAGACATTACAGCATAACAATAATCACATAGATCATAACAGATGCTGCTAGACCATTCCTGGATTGGGAACCATCCAGATGACAGGAAGAGCAGAATTAACATGAAGGTTGATATTTGAGGAGAAAGCTAATCCTTAACCATCAGAGTCATGTTAGAATTCCGGGAAGGAGGCTGTATATTGGCATGATGAAAGATTGGGACACTTAGGCCTCTTTCACACATCAGGTTTTCGCCGTCAGGCGCGATCCGGCGCTTTTGACAGAAACCGGATCCGGCGAAATGCAATGCCGGATCCGGTTTCCCCCCCATTGACTTGCATTTGCGCCGGATCGCGCCGGATGGCCATGCGTTTCATCCGGTTTTCGCCGGATCTGGCAATGTGTCGCGATCCGGCGTCTGGAAAAAACGGTGACTGTAACGTTTTTTGTCTCCGGCGAAAAAGCCGGACACGCCGGATCCGGCGCGTCCGGCTTTTTCACACAATGAAAGCCTATGAGTGCCGCAATGCGCCGGATCCGGTTTTTTGGTCTGAGCATGCTCAGTAGCTCTGCCCACAAGACATATATAAAAGCAAGACAGTGGGACCCATAGCCACACCCAACATGCCACCCAAGACAGCAACCAGGCGCAGGAGAAGGCAGGAGACCACTGCAGCACCATCCGCACCACCACCACCCCAAATGGAGCAGCAAATAGAACATGCTGAGGAGGGGAGGCCAGCAGCAGATGAGAGACGGTAATTATCAAATAACCCATTCCTCCAAACTAGGGCTATTGAATATCAAGATATTCATTGGCCCTTTGTTTCTCTTTATTCAACAGCCGCCCAATAGATGCATCAGCAGCAGCAGCAGCAATGGCAGCAGCTGGAACACCACCCACAGGCATGGAGTGTGGCCACCAGGAAGACAGCACATCATCTTCTGGGAGCCCTCCCTCGCATCGTCAGCGTTTGACGGTAAGTTTTTATTTCCAAAATCCATCTTCTCTGTTATATATGTCTATTCATTGCCTTTTATTTCAAAACAGGAATCACAAGATGAAGAGGAGCTCCCAGAAGAAGGAGGAAGGGGTGGACAGACACCTGGAGTGGGCTCACAATTGGTAAGTTTTTTGCATCAAATGCAGAAACACAACATCACACTACACACAACACATAGAAAACAATGTTCTGCAGACCACACACAGCAAACAAATGCCTACATCCAAAGACATAACATTTTTTGTTTTCTTCTCTAGTCTTCCCAATCTGGTGCTTGGCCAAGAGGTCCTCGCAGTGCCTCCCAGGGTCGTCGGCGACAGCAACGCGGCGGTCACCAGCGTGTAAGTATAAATATTTTTGCTTTGTTTTTTTGCACTTTTTATTTCATTTCTTTTGTGGAGGCTAATTATGTTATTTTTGTCTTTTTCTTTAACAGCCTTCACAGCGTGCTCCCGACTCTGACGGTGAGGATGGAGGGATTGATGTGGACCGCCTCATCGATCTCGTCAGAGAAAGGGAGCCGCTCTGAAATATGGCTGACCGCCACCACGCTGACCTGATCGTTACCCGACGACTCTGGGAGGAAATCTGTTCGCTCCTTGTTGGCCGCTGGGAGGACCTCGAAGCTCGGGCCCAGATTAAAGAGCGTAAGTATATACAGTACCGGTTGCTTGATGTAAACCAGTGTTTCCCGAACTCCAGTCCTCGTGGTCCCCACGGATCATGTGTTCAGGATTTCTATTTACTATACCATGAGGACTGGAGTTTGGGAAACACTGATGTTGTATACTAACCACTCCTTTCTCGTTTCAGGGAACAGAATTGTGAATCGGTGGCGGTCTGTGAGAGATCGTTTCAAGAAGGAGTTCAATAAAGAGATGCGGGCCCCGAGTGGATCTGGAGGACGCAGGAGCAAGTACAAGTACGCAGAAGCCCTGTCATTCCTCCGGGAAACAATGGTCACCAGAAGGTAAATATTACACACCACATGTGAAAAAAAATGTTATATGTAAATTTTTTTTCAGCCAGGGCCATACCATGTCAGTATTTTAATTGTTTTTTTTTCTCTTTATTCCACAGCACGGTGAGCAGCACTCGGGAGCCGGCACGATTGGACCCTTCTGAGGCGATCCCTGAGGAGACCGGCACCGAGGGACACTTCGACCGCCCCGGTACATCTGCACCTTCCCAGCCTTCCCACACATTCGACCCATCTGTCCCATCCACCAGCACAGGAGCATCGTGGCCGCCTACATTACATGAAGCTGCTGGTGAGGAGATCGCTTTCCCTTTACCCCACCCTTCTGCCCCTGCCACCTCTAGTACACCTGCGGGTACTGGGCGGCAGCGGCAGAGGGGTCAGGAAAAGACTTATGCGCCAGAGTTCTTGCATCTGAATGCATCTTTCCAGAACTGTCTAAAAGTCTTGTCAGAGCAAATCTCCGCAGGCTATCAGCAGATCAACTCCAGCATTCTGGAGGTGAAGACACTTCTGCAAACCATGCATTCAGAAGCAAGATCTTCGCCAAACCACACCTTTTTCAGGTCTGTTGTGGAGCGCATGGAAACGCTCTCTCCTGCCCAGCAGATGCATGTAATGCATTCATGCCACGCTGCTCTCCAGCAAGTTACCTCCCAACCTCCTCCTCCTTCCACCGCAGTAGTTCCTCCACCTGCACCCCCTCCAGCCACTTTCCATCCTCCCCCTCCTATTACATCTACACCCCCTCCAGCCACTTTCCATCCTCCCCCTCCTATTACATCTACACCCCCTCCAGCCACTTTCCATCCTCCCCCTCCTATTACATACCATCCACCTCCAGCCACTTTCCATCCTCCCCCTCCTATTACATACCATCCACCTCCCCAGCACCATCCACCTTCCCAGCACCATCCACCTCCCCAGCACCATCCACCTCCCCAGCACCATCCACCTCCCCAGCACCAGCAACCTCCCCAGCACCAGCAACCTCACCAGTACCAGCAACCTCCACAGTACCTGCAAACTCCCCAGTACCAGCAACCTCCCCAGTACCAGACATCTCCCCACTTCCAGCAACCTGCCCCTTACCAGACATCTCCCCACTTCCAGCAACCTGCCCCATACCAGACATCTCCCCACTTCCAGCAACCTGCCCCGTACCAAACTCGTTCCCCATACAACTTGCCATCAACATCATCTGCTCCTACAGTCCCTGCCCAACCCTCCACTCCACCACCCACCACCTCTTCTGCTTCCCACATGTCCACCCATTCTGTAGTTTTTTCCACACCTTCACCTCTAACTGTTCCTTCCCCACCACGATCCCAGTCCTCTCTCCACACTCCCAGTGTCGAAGTGTCCCGCAGCCCCTACAGCAGTATTTCCACCACACACTACACAGAATTATAATGTGTGTATTTAAATAAAAATGACCAGTTTTATGGTTTCAGTTTTATAGTTTCAAAGTTTTATTAAACAAGTTTATTAAAATTTTAAAAAAGTTTACTAAAAAAAACATTTTTCAATAAAAGTTAAATTATTTTACACTGGTTGTCTGTCATTTCTTTCTGCGGCGAAAAAGGTTAAATACAGGGTATTTAAAAGGTGAAATGGTATTCAAAACTAGGTATATAACTGTGGGTAAATTTTAGCTTTTTGCCACAGTTGTGTTCCTGGTTGTGTTTGAAGCAAAGTATTTCACCTAAAAAGTTGTGTTTATTGTTGGTGATTTCCTAACAATGTACACAACTTTTGTTAAAAGGTGAAATACTTTGCATAAAACACAACCAGGTACACACCTGTGGCCTAAAGCTAAAAATAGAGACCATGACAAGATAGCCAACTTTGGTTGGCAAAGGTATATACTGTTGGTACAGAAGGTACACAAGTTTGGTTAGGGCACAAATCTTTCACACTCTGTCATCCTGCCAGTGTACTCTGCCTTGAGGTGACATAAAGTATAGTGCAAAATTGTCCCTCATTACTGAAACCGTCACAGAACTTCTAGTGGTAATGTCATGGTAATCTTGCAAGGTGGTTTCTTCAGAGGTGTCCTCAATGGAAATGGGTTCCTTGCAGATAACAAAATTGTGGAGTACCACGCACGCTTTGATCACCTCGTCCACAGTTTCTGTCTTGAGGTTGATCGCAGTCAATAGGACCCGCCATTTGGCTGTCAGAATACCAAAGGTACATTCAACCATTCTTCTTGCTCTTGTGAGGCGGTAATTAAAAATGCGTTTTGGTCTTGTCAATCCTCTGCTAGAGTACGGTTTCAAAAGGTGTTCTGACAGCTGGAAGGCTTCATCCCCTACACAGACAAATGGCATAGGTGGACCAGATGTTTGCGGCAGCAGTCTAGGTGGTGGGAACTGGAAGGTGTTTCCATACAGTTTACGCCCCATGGCAGACAGTTTGAAAACTTGAGAGTCATTGGAGCGGCCATAGGCCCCAATATCAACCGCAATAAATTTGTATTCCGCGTCAGCGATGGCCATGAGGACAATTGAAAAATATTTCTTGTAATTGAAATATTCCGATCCCGATCCAGCTGGCTTTACAATGCGGATATGTTTCCCGTCCACAGCGCCCAAGCAGTTTGGAAACTGACATATCTGTTGAAACTTGTCAGCAATTTCAATCCACCTCTCTGTTGTGGGCTCTGGTAAAAACTCTTCAGCTAAGGAGTCCCACAGTGCACGGCATGTGTACTTCACAATTCCAGATATGGTGGAAATCCCGAGTCTGTACTGGAAATGCAGTGACGAAAGGGATTCTCCAGTTGCAAGAAATCTGTGGGGAATTAAAAAACAATAAATTAGTTTTAAATCACAGCATTACATACCAAAACTGACCTATAACACTTGGAGATACAAATTACCACCAACAAGATTGCAGTGAAAGTGTGCTCTGATGCAATCATATCCAATAAATGTGGCTTACCTTAAAGTCACCATCAGACGCTCTGCGGGTGAAACAGAGAAACGGCAATAGGTGTCCGCTTTTCTTATGAGGTGTGCAATGCGCTCCACCAAGTAATCAAAATTCTCCATTTTCATCCTAACATATCCAAAAAATGTATCCGGGTTTCGTCAAAGGTCCATGCATAGTGTAGAATAGACCCCACGCGTCATTCTCTTGGCTGTGATGGGGTGGATCCACAAACGTCGTCTACGATGCCTGATGCGCTGCTGTCTCGCTCTCTCCTTCTCCAGAACAATCACCCTCAAACGATTGGCCTCCGCTGTAAAATCCGCCAAATTCTTCAAAATATTTCCAATGACAACATCCATCTTCGCCAGTAACTTGCTCTTCTCTCCAACCTGCACTTTCTCCTCTACAACCTGTCAAAGAAGGGCTGTAGGAACATGCTATATATAGTTTTCCAGTAGCCAATCCCGTTCGGAAGGCCACAAGGGTCAATTTTAAAAACCGGATCCGGCGTAATCCGTCGAAAAACGGATAGAAAAACGGATGAACCGGATGAGACGGATCCTGTTTTGTCTGTCCAGAAAAAGACGGATCCGCCAGAAAACCGGATCCGTCACATCCGGTTTTACGAAACATTTGCCGGATCCGGCGTTCCGGCACGACGCCGGATCGCGCCTGACGCCGAAAACCTGATGTGTGAAAGTAGCCTTAGAGTATGTGGCACGTTATACTGGCCATATATATTAGATTGATTTTGATATAACTGACTGACCACGTAATGTGTTTGGTGGTGTTCCATATCTGCCTTGGTGGCATATGTCTGGACAAAAAAGAATCAGGCTGTTGGATTTCATCATGCCCACCATCTTTTTTTCTCAGGAAAGATCAAACATCAGTGTCTGACAGTGTCTTACTCCCATCTCATAATGTGTGTGGGCAATCAGGATATTTAGTGTGTTGCCATTTTTACAAATTGTCTCTTCAGAGAGGAAGAGGACTAGTACTCTAGTGCCACCTATTGGAAGTAGCAATCCTAAAAGTCAATGTCAACCCTATAACGAGCCTTGTATGACATAGGAGAAAAGCCAAACCAGAATCCCAATTTGCAGACACTGTGTTTCGGGGTACTGCCCCTTGTCAGTGCAAAGTGTGAGATCTGGTTTGGCTGTGTGAGAGGCATCTGACTGATATCCAAGAAGTATCATTTCTCCTTGTGGACAATGACTTGCTAAGCATGCTGAGATGAGGAGACTTAAAGCCGCAATTCTCCTTTGGGAAATATGCAAATTGTCTCTTCAGAGAGGAAAAGGACTAAAACTCTAGTGCCACCTATTGTAAGTAGCAATCCTAAAAGTCAATGTCAACCCTATAACGAGCCTTGTTACATGACTTACGCTAAAAGCCAAACCAGAATCTCAATTTGTAGACACTGTTTTTCGGGGTACTGCCCCTTGTCAGTGCAAAGTGTAAGATCTGGTTTGGCTGTGTGAGAGGCGCCTAACCGATATCCAAAAAGTATAATTTCTCCTTGCGGACAATGACATGCTAAGCACGCGAAGATGAGGAGACTTAAAGCCGCAATGCTCCTCTGGGAAATATGCAAATTGTCTCTTCAGAGAGGAACTCTAGTGCCACCTATTGGAAGAAGCAATCCTAAAAGTCAATGTGGACCCTTTAACGAGCCTTGTTACATGACTTAGGATAAAAGCCAAACCAGAATCTCAATTTGCAGACACTGTGTTTTGGGGCACTGCCCCTCGTCAGTGCAAAGTGTAAGATCTGGTTTGGCTGTGTGAGAAGCGTCTGACCGATATCCGAGAAACACAGTATCTGCAAATTGAGATTCTAGTTTGACTTTTATCCTAAGTCATGTAACAAGGCTCGATAAAGGTCGACATTGACTTTTAGGATTGCTACTTCCAATAGCTGGCACAAGAATTCTAGTCCTCTTCCTCTCTGAAGAGACAATTTGCATATTTCCCAGAGGAGCATTGCGGCTTTAAGTCTCCTCATCTCGGCATGCTAGCATGTCACTCTCTGCAAGGAGAAATGATTCTTCTTGGATATCGGTCAGACGCCTCTCACACAGCCAAACCAGATCTCACACTTTGCATTGACGAGGGGCAGTACCCCGAAACACAGTGTCTGCAAATTGAGATTCTGGTTTGGCTTTTATCCTAAGTCCTGTGACAAGGCTCGTTAAAGGGTCAGCATTGACTTTTAGGATTGCTACTTCCAATAGCTGGCACAAGAATTCTAGTCCTCTTCCTCTCTAAAGAGACAATTTGCATATTTCCCAGAGGAGCATTGCGGCTTTAAGTCTCTTCATCTCGGCATGCTAGCATGTCATTCTCCGCAAGGAGAAATGATACTTCTTGGATATCGGTCAGATGCCTCTCACACAGCCAAACCAGATCTCACACTTTGCATTGACGAGGGGCAGTATCCTGAAACATAGTGTCTGCAAATTGAGATTCTGGCTTGTTTTTTATCTCCTAAGTCATGTAACAAGGCTCGTTAAAGGGTCCACATTGACTTTTAGGATTGCTACTTCCAATAGGTGGCTGTTATGATGAGTCACCGCAGGAGGAAAAAAACAAAATACCAGCTAAGTCCAGAAAAAGCAGAGAGGTTGGCAGCTATCGGATTGCAGACCCCTGAACCTATCCACAACAACTAGCAGTAGCCGTGGGGGGTTCCTACGGTGCCCTAGACCCCTCGATAACAGCCGGAGAACTATATAGCCTATAGACAGATAGGGGAAAAAATAAACTGCCCCGGAGCAGACCCCAAAGCAATAGGCAGCCCCCAACATATAATGACGGTGAAGCAAGATGAAAACACTAACAGATAGAAAGATAGGTTGAGCAAATGATGGGGCCCAAGCTAACTACATAGGACAAGATAGGAAAGCTGCTGTCTGCCATCCGCAAAAACCCTATCAAAATGAGCCAACTGACTGATAGGAAAAACAGGCCCTGAAGTCGCTAGGCTTCAAAAAGACTATATCAGCACTCAGGTATATTCTGAAGACAGAGCAAAATATCAACAGATCAGAGACAAAAATGAAATTCAGCTCACCCCCGGCCGGGGATGGCAGAACTCCCAAAAAACAAGGCAAAACAAGAACAAAACTGAAGAGTACAAAGCAGAGCAGAAAAACTTAGCTTTGAGATGCAGGAATCAGACTGGTCTCCAAGAATCCAGCAGGAAAATCACCAGCCAGGAAGACGGGCATCGGCAGCCTTATATCCAGTCCTCAATTCCAGCCACCCAGTCATCATCTAGCTGCCCAGGTGTTTGGTAATCAGTCTCACTACCTTCCTTCACTAGAGGAGGGAGTTCATCAGACCTCAATGGTGAAGGGAAAAATGAACTCACAACAGTACCTCCCCCTTGAGGAGGGGTCACTGAACCCTCATCCATGCCACCAGGGTGATCCGGGTGAGCCCGATGAAAGGCACGCACCAATCTTTCGGCATGAATATCAGAGGCAGAGACCCAGGAATTATCCTCCTGACCATAACCCTTCCACTTAACCAAATACTGGAGTCTCCGTCTAGCCAGACGGGAATCCAGTATCTTCTCTACCTCATATTCCATGTTACCTTCAACCAATATAGAGTCAGGAGGTGCCACCACAGGAACTACTGGTTCAACAAACCTCTTCAACAAGGACTTATGAAACACATTATGAATTTTAAATGTGACAGGAAGAGCCAACCGAAAAGAGACCGGATTAATAATCTCCAAAATCTTGTAAGGTCCAATAAATCTAGGCTTAAACTTAGGAGAAGCCACCTTCATAGCGATATTTTTTGATGACAACCAAACCATATCACCCACCTTAAACTGGGGACCAACGGTCCTACGCCGGTTGGAAAACCGCTGGCCTTTTCCTGGGAGAGAGACAACTTATCCACTACTTGGTCCCAGATCTGTTGCATTCTCTCCACCACAGTGTCAACGCCTGGGCAGGCAGAAGGCTCCACCTGCCCTGAAGAAAATCAAGGGTGAAAACCAAAGTTACAAAAAAAAGGTGACATCAAAGTGGCAGAACTAGCTCTATTATTTAAAGCAAATTCGGCCAAGGGCAAAAATGAAACCCAATCATCCTGATCGGCAGAAATAAAACATCTCAAATACGACTCCAAAGTCTGGTTTGTTCTCTCCGTCTGCCCATTGGTCTGAGGGTGAAACGCAGAGGAGAAGGACAACTGAATTCCCAGCTTGGAACAGAAAGTCCTCCAAAATCTAGACACAAACTGAACTCCTCTGTCAGATACAATGTTCTCAGGAATCCCGTGCAAGCGAACCACCTGTTGCAAAAACAAGGGCACCAACTCAGAGGAAGATGGCAACTTAGGGAGTGGTACAAGATGGACCATCTTAGAGAATCTATCACAAAAAACCCAAATAACAGTCATTCTCTGAGAGACAGGCATATCAGAGATAAAATCCATTGAAATATGGGTCCATAGCCTCCTGGGCACCGGCAAAGGCATAAACAAGCCACTAGAGTGAGAACAAGGTTTAGACCGGGAGCAAGTCCCACAGGACTGCACAAAATTCCTGACATCACGAGACAAGGCGGGCCACCAAAAAGATCGACTCACCAGATCTCTAGTACCAAAAATACCTGGATGACCAGCCAATGCAGAGCAATGAACTTCAGACATCACTCTCTTCCTCCACTGGTCAGGAACATACAACTTTCCACTGGGACAACGCTCAGGTTTGTCCTCCTGAAACTCTTCCAAATCACGTCTCAAATTGGGCGAGATGGCAGAAAGAACTACCCCCTCGCCTAAGATGGTAGCAGGCTTAGTCACAACAGGAGAATCAGCAAGGAAACTCCTAGAGAGGGCGTCTGCCTTGACATTCTTAGTGCCCGGAAGAAAAGAGACCACAAAATCAAAACGTGCAAAAAAACAAGGCAAAACAAGAACAAAACTGAAGAGTACAAAGCAGAGCAGAAAAACTTAGCTTTGAGATGCAGGAATCATACTGGTCTCCAAGAATCCAGCAGGAAAATCACCAGCCAGGAAGACGGGCGTCGGAAGCCTTATATCCAGTCCTCAATTCCAGCCACCCAGTCATCATCTAGTTGCCCAGGTGTTTGGTAATCAGTCTCACTACCTTCCTTCACTAGAGGAGGGAGTTCATCAGACCTCAATGGTGAAGGGAAAAATGAACTCACAACAGGTGGCACTAGAGTTCTAGTCCTCCCTCTCTGAAGAGACAATTTGCATATTTCCAAGAGGAGCATTGCGGCTTTAAGTCTCCACATCTCGGCATGCTTAGCATGTCATTCTCCGCAAAGAGAAATGATACTTCTTGGCCATTTTTACATTCACTCATATTCTACTATTTAAGCTGCTATCAAAAATGCTTCCAAATAAAGCTTCAATACACACAATTATGAACCTCAGTGAAGAAAACCACCTTACAATTCTTAAAAAGTGCACTAATACAGTATCCAAACAAAACTACTATATAGCGCTGACACCATGTTTATGTCCCATGTGCTACCAGAAAACTGCCATTCATGTGGACCATGTGATTACTAGCATCAATATACAAACAAATATTATGACCTAGGTTTTATAAGTCACTTGCCTGTAAAAAAAATACACTATCTGACCAAAAGCATGCAGATACTGTTCTTTTCATTAGGTTTAGGTTCTCAAATAATTTTAAACTCAGCCATTGAAACAATACAGAATCACACGCATGCAAGCTCCATAGACAAATATTGGTAATGAGAGCTCAGATAGTGTCCTTACAGTAGAGTAATGTTAGTGATACAACACACAAATACATTTCAGACAGTTGTATGCTTCCATCTTTGAGGAAGGCATTCCAATGCTCCAGCATGGCTATACCTTGTGCAATAAGTCCAGACATGGTTTAAAATGTTTAGTGTGGAGGTACACAAGAACTCTGCACAGAACCCAGACTTTAACCCCAATGAACATCTGTAGTAAAAATTTTGCTCACGGGAAAGCCCTTTTAGAAGAGATGCAGATCGATCTGCAGAGTATCATGTTTAAGTCAAATTTCCTGTAATCTGTGTTTCCATGCAAATTCAAACACTCTGAGATTCGATTTGTGGCTTGCTAGACAAAAAATTTAGCTGGCACTATTTCACCCGCTGCCGAAGCATTCAAAAGCAGGTTTATGTCTGTTTGTGTTGCTGCGCTGGCTTCTCCACAATGTCCTGCTGCTAAGGCATATAGCAGATACCTTACACTGGGGAAAACAGACCCTGTGTCATCTGAGATCAGCGGTTACCAGTGGAGCACAGTTTATGCATTAGAGTCATTTTCCATCTTTAGAGTCTCTGGGTAAGGCTTATTCTAACGTAGAGTGTAATTTCTTATGGTCAGCAGGGTCCCCTTGCTCTTTTTCTTTCTTCTGTACTGTGTAAGTGTGTAAGCTCTTCTGTTCAGCGGGTTCTTCTCTCCTGTAGAGCATAAGCTCTTGTGGTCAGAAGGTTCCTCTCTTTCTCTCTGTGCTGTAAAGTGTAAGCTCTTATGATTAGCGGGGTCCTCCTTCTGTCTTTTCTGTATAGTATATGCTCTTATGATCACCAGGTTCCGTTCTTTCTTCTGTAGTGTGTAACCTCTAGCAGTCAGCAGGCTCCTCTCTTTCTCTTCTGTAGAGTGTAAGCTCTTATTAGCAAGGTCCTCTCTCACTTCTGTAGAGCATAAGCTTTTATGGTCAGCAGGTTCTTCTCTTTCTCTCTGTTCTGTAAAGTGCAAGCTCTTATGATAAGCGGGGTCCTCCTTCTGTCTTTTTTGAATAGTGTAGGCTCTTATGATCACAAGGTTCCTTTCTTTCTTCTGTAGTGTGTAAGCTCTTGCAGTCAGCAGGTTCCTCTCTTTCTCTTCTGTAGAGTGTAAGCACTTATTTGCAAGGTCCTCTCTCGCTTCTGTAGAGTGTAAGCTTTTATGGTCAGCAGGTTCTTCTCTTTCTCTCTCTTCTGTAAAGTGTAAGTGTCACGGGGCAGTAGGGAAAAGGCAGGAGACATAGAACCTGGGCCCCTGAACTGCTCCTCAGGCTAAGGAGGTGCCCTGACTTTCCTTAAATTGCGGGTACACTTGATGGTAGTGAGGCCCAAGTCCCTGATCTGTCCCTATCTCCTGTTTAGCCCTGAGCTAAACCCACAACCCCCTCCCCAGGAGGTGAGACAGGGAATAAAGTGAACTGCACCAAATAACACACAATGGAAAATAAAACAGACACCACGAGGTTAAAGCAACTAAAAACCCAAACTTAGCTTTATCTGCTACCAATGCTCCAAGCAGCAGAGAAAGGCACCCGATCAGCATTCAGCAGCAACTCCACTGCTCCAGATAAGCTGAACCCCCTCTCCACCAAGGTTGATTAGCAAATGACCAGTATTACCAACAATGAGCTAAGCACCTGATGACCTTTTATAGGAAGGAGGGGGGTGGTCACCACCTGCTGGCTAATTAAACATGTAGGAACACCAGCGGCCACCGGGGGGCAAACCAGCAGCAGAGCAACTACAGTTGTAGTAACACCAGTGGCCATTGGGGGCAACAACCCATATTAACCCCCCAGGGCCTGAAAGGAAAAAGGTTTCTATAAGAGAGTTCAGATTCTGACACAGATCCAAAAATGTATTGTGACGGTAAACTTTTATGATTGGTTGAGTCCTCTCACTCTTCTGTCAGGTGTAAGCTTTTATGATCATCAGGGTCTCCTCTTTCTTCTGTAGTGTGTAAGCTCTTTTAGTCAGCAGGGTTCTCTTTCCATCTTTTTTCTGTAGAGTGTAAGCTTTTATGATCAGCAGTGTGCTCTCTTTATCTTCTGTTGAGTGTAAGTTCTTATGGTCAGTGAGGTCCTCTCTCTCTTTTCTAGTGTGCATGCTCTTGCGGTCAGTGGGTACCTCTCTCTCTTCCAAAGAGTGTAAGGTCAACGGGGTCCTCTATCGCCCTCCTGTAGTTTATAAGATCTTATAATCAGCAGAGTCCTCTCTCTTCTGTAACATGTAAGCTCTTATGGTTAGTGGGATCCTCTCTTTCTATTCTGTGGTGTGAAACTTTTATGGTCATCTGGGTCCTCTCTTTCTTTTGTAGTGTGTAAGCTGTTATAGGTAGTGGGGTCCTCTCTTTATTTCTTCTGTACTGTGTAAGCTCTTATGGTTAGTGGGGTCCTCTCTTTCTTTTATGTTGTGTGGAAGCTCTTATGGTCAGTGGGATCTTCTTTATCTCTCTTCCCTGGTGTGTAAGCTCTTATGCTCAGCAGGGTTCTCTCCATCTCGTCTTTGGTGTGTAAGCTCTAAAGCCCCCGTTACGCACAGCGATCTCACTAGCGAGATTGCTGCTGAGTCACAAGTTTTGTATCGCTGATCGTGCTCGAATGGCCAGGACATTTTTTTGATCGTTGGTCTCCCACTGGCCAGCACACATCGCTGCATGTGGCAGGCGGGAGACCAGCTATCAGCGAGCTGGAGCCTGGTAACCAAGGTAAACATCGGGTTTCTAAGCGCTGCGACCCGCTTAGAAACCTGATGTGTACGTTAGATACCAGCGTGCTGGTGCAGGGAGCTGTTAACCAAGGTAAACATCGGGTTTCTAAGCGACACGCAGCCCTTAGAAACCCGATGTTTACCTTGGTTAACAGCTCCCTGCACCAGCACGCTGGTATCTTAACGTACACTGCGGGTAGCTAAGCGACGTGCGTCACTTGTTACCCACGTGTCGCTGTTCTGATCGCTGCTGAGATCTGCCTGTTTGGCAGCTCACCAGCGATCATGTAGCGACACACCAGCGATCCTGACAAGTTCATATCGTTGTCGGGAACGCTGGTGAGTCACTTTGTGTGACGGGATCCTTATGGTCAGTGGACTCCTCTCCATCTCTCCTGTAGAGTGTAAGCTTTTATGAGCAACAGGGTCCTCTCTCTTTTCTGTAGTTTGTAAGATCTTATAGTCAGCGAGATCCTCTCTATCTCTCTCCTGCAGAGTGTAAGCTCTTATGATCAGCGGGGTCCTCAGTCTCTTCCGTGGTATGTAAGCTCTTTTAGTCAGTGGGGTCTTCTCCATCTCTCTCCTGTAGAGTGTAAGCTCTTATGGTCATCAGGGTCCTCTCTATTTCTTCTTCAGTATGTAAACTCTTATGGTAAGCAGATTCCTCTCTATCTCCTGTAGAGCGTGAGCTCTTATGATCAGCAGAGTACTATCTCTCTCTTCTGTAATTTGTAAGCTCTTATGGTCAGTGGGGTCCTCTCTCTTCTGTAGAGTGCAATCACTTATGATCAGCAGGTTCCTCTCTTTGTCTCTCTTCTGTAGAGTGTAAGCTCTTTTGATCAGTAGAGTCCACTCTCCCTCCTGTAGGGTGTAAGCTCTTATGGTTAGTGGGGTCCTCTCGTTCTTTTATGTTGTGTGGATGCTTTTATAGCCAGTGGGGTCCTCTTTATCTCTCTTCCCTGGTGTGAAAGTGTGGCGCCCCTGAGGCTCAGTCGCCACAGAGGTACTGCATCTCCTCCTGAGGTGTGGTGCCCCACCATCCAGGTAAGTTGAAGGCTCCTGACTACACTCCAACACCTGCATCCCACATAACACAGTAGTTCAGCAAAGCCACATTGCGGCTCCCTGCTTGGAGTGTAGCAGAGCACCTTTGGTGGCTCCCTGCTTGGAACACGAAACGTGCTAGGAGGCGGGTGGAGTTAGAATGCATAAAACAGCGGGAAGGTTTAGGATTTCAGTCAGTCAGTCAGAGAGTCACTCAGAAAGGAGTGAGGAAAGAAGATCCCTGAGAGAGGGATGGAGGAAAGAGGTGCTGCAGCAGACCTCAGTGACCTGGGTCTGCTGGCAAGGGAAAGGAAAGAAGGAGAAAGACATTGAACCGAAACCTGATCTTCCATAAGAAGGAGAGACTAGTACGGAACGAAGGAGTAAAAGGGAACAGAGGACGTGGGTTAGGAGAGAACCCTGCCTAGAAGTTCTAAGCGCAAGGCCGGGGCCCGGTCCCCGAGGTTGTATGGATACTAATGGTCCTACAGAAGACACCAGTGGAGTAGTGGGCTGTAAATGCACTACTCCCATCTAAGACTTGGGGGCATAACAGCAACATTGATAGTGAGCCGGGACTCAGGAGTAAGGAGTCCCCGAAGCAGGCTACAGCTGTCTGCCGTACAAGTAGAGTTCTTGGGAACATCTGTCAGGAGGCACTCCAGTGTAACTCAGTACTGGGAGTACTTCACACTTGAAGGCGCTATAAGAGGAGACGTTCAGAAAGGCACATGTTGGCGGAGTTTTGGAAGGAAGCATTCCATCTGACCTGGAGGTTGATTGAGTCCCTGACCCGGAGGACACGGCACGGAGGCAGGCACCTGTATGTGTACTACAGACTGTGAGTAAAGCTTTGGAACTACAAGTCCTGGTGTCCTCCATTCATTCTTGCGCCAACGTACACAGCACCGCTACATCTGGGTACCAGCTTCTACACCGCTTGTGCCTCTCCTCTCCCCCTACATTTACACTGCCCTGGGGCTACAGCTCCACCTGTGGGGAGCTTCACCATCTTGGCTGCAACACACCACCAGCCCCAGAGGATCAGCATGCAGCGTCGGCTCAACATCTCAATTGTTGAACACCACAGGTGGTGTCACAAACTATTCCATTAACTAAATTCCACCATTCAATCTCCCCTAATACTTGGGCGCCTAGGGCCACGGACCGGGTCACCGCTGTTGTGACACATCCTGCTGACACCGGCCCGGTACCAAGTACCCCACGGCCCTGGGAGGGCGACCCAAAAGCTCTTATGGTTAGTGGGGTCCTCTTTCTCTTCTGAAGAGTGTAAGCTCTTATGGTCAGTGGGGTCCCCTCTCTCTCTTCTGTGTTGTGTAATCACTTACGGTCAGCAGGATCCTCTCTTTCTCTCTCTTCTCTTGTGTGTAAGCTCTTATGGTCAGTGTGTTCCACTCTATCTTCTGTAGTGTGTAAGCTTTTATGATCAGTGGGGTCCTCTCTTTTTCTCCTGTAGTGTGTAAGCTCTTATGTTCAGCGTGGTCCTCTGTCTTCTATTGTGTGTAAGCTCCTATGGTCAGCAGGGTCCTCTTTCTATCTCTCATGTAGAGTGAAAGCCCTTATGATCAGAGGGATTCTCTCTTGCTCTTTCTTATCATGCCATGTGCATTTTCTGAGCAATTGGCTTTCCAGTACTGAGATGCACAAGAATTTATTCAAACTTAATCCAAACTGTTACCCAAAAATTTAGAGAAATCTGCTAATTCAACTCTCAAAAAATTGGCTCATCTTTACCTTTTAGTCCGCTTCAATAGGTTATGCAACAACATGTGAAGGTTTTTGGAATGGGATGTCGAAAGATCTCATAAAGGTGATTATCAAGTGTACACATAGTGTGTAGAGTATATAATTGTTTTTAATTGTATCATTTGCGATCATGTAAAGTTATTTCGGAGACATTTTAAGAGTTTTTATGTTCTCATTAAAGTCACATTGTGCTGATTTGGCAAATCATGCATTTCAGCACAAACCGTATAGTCACAGATTTTTCACTGACTGTTCCTTGCTCTGTTTACATGGCATTACTCAATTATTGGATGCATATTTATATAAGCAAGGCTGCCGTGATCATTTCTCTTGATGAACACGACAGCTCAACTACTCCAGTCCTTGTCAAACACCACTTCCTTTACAAACCCCGTCATTCAGCTCATGCTAGCAATAAAGAAGTAGTAAAACATTTATTAACATATCCACGTTATCTCAAGTACATTCATAAACCTGAGAGTGTTTGTCAATGAACTAGATTAATGACACAATGGAAGATTTACTAAAGTACATTCGTGAGTTTTCTGGTAAACTTACTGAAAAAAAAAGAAATATATTTGTTAATATTTATTCCATTTGACATATTCATGAAGCAAATACTCATGACTTGTTTATCAAACTGCGACCTGTTGATGATCTATCACATACTGCATTAAGAAAGAGACTTATGCTTCCCTCTTATAATAGTCTAAATCTCCTTCAGTTTTCTTCCTATACATATTTTGCATTATATTGTTGTGCATTTTGTTTTAGCAAATCAGATAACAAGAGAGGAGCGAAGTTCAATATGTATGGTCTTAACATGAAAAGCATGTAGGTAAGTGATTGCAATGAATAAGATTATAAAATAATTTGACTTCTATAGTGCCAACATATTCCGCTGCACTTTACAATTAACCGAGGTCATGTACAGACAATAAAGACATTACGAAGTAACACAACCAGTTATTTAAGGATCTGAAAAGGGATCTGATCAAGAGAAAACTGGTGCACTTTGTAAACTAGAAGTCAGTAAGACCAATAGTTTATATAAAGTAATTGTCATACTTTATTTGTATGAATGATCTTGACGTGAAAAAATGAAACCCCCACTATTTTACACATTGCAGAAGACTGCATCAGTCATAAAAAGCTGATATTATCTAAGGAAGGCCATGAAAGCTTCCCAATGATGCTTTCAGCTATCACATCACAAAGTATAATGGAGCCAGTTAGTAGGGATTATTATTACCTCTATAAAAGTCTAGGCAGGGAATGCAGTAGCCAGAGCGACTGTTTACAGATATGATATAACTAATATCTGTTCTGCTGCATTTGATTTACATTTACACATTGTGACTCTGAGTTCCTTCTCTCTGACAAGCCATGAGTTTGGATAGTCAAGGAATCCGAAGTCAAAAGCCAGGAGGGTACTTCATAAACAGATGGAAGAGACAAAGGTCAGATAATGGTCTGAGATCAAAACACCAGGAAGATAGCAGATCAGCACAAAGAGGTTAATCAGATGGATGGGCAGAACAAGGTCCAATGTCAGGAAACAAAAGATCATCAAGCAAAACACAAGGTACAGAGAAAACCAACAACACTTAGGTGAAGCTATGTCTGGCAGAGGTCTGGGACTAAAAGCCAAGCTAAGTAGCGGGGCAATCACCTAAGACAATGAACACATAGAAGCAGCCAGTGGCCCCCAGTCTCAAATAGGATGACCAAGCTGTCAAGCACAACACAGAAAGCTTAGCACACCCCTGCAGCAGACTGGACACTGAGCTATCAATCAAAGAACTGACTACTTTAGCATGCCCCTGTACCAGATTGGACGGTTGAGCCAACAGTAACTGAATCCCTAACACATTAAGGGGTGGAATCGTGACTCAAATTTTTATTTCTTCATGACTTAGGAAAGTCTGACTGACGGCTTCACTGTAATGACCCCTCCCAAAACCCACACTTACCCCTTCTTAACTTAAATAAGACACGACTGCGTGACATTGGATGTAAAAGGCCACAGCAGCCCCGTTTATTAACACCAAACAAGCAATAACATTTTATCCATAAACGTAGAAATATTCCATAAACATAACCACCAGCAAAAGGAGGGGGGGTAAATGAAGAGTCCATTGTACATGATTGCAACACCAGCTCCACCACGTGCCCTCAGCCGCACCACACCGGCTCGAGGACACCCAGCCGAGTGTTGCAAAACCCATTGTACATGATTGCAACACCAGCTCCACCACGTGCCCTCAGCCGCACCACACCGGCTCGAGGACACCCAGCCGAGTGTTGCCCAACCAATGTCCTGCTGGGACCCAGCCCAGCAGGGACCCACGTTAACATGCCCCGCTGTGACCGAGCACAGCAGGGTCCCACGTTAACATGTCCCGCTGTGACCCAGCACAGCTGGGACCCACCTTAACCAAGTATACCATTGCACCACCAGGGGTAACCCGCTCCTGCACTGGGTTCACCCCCCGCTCTTTGTGCAATCCACCGACTTCAAATACCCCCCTCCTTTCCGCCGACTGCTGCGACAACGTCAAACCTCTTCTTCTCTTCACCATGTCGATCTCCAGAAGATCCTAAAATTAGGGCGGGAGGGCGGGACGATTCCAGACGTCTGCAAGGTAAGGAATGACCATCCCCCCACAGTTCTGCCCTATATATCCATCCCACTACTGACCACTCCCTGCCAACTCACATTGCACAATAAGCCCCATAGCTCCAACCCACACCTTCCCCACAAGCACAAAGCACTACTGACCACTCCCTGCCAACTCACATTGCACCATAAGCCCCATAGCTCCAACCCACACCTTCCCCACAAACACAAAAGCACTACACCTTACCCTTCACTAACCCTCAGGCCTAGCATCCCTCCTTAGTCATGTGCGCCCTCCCTGTAGCCCCTTTGGGGCAGGCGTCCGGGCTTGCCTTGACTTAGTAAAGTCTGACTGACGGCTTCACTGTAATGACCCCTCCCAAAACCCACACTTAACCCTTCTTAACTTAAATAAGACACGACTGCGTGACATTGGATGTAAAAGGCCACAGCAGCCCCGTTTATTAACACCAAACAAGCAATAACATTTTATCCATAAACGTAGAAATATTCCATAAACATAACCACCAGCAAAAGGAGGGGGGTAAATGAAGAGTCCATTGTACATGATTGCAACACCAGCTCCACCACGTGCCCTCAGCCGCACCACACCGGCTCGAGGACACCCAGCCGAGTGTTGCAAAACCCATTGTACATGATTGCAACACCAGCTCCACCACGTGCCCTCAGCCGCACCACACCGGCTCGAGGACACCCAGCCGAGTGTTGCCCAACCAATGTCCTGCTGGGACCCAGCCCAGCAGGGACCCACGTTAACATGCCCCGCTGTGACCGAGCACAGCAGGGTCCCACGTTAACATGTCCCGCTGTGACCCAGCACAGCTGGGACCCACCTTAACCAAGTATACCATTGCACCACCAGGGGTAACCCGCTCCTGCACTGGGTTCACTCTTTGTGCAATCCACCGACTTCAAATACCCCCCTCCTTTCCGCCACCGCGAGCACGTATGACACCTTGTACGTGCGAGTACCACCACCAAAAACCCAACCCGAGCCGACTCTGCGGCTCGAGTAACCAATGTTTCTGTACCAAGACCAATCAATCAAAACTGATCCCCATTAGACCTCACAATGCCAACCTACACCAAAATACCAGTACAACAAGGTCAGCCACACCCAAGACCTGCAACTAGCCAACCGCATCGTCCAATCCTATGCACCGCCTGCGTGACCAGTCCCCAACCTGAGCCGCCGCCTCTGCCTCGTTGAGACCGCAACATTGCAGGCGCCTCCGAAAATTATACTTCACCTAATAATTAATCAAAGCCAAACATTATTGCCGTGAACAAAAGAACCTACATTGGTTCCCCAAACCTCCGATAGATTCTTGAAAATGTGCCCAGTAAAACCCACTATGTAGTCATTCCAAACAGGAGCCCCTATGGACACCAACATGAGCACGGCTCCCAGGCAGAAAATTGCACTCCACCTGATAATAATCAAAGCCAACCATTATAGACGTAACAACAGAACCTACACTGGTTCCCCAACCTCCGACAGATTCTTGAAAAACGTGCCCCACTATATAGTCATGAACAACAACACGAGCATGGCTCCCAGGCAGGAGCATTCAGGCCCGATGTCTCAGATCAAACTCCTTGATGCCCCAGCGACCAAGTCTCCACCACACACGTGCAGTACCAAAACGCTGTTGGTCCCGTCAACCCTGCGTGATAGCATCTATCTTAAAATATCCACCCAACTAGAAAACATAAACCAATCCACCCCGTAATCACCACGACCCGGAACGAATTAATTGTGTGCATCACCCGTGCACTTCGAACCCAGAATCACAACACTATTGTTGCCACCCTCTTGCCAAAAGTGAGATGTACTCCGCACCCATTCCCCGCTGAACTGCGGATTCGACACTACTCACAAAAGAAAGAAAAGCGACTCCACACCACCTGAAGTCCAGGAAAACTCAGACACACATCACTTCTCCCGAAAACCCCAGACACCATAAACCCGGGCCATCCGTCAAAACATTGCACTCACCGGTGCCCGATGCTTGTCCACCACTCAGCCTTAAAGCACCGCAAAAAGCACCCCCAAACGGAGCACAGCCCCAGATGATTACCAGGTCCTTAGAATCATTAAAAGTCAATGCACATCGCACTAGCTTCCCCTGCCACAGCGTACCACCAGCCCAACATTAATGAAAGTAATGTTATAGCTGCAACCTGCTAACCCACTACCTAAAGTACACCTCCCCCGCAGCAGCGCTGCACCACAACCGTGTCCCCATAATACTAGCCGGTCCTGACAAGTGCGCATAACGGAATAAATGACATAGCCATGTATTGCCGGACGGGCTACACCCACGCGGGAGACCATTCACACGGCCATCGAAACAACATGTCCTGCCTCATGCTCTATACAGAATTCCTGACAAATGGAACAACACCCTCTGGATAAACAAACCGTTCACCAACCAGGACCCCCGAGACCAGTAAAGCACACGCTGGGTTACCCAACTCAAATGTTGCATCATCCTTGCGCAACACTTCACCCTGGCCCCCCCGTCCGGGGGCACCCAAAAAGAAAAGACTCTAAGGAGAGCTGTATACCCAGAAGGCAAAGCAGGACCAGCTGCACCCACAATAAACCTCCTAGCCCATTGTAACGAAAAACTATCCACTCTGTATAATAAACTCCTACGTAGCTACAATCAACGGCTGTAACAAATACCACCCGATACAGTCTGCCAAAAGCTCAATCGGCAACCCTAAAGAACCGCAGTGAGAACCCACCAGTCCTTACGTACAAAAGTTGTTAAAACTGCCCCAGGGCAGCCACGACCAGCAAATTACCGTAAGAACGCCATATGACTGGAGATCATGCAAAAACCCCCAGTGGATCGTAGCCCCACGTATTCAATAACCAAAATCAAGCCCCCAAAAACAGCAGCGCGATATACATGGGAACCTAATAACGACCCCCGACCTGACACGATGTACTCGTTAACCTAACCTGACTTAGACATAGGGCCCCAGGTGAATCAAACACTTTGACTTATCCAAACACATGATAACCGCAACAACGCCCTGAGCATGAAGAAACCCAAAGTAGTCAAGGGTTGGACCATGAACAGAAATAAGCACACCACCTTCCCTAATACCAGATAGTAGTTCCAGGTTGGACCATGAACAGAAAATAAGCACTGCACCATACCTAATACCAGATAATCCCCGACTACCACACAGAAACCAAACCACGGACCTTAACAACCGGACATTGACCAACCATAACCCCAGCTCCACGCCATATCTACGTATCCCCAGAAATTAACCAGGAAAACAAATCCGGTAAAAGGTCAACTCCAAGCCCCCCCGGGGGAAATGTCATCCATTGCTGCCAGAAAGGCAGGTTCCCGAAAGATCTGCCGTCCCAAGCATCTCGACCTCACCAGAACGTCTGCCGCAACAAAACAAAATGCCCCTATTGAACATGAAAACCCTTAGTACACTCAAAGCCCCTATTGGAGAACCGAACCCGGCATATAAATAAAACACACCCTAATGAAAACTCGACCACCTACCCCCTCACCTCTGACCAGCAATAGAACACACCCCACTGTAACGTGAAAGATTAAGCCGCCCGATGCACTACCCAAACAGATCACCACGTCAGTGAACTGCCATCCAACCCTTATCAAATACTAGGCGCGGCGATAATCCTCCAGCCCAAAGACCCCATGCCTATAACAATAAACCATAAAACTGGCATGGATATGGCTATCCACCACCGCTCTGCCAATATCCGTATCACCACCTGAATTACTCACAAACCGCCATGGAATCACCACCAGTCATACACAAACACCCAGAGAATGCAAGCACAATTATACTAACCAAAATAAAATGATGTCGTCACCTATAGATATACCCACTATCATAAAAGCAAACTAGCATGAAATTAAAAAATACCTCCCAACACTCATGAAGTGCACAAAACAGCCTCCAGGACCACAAAGCAACCATTCCCTCACAGATTCGAACGCTGTCCACATGGACCAGCCGCGCATCTTTCCGAACCCCCAGACAAACACCCGAAACCATACGTAGCAACACCCTTCCCAACCAATATAATGTAGACATTAATAAAGGTTTAAGTGAGCCTTACTTACTAGGCTGACTCCGCGGAACCCCACGGAACAGCCGTCACGTGTCCTCCGCATCGAGCACCGCAACTGCGATCTTCTCCATGGATCTACGCCGACTGCAGCCCTCCTGGGCCGCAGCGCCAGCGCCCAGACCGACTGTCCGTCCGGGAACGCATGGCAAAAAGTCACTGGCTCGGAGCCTCAAACAGGGGGGGGGAGGTTGGCGCTCCAGCCGCAGGCAACACCTCCTGAATCTGGCACCCAACGCCGGGGGAACGCGACGCCGGACCACATGACCTGTGGCCCCTGGCAGCTGAAGGGTGGCCACATGACCGAGCCACCGCCCGCTTCCCCCCAGCACGCGAGAAAGGAAATGAGGCTGGTGAAGTCACACACCACCTCGCCACCAGGCTCCTTGCCGCGTCACGTCACCGCCGTCCACAGATGCCGAGGACCGCGCCGGGTCAGGTGACCACGCCGGGTAACGTGGCCGTGACGTGCGCGTCACCACTGTGTGACGCGATCCGAAATGGAGGGGAGGCTGGCCACGTCACTCACCGCCCCGTTACCTTGCTGCCTGCTTCTCGACTTCTGGCTCCGGCCCCGCGATGTCTTCTGCAAGAGGTCTGCTAATGGGGCTCATCCTCCGCTGCAAACTTAACTCCGGGCTGAGGGGCTCAGGAGGCTGTGATCGTCGCTGCCGCTTCGGAGGCAGAGGGGTCCCATCTTCTCCGCCGTCGCCATCACCAGACCATCGCTGCAGCTGTTCCTTCATCCACTGCTGGCCGCGCTGCTCCATCATCCTCTTCATCTGTGCCACGAGGTATTCCATCTTCTGGATCCAAAGATTCAAGCTGAAGTCCCAGTTGTGAGGAGCTGACGATTCCGGACGTCTGCAAGGTAAGGAATGACCATCCCCCCACAGTTCTGCCCTATATATATCCATCCCACTACTGACCACTCCCTGCCAACTCACATTGCACAATAAGCCCCATAGCTCCAACCCACACCTTCCCCACAAGCACAAAGCACTACTGACCACTCCCTGCCAACTCACATTGCACCATAAGCCCCATAGCTCCAACCCACACCTTCCCCACAAACACAAAAGCACTACACCTTACCCTTCACTAACCCTCAGGCCTAGCATCCCTCCTTAGCCATGTGCGCCCTCCCTGTAGCCCCTTTGGGGCAGGCGTCCGGGCTTGCCTTTATTAATGCTCTAAAAAGCAAAAGGAAGGCAGCACAATAGTTTTTACATAAAAGTAAGTAAAAATATGAATTCAGTGTGATACTGTGCTTACTTGTCACAAGTGAGTTTTTGCATTTTTTTGTGCTGAATTTTGTAGGAATAACTGTTTTTAAAAAAATCTAAAGAAAATTCCTCAAATTCAAGATATTTAATTGCCACTGTCTACCTTTACAAAGCGTGTGTGTCTCCCCCAAAAAATATGTGCACATCTGTTTTACTAGTTAAATTTCAAATCTTTATACACCACAATAATACAGTTGCCCTGTTGCAGGTGCTGGCTTTTTGGTCCTGTATCTGCCTAGCATTTATTTTATTATTTTTGGGAAGGGAGTTCAATTTTTGGTAAAAAAAAATTTTTTTAGACACTTAAAGGGAATCTGTCACCCCATTTTTGGCCTATAAGATGTGGTCACCGCCATCAGGGGCTTATCTACAGCATTCTGTAATGCTGTAGATAAGCCCCCGATGAAACCTGAAAGATAAGAAAAAACACATTAGATTATACTCACTGGGGGGCGGAGTCGGGTGCGGTGGGTGTAGCGGTCCGGTCCGGCGCCTCTCATCTTCATACGATGATGTCCTCTTCCTTGCTTCTCCCTCGGCTCCTGCGCAGGCGTACTTTATCTGCCCTGTTGAGGGCAGAGTAAAGTACTGCAGTGCTCAGGCTCCGGGAAAGGTCAGAAAGGTCCCGAGCCTGCGCACTGTAGTACTTTACTCTGCCCTCAACAGGACAGATAAAGTGCGCCTGCGCAGGAGCCAAGGGAGAAGCAAGGAGGAGGATGTCATCGTATGAAGATGGGAGGCGCTGGACGGGACCGCGACACCCATCGGAATGGACCGAACGCCCGGGTGAGTATAAACTAACTCTTTTTTCTTATCTTTCAGGTTACATCGGGGGCTTATCTACAGCATTACAGAATGCTGTAGATAAGCCCCTGATGGCTGTGGCCACAGCTTATAGGCCAAAAATGGGGGGACAGACTCCCTTTAATTACGCATATCTGTATTTGCAATATTTTACTATATAATTAGAAAACCATACATGCCACACATATGCAGTGGCCAATTGCCACATTTTGCTATATGCATATGTACCCAAGTATTTCGCATTTCTTACTTCATACTTTTTGTCAAGGGCCAAATAATTTTGCTTGAAAAGCCTGTCAAAAATTAATTATAGTTTTATATAAAATGTACAGTGAAAGAAAAACTGGCACTTGATGGGGTAGAGCAAAGGAAAAAAATGCCCACAGCAGGGCTAAGAATGTGGGAGCTGCTAGCAGAGGCACCATCATCATCATTGGCACCAGCTCTCTGGGCAGCTGCACTTTGAAACACACATCGCAATTGTCCTCCTTTACCTCGACAAGCACCTTAGTGGGGAAGAAACATATGGTATTATGCATTATATGGCACATCATCTATCTTAATTAAAGCAGACTGATGCTACCTATAACAGTGACACTATCAGTTTGAGGTGGTGTTTTGCACAGAATGGTCTATTTGATTACAAGCAACTAAAAGGGATAATTTTTGGACATTTTTTAATTAAAAATAAACACAAAAGTGTTTCAGTGCAATGTGTTATTAAATGGGCTAGAGGTTATTACCATGTTATCATATATTTCTGAGATGAGGCTACTGTTTTTTTTGGTATTACTAAGGATGTGTTTGCATTAAGAAAATTGAAAAAGGTTGGATACTGACCTAATGGACCTCAGAGTGTTATACACATCTTTTTAGAGAAATCGGAGTGCCTGCTATTTGCAACAATTTTTTTGCCACAAATTTAAGTTTTTTTTTAAACATTTCCAAAACTTCTTGAATTCGAATTTCAAAAGATTTGACCATCTCTAATATCTATGTATTCATCTGCAAGATAAGTAACATTACAAGAGTAGTGCTATATATTATTCGGATGAAAATGAAATTAGTAAGAATATATATGTTATATATGTGTGGGTTTTCTTGATTTTTTTACAATTAAACATATACAACGGGTGAAATAAGCACTGAACACATCACCAATTTTCTAAGTAAATATACCGTATATACTCAAGTATAAGCCGACCCGAGTATGCATTGTTCCCTCATCCCTATCCTGGTATGCATGGCTCCCCATCCCTGTCCTTGTTTGCATGGTTCCCCGTCTCTGTATGCATTGCTCCTTATTCCTGTTCTTGTTTGCATGGCTCCCCATCCCTCTTCTTCTAAGCATGGTTCCCCATCCCTGTCCTTATATGCATGGTTCCTTATCCCCTATCCCCGTTTAAGTGGTTCCTATAAAAAAACCTCCTACTTACCTTCCCTGCATGCCTTCGCTGCATCTCGTTATGGCTTCAGCAGCTCTTCCTGCCGAGCGATCACGGGTCACCAGTCATTAAGGTAATGAATATTAACTCCACGCCTATGGGAGGGGAGAGACATAAATATTAATTACCTTAATGAGGGGGGACATGTGATCGCTCGGCCGGAAGAGCTGCTGGCACCAGCTGGAAAGAGATGCAGCGAGGGCGCACAGGGAAGGTATATAGGATGTATGCTGGAAGCCGGTGGCTGCGGCTGTGACTGCGTGCTATAAGAGAAATGAATATTTACTGCCAGTGCAGTGAATATTCATTTCTCTTTAGCAGCAGGCACAGGCTTTAGCTGCAGCCACCGGCTCATGCCTCTGTGACCCGCTGCTCTGCCACTCCTCCTTCCTCGCGTCTTTCTGGGACAATGATTTGTGTATAAGCCGAGGGGGCATTTTCAGAGTAAAAAAAATGTGCTGAAAAACTTGGCTTATGCACGAGTATATAAGGTATGTCTAAAGGTGCTATTAACATTACATTTTCATCATATGTCGGTAACAACTGTTCTTTCCATTTCTTGATTTTGGACCCAACATTACTCACTGGAAACTTCATTAGTTTAGAAATTCTTCTGTAACCAATGCCATCAGTATGTTTTGCAATAATAAAGCTGCAGGAAGATGTTGAGATAGCTCATTGGTTTTACTGATCATGAGATATTTCTTGTGTGGCACCTTGATAATGAGACACCTTTATAAAGGTCATCGGTTGAACTAGCTGATATTATTTTTCACTAAGTGGCAGGATTACTTTTTAACTACTGATAGATTTCAGCTGATGTCATGACTTTCCTTGACTTTTTGGACATGTGTCATTTGATTTCTTTGCCTGTATGGATTGGATGGGTTGTTACCTACATCTGGTGAGAATTTCATGTCAATAGCACCTTTACAAATATATTTACTTAGAAAATTGATGACGTGTTCAATACTTATTTTACCCGCTGTATACACGAGTATGCTTGTTTTAAGGCCTTAAGGCATAAAAAATTATGAACTTGGTCCATGCTGCCTTTTGTAAAGTTGAATATTCTCTATTATAAAGCACACTAATGCAGAAGCGTGAAAGAAAAATTTGATTGTAATTAGCAGAGCAGAGGTTCTTGGCTTTTTCTAAACCATAACACGAATTAAGACTGGGAATCAGGTTAGGGTGGCATGGTTCCGTTTACAAATAATAATGTGATTCATTGTAATTAATTTAGGATTCATTAGCTGTTTTTTTCCCACAACATTTGAATGGTAATGCTTTGTGTTGTGCGCAGTATTTTTGTCTTCAGACGTGATTATTAATTTGTTCATTTGCAGCTCTACTGTATTATGGTTTCTACAAAGAAAACAACGAGGTCACAGGATAATATGGGTACAGACAGTAAAACAATGGCGAAAACTTCAAGAATTCATCGTTACGAATAGCATAAGTTTAAATATTTCTACAATAAACATGTGGCACCCCTGAGGCTCAGTCGCCACAGAGGTACTACACCTTCTCCTAAGGTGTGGTGCCCCACCATCTGGGTAAGTTGGGAGCTCCTTTCCACACTCCAACACTCGCACCCCACACAACAGGGTAGTTCTGCACAACCACATTGCGGCTCAGTGCTTAGAGAGTAGCAGAGCACCTCTGATGGTTCCCTGCTTGGAATACTGGATGTGTTGGGAGGTGGGTGGAGTTTAGATCCATAGAAAAGGTTGGGAAGGTTTAGAATTACAGGTCAGTCTCAGATCAGTCTGAGAGAGGAGAAGGACAGTCAGTCAGGAGAGTCTGAGGACGTGTCCGAGAAGAAGGAGAGAGACGTAGAACTGTAACCTAAGCATACATAGGAAGGAGAGTCAAGTACGGAACGAAGGAGTAGAGAACAGAGAGGAGACATGGGTTGGAAGAGGAACCCTGCCTATAGGTTCGCAGCACAAGGCCGGGGCCAGGTCCCCGAGGTTGTATGGACACTTATGGTTCTGCAGCAGACACCGGTGGAGTAGTTGGCTGTAAATGCATTACTCCCATCCAAGACTTGAGGCACAACAGCAACACAGATAGAGAGCCGGGAGTGAGGTGTCCCCGAAGCAGGCTACAGCTGTCTGCCATGCAAGTAAAGTTCTAGGAACATCTCTTACGAGGCATTCCAGGGTTACTAAGTACTGGAGTGCTTCACACCACAAGGCGCATTGGAGGAGTGGTTCAGGAAGGTACATGTTGGCGGAGTGTTGGAGAGGAGAGCCCTGACTTGCCCAGGAGGTTGGTTGAGTCTTTACCCCGGAGGACACGGCACAGAGGCAGGCACCAGTGTTTACCACGAACTGTGAGTAAAGCTTTGAAACTGCAGCTCTTGTGTACTCCATTCATTTATGCGCTAACACTTTCAGCACCGCTACATCTGGGTACCCGAAACCATACCATCCTGCGCCTCTCGTCATCCATAGCTCCTACATTGCCCTGGGACTACAGCTCCGCCTGTGGGGAGCTACACCATCTTTGCTGCACCACACCATCAGTCCCTGCGGATCTGCATGCAGCGTCGGCTTAACACCTCCCTTGCCGAACACCCACAGGTGGCATCATGAACTATTCCATTAACTACAAAACCACCCTTGATTTGGGCGCCCAGGGCCACGGACCGGGTCACCGCCACCGCGACACATCCCCCAGACACCGGCCCGGTACCGAGTACCCCACGGCCCTGGGAAGGCGACCCAGACAACATTCTTGTTTTTTTAATTAGATAGAAGCTGTTCTCTCCATTATTTTGTTTTTTACATCTTCTCAATTTAATTCATAAAATGAAGAAACAATCATATTACATTTCTACTTAAGAGGTTACGAAAAGTAGAATTTTTTTTTATGGTTTTCCACTCTTTTGGATTCACCCACAGTGTTGGTGCTGTATTATGTGTATATGCTTATTTTATATTTCATTGGATAATGTGCATATTACATGTTGCGCTGGTTAGACCCATTAATGCATTATCAAAAACTATGTTTCACAATATCATCCTTAAAAAAACCCTGCAGATCCGGTTAAGCATGGCTTACATCTATATCGCCTTTTATGACTCTGCCAAATTTGCATATGTTTCATTTAAGCATTTTATTATTATTCAAACACACAAAGCCTAGATTATGTCTTAATCAGACTTTCCTCTGATATTATTCACTTCTTAAACGACTAAACTAGACATTCTCAGATTTTCCAAAATGACTCTGAACCTGTCAAGTTACATTCATAACATTTTTTTCCTTTTATGCTGTAATCTTTTATTCCCACCGTTCGCTTGCGAGAAGGGTTTAATATGAAAGAAACAGCACAATAAACAAAAATAATAAGCCCATACAGTATCAAGTGGCAAGTAACCTGTAAGTAAAGGCAAATAAAAACTGCGTTAAATAAAATAGAAGTGTGCCGGGATTGATACATAATAAAACGAGACAAATGTCTATTTGCGCTCAAGGCGTAATAAAACACAGCAAACACAACATAAAGCAACTCTCAAAATAGCCACAATATGAATAATGTATAGCAAACGGAAGTACTCTAGTTATTAACGTATTGTTTCAAGTGTGACCTTCAGATATACAGCAAATCAAAGGACGTACAATTCAAAAATTTTGCTTGGAATAAAGTGTTAGATTTTTGCTTTGAAGACATTGTAAACCTAGAGATGAACAACGAGCCTCCATGTGTTGTGTGTGATATATTCTATGATATTCTCCCTCGGGGACCAATAACGCACTGCTAATAGATACATACACATATATACCATCAAAAGACTACTTTGCATCTTGCACTTGTAAGAAGTAACAATATACCACCTGCAGCCACATATTAGAGTGCAGGCACAAGGAGAATAATGGGCGAGGTAGTCAACTATGACATCGGATCTTAGATGAATGCTCATCTATGTAAATGCTGTTTATTTGCTATTGATACATTTCCTAGCATTTTAGACTATGTAAGAAACACATTTATGGTTTTTACTTAAAGAAAGCACTGTAAATAATTAAAAATATATAAAAAAACATTAAAGGGATGTAGTGGAAATTCTCAGCACATGAGTGAGGATACACTGAATATTGCTATAAGGACGGGGTCACACGAGAGTTTGATCAGAGTGTGGTCATAGCGTGATCCAAATCTCTCGAATGAGGAACAGATGGAAAGAAATTTTTTTCCATCTTCTTAATAGTGTCAGGTGTCATCCAAGTGCAATCCAATGTTTTCCATGGACTCAATAACTTGCATGGCCAAATGTGATCCAAATGTTGGATCAAACTCAGGCATACTGTGATTTTTTTCCTTGGACCAGCACGGTCAGAGGAAAAAATTGGACATGTGCATGGCCATATAGAATAACATTGGTCCAAGTACGAACTGATGGTTTGTCGGATGGAACTTGGACCAAATATATTGCCATGTGCACTTGGCCTGACAGTTAACAATGGTGAAGATTTCACTGTGTGCTAGAGGCAAAATAATGGTCTCTGCGGATGTAATTGTATGGCCCTGCTCAGTCGCCATGCTAGTATGGCACTGAGCTATATAGTGAAGTGTTTTCGTTCATCCTGTGGTCAGTCAGTAAGATCCATGTGTGACAGAGATCGTGAACCAGATTGTAGTAACTATGATCCCAGGTCCATTGTTAGGTCAATAAAAGTGGTACTGCAATCAGGGAAAAAATGAAATGAATGGCGCCTGGACGACATTAGATCATGGGAAGCTTAGCAGTGGGCAAGTGGGTAGGGCTTATATGTCCAGTGGATCTGTTGCCCCAGAACAATATTCAGGTAAGTATTACAATATGATTTAGTCATGTTTACGATGTGTTCAGATGACTTGCAAATTATGACATGTGTCTGATATGGTGTCTGTGTGTTGTGTCTGTCTAATATCGAAACAATTTGTGTGCTGTATGTGTCTAATATGTAAAGATAAATTTACATGTTTGTTTAGGCAATCAGTTTGTATGTTCTGTATTGGGAACAGAAAACCTCACTAATGTCCAAAACAGATCCGGGGCACGACTGACGCGAAAGGAAGTAGAGTTATGATTATTATGGGGTTCATTTAGGCTCCATTATGTGTGCATTTTAGAAAATAAGAAAATGCTCTACATGCTGTGCTGTTTCTTTCCATTTTTAAAACTGATACCAAGGAGAAAACAGACAGAAACCATAATAATGGAGAAAATACTCAAAAATAAAAGTTCAGCACCATGTGCTCGGCTTAATTGTCTGCTGAATCCCAGATTAAACCTCCATACAACAGGGATCTTGGGAGCCAATCAATTAAGACGATAGTTTGTGGAATGTGAGAAAAAGAGAGATGGCAATCACCATCCCTTTAACTCCTTAGTGACAGAGCCATTTTGCAGCTTAATGACCAGGCAAATTTTTACAATTCTGACCACTGTCACTTTATGAGGCTATAACTCTGGAACGCTTTAACGGATCCTGCTGATTCTGAGAATGTTTTTTTGTGACATATTTTACTTCATGTAGTGGTAAAAAATTTTCTACATGACTTGCGTTTAGTTATGAAAAAAACGGAAATATGGTGAAAATGTTTAACATTTTGCAATTTTCAAACTTTAAATTTTTATGCCCTTAAATCAGAGAGATATGTCACACAGATTTCTTATTAAATAACATTTCACACATGTCTACTTCACATCAGCACAATTTTGGAAACCAATTTTTTTTTCAAAGTTATAAGAGTTAAAAGTTGACCAGCGATTTCTCATTTTCACAACAAAATTTACAAAACCATTTTTTTAGGGACCAACTTACATTTAAAGTCATTTTGAGGGGTGTACATGACAGAAAATGCTCAAACATGACACCATTCTAAAAACTGGACCCCTCAAGGTGCTAAAAACCACTTTCAAAAAGTTTATTAACCCTTTATGTGCTTCACAGGAACTGAAGCAATGTGGAAGGAAAATATTAACATTTAACTTTTTTTGCAAAAAATTTACTTCAGAGCTAATTTTTTTTATTTTCACAAGTGTTAAAAGAGAAAATGAACACAAAATGTGTTGTGCAATTTCTCCTGAATACGCCCATACCCCATATGTGGGGGTAAACCACTTTTTGGGCGCATGGCAGAGCTCGCAAGGGAAGGAGCGCCGTTTGACATTTTCAATGCAGAATTGGCTGGAATTGAGATCGGACGCCATGTTGCGCTTGGAGAGCCCCTGATGTGCCTAAACAGTGGAAACCCCCAACAAGTGACCCCATTTTGAAAACTAGACCCCTTAAGGAACTTATCTAAATGTGTGGTGAGCACTTTGAACCTCCAAGTGCTTCACAGATGTTTATAACATAGAGCCGGAAAAATAAAAAATCTTTTTTTTTCCACAAAAATGATCTTTCCGCCCCCAAATTTTTATTTTTACAAGGGTAACAGAAAAAATTAGACCCCCAAAGCTGTTTTTCAATTTGTCCTGAGTACCCCTATACCCCAAATGTGGGGGTAAACCACTGTTTGGGTGCACGGCAGAGCTCAGAAGGGAAGTAGCACCATTTGACTTTTTCAATGCAGAATTGGCTGGAATTGAGATTGGACGCCATGTCGCATTTGGAGAGCCCCTGATGTGCCTAAACAGTGAAAAAACCCCACAAGTGACACCATTTTGGAAACTAGACCCCTTGAGGAACTTATCTAGATGTGTGGTGAGCACTTTGAACCCCCAAGTGCTTTACAGAAGTTTATAACGCAGAGCAGTGAAAAGAAAAAATCATTTTTCTTCCTCAAAAATGATTTTTTAGGCCGCTATTTTTTATTTTCACAAGGCTAACAGGAGAAATTGTACCACAAAAGTTGTTGTGCAATTTGTCCTGAGTACAACAATACCCTTTATGTGGGGGGTAACCACTGTTTGGGTGCATGGGAGAGCTGGGAAGGGAAGGAGCACCATTTTGGAATGCAGACTTTGATGGAATGTTCTGCGGGCGTCATGTAGCGTTTGCAGAGCCCCTGATGTGCCTAAACAGTAGAAACTCCCCACAAGTGAACTCATTTTGGAAACTAGACCCCCCAAGGAACTTATCTAGATGTGTGGTGTGCACTTTGAACTCCCAAGTGCTTCACAGAAGTTTGCAACGTAGAGCCGTGAAAATAAAAAATCATTTTTTTCCTCAAAAATGATTTTTTAGCCCGCTATTTTTTATTTTCCTAAGGCAAACAGGAGAAATTGAACCACAAAAGTTGCTGTGCAATTTGTCCTGAGTACGCTGATACCCCATATGTGGGGGAAACCACTGTTTGGGCACATGGGAGAGCTCGGAAGGGAAGGAGCGCCATTTTAGAATGCAGACTTTGATGGAATGTTCTGCGGGCATTATGTTGTGTTTGCAGACCCCCTGATGTGCCTAAACAGTAGAAACATGGCGTTGGTGATAAGAAGATGAGCCGAAGACTGAATGGGGAACTGCGAACAGTGGTGAATGGTAAGATGAGCATAAAGATTTATCTCATTTTTTACATCTTATGTTTATTATGCTATGAAGTCTGGCAAGATCCCAGAGTATTAAAAGGGACATTCAATTCATAGAGAATAACCTTACTACAAATCGATTATCCTGGGAAATTTCATATGAACAGGCCAATTTGAATTTTGTCAAATTCACTTATTTTTACTGAACAGCGATTGTTACATTGTAATATCGAATATTGGGCACTGTGTTCACACAGTCAGATAATCTGACGTGTAGGTCTGTTCAACATTCAAACTCCATAAGTAATACATTAATTCATAAAGTATTATACAAACATGTCCATTTATACAATGCAAAGAAAATATAATTCAATTAGTGATAAAATGTTCGTTAATCAATTTCACAGTTTTTTATGAACAGTAGCAATAAACAATATAACACAAATATGTACTCATTATAATGCTCCAATTGCTACTGAGCAATTGCCTAGGAACACAATTAGCCAACTGTAAGCCATACCAATGATCCAAAACACACCAGTAAATCCACCTCAGAATGGCTTAAGAAAAACAAGAAAAACAAAATTAAGACTTTGGAGTGGCCTAGTCAAATTCCTGACCTTAATCTGATTGAGATTCTTTGGCATGATCTTGAAAAAGTTGTCATGTTTGAAAACCCTCCAATGTGGCTGAATTACAACAATTCTGTAAAGATGAGTGGGCCAAAATTCCTCCAGAGCGTTGTAAAAGACTCATTGCCAGTTATCGCAAATGCTTGATTGCAGTTGTTGTTGATAATTGTGGCACAACCAGTTATTAGGTTTAGGGGGCAATTACTTTTTCACACAGTGCCCTGAAGGTACGGATTTCCTTTTCCCTTAATACCTTCAATTAAAAACTGCATTTTGTGTTATCTTTGTCTAATATTTACATTTGTTTCATGACCTGAAACATTTAAGACTGGCAAACATGCAAAAGAATGATATCACCCAAAGGTATATCCTCAGCAAACACTTTTTCACACAACTTGTCACCGACTATATACTGTATAACTTCAAAAGGTGCATACTCATATAGTTATATAGCTTGTAAGAAGATGAGCCGAGACAGAGTCAACAGTGTCCGGTGCCCTTTAAGGCTGGAACGATCGGGACTGTCACCACTGCTAGCTCGGGAGGTTTCTTCTAGGAGGGAGAGCCCTTTCTGTTGGACAGCAGGGGGCGCGTGATGTATAAGGAGACCTGAACGCGGGAACGGGTAAGACTTGGCGCTGAAAACTTCTCGTCACTCAATTCTCAGAGTGGTGACCATAAGACTTCCTTTGACGCTATTAATTTACCATCTGAACCCGTACTTTAGGATACCCCTGTGATAGAGGATAAACTGCCTAGAGAGTAAGGCCGCCAGCTGCCACGTTCTGTAACCATTCCCCTGTCCTGTTTCCAGCGCCATTTTTGAGGAATCCACAAAAAGGACCGTTTCCACGTCCCAGCGCACTCAAGTCAAGCAGGACCGAATCCATCAGGTCCGTCGGGAGACAGTGCTTCTTGTATCTCCGTTGGAAAGCCAGAGACTTTGTCCATGATTTGCAACACCGTCGGGGGATTTTCCAGCCGTTTCCCTGCAAGAACTGCAAGTGATAAGTTCCCGTGTTTTATATATCTTATTCCCGAGCATTGTGTTTGCATGTGATTTACGCTGCTCCTTTGCTGGTCTTGCCTCCCTGCGTGGGGTATTACTTGTTAATTGCCTGTTCAGTAAACCCTTGTTAACCCCTTCTCTGTCTCTGGCTATTCACTGCATCCAACGGACCACTCCTCCTTACATAGCATTGAAACTATGGGTTGTCTGCCCAATAGAAGCACTATCTATTATTATTATATCTGCTGACTAATAAAGACGTATAGCTCATACAGTGGCATGTGAAAGTTTGGGCACCCCTGGTCAAAATTACTGTTATTGGTTTCAAATTACTGATAGATTTCAGCTTGTGTCATGACTTTCCATGGCTTTTTGCACCTTCTTCACGTGTTCAATACTTTTTCCTTGTGTTATTTTTCATTATTACACATAACTTAATTTATAGACATCTATGGTTTGATTTCTTTGCCTGCGTGGATTGGTTGGGTTGTTACCGACATCTGGTGAGAATTTTAATAGTACCTTTAGAAATATATTAACGTGGAAAATTGGTAGGTGACATGTTCAATGCCTATTTCACCCCCTGTATATCCCATGGATGCGCATGCACTGGTCATGTATTTTTTAACCTCATGGTTGCTTATTTATTTATAGAAAATTATATTTTTTCTATAAGGTTTTGGTTAACTGTGTGGCATCATAACTATTTGATTAATTATTTATGTATTATTTACTATTTGCAGCACATGCCACTTTAATTACCAGTCTCATGTGCCCTATGGTGTACCTAATTGATAATCTTTTACCCCCTCAACACGTTTTTCAGGAAAATTTTCCCTTTGTGATTTTATCACTTTTCTATTATGTAATTAAAAAAATTTGAGATTTTATGAAACATTTACAGTTGTGTTTCACATTTATAGGTTTTACATTACATATGTTTCACCTGTAATAACCACATTGACAAAAACTGTATCAGTAATCCATTGTAATTTGTGGTGAAATGCTTTTGATTTGTGACATACAGTACTTTCTTTATCTCCCCAATTTGACAAAAAGTGTTACAATTATTATAAAACCATCTTGTGAAATCTAATCTTAGAGTAAATTTACACTTCCTGATACATAGGGAATGATCTTTTCCCAAAATTGGGCTGTCTAAACAAGTTGCCAATCACCCAATGAACGAGTATTTATTTTTGAGTGAAATGTAGAAATGAGTGGATCAATCCATGAAGGAACGAGTTTGAGTTGAATTTCCGGAAATTCACAGTTCAACAATAATTTGAACACTTTAAGATTCGATTCACAGAACAAAAATAAAAATAACTTGCCCATCACCAGTTTCCACACTGGTAAAGCATCAATGTGCAGGTTTATGTTGGTTTGCGTGGCTGAGTGAACTTCCCTCTAATGCACAGCAGTTCTGATATCACAACTTAACTTATAAATCAGATTTTCATACCTTGTATAGTGGGGGTCAGTACAACACTGGGTCTTCAAAAATTAGAAGTTTCGAGTAGAATACAGTTGGGTGCAGGATTTATACTATGTACAACAGAGTTGAATTCCATCTTCAGATACATGAGGTAAGCGGAGTGGAAATTTTTCTATAATCTCCCTACTCCACCACCACTTTCCTGTCCAGCACCAAAATCCTAGCAAATGTATTCAGCGCAAATTGAATTTTGAAGGAAAGTTCAACAAATCCAGTGAATTTGAATTTCAAAGGTGCACTCTTCCCAAGTGAAATAATTTTTAAGCTTATTAAAAAATGTACTTTCTTGCCACTATAGCATTGATGTCAAAATCATAATATTCTATTTGCACAGAAAAACCATATTAACCAAACTTTAGTGTGCATCAGTGTGGTCTAAATAAATCAATGTGGCTGGTCTAAACAGGCCAGTAACTGAGTGCTGATTGGCTTACATTTTGCTTATTGGCCTTTTTTATTTTAACAGATGCAATTGAACTGTCTAAATGCAACTTTATGGTGCAAAATTAGACACCAAGATTAGCAGGGTTGGAATTCTGGAATTCCTTGCAGAAATAGGAAGACCCTGTGTGTCCTGATCGAGTTACTGTATAATAGGGAAAAATTGTGGTTATCATCCACTCTGCTATCCAAATAAAGGTCCAGTCATGTAGATGATGAAGTAATGGTGTTTTATTCTCTCAATGAAGTCTACAGGACCAATTTTAAAAACTAGACCCCTCAAGGAATTTATCTAGATGTGTGGTGAGCACCAGGAACCTCCAGGGGCTTTACAGAATTTTGTAATGTTGGACCTTGAAAATTAAAACACACAATTTTCCCACAAAAATGTCATTTTAGCCCCAAATTGTTTTATTTTCATAAGGGTAGCAAGAAAAAGAGCCCAGAACAGCAGAACCCCCCATATATTACCCCATTTTACATGAATTCATCCAGTGGTGCACTGAGAATACTGACACTACAGCTGTTTCATACAATTTTATACCGTTGAGAGGTGAAGAAAAAAATAATTACATTTTACCACTAAAATGTTATTTTAATCCCAGATTTTAAATTTTTACATGGGAAAATAGGTAAATTGGAAATTGCTAAGTGAGCTCTACTCGAATGTAACATGGAATCAAAATGGTCACTAAACCCATAGATGAATTCCCACAGGGGTGTCATTTCCAAAATGGGGTCACTTCAGGGGGAATTCTGCTGTTCTGACACTCAAAGCCTGGGAGTGAAAAATTCTCACTGTGATCTGCTGTGAAGACACTGAGCTTGAACTGCAACACTGGCATTTTCCCATGGTCCAGAGGTGACTGCACTTCAGGCCAGGTGGGAGTGAAGCCTCATTGACATCACCGCTAGTCACTGAAACTGCGCTCCCAGCATCTCATTCACCAGTGCTGGGTTGGTCGCCTCTTGGCACCAACCAGGTTGAAAACTGTTTATCCCCCAGACATGGATTATGGCGTGGGACAGAATGCCGGACAGGTATGGTATATTGCTGTTTTTTATTTTACTTTTATTACAGGAGATCTAGGCTTTTGGTGGAATTAGGCGGTCATAAGTATGGTTTAATTGAGATTATTAAAGGAGTCTGTGTCTTTCTTTCAATTACAGGACTTTTTTCTGGGTGTCTGTGTCATACAATGTGACTATGGGATTAGTAATGGGGGCATCTTATTGATGCCTCTTGATTACTAACCTCGGGGCTTGATGTCACAATACAAAGGTGACATCAACCCCCTCAACTGTTATCCCACTTGCCACCGCTACAGGGCATGTAGAAAGAGCGAGGCTAAGTACCAGAATTGGCAAATCTTAGAGATGCGCCTTTTCTGGGGCGACTGAGAGCTGATGTTTTTAGCCGAGGGGAGGCAGTATCCATGGCCCCTTCCTAGGCTATTAATATCAGCCCACAGATGTCTGCATAGCCTTTGCTGGTTATTAATTCTAGAATTATAGGTTACCCCACATCATTTTTTGGAGGGGCCCCCATTTTAGTAGCCAGCAAAGGCTAAGTATACATTTGTGAGCCGATATTAATAGCCTGGGAAGTTTCATAGATATTAACTTATTCCCAGGCTATAAATATCAGTCCCCAGCCATCGGCTTTCGCTCTGCTGGTTACGAAAATTGCGCGGGAGCCTACGACTTTTTTTTCCGAAAAATAATCTTTTATTAATTAAATACATGTACAGTAATTTGCACACACACTGTACTAATTATATTTGTCACTGACATCTATATATCTACCAATTCTATTTGTATTTACTGTATGTAATTCATCTCTTCAATCTTGATACGCCTTTTCTGGGTGGCTGCTGGCTGCTGTTTTTAGGCTGGGGGGCCGATATCCCATGACCCCTTACCAGCCTGAGAATACCAGCCCCCAGCTGTCTCCTTTAGCAAAACTGGTTGTCAAAAATGGGGGGACCCGACGTTGTTTTTAAAAATTATTTATATAAATAATTTTAAAAAAATCCTCATGGGGACAACAAATTTCCATTTTTTTTCATAAATAAAAGCAAGTCCTATCGAAGAAATTTTACAAATATCATGAACTCACATATAATATGTCACAAAAAAGAGTCTCAGAATCAGTGGGATTCATTGATGCACTCCAGAATTATAATCACATAAAGTGACACTGATCAGAATTGTAAAATTTGGTTTGGTCATTAATGTCAAAATTGGCTCGGTCACTAAGGGGTTAAGTAAAGTTCTGATAAATAAAGCAGTAAAACATTGAGAAAACCTTTTTTGGCCTTAGTTTAATATCTCATATGACTTGAACTAAAGACCAAGACACTAAGTAACCACCCTTCAATGAGGTAGTTGTATTCTTAATAACACCATATACCGGTAATTCAAAAAAGTAAAGAATTTAAAAACAAGTTGATTAAGTTTAAAGAAAGATATTTGATTGAAGAAAGGAGGCCCTCCAGGCAGGAAACTGTTAAAGGCAGGGTCATTCAATCGTTTCTTCAATATACTGAGTTTGGATGGGTTGTTTATTTGTTCTTTATGGTTAAGACACTTATGCTTCTAATGTTAGTCCTTATTGCAGCGGCTGCTTAGGATAGTTCCCTGTGGGTTAAGTAGAAATCTTTCCACTAGAAATGCTCTTTTGATGAATGTGATGCCACTTTCTGCAGAACTTCTGTATGCATTTTCACATCAGAGAAACTTTGTAGCATGAGATTGTTAATAAGTGTGTCATCAATCATCAGCAAAACAAATTAGCCGGCTCGTCTTTTAGAGCCCGACACTCAAGAAAAACACATAGCTGCATGCGAACTGTTGCTGCTTTACATTGTGCCTACCGTCACGCAGTCACATTACTTATGATCTGGTTCATAGGCAATGGGGACAAGGATTCATTTGCAAAAGAATAAACATCAGAAAATATAGGTCCCTGAGTTCCTCTTTTTTGTTAAATTGTAAACTACTTAATGAACAACAATTGTGGTACTAAATGACCAGCCACTTCTGAGGATACTATTCACGTAGTAGTCATTTTCCATTATTGGACTTTCTTTTTCTCTTCTTTTTCTTCTAGGAACTATATCTTTTTCTATCCCCTCAGTGACCAAGACAATTTTGACGTTAATGTCTAGGCCAAATTTTTGAAATCTGACCAAAGTCACTTTATGTGGTAGTAAGTCTGGAATGAAGATTCTGAGAATGTTTTCTCGTGATATATTGTACTTCATAACACTTTTTCGATATGACTTGCATTTATTTGTGAAAATATCAGAAATTTGGTGAAAATTTAAAAAATGCTGCAATTTTCAAACTTTAAATTCTTATACCGTTAAATCAGAAATGTATATCACACAAAATAGTTAATAAATAACAGTACCACATGTCAACTTTACATCTGCATCATTTTTTAAACATATTCTTTTTAGTTAGGATGTTAGGCTAGGTTCAGATTTGCGGATGTCAGAGCTGCGGAGGGCTGCGTAGTTCCCCCGTGAAGCTCCACCCACTGACACACCTCCTCCGGTCAGCTCCGCCTACGTCTGCATGCAGCCTGCGTACCTATCTTTAATATTGGGTACACAGGCCATATTGACGCTGCCGCGACATGCGGCGAACGCAACATGTTGCATTTGTTTTATTTTTTATGGGAAGAGTTGCAGACTTTTCTGGTTCCATTTTGGGGTACATAATATTTTTTGATAGCTTTTTATTCAGATTTTTCAGACACAGAAGGAACAAAACCAAGCAATTCAGTTATTGTTTTTATTTTTATTTTTTTGCGCCATTCACCGTGCGTTAAAAGTGATAAGAGCGATTTGTTCTTTGGGTTGGTACAATTGCACAGATATCAGATTCATAGTTTTTTTTATCCTTTGCTCTTTTTACAGACTAAAACATTATTTTACAAAAATGAATTTGTTTTTGCATCATCTTATTATGAGAGCTGTAACTTTTTTTTACTTTTTTTTGCTGAATGAGCCATATTAAAGGTTCATTTTTTTGCGAGACGGTTTGGCGTTTTCATTTATACAATTTTTTTTTTACATATGTCTTTTTGATCACTTTTCATTCACTTTTTTGTAAGTTAGTATGATGAAAAGCGTCATTTTTGGCATGTTTTTCTTTTCCATGTTCTCCAAACGGAATAAATAGTGTTCCAGTTTTATAGAGTGGGTCGTTCCGGACACGGCAATACCAATTATGTGTAAATTTTTTTGTTTATTTTTTATTTTATCACAAACGCTGCGCTTTGAGTGGCAAAACGGATTTTAGCGATTTGTGTGCACTTTTTGTGTGTTTTTTACTTTTTCACATGTTTTATTTTCCTTTTTCACGTTTTTACTGTCTTACTGTGGATCCTGTATAATTTTTACTTCGACCAGTTGTCTCAAACACTGCTGTACTCATGTACAGCAGTGTATGAGACTGTCAGTGTCTCACTGACTGTGCCTGTGGGACTCAGCTTATTGCTGGATCTCACAGGCCACCATACCCTGGGGTCATCACAGGGTCATCACAGGATCTGGGTACCGTGGTAACCATATTCAACAACTTAAATACAGTTTTCGTGATTGACAGCAGTATTTAAGGGGTTAATCAGCACCGATCAGTTGAAAAACCGGCTGGGTCCGATACTGCAGTGTGTCAGCTGTCATGTACAGCTGACACCCTCGGGACTCACCACCGATCGACATCGCTATTACCTTATTCCTCCTAGCCATTTTAAAATGGCAATGAGGGAAGAATTACCCTTAAAAAATGCTGTTTTAATTTGAATCTGCGGTCGTTAAGGGGTTGATTTTTGGTCACGTAGCCATATGAGGTTTATTTTTTGTGGAGCAAGTTATAGTTTGGATTACATTATTCACTTTATCATATAATGTAATGAAAATTAAAATTAAATTCCAAGTGGGGCTAAATCATGAACTTTCCTCTGAATTCTTCATGTGTGCTTCTGTAGTCAAGTTAAGCTATCTGATTAAATATGTTCATGTGAGTACTTGTACATAAAGACAGCCAAGAAACAGTGTCTCAAGAGCCCCATACTCACAGCCTAGGTATGGAGTCAGAATAGGGGGCTCACATCACCTCTAAAGCGAGGTAATTGTGCATTATGGTGAGTTATAGGATGGAAAAGTGATCATATATTGTCTTGCCCGGGGGTTCTCTTCAGTTTGTGTGTGCTTCTGGTAAGATCTATTACTGAAACACAACCCAACCCCAAAGTTTTAACGGTGTTTTGGTCTTGCATTCAAAACAAAGTGGTACCAATGGTGTTTTGGTCTTGCATTCAAAACACAGTGGTACCACTATCGTAAAGATGAATATATTCCTCAGTACATAATATTATGGATGCTAAACATATTGTTTATAAATTACCTTTTGCAAAACATTTCTGCTAAGCATACAATTGATATATTCATTTGTAACTTAGTGCCAAAGCAAAAGTAAGCACGTTATTAAAGTTACCCTGCCATTCTGATAGTTGTTCCTTAATTTTATTTCCGTTTCCTGCAGCCCATAATACATTTTTAATGTATTTTTTGTTAGCAGTTAATGACATTAGTGAACATTAATTTGGTTTTAAGCGTTTTGATAATTGATGCTATAATAGTATGATAATTTGCACTTAAAGATTTTAATTGGATGGTTACATAAATCTCTGTCATCCAGATCCTAATATAGACCTAAGGAGGCTTTGAAAATGTTACCAGTCTACCACCACCATTTCCTTGTCCTCACTGATACGGTTTTTAAACTTTATTAAAACATCAAATCTACTTATATTTCATGAATTGTTCACTCATTCTTAGAAAGGCTTCTGGCCAGACAGTGTTTTGGGACCCGTCTATTTAGTATGCAGTCAGTTAGCTTTGCTAGATATATCCCTAAGCAAAGCATTTGCATTAGGTTTTGTTTGGTGATTTCATTTTGCTCCAGCGCCAGTAAAATATTCTGTTCAGATAATTCTGCTGTTTTGGAGATTTTCAAAGCTGCCTTCAAACTGTTGAAGTTTTTGGACTATTGTTGGAAACAGAAAGAAGAAATGTATTGATCCTTTGAGTCCTGTGTGGATAACCTGCCTGAAGACAGTGTTGAGAGTCTAGTGATTGAGATCACTCCTTCAAAACCTTTAGGCCACAATATAAACCAAAGTGCAAGATTAAAGGACACTTGAAGTAATACGCGTATGAACACAGGTGGAATAATCCTGACAGAGTCTGTATGACCAATAGTTCTGAGGTAAGAATCAGCCGCTTCCATGTAACAATATAAAGAAAATTGACTTATTACTTATATGTCTATTGGTCCTTCAAGTTGTACTACTGATATTAAACCAACTCTTCAATCTATACCATTTAAATAAGAAAGCTGGAATTGCCAACATAAATCTGATCTCAAAAACAAAGGTCAAAATGAGTCTGTATGCAGATACTGTCTGCAATAGTCGTGACACAACATGTTACTACATTATAATAATATATGTTTCAGATCACATATTAGACTTGGTTCTCACCACCCAGCTCACCCAAGTTGAAGTTGCCAACAAATACTCAGCTCTGATACAAAAAAACCCCACTCCTTCTTGGTGGAAAAACGAAAAAGTAGGGATTTTCAGATGTTTTTGGGTAAAAAAAAATTGGTTATCCCTACCTCTTCTTAGGATTACCTAATGTAGGGTCTTTGTTGTACTCAACTGGACTGTTTTGCCCTTGACAATCCCATCCCAGAGTCCAATATCAATACAAGGTCAAGGTCACACTAAACGTATGGAAAATCGGTATGAGTCTCACAGCCGAGAGTCACACAAGTGTTCTCAGTAGGGTCATCCGTGTGTAATGCGTTTGCAATGCGATGATACGATTTTCTCGCACCTATGTATCCGTATGACATGCGTATGGTTTTACATTTCTCACTGACTTTCCCCATTGATTTAAAAGGCTCAATAGTCTGAAATGAGGAAAATGTGTGCATATTTGTCGCAAGCCAGACGAATGGTCTCACACCCATAGGCTTGCATTAGGGATTCTCAGATGATATATGCGTTAAATCGCAGCCTGCTGCGATATTAAACGCACGTCAAATACACCTGAGAAAAAATACAGTGATGTGAGCTGCCCCATAGATTAACAGTGGTCCTAGTGCTATGCAATGTTTTCTCACATAGGATTCGTCCGTATTCTACGGTAGTGTGACCCCGACCGAACACTTGTGCGACTCTCAGCAGGGAGATTCGGACCGATTTTCCATATGTTTAGTGTGACACCAGTCTAAAGAACAGGGTGGAACTACCCCAATCTCATGGTCATAGTCAGTGGAAGGACAGATATACACACATGACTCACTCCAAAATAAATGGGACTTACTTTTTCACTTAAAAAATACCTGCGCAAAACATAAATGTCTGAAATATATGCCAGAAATATCTGAGATGGGAAAACTCCATTTATTGATAGGCATGTCTAGCGAAATTATCTGTCTATAAACTATTTGTAGAAATTAACTATAATGAGACTCTTGCCTTTAGAACAACACAAATAACATTTTGTTTCCTTTTGTTTCTTTTTTTAACACTTTGGTAATTTGATAAACTGCCATGGACATTAAAAATATAATATCTTGTCATAAGACTTAGATGATTTACAGTGGGTATGGAAAGTATTCAGACCCCTTTAAATTTTTAATTCTTTGTTTCATTGCAGCCATTTGGTAAATTCCAAAAAGTTCATTTTTTTCTCATTAATTTAAACTCAGCACCCCATCTTGACTGAAAAAAACAGAAATGTAGAAATGTTAACAAATTTAATAAAAAAGAAAAACTGAAATATCACATGGTCATAAGTATTCAGACCCTTTGCTCAATATTGAGTAAAAGCACCCGTTTGAGCTAGTACAGCCATGAGTCTTCTTGGGAATGATGCAACAAGTTTTTCACACCAGGATTTGGGGATCCTCTGCCATTCTTCCTTGCAGATCCCCTCCAGTACTGTCAGGTTGGATGGTGCGGTGAATGTTGGTGGACAGCCATCTTCAGGTCTCTCCAGAGATGCTCAATAGGGTTTAGGTCAAGGCTCTGGCTGGGCCAGTCAAGAATGGTCACAGAGTTGTTCTGAAGCCACTCCTTTGTTAGTTTAGCTGCATGCTTATGGTCATTGTCTTGTTGGAAGGTGAAACTTCTGCCAAGTCTGAGGTCCAGAGCACTCTGGAAGAGGTTTTCATTCAGGATATCTCTGTATTTGGCCGTATTCATGTTTCCTTCAATTGCAACCAGTCATCCTGTCCCTGCATCTGAAAAACACCCCCATAGCATGATGATGCTGCCACCACCATGTTTCACTGTTGGGATTGTATTGGGCAGGTCACCATGTCTCACTGTTGGGATTGTATTGGGCAGGTGATGAGCAGTGCCTCATTTTCTCCACACATACCACTTAGAATTATCATCAAAAAGTTCTATCTTCATCTTATCAGACCAGAGAATCTTATTTCTCATAGTCTTGGAGTCCTTCATGTCTTTTTAGTAACTCTATGCAGGCTTTCATATGTTTTGCATCGAGTAGAGGCTTCTGTCAGGCCACTCTGCCATAAAGGCCCAACCGGTGGAGGGCTGCAGTGATAGTTGGCTTTGTGGAACTTTCTCCCATCTCTCTACTGCATCTGTGGAGCTCAGCCACATTGACCTTGGGGTTCTTCTTTACCTCTCTCACCAAGGATCTTCTCCCACGATTGCTCAGTTTGGCTGGACAGCCAGGTCTAGGAAGACTTCTTGTGGTTCCAAACTTCTTCCATTTAAGGATTATGGAGGCCACTGTGCTCTTAGGAACCTTGAGTACTGCAGAAATTCTGTTGTAACCTTGACCAGATCTGTGCCTTGCCACAATTCTCTGAGCTCCTTGGACAGTTCCTTTGACCTCATGATTCTCATTTGGTCTGACATGCACTGTGAGCTGTGAGGTCTTATATAGACAGGTGTGTGCCTTTACAAATCAAGTCCTATCAGTTTAATTAAACACAGTTGGACTCCAAAGAAGGAGTAGAACCAGGAAGATCACATGGAAATAGACAGCATGTGACTTAAATATGAGTGTCTGAGCAAAAGGTCTGAATACTTATGACCATGTGATATTTCAGTTTTTCTTTTTTTAATAATTTAGCAAAAATTTCTACATTTCTGTTTTTTGGTCAAGATGGGGTGTAGAGAGTACATTAATGAGAAAAAAAAATAACTTTTTTCAATTTACCAAATGGCTGCAATGAAACAAAGAGTGAAAAATTTAAAGGAGTCTGAATACTTTCCGTACCCACTGTACAATTCATTACATATTAGTCATTATTTAGTGTGCAGCCTAAAATACTTACATGCAATTCGAATAAATGCCTTCTGACTTTTGGAGGTTCCAGAGGAGCTCCAAGCTACACAATGACACCAATATTCTTCCAGACCAAAAATCTTCTCCACTTGCTGCCTAGAGATGTCAATCCTTACTTCCATTACAGGAAGACCTAAATAATAGAGATAAAAAGATGATCAGTGGTCATTTACAATAAATAAATGCATACATTGTATCATAAATCTTATCCTTTACACAGCTGTGTAACGCTGTAACTTGTTTTTATGGCCAACATATCCCAAGATGTACGATGGGAGATGATAAGCAAACATAAAAATGTCTTTGAACTAACTTTTGGCCAACCATCACCCACATTCTTCCAAGGTTAACAAATCATAAGTTAAGCCTTCTGCTATCCCTCACCCATACATTCACAAGTTTAAAAGTAATATGTATTCATTTTTCTTGAATGGCACAAGATTGTTCTGAATTGGTGTCATGACAAATTATATAACGTAGCAAAATATATCATTTTTACTGATAATAATATTATTTTGACACTGCATACAAAGAAGTCATCAAAACTTGATGAAGATAAAAAAGGACGCTTCCTTAAGAAAATGGATTAAAAATGGAATAAAATGGAAAATGGAATAATTTTCTTTTTACAGGGAACTTGTCATGTTGGATAATGCTCTTAAGCTGCACAGATAGAGTTAATCTGTAGGTTAATACCGTTAGAAAGGAGCTTGGCCACCATGCTGAATGTGCAGCTCCTGTGAGAAAATTAACTTTATTCCTTCTGGAAGTCACCTACTTTCAGTCATAGGCCACGTTCACACGTTCAGTATTTGGTCAGTATTTTACCTTAGAATTTGTAAGCCAAACCCAGGAGTGGGACAATCAGAGGAAAAGAAACATGTCACCACTTCTGTATTTATCACCCACTCCTGATTTAGGCTTAGGCTAAGTTAAAATATTGACGAAATATTGAACGTGGCCATATAGGCAGGATGGTGCGGCTATTGGCACTGTTCGCGGCATTGTGAGTGGCTGTAAACACACCCTGACTCAGTGATAGCAGCCACATCGGTACGCCTGTAAGGCCATGGTCACATGTGGTCACGCAGCCATCGATTCTCCCATGAAAACTTTGTCTGTCTGATCTGAGTGTCCAATTTTATCACATGAGAGAATAGCAGCACAGCTGTGGAGGGGGTGGAGAAAGTAATTTCTCCATCTCTTCTATTGTCTGTGTTCATCCATGGTAATCGGACTGCACTCAGATGACACCGATGACACCTAGTGCAGTCCAATGGCTCACACGCATGTGTAGATTTGTATGGGTGCGTGTGAGCCGAGTCTAAGACAGTTTTTTATATAAAAAAAGTTCCAACCCCTTTAATCTTTATTTATGTAAACCCATAAAACCACTTTTTAAGAGCAAAGTATTTAGTGTCCTGAAAAAATAATGTAGACATGGTGTCCTATCTGCAAATCACCAGGAAATCTCTAATGGTCCCATGGAAGAGACTTTTCTTAATGAAATCACTTAAAGTTAACTACCTGACAATTTATTATTTTTTAGTTACATACATTTGAAGCCCAGGCTGAGAAGTTGAAGAATAAGTAGCTGGTACATAGATTTAGTCTAAAATATATGCCACGTATTTCTATAGACACAACTGAAACTCCAGATCTGCTGCCTGGATTCACAGGTGAGCTGTGCTTTTGTATAAGGAGTTAGATTTAAACCAACTTATTTTTTGCTGAAAAGGAGACACGAAAATAAAGAGATGAGGATTGGAGTATGAAGAGCATAAATAAAATAAATCTCATGAATTTAAAGTGTGCTGTGGTAGAATATAAGCTACAAATTCTTAGTAATTGAATAAATGTGCTTTGATCTTTTATTGCGTTGTAGAAGCGGGTATTCGGCACAGTGTGCCGCTATTGTATCTGCTGCGGTGCATCTTCTGAACTCTCCTCAAGGAAGAGTAAGCATAGTTCAATGCGGTATTTGCAAATTTAAATATAAAGGATTTGATATTTTTGGCCGAAAATTCACAGAAAAATGACTATAAATATAATATGTTAAGTTAGTGGATGTCATCTCATGTGTCAGAAAGTATATCAGGTTACTGGTCTTCATATACATAAATGTTTCCACCCTTAACTTTTCATGAATTTTGCTAAGAGCACATTTATATTATGGTAATGCTGCGTGCTGAGTATTTTGTCAGAAGGTTACATTTTAATATGTGAACACAGTATTCAAAGGTACCTCATGCTGTATCCATTCACTTTATTGACAAAATCTGATTGGTCCTCCCGACCAGTGTCAATTTTTTATTGGTGACAGATGGCTAATAATTAGGGAGGAGTAACCGTGCTTGGTGATACATTGATATCACTCTGGGTGCTCAGGTGTGCTCGGCACTCCACGAGCATTAACTGGTGCTCGGATTTGAAGCTTGAATCCCCACAAGCCAATAAACATACAGGGATTGTCTGCCAGTCACTGGAATGCCGTAGCCATCTTGGTAGTGGCATTACTGTGATTGGCTGGCCGCATTACCTCATCAAAGATAATAAAAGGACAGGAGCCAATACACTCGGCACACTGACACCATTGCACAGCTCAGGGACAGTTCTTATTGGAGAGAGAGATTGCTTGTCCAGGCCTGTGTGTATACAGCTTAATGAATAAGAGTCCTGAAGTGTTGATACTGGTACTGATGCTGAAGCATCATACTATCATACTAACAGTCCTCCTAAGGACTAATCCTGTGTTTTGCTGTTTATATCAGATACCTTCTGCAGTTAGCCTAGGGACAGTTGTAGGAGCAGGGAGAGTGGCAGAATACAGCCTCTAGGCAAAGCTTATTGCTTTGCAGTCTGTTGCTAAATATATAGCTGATGCATGTGGCCACAATCTATTTGGGGGGGGTGAAAAATTGACTATATTGATGTTCATACAGCTTAACGTGCTTAGAGTTACATTACGGTGGTATTTAAAACAAAAAAAAAAAGTTCAAGAATTCACTGACAAAATATTTAAAATTATCCCTTGATAAGGAGATTCACTGATTTGGGATAAAACTAAACTTTATTCAATCCAATTAAAACTAAACCCACAGTACAGCCTCTGAAGGTTAGTCAGAGGTTGACTAATAGAAAACATAAACCCAACGTCTCAGTACTGTATATAGGGTGAGGTGACAATACACAATCACTCTCAAAGCCTCTCGTCGCTACGCGTTTCGTCATCCTAACCATAGACGACTCATCAGGAGACCTTATTAAATATTAGCCTATATTTCAAAGAGACTGAACAAAAAACCCCTAAAAACATATATCCTGTTAGCTGAAAACAGCCAGCAGGCTATATATGGGCTGACCCCAGATTTAGAGCTTCAATGGCGGTAAGTCAGCAATGAGTAATGTGTAACGATGCAGTATAATAATTGTTTTTCCTATAGGGACTTACCTTATTTAGTATAGCAGCTGTGAGTTATTAATGCAGACCGACTGTCCTTTGCTAAACTCCCTTTTCAGACAGCCCACTATATGTCATTCAAGAAAAAAATATTTATAATAATAGTTACACTGATCTCTTAGACATAATAAATGCAGATATCCCTAGCCTTTATCATGAGATTGCACTCATTCCCTGACCAACCCCAGCATGGCTATTAAATGGAAGCTGCTATTGACATTCATATATCACGCCATCCTCAGATTTAAATCATTATGTCAATTTGTTTAAGAGACCATTCATGGTTCAAAACTATTCACATCTCCGGTCATACAGATATTCTGTTTGTATGTACCGTTGCCCAGCTCTAGCTGACATTGATTACTGATATCCTAAAGTGACTGTTTAGTGTATAACATTTCCCTAAGGAACACGCTCCCCATGCATCATTATCAAAGGTTAGTGGCACCGACAGGATGCCGGAGATTTAAAAACATAGCCATGTCCCTTAGTGATGTCACACCCAGATACAGATGCGATAGGTTCCACCTGGATCAATCATTTCATGGAGCCAGGTCCACACTGCTGTGATGTCATAACACCTAATGGAAAACAACATTCTCCACACAGGCGTGCACCATGCAGTTTCCAAACAGATGTAAATTACCTAAAAGAGGAGCACTCCAGTAGCACAGTGTACTCGGTCCATTTCAGACAGTATTAATAAATCACAATAGAGCGGTAACTGCTACATATAGGTACAACAACACACCAACACCCATGGATACCACAGGTAGGGGAGTAACTTGTACCCATTTTGTCCTGACTGAAAAGCGACCTTAGCAGAGAAAAATTGAGAGATGCACAAATATGTTTACACAGAAGCAGAATTGCATTAAATGGACAATTAACCCAAAGAATTTATTATGTCCAAAAATTGAATGAATTACTCCATCTTCCCAATTGATCCCTAAATACAATGGAATCAATAACTAATGACAATATTGTCCAAATACTGATCTAAACCCTGATTTTCAAATAATTGGAACAAATTAAATCACATCATTAAGATCCAGTGGTTTCACGATTTTTAAAAGGAAAATCCACTTGGCCTCTTTGAGCAAAACTCTGCTGCCAAAATCCCCCTTTCTTGGGGAAGGACGGACAACCTCCATTCCCTTAAATCTCAAACAGTCGGCATCACCTCCAAGTTATAACCAGACATCTCTCGCTACTGGCTTACCTTCCTTTCTACTAACATCTCCAACGTGTTCCAAAATCCATCTCTGAAATTGGCGGGAGGTCTTTCCCACATATTTTAATGGACATGTACATGTGATGAGATATATAAGACCTTGTGTCTTGCAATTGACGAAGTCTTTACAAGTAAATTTAGAACCAGTCGAGATACTTAAAAATTTTGGTCCAGAATTAATGTAAAATGTCTTACAAGTCCCACAACTAAAGGTTCCTTTTGGTATCGATCTATTCAGCCATGTTGTTTTTGGTATTGCAGGTTTAAAATGGCTGTGTACCAATCGATCTTTTAGATTCCTTCCTTGTCGATATGTGATAGATGGACCCTCTGTGACCAAGTCTCAAATATCCAGATCGAATTTCAGTATTCGCCAATACAGATTAAGAAGATATTTACTTCTCTCCATTTATTGTCATAGGTCCCTATCATCCTAATTTGTTATTTCTCCTCACTCTTCGCCTTCGGAATCAAAAGTTCACATCTTAATATGGCTGAGGCATGTTGAAATGCATCATTCAATACATCCCATGGATAACCCCATCTTTGGAATCTGTTCTTCAATTCTCTGTATTGTGTCTTAGAGTCACAAAATGAGGAACAGTTCCTTCTCACTCTCAGGTACTATCCTTTGGGGATACCTTTCTTTAAAGAAGTAGGGTGTTGGCTGCTCCAATCTAGCGAGCTGTTCATTGCTGTCTTTTTTCCTAAATATGGATGTAGACAAGGTACCATTTTCTTGCTTTAAAATATTAAGATCCAGGAATGCTATCTTCACATCCTCAATCTCAGAGGTGACTCTAAGACCCAGTATATTATCATTCAGCTTCATGACAAACTCTCCAAAAGACTCCCTTATTCCCGTCCAAAAAATAAAAACAATCATTGATGTAACTCAGTTTCATCGAGATATTACTTGTCCATTCTTCATTGTCCTCAAAAAACACAACCCTATCCTCCCACCAGCCTAGGAATACATTTTCATATGTGGGGGCATAGAGGCTCCCCATAGCTGTGCCCCTGGGCTGGTGGAAGACACGCCCAACGAACAAGAAATAATTGTGACTCAACACAAACACCAGTAATTCTAGATGGTGTCTTAGATGTATACCTCTTGTTTTTAATGCTTGTTTAACTGCATAGCATCCTGTATCATGAGGGATGTAGCTATACAACACTTCAACATCAAGGCTTGCTAAAAATTTGTTTAGAGGAACCACCACATCTTCAAGCTTCCTCAACACTTATATGGTTTCTCCTACTTATGAGGGAAGGGAAAGGACAAATGGACATACAATTCGATTAATGTAAATACTCACTCCCTGTGTCAGATTGTCAATCTCAGGAACAACCATTAAGGGGTGAATACCCCTTATGCAACTTCAGTAGACAGTAGAAGGCAGCTACCTGGGGATGTTTTGGGAGCATAGAAGACATGTCTTTGTCATCAATTAGTCCCTGATTTCTTGCTCTTTCTAAGACAATACCAAGATCCCTTATGAAGAGATCCGTAGGTCCAATTCCAAAGTTCTATAACATTTAAGGTCCGACAAAATGACAATAAACATGAACCTATAACGATCGCTGTTAACGATGTCAACATTGCCACCCTTGTCAGAGGGTTTGATGGCAATGTTGTCTGCTCTCTCAAAAGTCAAAAGAGCATTGGCTTCCTCACTAGTAAGATTGCCATGTCTATCAGGTTTTTTGAGTATCTGTGATAAACCTTGCATCACCATATTTTCAAATACATCAATGCAACTAATATCAGACACCAGAGGAAGTTTAGTACTCTTGGATTTTAAGTCCGTGAAGGGGCCTTTCCCATGTTTCTTTGGCCTCCCTCCCAGATTTCCTCCAAAATCTTCAGGTTAGGGAGATCTTCTTCCTGAAAGCTCAGCTCTCTACACTTATTTATATCGTTAGTTTTCATAAACTTGGCCCATTTCAATTTATGTGTAAATAGGGAGGCATCTTTAACTCCTGGAAACTCATCAAAATTGGTCATCGGAACAAATGATAGACTTCTTTTTTAATATACATATTTACAATTCAGTGAGTTCTCTATCACAAAGTTCTCTATCAGAAATATTGATGATTTGCATTTCATTATTGTATTAATAGCCTCATCCTTTAGACAGCGCCGTTCTGTTCTCTCAGAAGATACTGTGAGATTGGAGGATCCTGTCCTAAAAAAGAGGAAGTACTTGGAATGGATCTCTCCCCACTTTCCTCGTGGTTAGCTCCAGTATTATAGGATCCTCTATTATTGTATTTATGCCTCCGTTGAAATCTACCTTTTCCTCTCCATTGATTTCTGGATCCTCTACCCCCTCCTGGTCGTCCTCTTATCTCAGTATCAGAAAGCTCGTATTCTGAGGAACTGTTGTCAGTTTCTATATTGTTAGCCCTTACCCTCACCTGTTCATAGGCTTTGTTTTCTTTAAAGTTGGTGAGATCTCTAATACACTGTGAATGATTCCGATCTTTAATATATGCTGTAAATTTCTCTACATTTAATTGTAATAGTTTCTCTTTTGTTTCAAATTCCGGATCAGTAGACAACTTTTAAATCTGCTCTATTGCTTATTTAAGTCTTTTTTGATGTTGTTCAAGAACACTTTTTTCCTCTTCTAGTAGGATAGCTAACAATCTCAGTGAACTATCTGTGGCTTCTTTTTCCCGCTTGGAGAGCAATGTGGGATAATGAACCCTCAGTGGGGGGTAGACCATGTGTTCCTATGTATCAGTGGGACAATTTTGTGATCCAAATAATTCTGAATCCTTTGCAGTTCCCACCAGGAGCTTATGTAATCTTTGTACACCTCTGTGAGCTGCTTGAAGGCCCCTCTAATAGATGATGACTGTGCCTACAATGGCAAATCAGAGATGGATTTTGGAACACATTGGAGATGTTAATAGGGAAAAAGACACGATTGGTGTCAGCGGGTGAGACCACTGTCTCTTCACCTGTGTTAGGTGCTTCCCATTCCCCTATCCATGACACTGGTGCAGATGCCTCCCATCCTGCTCCTGTCCTTGCACATTCTGAGACACCATCATCAAACACTTCCAAAAACGTCCCAGCACAGCCTCCAGCTGTCCCTTCTCCATGCCTTGGAATGCGAAAGAAAGTTCCCATCCACCCCATTTAGGCTTGAAGATACTGACAATTTTCGCTTACTCATGGCGGTAGCCATCTCTTGTTACTCAGTCCCCAGCCTACACTATTTCTCCCAGTGTGGTGTCCCCACCTTGTACCAGTACGTGTCCAAGAACATCACCCGTGCCCTTACCAACACAGTTACTGGGATTGTCCACTTAATGACCCACATGTGGACAAGCACTTGTGGCCAGGGAAGCTCTATTTTCCTGACAGCACACTGGGTGAACATTGTGGAGGCTGGGACAAGTCTCACCCTGGCAAGGCACATGTGCTACTGTTGTTGAGGATTGCTGGCACTACTTCTATCATAGTTTCCTCCGCCTCTTTCACCAGTTCCTGCACCCCCTCCTGTGCCTCCTCATCCTCCATGTCCGATTTATTATCTCAGAGCACATCAGCCAGAAGCTGGAAGCTCTGCAGCAGTGCTTCAGTGAAGCAGTAACAGGTTCTGCTATAGCTAATTTGTCTAGGCAGCAGAGTTATTGAAAGGAGTAACAGACCAGACAGATCTGTGGCTCTCGCCACTGAACCTATAACCAGTTATGTTCCTGTGATAATGGCTGTAACCAGGTTGCAGCTGTGAAGCTTGGCAAGCTCAACACACACTTACCATGCTTGGCCCATGTGCAAAACTTGGCCCATGTACTAAAGCACCAGCGTTATCTCCTCACTTGCACCACCTGGGGCACGTAAGGTGAACTCTGCACAGTTTTACCTTGAGCAGCAAGTTGACCATCTGCTGAAAAAAGGCAGAGGCATTTTTCATGTGAAATGGCATCACTGTGGACTAGTACAGCTAGTACTTCCCCTCTTTAAAAGTGAATAGCAAGCATGTCAAAGTGAGAGAGCCAGTACAAGGTCTTGCACAAGCATTTAACCCCTCAGTTAGTTACTCTTTCTGCACCCAAAATGGTCCCCTGAGGATTTGTAGCTAAAATTCCCAAAAATTATGAAAGATCATAACTTCCCAATGGAAGGTGGTGAGTTCTCCTTCCATGGAAGTCTTCAAACAGAGGCAGGACAGATATCTGTCTGGGATGATTTAGTGAATCCTGCTTTGAGCAAGGGGTTAGACCAGAAGACCCAGGAGGTTCCTTACAACTCTACCATTCTTTGATTCTATGATTGTAATAGGGTGGCGGTTCTGGCGCTTTTGGGTCCGGACCCCTTTTAGGCTTAGAGACCAAACATGGCTTTGTTATCTGGCATCTACTAGTCATTGTGTATGTCTCCCCACCCTGGGATGCTAGAACGGATTGAGACCCTTGAAGGCTTTTGGCCCATTCCAGAGATCATGGAAATGTAACCGGGATGGGGCTAGAATGCATGATAACTCCATATTTTCCTTAAAACTCTTTATGAAATCTTATATGACTGGAAGAAGTTTGAATGAAGCAGTTACACAGCATGGGCTCCACAGGTGGTCATCCTGCATGTACTTAGATACTAGCTGGTGGGGCTGGACCACCTACTGATGCCATTAAATCCCCCCCATATTCTTCACAGATGGCATCAGTCAACTCACCTCATTGGACATGCACATTTTTTGTTTCATGTTTAAGATCTAGCACTGAATATTTAGGAATACAGCTCTGGCAAAAATTAAGAGACCACCACATCAAAACCCTGTCATGGGCAGCCCATTCTCCAGACCTGAACCCCATTGAAAACCTCTGGAATGTAATCAAAAGGATGATGGATAGTCACAAGCCATCAAACAAAGAACTGCTTAAATTTTTGCGCCAGAAGCAGTGTGAAAGACTGATGGCAAACATGCCAAGACGCATGAAAGCTGTGATTAGAAATCATGATTATTCCACAAAATATTGAGTTCTGAACTCTTCCTGAGTTAAAACATTATTATTGTTGTTTCAAAATGATTACAAATTTGTTTTCTTTGCATTATTTGAGGTCTGAAAGCACTGTTTTTTTAAATTTTGACCATTTCTCCTTTTCAGAAAAAAAAATACAAAATTTATTGATTGGAAATTCGGAGACATGTTGTCAGAAATTTGTAGACTAAAAGAACAATTTACATTTTACTCAAAATATACCTATAAAGAGAAAAATCAGACAAACTGGACATTTGGAAGTGGTCTCTTAATTTTTGTCAGAGTTGCATATTTGGTTTAGGAACAGGAATTGACACACAAAACCACACACATATTTCATATATGTACATATTTTATATACTGAACAGAGGATGCCACAACAATTTCTTCTTTTGCTGAATGTGACCTTGAATCAAGATTGAATCTGCTGCTACTCACTCATTATACAATAGCATTATTTCTGCATGAAATGGCTGAATACAACAGGCACTGTATGGAAGCCTTATTTTTAGTGTTGAGCATTCCGATACTGCAAATATCGGGTATCAGCCGATATTCGCTGTATCGGAGTTCCGATACTGAGTTCCGATATTTTTACAATATCGAATACCGGAATCGGAAGTTCCCATAATGCAATGAGCCAGTTGTGTTAGCCATGTTATCTAATGACATGGCTGTGATTTGCTGCTGAAATGATGTCATCATGATGCGCGGTCTGTGCGGGCCTGCCGGGGGTCTGTGCGGGCCTGCCGGGGTCTGTGCGGGCCTGCCGGGGGTCTGTGCGGGCCTGCCGGGAGTTGTGTGTGTGCAGGCATCGTCCGATGGGACTACAAGTCCCATTGGGCTATGCCTGCTACAATGACAGTGATTGACACATTAGCCAATGATGGGACAGTAGTAGTCCCATCATCCGGCTAATGTGTTGAAAGTAAAAAAAAAACCATACATACAACATACATACAACATGTATACAACATTCATACAACATACATGCATACTACATACATACTTCATATATACTACATTCATACAACATACATACATACTACATACATACTACATACGTACTAAATATATATTACATTCATACAACATACATACATACTACATTATACATACATACTACATATATACTACATTCATACAACATACATACTGCATATATACTACATTCATACAACATACATACTACATATATACTACATTCATACAACATACATACATACTACATAATACATACATACTACATATATACTACATTCATACAACATACATACATACTACATACATACAACATACAACATGCTACATACATACAACATACATACATACTACATACAATACATTCATACAATACATAAATATAGACATACAGTACATATAACAGAGTACATACTCACCATCACTTGTCACTTTGATCCCCGAAGCCAGTGTCATCTGTAAAAAATATTAAAATAACAAACAACCAATATGCTCCCTGATCCGCAGAAATCCACGAGAGTCCCACGACAATCTCCTGCAGTGCATCACTGAGAGGTTACTATAGTTCACTGGTCTCACTTTATGGCAAAAGCTGCGTGGGAACTATCTCACACAGCAATGCCAAAAGTGAGACTAGGGACTATTGTTTTACAGTGGTGGAGGAATACAGTGTGGAAGGATACCTACCTCCCATCATTGTATTCCTGGAGCCCCTAGAGAGCGGTCGCATCAGCTGATGCTGCTGTTCTCCACGGGAGATCGTCGTGGGACACTCGTGGATTTCTGTGGATCAGGGAGTATATTGGTTGTTTGTTATTTTAATATTTTTTACAGAGGACACTGGCTTCGGGGATCAAAGTGACAAGTGATGGTGAGTATGTACTCTATGTTATATGTACTGTATGTCTATATGTATGTATTGTATGAATGTATGCAGTATGTATGTAGTATGTATGTAGTATGTATGTTGTATGTATGTAGTATGTATGTTGTATGAATGTAGTATATATGTAGTATGTAGTATGTATGTAGTATGTATGTAATATGTATGTAATATCATCAAAAAGTTAACTTATTTCAGTTCTTCAATATAAAAAGAAACTAATATATTATATAGAGTCATTGCAAACAGAGTGTTCTTTTTCAAGTGTTTATTTCTGCTAATGTTGAGGATTATGGCTTACAGCCAATGAAAACACAAAAGTAATTATCTCAATAAATTAGAATAAGTAACAAAAAACACCTGCAAAGGATTCCTAACCATTTAAAATGGTCTGCTAGTCTGTTTCAGTAGGCTTCACAATAATGGGGAAGACTGCTGACTTGACAGATGTTCAGAAGGCAGTCATTAACACACTCCACAAGGAAGGTAAGCCACAAAAGGTCATTGCGAAAGAAGCTGCCTGTTCACAGAGTGCTGTGTCCAAGCATATTAATGGAATGTTGAGTGAAAGGAAACAGTGTGGTAGAAAAAGGTTCACAAGCAAACGGAATAAACGCAGCCTTGAAAGGTTTGTTAAGAAAAGGCCATTCAAAAATTTGGAGGCGATTCACAAGGAGTGGACTGCTGCTGGAGTCATTACTTCAAGAGCCACCACAAATAGATGTATCCAGGACATGGCCTACAAGTGTCGCATTCCTCGTGTCAAGCTACTCATGACCAATAGACAACGCCAGAAGCGTCTTACCTGGGCAAAGGAGAAAAAGAACTGGACTGTTGCTCAGTGGTTCAAGGTGTTGTTTTCAGATGAAAGTAAATTTTGCATTTCATTGGGAAATCAAGATCCCGAGTCTGGAGGAAGAGTGGAGAGGCACACAATCTAAGTTGCTTGAGGTCTTGTGTGAAGCTTCCACAATCAGTGATGGTTTGGAGAGCTATGTCATCTGCTGGTGTAGGTCCACTAAGTCTTATCAAGACCAAAGTCAGCACAGCTGTCTTCCAGGAAACTTTAGAGCACTTCATGCTTTCCTCTGCCAACAAACTTTTTGGAGATGGAAATTTCATTCTCCAGCAGGACTTTGCACCTGTCCACACTGCCAAAAGTACCAATGCCTGGTTTAAAAACAACAGTATCACTGTGCTTGATTGGCCACCAATCTCGTCTGACCTTAACCTCATAGAGAATCTATGGGGTACTCTCAAGAGGAAGATGAGAGACATCAGACCCAACAATGCAGAAGGCTGCTATCAAAGAATTTGAATTTATGCGTTTTTTTTCTTCAGTTGGTTAAGAGTCTGAAATGTTTACTCTTCTTCCATATATGGTCATGGAACAATGATGTTTGCTGATATGCTGATTACGCATTGTCCAGGCCAGCAAGTTTGTTGGCTTGAAAAATAGAGTAAGAAAAACTATGAAAATAGATTACAAAAACAATACAAGTTGCTATTATCACCATTCTTTCCCTTTAAATGTGAATACTACATGGACAGTTTCTAAAGATAAAAAGAAGCTATAAGCCTCTGTAACATGAGACAGAGATTCAGCCAAGACATCCAGAAACTCTCCACAGGACAGCAGACAAGACATCATGGCTCCATTACGAGGGACACCGATTTGTCATTCTACAATATAGCAGCTTGGGGGACCATGGCCCCGGCTGGAAGAATACTGATCTGCTCCATTGAGCATTGCTGAACCATGGATACATTAGTGAAAGCCAGGAATGGGACCTTCTGGTCGCCTGGCTCCATGGAGATGCTCAGAGAAGTCAGGTTGTGACTCTCTGGTCAACTGGCCTTGTAACTTAATGGATTGTCATCTTCCTAAGCTTGTCATTACCTTCTCTATGTGCGTGCCACAGGTGGGGTAGTCTGCCCTGGAAGCTCAATCCAGGTTGTGACTCTCTGGTCAATTGGCCTTGCACCTTAATGGACTGTTATCTTCCAAAACTTATCATTACCTTACCTCCTCTCTGTGTGAGTGAAACAGATAGGGTAGTCGGGCCTGGAAGCTCTGAAGTCACCGCTGCTCTTATCCTGGTCAGTCAGCGGAAGGGTGAGACTCTGTAATGTGCACCGTCTTGAGTATTTTGCTGGGACTTTTACATGTATTATCTGCCTGTTTTGTGGTTCAAGAAAGTATTGACACACTGTTTTACCCTCATCCTGTATTGTCTGAGTAGCGTTATGACCACGGTAAAAGGAGAGCAGGCGTTCGGTGGGATGACCCCTGGTCCATGTGGTTTTGGCTAGCGCACCATGGCGCCCGCTGATTCTCAGTGTCTCCACATATGTCATTTAGGTCTATGCTTCCAATAAATAATGCAATTAGTGGGTTTTCAAAAATGAGATGCTGCCATAGTGCATCAAGTGTTCTGTGCTGAGCACTTCTCATATGGGGGAGCCCACCAAGTGATTCAACTGTTCCCCAGTGGGCCAGTGCAAGACTGGGGAAAAAGAATCAGATTTCTCTAATAAGATATGACGTTTCTATTATCTCCTGTTTTATTGATTGCTGAAAAAAAAATTAAAACAGCTGTTACTCTTTTAGATTTACTATTGAGTAAAGATGCTTTCCTTATGGGGAGCAGTTGCTAGAAATTCAATTTCAATAGTGTCTGTAGTCCTGACATTATACAGATTACAACACTTCCCTCATTTCACTCATTTACATCTCTAATTAACCTTTATCAGTCTCACCTCCACTGCTCACTAGATTCACATGCTCACATGCTTGAGCTGTAAATATGTAGAGTATTCATTGAGCAGAACTCTTATGTGAAGCAGCTGCTGATCTGAGGACGTAGCACGTACATCACCACAGACATTGAAATTGCTTTTTGTACATTGATACTGCCAAGGATAATTTACTTTGTCTCTGACAACTTGCTCACGCATGGTCGTGCTATTTCTCTGTGGGATTGCTGCTTGTCGGCTGGATCCATGTACCGATTGTCATTAAGTAAGAAGTAACCTCTTAGTAAATGAAGACAAAACTAGACGTGGAGCGATTTTGCTCAAACAAGCAATGTGATTTGTGAATAATATCTACTTAAACGTCTTTATATTTCTGTGAGTGCGTTGCCATAGCTGTGTGCGGTGGGTGTATGTGTGCTTTTCATCTCCATCACTTTCTGCTCTGCAATCCTTTTGGGATGGTTATACAAGATTATTTGTGGCGCGCAGCTGTTTGGTGTTGGCACTTTTATTCATTATCCAAAATCACTAAGGAAAAACAGACAAAATTAGGAGGTGACCTAATGCCCTATGGGACTTTCTGGATGTTTATCACTTTTGGGATTCGAAAATTTTCCCCTGGACAATGGCGTGAGCTATATCAGCAAAACGCTTCAGGCAGAATGTCAGATGCAGTAAATCTTGGTCAGTAATGCTGTCCTAAGTTGACCTGTATTTTCCAAGATCTATTCAATCTGAAGAGAATTAAAGATGGGTGAAAAAATATATGATCGCTGGGGAACTGACTGCTGAGACCCCACTAAACCAGAGACTGGGGTGTTACAGCCTTGTTCGACTTCGGCAGAGGTAACAGCAATGAGACATTTGTGGAAGAAACATAGTTTACTTGAGACATACAGACTTGTCCTAAGATGGCTGCTATACTAGGAAGTGACAGTTTAATCAAGAGAAAACAGTTAAGATACACTACATATTATTAAGCATCAACAGACACAACAGCGCCATCTGCTGACACTGCAATGCAACTCCTCCAACATATAACAAAGCCTCTAGCTTGCTGCATGTATTTCAACATGGGGAACTCAAATTCCCCTGTAAATATGCAGTGACAGTGAGCATGTGCAACCATCATTTTTACTATAAGCAATGAACTTAGCATCAGTTGCACATTCTCACTACTGTTCAATTCACAGTACTTTGGGTTTCCACCAGTTGGCTTATCAACAATAATATATTTATTACCTATTCCATTTTGAAATAAATAGAATATATGTTGGTTATGGAGAGTCCCTTATTGTGAAGGAGCTTAGGAAGATAGACTTAAAGGGGTCATAAATCACCCCAGCACATGCACTGTCAGGATTTGCTGGTTTCTGACCCTGAGTATGTATGAGGCATACAGTACATACTCTCCGGTCCCGGCTCAGAAACCGACGAATCCTCACAGCATACAGTGCGTGCGCTGGGGGAATTCATAAGTCTGAAGTCACACAGAGTGACTGCAGACTTATCAATTTGGACTGGACAAACCCTCTAACAAATGCAATCACTAGAACCTACTTTAGAACCTTTACTGCTGTGCTTATGCTGGTGCTGCTTAATGATATTGGTGGTGCTTTGGGGTCCATGAGCTTCAAATTACACCACTGCTTTTATACTGCTCCATTAATTCCAATGATGATCACTATCTAAATTCCACACCTGTATGTTTTTGGATTTTTGGGGGAAACCCACGCAAATAAGTGGAGAACATCCAAACCCTTTACATATGTCCTTGGCTGGATTTGAACCCAGGACCTCAGAGCTGCATAGCTACAAGGATAACCACTGATCCACCATGCTTACCAATGGATTCCATATGCCATAATCCATTGGATGCTATGTGTAACCCTATGAGGGCAGCTTAACTGCTCAGTGGTTAGCTTTATAGACTTCTAAGGCCCGTGTCCTGAGTTCAATCCCTGACAACATCTGCAAGGAGTTTGTATGTTCTCCCTGTGGTTTCCTCCGGGTTCTCCGATTTCCTCCCACACTCCAAAAACATACTGATAGGGAATCTAGATTGTGAGCCCCATTGAGAATAGTGATGATGTCTGTAAAGCGCTGTAGAAACAATGGTGCTAAATAAGCGCAATAAATAAATGGGTGACTATTTTATTTGTGGAATGAATTTCATAAAAAAAAATATGCATACAGAACCACGCGGTTACCATATTCAGATTTTCTCACCTAAACTGCTGACTGCTTTGTAAGGATGACTGGTTTTAAAGTAAAAATCCATCAGAACTCCTGCGGTGTCTATATAGAATACCATATGGAAGTTATACGGCGCCTGTACAGAACACCACATGAATAAAATATGGAAATATGACATATGGTAGAGATTTTTCACACGATTGTTTGCATGCGGCCTTTTTGTAAGAAAACCAGTATGGTCATTGGCTACAAATTTTCCCTCATTCTTCTTCTGTAATTAGCATGTCAGTAAAAATGTGCTAGGTTATTTTTAAATCTACTCTTTTCCATTATTTCTCAAATAATTCTGACACACTAGATATCAGATATTTCATTGCGATTCACTATATATCTCAATTCTGGTGAATCAATTATATCCACTCTATACACGAGCAGATCTTTAAAACTGATGTCATTTTTTTACATTTTCCCAAATTTAAATCACTGGTTCATTGCGAAACTTGAACCTTGGCGAATTGATTCTCCGATCTGTGTAATTGGGGCATTTTGTCATTTTTATGTAGTATACTGAACTCAGCTACCAAAAAAATAGAAATAATGATGCTTTAAAATACAGCTTAGTCTGGAGTATGAGTCCCAAAACTATTGTGGGACATAGGTAATTTAGTGATGAAGAATTCACAATTGATGCAGACAGGATCAACTTGATGGACCCGAGTCCTTTTTTTTCAACATATCTAACTATGTAACACCCCCTTCTAACCTAATTATACTCCTGAGCCTGACATGATTTTTTTTTATAATTTCCTATTGATTTCAAATGTGAACCTGGCAGATGTTAGTTACTGGCATACATCAGCCTCATCCAAGCCTATGGATACTGTATACAGTATTGGTTAACACTTCACATAGCATAATGGCGAAAGGTCCTGTGAATATAACCTGACCAATATCCCGGAAGCTGAGATGTAATGTTCTGATTGGCTAGGTTTTCACACTGCATGGTTGAATAATCTAAAATAATAACTTTTTTGTACATTTATTGCCACAGATGAATCAGATGTAGGTGCAGGATTAAAAATTATAAGATGTAATGAATCCACCAATTTTCAGATCATCTTTTTGGATATGTGAGAGCATGGTCAGACTGGGGTGTCTGGGGCCCACAGAGGGAATTGACCTTAGGGGCTCAACCTACAGCTATATGCAAAAAACCAGTTATCCGTTATCCCCGTTGTAGTGGAACATCGACTTAGGCTAGTTTCACACTAGCATAAAAACTAACACATGGGCCATGCACAAACAGTGAACAAGTCGGCAAGACAGTTTTCACACCACCAAGAGACTGGAACACAGAGAAACACAGTACAATAAACGTGAAAAAATACTCTGCTGTAAAAAAAATTCCAACAATGAACAGCAAGTGCTAGTAAAAAGATGACAACACACAGCATGCCCATATCAGACATTGCCTATCTGAGCCCTGCTCATATAGGTACTGTTCACATGGTCAGGTTTTAAATACATTGGATAGGACTGCTCTGAGGGGTATACCTTGGCTTTGGTGGTGTACATTTTTTGCAAAAAACGTATCAACTAAATACCCTGTTTTGTTGTCGTCTTTTTACTAGCACTTGCTGTTTATTGTTGGAATTTTTTTTACAGCAGAGTATTTTTTCACGTTTGTTGTACTGTGCTTCTCTGTGTTCCAGTCTCTTGGTGGTGTGAACACTGTCTTACCGACTTGTTCACTGTATGTGCATGGCCCATGCGTTCGTTTTTATTCCATTGGTTTCTTGCTTTTGCAAGTCTTTGGGAGTATTTTTTCACGTTTGTTGTACTGTGTTTCTCTGTGTTCTAGTTTCACACTAGCATATGGAGGAGCTGCGGAGGGATGTGGACTTCCTCCGTGAAGCTCTGCCCCCCCTGCCATGCCTTCTCCGTTCAGCTCCGCCTCCATCAGCATGCGGCCTGTGTACTCCATCTTTAGCATTGGGTATGCAGGCCATGCCGATGAATGCATATGCCTCCGCATGCATCGTTTTGACGGTGTGGTGGCCGCACCAAAATGCAACACCTTGCGTTCGGCACAGGTAACCACACCGTCAAAATGACACATGCGGAGGCATCCGCATACATCAGCATGGCCTGCGTACCTAATGCTAAAGATAGGGTAGGCACGCCACATGCCGATGTAGGTGGAGCTGAACGGAAGAGGTGCGGCAGGGGGAGGAGCTTCACGGTGGAAGTCCGCATCCCTTCGCATCTCCTCCATACGCTAATGTGAAACTAGCCTTATAAGATGGTAGCCATCACTGGGCCCACTGGGCATTTCACTGGTACCTCGTGAGGCCAGTCCGACCATGTGTGAGGGTATGAAATGAAGAATATGGGATACTACTGTGTAGCTAAACTCCCACCTCAATACTTTGTTTTGAGGCATTGATAAACTGTCCAAACATATTAAAGGGAATCTGTCACACGATTTGCCACCTAATCTGAGCGCAGCATGATGAGGGCAGAGACCCCGATTCCAACAATGTGTACTTTGCTGATTGCTGTCATTTTGATAAAATCACTGCCTTATCTGCTGCAGATCTTCCAGTTCTCCGAATGTTCATCATTGTATAACCCACACCGATTGGTAGCTTTGTGCCCATTTATAGAAAGCTGTCAATCGGTGGTGGGGTCCGGGCTGTACAGGGCTCATGAATATGCTTGACTGCCCGGCAGCAGGTTTACTAGTCCTGTAGCGATAATCTCTGGTGATACAATAGTGAATTTATCAAACCTACATTAAACAGCCAAGCAAGTGATACATCTCTGTGATCGGTGTATTTGTCCCTACATTATGCTTAGGAATAAAAAAAAAATTTCATTTGGGTGGAATTGGCTGATTATTTTAGGTGTCTGAGGAGCTCTCAGTCTTCCCAGAAGGATTTCACCATCCCCAATTCTTTGGTCTTGTGAGTGATACGCTTTTAAGTAAACATGAATGAATACTTGATTAAATGTGCGTATTTATGATAGATTTTAATTAAAGAACCAGTTACAGCATGTGTATGGCCAGATCATCTGCACAAATTGTAGAAATTTCCTATCATGTATTGTTATATATTGACATATCAGGGCTTCCTTTCTGACAAGAATAATTGCTAGCCTATAATAAATGAGCCTTAAGGGGTGTGTGTCACCAGCTTTTTGCCACCTATATGGAGAGTAGCATAAAATAGGGACAAAGACCCTGATACCAGTGTTGTATCATTTACTCAGCTGCTTGATGTAGTTTTAATAAAATCACTGTTATTTCAGCAGGAAATTATCGCTAAAGGGCTAGTAACCTGCTGCCAGATAGTCCTCCATATTCATGAGCTCTGTATAACCTCACCACCATCAATGTCTGGCAACTTTCTGCCTATGCACAGTGTACAGAGAGAGAGCTGCCTATCAGCAGTGCGTTTGGAGTTATACAGAGCTCAGCATTTAGAGAACTGTCAGATCTGCAGCTGATTAGCTGATTTGATGAAAACTGCAGCAAGCAACCCAGTAAGTGATACATCGCTGGAATGTGCCCATGCTACTCTCAGATGGGGGGGCGAAACCTTGGTCAGAGAGTTTCTTCAAAAAGGAGACTGCAAATCATCACTTTAGTTAAAAAGCGATGTGCGAGTTGTGCAACTGTTTGATTTCACATCAGCAATTGAAAATGCATAGACTCCGCTAAAGTTCAGACCGGCTTTTTAATTGGAAAAGCGCATTCGAGTGACTAAACCTTAAAAGAAAACAGACTGCACCACTTCAGGTCATAATATCAGTATATATATAGAAGCCTATGTCTAAGCAACAAAAATGACTAATTGGGCGTAATCAAATTGTTTATGGTCTTCGTTAGCTGTACACCTTGGATGTTGTGTTTAATCTAAGGTATAGTTCTACATTAATGGAGCGGTAATTGCTGGTCTCCGGTGGGGAAGGAGTTAATGGTGCAATGCTCTGCAGATTAGAGCAGATAAAACAGGGACCCCCGAAATCTCCAGAGGTAAATATGGCATCTTCATGCGGTAATTTAGGATGCTGTTAATTAAGCAAGGCTTTGAAGATCTTCCATGAGCAGGGAAGAGGTTAATGATGCTGTAACTAACTGCGGGTGGTTAGAAGAGTAGAGGTAATGATATGAATACCATGTTTAAATGCGAAAATATAGTGGAGGGAAGGTGATTATTGCTTTGAAAGTAGTTTATTAGTGCTCTTAGCTTTTCAGAGCCATAAACTGCTAATATACATGAACATACAGTAAGGCAGCACTACATTTAGCTTACACTGAATTTATAATGCTACTTACTAGCCACTAGGTACTACAGTACAAGTCGCCTACGCCATATAAACCTATACAAAAGTCATCGTGGCCAACCGGGACCTACCCCATGGGCTTAAAACATTAAACCAAAAACAAAAAAATACACCTCTTTTGTAGAGAGATCTCGCTTAAATCATTGGACCATACCATAGATCGATACATATTACCTACAGATCAAAATAAAAACTGAAGGGATATTGGATGAACATATATAATTTTATTGCACATGTATAACAAAAGGACAAAAATACAAAGGTATTCACATGAGGTATATAGAAAAACAGCTAAAGGATACCGGCATTTATGTAGGATGGTAAGAATAATACCTGGTAGAGAAAATCGTGTCTCGGTTTCGTCAGGGCGGTGAAACCTCAAAATAGTAGTGCATTAAAGATAACCCAGGAATCTCACAGAACTGGAAGAATATTCCAAGGAAGAATGGATGAAAATCCCTCAAACAAGAATTGAAAGACTCTTGGCTGGCTATAAAAGCATTTACTTGCAAAATAGGGTGCTACTAGGTACTAACCATGCAGGGTGCCCAAACTTTTGCATTGGCCCATTTTCCTTTTTTGTGATTTTTAATATGTAAAAGATTAAAATGTTTTTGTTTTTTTTTTTGCCTAAAATACAAAGGAAATGTCTCCTCTTTAAATGTAGCCCTTTTAGAGATCATTTAATCTTCAACATGCTTAACTGTTCACAAACAGTAATTTTGACCAGGGGTGCCCAAACTTTCACATGCCACTGTATACATGTAATGTAGTGTGAGCATATGAATATATTCGCTTACCACGACTCTCTCTCTCGTGTCCAGTGCTGCTCCACTCCTCTTCCCAGTGACGCCAGCCTAATTGCGCCTAGCTGGCTCACTCCATGCTCTGTGTGTGAGCCGGAAGTCTCTTTTACAATGAAAGCCTATGAGGCCTCATTCTGATGATCCGTAGACTTACATGTAAAGGCCACTTTTGGGTCGCGCAGTGTGACCAGGAGAGTCTGAAGAGTGGTGACGTCACTGAGAAGAGTAACAGAGCGGCACTGGATCCCGAGAAATCGGCCGTAGGTGAGTATATTAATGCAGTCATACTACACTACATGCAGATACACACACATTTAATAAAAATATAGATAGGAGTGCTTCCTTAAGATTTTGGGTAAAGGAGTATTCCCAGCATATAATGTTTTGACATTTTGCTAGGATGTGCCACGACATCATGATGGGTGGGTGTCTGACTTTTGTGGCTCCAGCTGTTCAGCAGAATGATAAGGATAAGGAATGTGTTGTTCCCCACAAAGCAGGTGTCCAGGAGAGTCATCGGTCTTTAGTCACACAACTACATCAGCCTAATACTTGCCTTGGCGGAGATGCCTACAGGTATTGTATGTGATTGTTGAGACCACTAATTGGCTGCAGTGGTCACATGACTGATGTACATAAAATTAAATCCAAAATCTTCCCTTTGATAGGTTCTTTCCAGGATTGGGGAAGAATTATTGACAGTAAGGAAATATATGCTATGTTTGAGTTGGGATTTTTTTCCCCTAATAATGATAATTGAACAGACTAGCCTTATTATATTTTCTGATATGTACTGTATAAAATATATTGAAACTGGTTTTTGGGTACCACTGTCAAAATATATACCTGGCCAATACATTTATACAAAAAAAAAAAATGTTTCAATTTATTGCTGAGATCATTTAACCGAGAATGCATTTATTAAAGTCTTGTAAGAAGAAAATGATGTATCCCCTAGGAAAAAGAGAACTGAAATTGCTTCTTCCAATGATGTTTGTTTAAAGTCTGTTCAGGAATTAACTCACACGTAAAAACAAATTTGAAGTTAAAAATGTTGGACCCCTCATTGGCTTTTACAAATATCCTGGCACACATGGCATGGAATCGGAAAGACAACAGACAGGTCATTACTCACTATTACAGGGGTAAGTGTGCCACATCGAAATGTTTGCCCACTTTCTAGCTTTGTCTTATATGCCGGGAAAGTGAGTTTGCAACATTTTGCCCTAACCTCTACAAATAATATGGCATCCAATCTATATAATCCCCAGTTGGGACTTCAGGCCATTGTCCCCAAATCCCATAATGCACAATGGCAGTGCCATTTGCTGACTAAAGTGCAGCAGCACAGCCAGAAGTCAGACTCCACCCACACATGTCACATGGTCCTGACGTCATCACAGGTCCTTCAGCCCAGCTGCCATCAGTGGTAGTAAGGCTTGGAACGCAGACAGGAAGTTTAAGATCCCGTCAGACACCTTCCTCCTAGGCGTGCGTAGGAGCCAGGCAAGGTGGCAGCGGTGCCTGCTACAGTGTGGGCAGCAATGACCTTCTTGTCTTCATCCAGTAGTGATTTGCAGAGCAGCGCCTGGCAGTCTGCAGTGTATGGGAGACGCTGGGGGGAGAGTGGTGCTCCTGCTGCTGGGATGATTACAGCAGGAGAACTGACATGAGCTGGAGGCTGGGCTGCTGATAAGCTCACCCACATCACCCACAGCCCTGGAGTCTTACACTGGCATGGATGCCAACGTGCAGTTATCAGTATGGAAACCTGATACACTACCATGAGGAGAGCAGTCAAGGTTCTCTGCAGAGGATTTCTGCTTTCCATCCCAGTAGATGGTGCTGCAGCATCAGACCTTAAAGGGGCTCTCCAATTTGACTATCTTTTGGCCACTGTCCCCGAATCCCATAAGGTACCGCACTAGTGTCACTTGCGCCTGCGTAAGTAACATACACATCTCCGCTATTCCCACACTGGAGCAGTAACAGTCGCATCGTTACTATGGGAATAGCGGTGACGTGTATGTCACTTGCGCAGGCTCAGTTTGTGGCCGCAAGGCCATGAACTGCGCCGGTGCAAGTGACATCCACGTCAACGCATTCCTGCGCATGTGCAGTAACAGCCACACCTACGCTCTCTACCCGTGCATGCGCGGTAATGACTCAGCTGTTACTGCGACTGTGTGGGGAATAGCGGTGATGTGTATGTTTCACCACACTCCCGATGTGATAGCATTGGGCCTATTTCTAGTCCAACTGATATTTTGGAGAAGGCATCCAGGAAAGAAACAGTGTAGCGTCTTATATTGAAGAAAGCAGATGTCCACTGTGTATTTCATTAAGTCTGTATCTCAAGGGAAAGCATGGCATTCCATACAGCTAAGGCTACTTTCACATTAGCGTTTTTTAGTGCTGCGCCTCATGCGCAATAGAAAGGCATGCAAAAAGCGTATCATGCGTTTTGCATGCATTTGCTTTTTTTAGGCGCAGGCGTTTTAACCAGTTTCTAGCCATGTCAACTCTTAAAACGCATGCGTTCCCATAGAGTGTAATGTGTTATTTTGGCGCATTCCGTGCGCATGTGTTTTTTTGACACATGTTGGACGGACCAAAAATGCAACAGGTTGCGTCCGGCACGCCTAGGCGCACAATACAAAAAACCGCATGCTCACGAAAACGCATACAAACGCGTGCAAACGCTAGACAATGCGCCCCCTTGTTAAACATAGGGGTGCATGGCGCATGAGCATGGATGCGCACGATGCGCTGCGCTAAAAAACGCTAATGTGAAACCAGCCTAATTTACATGTGCATTAACCCACAGAAAAATGTTTCCTGGAGTGAGCCAGAGGTCACAACTCAACACAAGTCCAATGAGAGCCTCGTTCTAGCTCCCATAGACTTGCATTGAGAGCTTGTGACATAACTTCAGAAGTTGAGGTCTCGAGATGGTGCTGCCGGATTGGAGCGATGCCGAAAAAATGTGAAGATGCCGGAGAGTATAAGATAAAGGAAAGGGACCTTACTTTAGAAGGACCACTCCAGAGCTGAATAATAAACCCTATAAAGTGGTGCTTTAAACAGTTGCCAATGTACAGAAACCACTGTATATAACAATATGCTTATAACTATTAATTTATAATTAAGTTAATGTAAATAAATTATGCCAACAAAGATAAAAGAAACTTCCTTGATTCTCTCTAAGGCAGACTTAACCCCTTCATGACCAAGCCTATTTTGACCTTAATGACCAGGCCATTTTTTGCAATTCTGACCAGTGTCCCTTTATGAGGTAATAACTCAGGAACGCTTCAACGGATCCTAGCGATTCTGAGATTGTTTTTTCGTGACATATTGGGCTTCATGTTAGTGGTAAATTTAGGTTGATAATTTTTGCGTTTATTTGTCAAAAAATCAGAAATTTGGTGAAAATTTTGAAAATTTTGCAATTTTCAAATTTTGAATTTTTATTCTGTTAAACCAGAGAGTTATGTGACACAAAATAGTTAATAAATAACATTTCCCATATGTCTACTTTACATCAGCACAATTTTGGAAACAAAATATTTTTTTGTTAGGAAGTTATAAGGGTTAAAAGTTGACCAGCGATTTCTCATTTTTACAATAAAATTTACAAAACCATTTTTTTAGGGACCACCTCACATTTGAAGTCACTTTGAGGGGTCTATATGGCAGAAAATACCCAAAAGTTACACCATTCTAAAAACTGCACCCCTCAAGCTACTCAAAACTACATTCAAGAAGATTATTAACCCTTCAGGTGTTTCACAGGAACTAAAGCAATGTGGAAAGAAAAAATGGACATTTTAATTTTTCCAACAAAAATTTTCTTTTAGCATCAATTTTTTCATTTTCACATGGGAAACAGGATAAAATGGATGATAAAATTTGTTGGGCAATTTCTCCGGAGTACAACGATACCTCATATGTGGTCATAAACCACTGTTTGGGCGCACGGCACGGCTCAGAAGGGAAGGAGCGCCATTTGACTTTTTGAATGGAAAATATGCTGGAATATTTAGCGGTTGCCATGTCGTGTTTGGAGAGCCCCTGTGTGCATAAACATTGGAGCTCCTCCACAAGTGACCCCATTTTGGAAACTAGACCCCCCAAGGAACTTATCTAGATGCATAGTGATCACTTTGAACCCCCAGGTACTTCACAAATTGATCTGTAAAAAAAAAAAAAATACTTTTTTTTCACAAAAATTTTCTTTTAGCCTCAGTTTTTTCATTTTCACATGGGCAACAGGATAAAATGGATCCTAAAATTTGTTGAGCAATTTCTCCTGAGTGCACAGATACCTCATATGTGGTCATAAACCACTGTTTGGGTGCACGGCATGGCCCGGAAGGCAAGGAGCACCATTTGACTTTTTGAATGGAAAATTAGCTCCAATCGTTATCGGACACCATGTCGCATTTGGAGAGCCCCTGTGCACCTAAACATTGGAGCTCCCCCACAAGTGACCCCATTTTGGAAACTAGACCCCCTAAGGAACTTATCTAGACGTGTAGGGAGCACTTTGAACCCCCAAGTGCTTCACAAAAGTTTATAACACAGAGCAGTGAAAATAAAAAATATTTTTTTTTCCTCAAAAATGATTTTTAGCACACTATTTTTAATTTTCACAAGGCTAACAGGAGAAATTGGACCACAAATCTTGTTGTCCAGTTTGTTCTGAGTACGCTGGTACCCCATATGTGGGGGGGAACCACTGTTTGGGCACACGGCAGGGCTCAGAAGGGAAGGAGCGCCATTTGACTTTTTGAAATGCAAATTACTTCCAATCGTTAGCGGACACCATGTTGTGTTTGGAGAGCCCCTGTGTGCCTAAACATTGGAGCTCCCCCACAAATGACCCCATTTTGGAAACTAGACCCCCTAAGGAACTTATCTAGATGTGTAGTGAGCACCTTGAACCCTCAAGTGCTTCACAAAAGTTTGACGCAGAGCCGTGAAAATAAAAAAAAATTTTTTTCCCTCAAAAAATTATTTTTTAGTGCGCAATTTTTTATTTTCACAAGGGTACCAGGATAAATTAGACCCCAAAATTTGTTGTCCAGTTTGTCCTGAGTACGCTGGTACCCCACATGTGGGGGGGAACCACTGTTTGGGCACATGTCGGGGCTCGGAAGGGAAGTAGTGACATTTTAAAATGCTGACTTTGATGGAATGGTCTGCGGGTGTCATGTTACATTTGCAGAGCCCCTGATGTACCTAAACTGTGGAACCCCCCCACAAGTGACCCCATTTTGGAGACTAGACCCCCCAAGGAACTTATCTAGATGTGTGGTGAGCACCTTGAACCCCCAAGCGCTTCACAGAAGTTTATAACGCAGAGCCGTGAAAATAAAAAATATTTTTTTTTCCACAAAAAAAAATGATTTTTAGCCAGCAATTTTTTTTTCACAGGGGTAGCAGGATAAATTGGCCCCAAAAGTTGTTGTCCAGTTTGTCCTGAGTACGCTGATACCTCATATGTGGGTGGGGACCACTGTTTGGGTACACGTCGGGGCTCGGAAGGGAAGTAGTGACATTATGAAATGCTGACTTTGATGGAATGGTCTGCGGGCATCATGTTACATTTGCAGAACCCCTGATGTACCTAAACTGTGGAACCCCCCACAAGTGACCCCATTTTGGAAACTAGACCCCCTAAGGAACTTATCTAGATGTGTGGTGAGCACCTTGAACTCCCAAGTGCTTCACAGAAGTTTATAACGCAGAGCAGTGAAAATAAAAAATATTTTTTTTTCCTCAAAAAAAAATGATTTTTAGCTAGCAATTTTTTTTTTCACAAGGGTAGCAGGATAAATTGGACCCCAAAAGTTGTTGTCCAGTTTGTCCTGAGTACGCTGATACCCCATATGTGGGGGATGACCACTGTTTGGGTACACGTCGGGGCTCGGAAGGGAAGTAGTGACATTATGAAATGCTGACTTTGATGGAATGGTCTGCGGGCATCATGTTACATTTGCAGAACCCCTGATGTACCTAAACTGTGGAACCCCCCCACAAGTGACCCCATTTTGGAAACTAGACCCCCTAAGGAACTTATCTAGATGTGTGGTAAGCACCTTGAACCCCCAAGTGCTTCACAGAAGTTTATAACGCAGAGACGTGAAAATAAAAAATATTTTTTTTCCCCCCAAAAAATGATTTTTAGCCAGCAATTTTTTTTTCACAAGGGTAGCAGGATAAATTGGACCCCAAAAGTTGTTGTACAGTTTGTCCTGAGTACGCTGGTGTCCCATATATGGGGGGGAACTATTGTTTGGGCACACGTAAGGGCTCGGAATGGAAGTAGTGGCGTTTTGAAATGCAGACTTTGATGGAATGGTCTGCGGTCGTCATTACGTTTGCAGAGCCCCTGATGTGCCTAAACAATAGAAACCCCCCACAAGTGACCCCATTTTGGAAACTAGACCTCCCAAGTAACTTATCTAGATGCCTGGTGAGCACTTTGGACCCCCAAGTGCTTCACAGAAGTTTATAACGCAGAGACGTGAAAATTAAAAAAAAAATTTTTTACACAAAAATATTTTTTTAGCCCCCAATTTTTTATTTTCCCAAGGGTACCAGGAGAAATTAGACCTCCAAAGTTGTTGTGCAATTTTTCCTGAGTACGCTGATACACCATATGTTGGGGTAAACCACTGTTTGGGCACACGTCGGGGCTTGGAAGGGAGGAAGCACCGTTTAACTTTTTGAACGCAAAATTGGATGGAATCAATGGTTGCACCATGTCGCGTTTGGTGACCCCCTGATGTGCCTAAACAGTGGAAACCCCTCAATTCTAACTCCAGCCCTAACCCCAACACACCCCTAACCACAGCCCTAACCCCAACACATCCCTAACCCTAATTCCAACCCTAACCATAACCCTAACCCCAACAGACCCCGAACCCTAATCCCAACCCTAACCCTAACCACAAGCCTAACCCTAATTCCAACCCTAACCCTAATTCCAACCCTAACCCTTTCCAACCCTAACCCTCTTTCCAACCCTAACCCTCTTTCCAACCCTAACCCTCTTTCCAACCCTAACCCTAACCCTCTTTTCAACCCTAACCCTCTTTTCAACCCTAACCCTCTTTTTAACCCTAACCCTAACCCTCTTTTCAACCCTAACCCTAACCCTAACCCTCTTTTCAACCCTAACCCTAACCCTAATGGAAAAAAAAAAAAAAATATCTTTATTTTATTAGTTCTGCCTACCTATGGGGGTGATAATCGGGGGGTTTATTTACTTTTTCTTTCATTTTGATCACTGTGAGAGTGATCAAAATGAAAGAATGGAATCTGCAGCCGGCAGATTCGGGCGGGCGCACTGCGCATGCGCCCGCCATTTTCAAAGATGGCGGCGCCCATCATCCGGACCCGAGGGACACCGGGAGGGACGGGGGGACACCGGAGGTACCGGGGGGGGTCGGAGGCTGGCGGGGAGCAGAGGGAATGGGAGGGGGGCAGATGATGACAGCGGCGATCGCCGCTGTCATTCAGTTGCGGGGGGCGATCGCCGGTGGGGGGGGGGGGGGTGGAATTGGTGTCTCCAGCCATGTCCGATGCTACAGCAGCGTCGGACATGGCTGGATTGTAATATTTCATCAATTTTCATTGATGAAATATTACTATCGCTCTGATTGGCTGTTTCACTTTTAACAGCCAATCAGAGCGATCGTAGCCACGTGGGGGCGAAGCCACGCCCCCTGTGGTGAATTACAAAGCCCCCTGTATCTGCGGGTCGGGTGACCTTTCAGTGACCCCGGTCACCCGACCCGCAGGGGGGCTTTGAAGTCATGACGCCACATAGGCGTCACTGGTCAGATTTGAACCAGGTTTCATGACGCCTATGTGGCGTCATTGGTCGTGAAGGGGTTAATAGTTACTGATATCTTCCAAAAGCAAGCAAGAAGATCCCAATGGTATGATTCAGTATTTCTGCATTTTTAGGAAAAGCATGAAACTGCACACAACTAATGTACATGTGCATTAACCCACAGATAAACCCAACAGGATTCTGAAATTAAATTTTTGCAGGGAAATCAAAATCATGTGAGCTAAGAAGCAAGCAAACAAGCGAGACAGAAAATGAGGATATCAGGGACTTGGCACACTTGCCCCTGAAGGTCTGAATTTAACTATTGATAAAGTTACCAGGTAACTTTATTTGCCCTTTTATCATCAGTGCATTTTACTTAGATGCTATTGTTTACATGCTTTTATTATTAATATGGGTTCTCGCTTTTTTATTGGTCTTTTTACTGGTCTACTAACCTGTTAATAATTTTATTCATTTTTATCTATATTATTTTATTGCTCCTTTTTGCACATTTTATACATTTAAAATTGTTTAACTCATGCTGTTTTATCTCACGTTTTATATAGGTTGTCTTTATCTAATTTTTTTTTTAATGTAATACAGTATATGATGTCATCTTGTCGTAACATGTGACTGTTTTGACTGTTGTGATTGGCTGCTTCCCATTTAAATACCCCATCCCCTATGTCATTAATAAACTTCCACCTGATGAAGACGGATCCTCCGTCGAAACGTGTTGTGGTTTAAACCCATCTCTTGTCTGAGTCTCTTTCGTGCGCTCCTAAGACCGTTTTCCTTTTTTTCATTGATTCTCTCTAAGGCAGACTTAATAGCTATTGATATTTTCCAAAAGGAAGCAAGAAGATCCCAATGGTATGATTCAGTATTTCTGCACATTTAGGAAAAACATGAAACTGCACACAACTAATGTACATGTGCATTAACCCACAGAAAAAGGTTTCACCCAAGGCATGAGCAGGATTAGTGACCTCGTGACCTAATAGCTGATTATTTTTGAGTCACAGCCAACATATATCCCTGTAACACCAGAGATGAGTGTGTCAGGAGTCAGAACTCAGGACCCCATAGGTCAAACCCAACAGGATTCTGAAATTAAATTTTTGCAGGGCAATCAAAATCAAGTGAGCTAAGAAGCAAGCAAACAAGCGAGACAGAAAATGGGGATATCAGGGACTTGTGAAGAGTAATATAGTTGAGAATGATGGAGATTTTTGCCAGAGGAGGATTAAAAAGAGCTTTAATCATGATGAACACTCGATCCAATAATATTTTATAGTTTTATACATTTCTTCTTGAGAAAAGAAGTCACCTTTGGTGAATACTTCTGATTAAGTGTGGTTTTCTATGTAATATACTATTTCACTTAGGGGACAGTTTGGATACACCCTATTTATTTAATGTTACTTAACTCAAGATTTAAGCAAGAATTCATCAAGATGACGTTTTATATGCCAGTCTTAATGAGGGGTGAACAGGAATAAAATGCATTAAGTTCTTTAAGAAACACATTCCATTTAATGAAGTGGCCAAATCCTATCAGTGGTATGCTCTAGTGATGGGCGAGTAGCATCGTTGCTTGGGTCTCCCCAAGCATGCTCGGGTGATCTCCGAGTATTTTGGCGTGCTCGGAGATTTAGTTTTCCTCGTCCCAGCTGCATGATTTGCGGCTGCTAGACAGCCTGAATACATGTGGGGATTCCCTAACAAATAGACATTCCACACATGTATTCAGTCTGTCTAGCAACCGCAAATTATGCAGCTGAGACGAGGAAAACTAAATCTCCAAGCACGCCAAAATACTCGGAGACCACCCGAGCACGCTCGGGGAGACCCGAGCAACAAGTATACATGCTCATCACTAGTGTGCACCTCTGTGCACCCCAGGGACTAGAGTAACATTTATGGAGTATGAAATGCTATCACTTTTCAAGAATCTAACATTTGGGAGTAGTCTCGGCCCCTCCCACCTCTGCCTGTTTTGTGGAGCTGCTTGAAACTGGTGCAAAAATGGCAAAAACATCAATATTTGTGCGCAACTTTGCTTTGCGCAAAAATGTTCTGACCTTTTAAAGTGTTTCACCCCAATTTTCTTGAGTAAACACTTTGACGAATTAGAATCATAAATTTTTAAGCTTTAGCACCAACCACTATCTATGAGTAATTCTTGGTTGCTTAGAAACTTAACCCATTGTGTACGATGTTTTTGTATTGCAAACTATTGCACTGTTCTTTCCAATTACATGTATATCAAACATACAACAATTCTGAATTGATAAGGTATATCAGATGAGCAAGATTCAGTGGCGTACCTAGGGTTTTGGTTCTGGGGGGGACTTCTGAGTGGGCCCCTAACCAGGTAACCTTTATTACAACTGGGTTACGCAGCCTAATAGTGGAGGAAGACCTCAGTAGATGACCGCGATGTTACTGAAAATAATCTTTATATAAAGACCAACATGGATATTACCGCCATATGGTCAGTGGTAAATACCAGTCCTACAGAACATATAAGTGATTACTGCACAGCTATAGTTGCTGACTTATCCTTGAAGTTCTTACTGATGGAATTGTTCACTTTTCCCGTTTTTCCATCTGGTCCAGACCGATATGACAACTTCTTCCAGCCAGGACTCGGCTGCAGAGATTACAACAAAGACACATTTCACTTCTCTCATTTTAAGCACTGTCACCAATGGGACAATTCCCAACCTGTACAAACTCCTTATCTTGCGGATACCCCAATGCTGAGCCGCTGCTGCCATATGTGTCCCTTTTACTGCACCTACTGTGTGGTTCTCTATGCCCTCTATATTCTAAAGCAACCTTCTAGAATATAGTAATGCCGGTGCAAGTGCCCTACGAAACAGTGCCCACATTTTGTCCACTAGAAAGTAATAATGCCCTGTGTGTGCCTTTGTCAGTCACAGTAACCTGAGTTCCGCTATAACAATAAGTGCCCACTTTACATTTAATAATGTCCCAAGTCTCCCCCTGTACAGCTCCCCTATACACAGTATAATGCCCCCTCACTGTATATACTGTTACCTCTTAGTATCCCCCAACCTGTTTGATGGCCCCAACACTGTATGATGACCCCTCACTGTAATATCCACACTGTATTATGGCCCCCTAGATAGTCTCCATATAGTATAATGCACCAGATAGTCCTTAATATAGTATAATGCAATCCCCATAGGCCTCTCTATAATATAATACACTCCCCATAGGCCTCCATATTGTATAATGCACTCCCCACAGGTAGACTCTATATAGTATAATGCACTCCCCATAGGCATACTCTATATAGTATAATGCACTCCCCATAGCCAGACTCTATATAGTATAATGCACCCCCATAGGCAGACTCTATATAGTATAATGCACCCCGCATAGGCTGACTCTATATAGTATAATGCACCCCCTCATAGGCCGAATCTATAGAATAATGCAGGCCCCAATAGGCAAACTCTATATAGTATAATGCAGCCCCCATAGGCAGACTCTATAGTATAATGCAGCCCTTCATAGGCAGACTCTAATATAAAGCAACCCCCCATAGGCAGACTCTAATATAATGCAACCCCCCATAGGCAGACTCTAATATAATGCAACCCCCCATAGGCAGACTCTAATATAATGCAGCCATCATAGGCAGACTCAAATATAATGCACACCCCATAGCCAGACTCTAGTATAATGCTGCCCCCCCATAGGCAGACTCAAATATAATGTAGCCCCTCAATAGGCAGAGACTAATATAATGCAGCCCCCATAGGCAACCTAATATAATGCAGACCCCCATAGACAGACTCTAATATAATGCTGCCCCCCATAGGCAGAGATTAATATAATGCAGGCCCCATAGGCAGACTGTAATGTAATGCAGCCCCCCAAAGGCAGACTCTACAGTATAATGCAGCCCCCCATAGGCAGACTCTAATATAATGCAGTCCCCCATAGGCAGACTCTAATATAATGCAGCCCCCAGAGGCAGAATTTAATCTAATTCAGCCCCCCATATGCAGACTCTAATATAATGCATCTCCATAAATAAATAAATACAATACTCACCTCTCTTCCTCCTGGTTCCTCTGCTGCTCCAAGCTCCCACACATCTCTGGACAGCGCCTAGTAATGATGTCATACAGTAGAACCTGCGATGACTGGCAGGTGGGGGCCACTGCTGGCAAGGGGCCCTCCAGCCTGCTCAGGGGCCCCATAGTGGCTTGGTGGCAAAGCAGGGAGATCGCCTCCTCTACTCCCCCGGTAGCTATGTAAGAAGATGGACCGGGCTGCTGGTACCTGTACCGAGCTGGGTCTGGAAATGTTGAGGCTGCCTCCCATGTTGCTTGGGAGAAGCAATGAGAGACCAGACCAACCTCATGACCCGGGTAGGAGGAGCTGGATAAAAACAACAGCGCTCGGCGGCAGCAGTTTTGGCGCAAACCAGCAGCATGCAGCAGGGTGAGCAGTCGTGCCTGCTGGCTCCCGCTGTCTGCAGTGGAGCCGTTAGAGAGAGACTCTGTGTGCTCCGTGACCGTGAGTACCGAGCATGTGTGGAAGGGAGAAAGCCGGGTGCCAGACGAGCACACGCAGCCTGCCCCGTCAGTTGCTGCACTTCAGCCCACGATTGTGTCTGGAAGGACTGCGGCCCTATTTACTTTGGCCGCACAAGTTAACGGACTAGGGGCTCAGCAGAAGGTATCGGAGACTGACCGCTGCTGCCAGAAGACAGACCGTCGCTTAAAGGACCTCATCTGTGAGCAATTCCCCGGTCGTTGCCAGAGCTACAAGATCGCATATCGAAGAGGAGCTAACAATACACATGCCGATGCTCTGACCAGAGTGACTTACAAGCGACCTGGATATAACCTAGATGAAGAGCTGGAGGCAGAAGAGATTCCTGAGTTTCGTAACCTCACCAGGATGTTGGCGGTAACGCAGGGCAGATCAGAGAGGAGTCGGGAGAACACATGCTGGGATGACCTCGTGATGACTGGGTGCAGCTCCAGGAGGAAGATAGGGAACTCGCTCAGTTGAGACAGTGGGTGGCTTTGAAGCAACTTCACAGATGAAGTGAAAGAGATGCCTTACCTCCGGGAATGGTGCAGATCCTCCGGCAGTGGGAGAGACTCCAATTGGAAGATGGCTTGCTGTTTCGGAAAGTGCAATTGGCTCAGGAGTTAGGAGTCACCTGGCAAGTGGTGCTCCCAGAAAAGTTGATCAGCGAGGTGGCCACAGAAGCTCATGAGAGAGGGGCTGACTTTGGCCCAGATAAGACATTTCAATGGCTACAGAAGTTGGTCTATCATCCCCGTTTGAAGACTGCAGTGGAAGAGGCCTGTAGACAATGCCAAAGTTGTGAATTAGCTAATCCTCCGGAACAGAGAGCCCCTATGCAGACTATCGCGACTTCTGCTCCTTTAGAATTGTTGATGATTGACTACTTTACCATGGGTCCAGCTCATCTCGGATATGAACATTGTCTTGTGATGACCGAACACTTTACCAAGTTTGCTGTGGTGACTCCAACCCGACACCAGACTGTCGAGTCAGCTTCGCAGGCTGTCGGGACTTCATCCAAATGTACGGTTGTCCGAAGAGAATGCATTCCACTCGAGGTGCTTGCTTTCAAGGTTGAGTGATGGAGGAGCTCCACCACCTGTATCACAATGAAAAGTCCAGAACAACACCTTACCATCTGCAGGGGAATGGAGCATGCAAGCGTTTCAACCGGACACTGATTCAGATGTTGAGAATATTGGAAGAAGACAGGAAAGCCCGTTGGCCTGAGTATATAGCGGAGTTAGTCTCGATGAACAACAACCGAGTGCACAGCACAACCGGATACAAGCCATACACATTGCTGTTCGGCCAAAAAGGACGAGAGATTACCAAACTGGAGTTGGACTCAAAGGAGGACTACTCACGGACGGAGGTGTCCACCTGGGTCCGTGAACATCGACATCATTTGCAGACTCTACATCAACTGGTACAAACTAAATTTCAGGAACTTGAGCATCATGAGATGATGCCCCTGCGAGGGACAGCTCTAAAGGCTGGAGACTGAGTCTTGGGTCGAAACAAGCAACCTCGAGGCAAGTTAGAGCATCGATGGGAAAAAAACTCTGCATCAGGTGAAATGCTGAATTGGATCTAATGATCCCATCTATGAGGTTCAGCCTGAAAGGGAAGAAGAGGATCCTACCCGAGTAGTCCACCGAAGCATGCTACATCCTTGCCTGTCACAAGATCCCGAAAAAGAAGAGCGAGTGCCAAGTGTCCCCAAAACGCCCACTCCAGCGGCCTTCGATTGTAATGAAAAAGAACCATCTGCCTCCTCCTCTGACCTGAACGTCCTGCTATCCACTGACCAGGTGAAGTGCGAGAACCAGAAACTCCTGAGATGGTTGCTTCACTGAACCCAGACGTGTCCCCTACCCGGTTGCCCAACCTGACTCGAACTCTCAATCTGACCTACACTGCACAGAACGAACGCCCGCTGGCAGACCCCCCCAATCGTTACAAACAAGAACAATTTATTTGTCAGTGGATCATTCGAGAAATGGAGGAGTCTCAAGGTCTACTGCAAGAACTCTCACCCGTGGAATAGAGAGCTAAAAGAGAGGGAGAGTGTAAGGAGATGGACTGGGCTGCGGGTACCTGTACCGAGCCGGGTCCGGAACTGTTGAGGCTGCCTCCCATGTTGCCTGGAGGAAGCAATGAGGGACCAGACTAGCCTCATGACATGAGTAGGAGGGGCCTGATAAAAGTAAAAGCTCGTGCGGCAGCAGTTTTGGTGAGAGCAAGCAGCGTGCAGTAGGGTAAGCAGGGTGCTCCATCCCCTTAGCAACGGGGCTGCAACCAGTCGTGCCTGCCAGCTCCCGCCATCTGCAGCAGAGCCATTAAAGAGAGACTCCCTGCGCTCTGTGACCGTGAGTACCGTGCATGTGTGGAAGGGAGAAAGCCGGGTGTCGGACAAGCACACGCGGCCTGCCCCATCAGTTGCTGCACTTCAGCCCATGATTCTGTCTGTAACGACTGCCACCCTATTTCCTTTGGCCGCACAAGTTAATGGACTGGGAGCTCAACGGAAGGTACCAGAGACCGACCGCTGCCGCCAAAAGATGGTCCGTCGTTTAAACGACCCCATTTGTGAACAATTCCCTTGTTGATGCCAGTGCTACCACCCCTCGGGATCACCTGAGGAGGATCCTAAGGAACATGATAAGTTTTGACAATTGGACTGCTGCTATTCTGCATCCTTTACCCTCGGTTTTGTTTTTTGCATTAACTCTAACCCTTAATCTCCCTGCGAGGAGCTTATATTCTGTTAAATAAAATTGTTAAACTTGTTAACCCTTGTTCTGTCTCCTGTCCGTCACTGCATCCCGCAAGCTGCTAACAGCTACGCTACTAGCAAGATTGCATCAATGAGTTAAAAGGGCTGTCCACCACTAGGACAACTCCTTCTCATAGCCCATGCTTGGTCCTGATAAAATAGAAAAGCTTATACTCACCTCCAATGCCAGCAATGTTCCCGCAGTGATGGTACTCGGTCTTCCTGGGGCTCTTGTGCAACTCTATGACATGTGGTGCCCTGCGCCCAATCAGCGATGGTGTCACTGTCCCCTCCTTCAGACAAACGGAACATGAAAAGAAAGTCAGAGATCAGATGCTGCCCGGACCTCCTTTTCATGTTCAATTTGTCTGAAGGTGAGGACAGTGATGCTAGTGCTGACTGGGCATTGGGGTCACGTGTCACAACAACCATACAAGAGCCCCAGGAAGAGCGAGTGCTGATGTGGCACCCCTGAGGCTCAGTCACCACAGAGGTACTGCACCTTCTCCTAAGGTGTGGTGCCCCACCATCTGGGTAAGTTGGGAGCTCCTTTCCACACTCCAACACTCGCACCACACACAACAGGGTAGTTCTGCACAACCACATTGCGGCTCATTGCTTAGAGAGTAGTAGAGCACCTCTGGGGGTTCCCTGCTTGGAACACTGGATGTGTTGGGAGGTGGGTGGAGTTTAGATCCATATAAAATGTTGGGAAGGTTTAGAATTACATATCAGTCTGACGGGAGGTCAGTCTCAGATCAGTCTGAGAGAGAGAGAATGACAGTCAGTCAGGAGAGTCTGAGGACGGGTCCGAGGAGAAGGAGAGAGACGTAGAGCTGTAACCTAAGCATCCATAGGAAGGAGAGTCAAGTATGGAACGAAGGAGTAGAGAACATAGAGGAGACGTGGGTTGGAAGAGGAACCCTGCCTATAGGTTCTCAGCGCAAGGCCGGGGACTGGTCCCCGAGGTTGTATGGACACTTATGGTTCTGCAGCAGACACCAGTGGAGTAGTTGGCTGAAAATGCATTACTCCCATCCAAGACTTGAGGCACAACAGCAACACAGATAGAGAGCCGGAAGTGAGGCGTCCCCGAAGCAGACTACAGCTGTCTGCCGTGCAAGTAGAGTTCTAGGAACATCTCTTGGGAGGCATTCCAGGGTTACTAAGTACTGGAGTGCTTCACACCAGGGTAGTTCTGCACAACCACATTGCGGCTCAGTGCTTAGAGAGTAGCAGAGCACCTCTGGTGGTTCCCTGCTTGGAACACTGGATGTGTTGGGAGATGGGTGGAGTTTAGATCCATATAAAAGATTGGGAAGGTTTAGAATTAGAGGTCAGTCCCTTAGGGGTAGTCTGACAGAAGGTCGGCGGAGTAGGAAGTCACTCAGAGGAGTGAGGATCCCTGGAAGAAGGGATGGAGGAAGGAGTGCTGCAGCTGCCTCAGTGACCTGAGCCAGCTGGCATGGGAAAGTAAAGAAGGTGGAAAGACGTGGAACTGTAACCTAAGCATCCATAGGAAGGAAAGACAAGTACGGAACGAAGGAGTAGAGAGAACAAAGAGGAGACGTGGGTTGGAAGAGGAAGCCTGCCTATAGGTTCTCAGAGGATGTATGGACACTTATGGTTCTGCAGCAGACATCGGTGGAGTAGCTGGCTGTAAATGCATTACTCCCATCCAAGACTTGAGGCACAACAGCAACACAGATAGAGAGCCGGGAGTGAGACGTCCCTGAAGCAGGCTACAGCTGTGTGACGTGCAAGTAGAGTTCTAGGAACATCTCTTAGGAGGCATTCCAGGGTTACTAAGTAGTACTGAGGTGCTTCACACCACAAGGCGCATTGGCGGAGTGGTTCAGGAAGGTACATGTTGGCAGAGTGTTGGAGAGGAGAGCCCTGACTTGCCCGGGAGGTTGGTTGAGTCTTTACCCAGGAGGACACGGCACGGAGGCAGGCACCAGTGTGTACCACGAACTGTGAGTAAAGCTTTGAAACTGTAGCTCTGGTGTCCTCCATTCATTTGTGCGCTAACACCTTCAGCACCGCTACATCTGGGTACAAGCATCCATACCACCCAGCGCCTCTCCTCATCCATAGCGCCTACACTGCCCTGGGACTACAGCTCCACCTGTGGGGAGCTACACCATCTTTGCTGCACCACACCATCAGTCCCAGCGGATCTGCATGCAGCGTCGGCTTAACACCTCCCTTGCCGAACACCACAGGTGGCGTCACGAACTATTCCATTAACCTCAAACCACCCTTGTTATTTGGGCGCCCAGGGCCACGGACCGGGTCACCGCTGCCGTGACGCATCTCCCCTGACACCGGCCCGGTACCGAGTACCCCACAGCCCTGGGAGGGCAACCCACTGGCATTGCGGGAACAGCACCAGCACGGGAGGTGAATATAAACTTTTTTATTTAATCTGGGCCAAGCATGGGATATGAGAAGTAGTTGTCCAAGTAGTGGACAACTTCTTTGATTTATTTGTCTGGTCACCTTACAGTATTTTTATGTTATCAATTTTGAATTAGCTTTTGTCCCCATTGGTGTCCCTCACTTTCTTCCTTTGGGCGTTTATTCCTTTTTGAGATATACTTCTGTAGTGCCTATTTTTTTACTTTGGGCAGGCTGCTTACACAGTAGTGCAGCCAACTTTTTACAGTATCACACATTTTTAGGAAATATGGTTTTATGGTTGACAGTTTGCAGGAGGTTTTGTCTGACATCAGTGTAGGCCCACACAGGGCTTCATACTGGGGACTAGTAGGAGGGTATTGAAGGAATAGGACGGAGTAAACTTAGTGAGTGCAGTTCAGATTGTGTAATGCCAGAGGCTACTGTATAATTAGCAGCAAGCTTATTACAGCCGCTGTGAAATAAGATGGTGGGGTGAGGCAAGGTAATGTAAAGACACACAGAATCTTGGCCAACAGTAGCTCTATGGTAGGGACGGGCTGCACCTCAGAGGGGAGGGTGCAGCTGTGCTTAGGGAAAAAATGGTAAGATGGATGGAGGAGCTTTTAAACTAGGATCTGGAGGGGGAGGCAGTAGGGGTAAATGAGGATTGGAAAGCAGGGAGTAACCAATGTGCTAATTAGAGTTGAGCGAAACAGGTAGGTCAGATACAAAAATCGCCAACTTTCGTCAAAGTCGGGTTTCGCCGATCGAAACCCGACCACAGCGTGAGGTCGGCCATGAGGTCGCCGATCAGAGTGCCAAAGTCACGTTTCAAATGATGCTTTCAGTGCCTTTTCTCATCCAATGATGGAGGACGCACACTGTGGGCAACGCGATGACATGCGCAGCGGCCACCACCATCTTAGAGAAGAGCATTGAAGTGATTGGCTGGCTTTGTGTGGCGTCACAATGGGTATAAAAGGCTGTGACCACCGACCGCCATCTTACTTCTGCCGATCTTACAATAGGGAGAGGTGCTGCTGCTGATTCTGAACAGGGAGAGCGTTACGCAGGGAAGAAGAAAAAAACTGCTTCTGCTGATAGCGCTTTTCACTGTACAGTTAGTGTGCAGTGAAAGGGGAGGATTTTTGTTGTGTGCAGCAGCGCTGGTGGTGATTAGGCTGCCTTTTAAGGCTGCATTGCTGTGTGCACACTGCTGTTCAAACTGCTTTTTCAAAGCACTCCAACTTTTATTATTTTGTCCTGGTGAGTTACTGAGCATTGATTTTTTCACACACCGTATAGCGGTGTACGCTCCTCACACACTACCGTGTACCGGCTGGTATCACGGACAAATAGAAGCTACCTGTGTGTGACTCTGGAAAAAAAAGCCGAGGAGTTTTTCTGTTTTTCCAGACCTACACCTTAGAGTCCTGTCCGTTTTTCAAACAGTTTCATATGTCTGCTGTTTGATGACGGTCAAAACTAGACAGAGACAGCATGTGTCAGTCCATATACAAATAGACGGAGATTGACAATTTTCCATACAGACATCATATAGCAGTGTACGCTCCTCACATACTACCGTGTACCGGCTGGTATCACGGACAAATAGAAGCTATCTGGGTGTGACTCTGGAAGAACAGGCCGAGGAGTTTTTCCATTTTTCCAGACCTACACCTTAGAGTGCTGTCCGTTTTTCAAACAGTTTCGTATATCTGCTGTTTGATGACGGTCAAAACTAGACAGAGACAGCATGTGTCAGTCCATATACAAATAGATGGAGATTGACAATTTTCCATAGACACCGTCTAGCGGTGTACGCTCCTCACACACTACAGTGTACCAGCTGGTATCACGGACAAACAGAGGATACCTGTGTGTGACTCTGGAAAAAAAAGCAGAGGAGTTTTTCCGTTTTTCCAGACATACACCTTAGATTCCCGTCCGTTTTTCAAACAGTTTCGTATATATGTGCTGTTTGATGACGGTCAAAACTAGACAGAGACAGCGTGTGTCAGTCCGTATACAAATAGACGGAGATTGACAATTTTCCAGATATGGTATAGCGGTGTACGCTCCTCACACACTACCGTGTACCGGCTGGTATCACGGACAAATAGAAGCTACCTGTGTGTGACTCTGGAAAAAAAGCCGAGGAGTTTTTCTGTTTTTCGAGACTTACACCTTAGAGCCCTGTCCGTTTTTCAAACAGTTTCGTATATCTGCTGTTTGATGATGGTCAAAATTAGACAGAGACAGCATGTGTCAGTCCATATACAAATAGACGGAGATTGACAATTTTCCATACAGACACCGTATAGCGGTGTGCGCTCCTCACACACTACCGTGTACCAGCTGGTATCACGGACAAATAGAAGCTATCTGGGTGTGACTCTGGAAGAACAGGCTGAGGAGTTTTTCCATTTTTCCAGACCTACAGAGTGCTGTCCGTTTTTCAAACAGTTTCGTATATCTGCTGTTTGATGACGGTCAAAAATAGACAGAGACAGCATGTGTCAGTCCATATACAAATAGATGGAGATTGACAATTTTCCATAGACACCGTCTAGCGGTGTACGCTCCTCACACACTACAGTGTACCAGCTGGTATCACGGACAAACAGAGGATACCTGTGTGTGACTCTGGAAAAAAAAGCCGAGGAGTTTTTCCGTTTTTCCAGACATACACCTTAGATTCCTGTCCGTTTTTCAAACAGTTTCGTATATCTGCTGTTTGATGACGATGAAAACTAGACAGAGACAGCGTGTGTCAGTCCGTATACAAATAGACGAAGATTGACAATTTTCCATACAGACACCGTACAGCAGTGTATGCTCCTCACACACTACCGTGTACCAGCTGGTATCACGGACAAATAGAAGCTACCTGTATGTGACTCTGGAAAAAAAAGCCAAGGAGTTTTTCCATTTTTCCAGACCTACACCTTAGAGTGCTGTCCGTTTTTCAAATAGTTTCGTATATCTGCTGTTTGATGATGGTCAAAACTAGACAGACACAGCGTGTGTCAGTCCGCATACAAGTGGACGGAGATTGTCAATTTTCCATACAGACACGTCTAGCGGTGTACGCTCCTCACACACTACAGTGTACCAGCTGGTATCACGGACAAATAGAAGCTATCTGTGTATGATTCTGGAAAAAAAAGCCGAGGAGTTTTTCCTTTTTTCCAGACCTACACCTTAGAGTCCTGTCCGTTTTTCAAACAGTTTCATGTACCTGCTGTTTGATGATGGTCAAAATTAGACAGAGACAGCATGTGTCAGTCCATATACAAATAGACGGAGATTGACAATTTTCCATACAGACACTGTATAGCGGTGTGCGCTCCCTCACACACTACCGTGTACTGGCTGGTATCACAGACAAATAGAAGCTACCTGTGTTTGACTCTGGAAAAAAAAGCCGAGGAGTTTTTCCATTTTTCCAGACCTACACCTTAGAGTGCTGTCCGTTTTTCAAACAGTTTCGTATATCTGCTGTTTGATGATGGTCAAAACTAGACAGAGACAGCGTGTGTCAGTCCATATACAAATACACGGATAGAGCTGTCCGATTCTCAAACAGTATTGCATATCTGCCGTTCGCATTAGGCTGAGTTCACACGTTGCATTTTTTTCGTGTTTCCGCGGCGGTTTTAACCGCGTGATTTTGCCACGAAAACGCGAAAAATAAGCATTCCATGCATTCCTATGGGGTTCCGCAATGCTTTGCTAATGCTACGGTTTTTACCGCGGCGGAATCACTTCGCGGTAAAAACCGCAGCATGCTCATTAATTTTGCAGAATCGCGGCAATCCCGCAACCATAGGAATGCATTGTTACTTTCCGCATGTCGCTGTGCACACCATGCGAAAAGTAAGCAGCACAATTGCGGATGGTACCCACGGTCCGGAGGAGAGGAGACTGTCCTCCGGGCTTTGGGTACCATATCCCTGTAAAATATAAAATTTAGAATAAAAAATATTGTTATTCTTACCTTCCGACATCCCGCGCAGCCTTCCCGCCTCTCTCCACGCTCTCGTTCCCAGTAAGCCTTTGCGAAAATGCCCTCGATGGCGTCCGTTCTCGCTGGATAGCGAAGTCTCGCGGTCATTCGCGCGACGTCATTGCGAATTACCGCGAGACATCGCGATCCCGCGAGAATGTACGTCATCGCGGGCATTTTCGCAAAGGATTACTGGGAACGGCTGCGTGGGACGTCGGAAGGTAAGAATAACACCATTTTTTTTTTTTTTTTACATTTTATCTTTTACTACTGATGCTGCATAGGCGGCCTCAGTAGTAAAAAGTTTGTCACACTTGTCAAACACTGTGTTTGATGACTGTGACCAACCTGTCAATCAGTTCTCCAAGCGATGCTACAGATCGCTTGCAAAACGCTAGCATTTTGCAAGCTAATTACGCTTGCAAAATGCAAGTTTTTCCGTGGGAAAATCGCGGGAATTTAAAATGCGATTTTCCCACGGAATGGAATTCCGGAATTTTCACGGTAATTTCCGCGAGAGTTCTAGTATGTGTGAACTTAGCCTTACAGTCACATTTATACAGAGTCAGCGTGTGTGTGTAACACTCCATAAATACATATACGGAGATTATTAGTTACACAAAAAAGTATACAGCTGTACACTTCTGATACAGTTCTGTATATCTGCTTGTTGGATTACGGTCCAATACATACTGTGAGAGCGTCTGTGACTAACATAATATATACGTTGATTTAATTTTTTTAATACACCTTACACAGCTGGACGCTCCTCATACAGTACCATATCTCTGCTGGTATTTTTGGTAAATTTTCCCAAACATGAGGAAGTATGATGGAAGAGGCCGCGGACGTGGGCAGGGGGGCGCAGATGGTAGTGATGGTGGTGGTGCATCGGCTGGTTCTGTCAAAAGCACAATAGCAGCTAAGGCAGGAGGTGTTGAGCCTGCGTCATCCTCTGGCCCAAGAAGGCCTGTAAGGTTGTCTTTTCTTGTAGTAGGAAAACCGCTTTTAAAGCCAGAGCATCAGGAACAGGTTTTGGCGTACATTGCCGAAACAGCCAACAGCTCTATTGCCTCCTCTTCTGAACGGTCGAAACCTGCAAGCATGGAGTCATCAGTGCAGGGTTCTGGTCAGAAAAAACAACTTTCCTTGTGTCCTTCACCCCCACCAAAAGTTAAGGAAGCGGCAGCCAACACTTCAGATTACTCTATGGAGCTCTTTTGACATACCATGCCTGAGTTATCCAGTCAAATCCTGAATTACCCATACCAAGATGAATCTGACATGGAGTGCACTGATGAACAGCCACTGCTAGATGATTCTGCTGGTACATTGACCCACAGCACTACATTGCCCTCGCAGTCTATTGAGCCAGAATCTGACCCTGATGAAACTCAGGTGCCCCTTCCCGCATACTATACCACCTTACACAGTGACACAGAGGAAGGTAAAGAGGAAGGTGCAGATGACTTTGAAGAGGAGGTGATGGATGACCCAGTTCTGGACCCAGATTGGCATCCATTGGGGGAGGCAATAGTTCAGATAAGAAGGATCCGCAGCAGGCATTAACATGGCAGCAGCGGTTATCTGGCAGGCCCGTAGCTGTCCTAAAACGTGGAACAAAAACTAAAAGAGTTGCAGGACAGCTTGACAAGACGGTCAACTTAGCACAGCGTGCAAGGCCAGAAAATGTTTACCATAGTAGGAAGAGTGCAGTGTGGCACTTCTTTGTCCAAAATCCTACTGATGAGGCAAAGGTTACCTGTAAGAAGTGCAGAAGGACCTTTAGCCAAGGTAAATAACTCAGAAATTTGAATACTAGTTGCATGCTTAGACATTCAATCAACGTGCACTTGCAAGCGTGGACGGACTACAAAACCTCAGGTAGCACATGTGCACCTGCTCCAAATGAAGGTAGACAACGCTCCATCGCTTCCCCCACTGTAAGACCACCTCCACCGTTAAGCACACCACCAGCACAAAATGTGTAGGTTTCGTCGCAAGGCCAAAGCACTCAGAAAATCACAATGGTTTTGCAACACAACACTGAATCTAGGCCATCACCACCAATACCATCACCAACCCCCTCTCACTCCATCCGGTCCACTGCTACTTCCCCCATATGCAGCTCTCCAGTCCAGCTCACCCTACCAGACACTCTGAGTAGGACAAGAAAGTACTCATCCTCTCATCCAAGTACACTGTGTTTGAATGCCTACATTACCAAACTAATCTCATTAGAGATGATGCCATACCATTTGGTTGAAAGCGAAGCTTTCCGCGACCTCATGGCCTACACTGTCCCACGCTATGACCTACCCAGTCGGCACTTCTTTTCTCGAAAAGCCATCCCTGCCCTCCACTGTCATGTGAAAGACAGCATTGTCCATGCACTAAAACAACAGATGCATGGACAAGTAGGCATGGCCAGGGCCGTTACATGTCCATCACTGCGCACTGGGTTAATGTGGTGGATGCAGGCTCCACTGGGGACAGCCACAGTGGAACAGTGCTGCCTAGCCCACGGTATAGGAAACAGTTGGCTGTAGGCTTTTGTTCCTCCTCCTCCTCTATCAGCGAAAGCTTGTCCACAGAGCGCAGTCGCATGAGCACTCCATCCGCAGCTGGCAGTGTTGCACACGAGGTGTCGCACTATCGAACAGCTAGTGGTAAGCATCAGCAGGCTGTGTTAAAGCTGATGTCTTTGGGTGACAACAGACACACCACGGAGGTACTGGCCGACTACTTGCAGCAACAAACTGAGTCATGGCTGGGCAGTCTACATCTTGAGGCAGGCAAGGTAGTCAGTGATAACAGCCATAATTTTGTGGCAGCCATAGCCAGTGCAAAACTCACACACATACCTTGCCTGGCTCACACTTTGAACCTGGTGGTGCAGTGCTTCCTTAATAATCATCTGGAGTTAACTTCCCTGCTCCATAAGGTGCAGACTGTGCTCGCACATCCATCGCTCTGCCGTACACTCCAGTCGTATGCAGAAGCTGCAGCGAATGCTCCACCTGCCCAAGCACCGCCTAATCATAGACGTTGCAACAAGGTGGAACTCCACCCTGCACATGGTTCAGAGGCTGTGCGAACAGAGGCAGGCTGTAATGCATTTGTGGGAGGCTACACGAGCAGGCAGTTTGCGGTCAGACATGGAGTTGTCTGGTGTGCAGTGTTCGAGGCTGAAAGATGTCTGTAAAGTCCTTCAGTGTTTTGAGGAATGCACACGGCTGGTAAGCGCAGATGACGCCATCATAAGCATGAGCATCCCACTTATGCGTCTGCTCATGCAAACTTTGACGCACATTAAGGATCAGGCGTCTGCAGTGCAGGAGGAGGAGGAGGAGGGAAGCCTTGATGACAGTCAGCCATTTTCTGGTCAGGGAACTGTCTTGGACGAGGTGGAGGAAGATGAGGAAGAGAAGGAGGAGGAGGATGAGAGGGATGATTATTTTGGGCAGGAGGATGCTTCTCAGGGGGCAAGAGAAAATGTTGGCGTTCCAAGGTCAGGTAGAATGTTTGTGCGTGACTGTAGGGATGGGGATTTGCCAGAAAGTGCTCCTCCACCCACCACTGGCAGTGTATCATTGACACCTGGAACATTGGCCCACATGTGCGATTATGCCTTGCGGATCCTAAAAAGGGACCCCTGCATTGCTAAAATGATGAGGGATGACGACTACTGGCTGGCCAGCATCTTCGATTCATGCTACAAAGGCAAATTACACAACATCATGCCACAGGAGAACCTAGAGATAATATTGGCTAACAAACAAGCAACTCTGGTAAACCGTTTGTTTGAGGCTTTCCCAGCACACAGCAGCGGTGCTGGTTCTCCCACGAGCCGTAGTGGGCACAATGGAAGAGGTGTTCGTGGTGCACACAGCAGAAGTGGAGTTGGAGACAGGGGTTTAATGACCATGTAGTGGAATGTTTTCTCAAGTACTGCTCACACGACTGCTAATACTGCATCAATTAAAAGTGACAGGAGGCAGCAGTTGTCAACTATGGTTACAAACTACTTCTCCTCCCATATCGATGTTCTCCCTCACACGTCATTCCCCTTTGACTATTGGGCCTCTAAACTGGACGCCTGGCCAGAATTGGCACAACATGCCTGACAGGAGCTCGCTTGCCCTGCTGCTAGTGTGTTATCTGAAAGAGTCTTCAGTGCGGCTGGATCAATCCTGACAGAAAAAAGGACCCGTCTGTCGACCCAAAATGTTGATGATCTAACCTTCATTAAAATGAACCATGCATGGGTTTCAAAGGATTTTGTCCCACCTTCCCCTGATGACACATAGGTTGCCAGAAAACTGCCTCGCTTTTGTCCTCCTCTTCCTTGGACTTGCCCAATTACGTCCTTTGCAGCAGCTGAATGTCCAGCCAACACATCAACATATGCCATTTTTAAACCTCCCTAACTGGGCTGCCCACCCCTGCCCCAACAGCTGGGGTCAAGACCTGGTGCACCAGGGCAAGTGCCGTTGCTCTGAACAGGTGGATGGGCCCCCTGATGGCCGACGGCATTGGCACAGGGCCCCTCATAGTACAATACAGTGTCTCTGACAGTGGGGGGGCCCACTCGCCGTCAGACACACCAGTGTGCTATGAGGGGTCCTGTGCCAGTACCGTCACCCATGAGTGTGCTCCCCCTGCTTGGTCATGACCACACACTTGCAAGTTGCAATACTTACCTCTCCCTGCTCCACCGCTGTGTAGTCTGGGCAGTTAAATCCTTCACAGGGACGGCCACTAGAAATTTAGTGTATTGATCAATGATGGTTAAGATGTAGCTATGGCCTGTCCTGCTGGCCTCTACCTTCAGATGATCAATGGCTACCATTTGAAATGGACGTCAACTTACAAGCGGATGCAGTGGTGGTTTATGATCACCTTTCACAGTTGTGATAGTCACAGACATGTGACATTCCTGCCACCATTTATCAATGTCTCCTCTCATGCCAATCCAATAGAATCGCCTACGGCCTGTGGCTTCCGTCTTTTGCACTCCAAAATGACCAGACACATCATGATAGGCAGTGAGGACTATGTGTACGGTATATCTCTCCCTGTGATCACAATTTGATGTAGACGAGTAACGGTGATGTGATCCATGCTACTGCGATAAAGCAATCCTTTCTTCACAAAGAATCTTTTTCGCTTTCTCCACAGACACAGTAATTGAGGATCTGCATCGCCTCTGCAACATCTACCGGGAGGTTTTCCAGCGATGAGTAATTCCAAAATGTCTGCTAACAATTGACTTTCCGTCTCTACTTGTATACATTTAGTTTCCAGTAGCAGAGAGTCTGGACTGGCTTACTGAGATTGAAATATATACGAAGATTGAAAAAGTACCACAATACTGTCTACTGGTGTACGCTTTGAATACCTTTCCCTTTTTCTACTTTTTTAATTCTGGTGTAATACATAGTGAGCCTGTGAGTGTCTGTTTCTGACTCTGGAAGTATAGACGGAAATCTACCCCTAGACTGGATACACTTGGTATGAGCTGATACAGTACCTTGGTTCAAAAAGTTGTATTACGGCATCATCTGTAGGATAACCAACTGGGGGGGACCCTCTTCTTGCAGCAGACAAACACGAGACTGAGACAGAGTTTGTATTGAACAGGTCCGTTTTTCCAGAACCTTCCCTCAGCCTTTTATATTTCCAGTTCTGATAACTCCGCCGACCATCTCCTGACAGTTTCTCTGACCAATGGCAGTTATTCAGTCCCACTCCTACACTCTCCGCTGCCCTCCAATGGCAAGCTAAAACACTGCACCCTTTCTCTTTATCTTAGTGGATTCACACCTACACTGCGCTACACCTCTGCTTCTCACTACAGGCACGTTTGTCTGTCAGTCCACCTTCCCTACATCATCCATAGTGAGTGAGCGTGTGTGGGTTACGCCTTCTATATATATGGTGAATCGGAGATACCAATTTTTACCCTATACTCGATACAGCTTGTATCTTGTTCGACATTTGTACCTTTGTTCGACATTTAGCATTACGGTCAAATCCATACTGAGTTAATGTCTGAGAGTGACTACGGGACTATTTATATGGAGATTTTAATTGTACCCTAAAATATATATACTTGCTATCTTGTTATCCAGTACCTTTTTTGCAACATTTTTTATTATGGTCAAACCCAGACTGAGTGAGCGTCTGAGGGTGACTCCGGAAATATATACCGAGATTTTCAATTTGGCCAACACTGTATACAGCTGTACGCTTCTGATACAGTACCATATATCTGCTGGTATTTTGGGTCCATTTTCCAAAACATGAGGAAGTATGGTGGAAGAGGAAGCGGACGTGGGCATGGGGGGCCACCTGGTACTGATGGTGGTGGTGGTGCATCTGCTGGTAGTGCCAAAAACACAATAGCAGCTAAGGCAGCAGGTGTTGAGCCTGCGTCATAGTGTAGCTCTGGAAGGCCTGTAAGGCTCCCTTTTCTGGGAGTAGGTAGACTGCTTTTAAAGCCGGAGCATCAGGAACTGTTTGTAGCTTACATTGCTGAAACAGCCTCCAGCTCTATCGCCTCCTCTTCTGAAGTTGTAAAAAATGCAAGCACTGAGTCGCAACTGCAGGCTTCTGGTCAGGAGCAACCCCTTTCCTTGTTTCCTTCGCCCACACCAAAAGAGAAGGATGTGGCAGCATACACTTCAGATTACTCCATGGAGCTCTTTTCACATACCATGCCTGGGTGTTGTGAGTTCATTTTCCCCTTCATTACTGAGGCCCGAGGAACTCCCTCTTCTGGTAAAGAGAGGTAGTGAGCCTGATTATCAAACACCTGAGGCTGATGATGATGACTGGCTGAGTGGAGTTACTGACTGGATATAAGGCTGCCGACGCCCTTCTGCCCTGCGGGTGATTTCTCTGTGGGATCCTTGGAGACCAGTCTGAATTCCTGCTCCTCTAAAGCTAAGTTTGCTGCTCTGCCTTTTGCATTGGTGCTTTGACTTTGTTTTGCTTTGTTTTTCTGGATTTCTGCCATTCCCTGCTGGGGTGTGCTGAATTCCTTTAGCTCTGTCTTCTGAAAATACCTGAGTGCTGATTTAGTTTTTGAAGCCTAGCTGCTTCAGGGCCTTTTTCATATCAGCTTGTTGGCTTTGTCTTTGATAGGGTTTTGGCAGATTGCAGACAGCAGCCTTCCTGTCCTTTCCTATCTAGGTAGTTTTGGGCCCCGTCTTTGCTCAGTCTATCTTTCTGTCTGTGTTAGTGTTTTCATCTTGCTTCACCGTCATTATATGTTGGGGGCAGCCTATTGCTTTGGGGTCTGCTCTGGGGTAGTTTAGATTTCCCCTTTCTTTCTTTAGGCCTATTTAATTCTCCGGCTGTGATCGAGGGGTCTAGGGCATCGTAGGAACCCCCCACGGCTACTGCTAGTTGTGTTGATAGGTTCAGGGGTCTGCAATCTGATAGTTGCCAACTTCTCTGGTTTTCTGGACTTAGCTTGTATTTCTGCTTTTGCCTCCTACGGTGACTCATTCATAACACCTGGGTTAATTAAAAATAGGGCCCATCAGATACTGGAGCATTATAAATGGGGCAGATCAGACACTGGAGCAGCATCTAAGGGGCCCATTATACACTGGAGCATTACAAATGGGGCCCATTATATATGGAGCATTATTTGGGCCCATAACACACTGGAGCATCGTCCATAGGGACCATCATATACTGTAGCATTATGTGGAGCTCATCATATACTATATGGAACATTATATGTGACTAATTATTCTGTATGGAGAAATATATGGGGCTCATTATTCTGTATGGTGCACAATGTGGTGGCCATAACACTGTATGGAGTAATATACTGTCCTGTTTTTGAGCTATTGTACAATTTAAAATAGATCAGTCATGTCATGTAAGCAGTGAAGTATTTGTCATTGTACTATACCTATATTTCTGTGGAGTATCGGAGCATCATTAGTTGTGGTATGTGTTAAAGGGGCGCACTGACACTCTTTGTCGGCCCAGGGCACACGAATACCTGGAGCCAGCCCAACCCCCCCAACTTTAGCCAAATAACCCCCAGTTTTCAATGTGTAACTATTATTAGGAAGTAAATTAAGGTTGACAAGCTTCAGTAATAAGAATTGATGTTTTTGGTATTGAAATGGGCACTGTATGTGTGTTTACTGTCCTCCACTCCCTGCCGACTTTGCTTCCCCATTGACTTACATTGGGTTTCGTGTTTCAGTCGGATCCCGAGTTTTCCCTATAGTAGGCCGATTTCGTTCGACCCGACTTTTAAGAAAGTCGGGTTTCATGAAACCCGACTCGACCTGAAAAAAGGCAAAGTCGCTCATCTCTAGTGCTAATAATATTAAATGTCTGCTGGGTGCAGCAAATGCAAGAAATCTGGCAAACAAATGGATGAACTGGAGACTCTTATGACGGTCACAGAATACAATGTCTTGGGCATTAAGGAAACCTGGCTTGACGAGAGCCATGACTGGGTAACAAATGTAGAGAGGTACACTTCATTTAAAAAGGACAGGAAAGATAAAAAAAAAGGTGGAGGGGTGTGTATCTTCATAAAATCCACATTAAAACCAGTGCTCAATGAAGACATTGGGGGGAGTTACAGCAATGTAGAGTTTTAAGGAGGTGGCGAAGAACCTCATTGCTTCCTCTCTCTCCCGTGTGCTGGTCCCGTGCACTTTATGCGGTACATGTGTGGTGTACCTGTATGTTATGTACCATTTATGCACTGTTATTAACATGTATTGTAATATGCTGTGTTTGCAATGATCACCATAAGTGTTAATGCAACGTGTTATATCTCTTTTAATCTGTAATGTATCACTTTTGAACTGTATTGTGTTGTCCTGTACATGTTAGAGGCAGTGACAGGAAGGGTTAACATGTGGGCTGGACTAGCAGCTAGAAAAGGTGGCAGGAAGCTCCTGCTTCCAGTCAGTTGCCCAGGCACTGTGAAGAGAAAAAGGCTCCCCTGGAGGGGAGAGGTGTGCTGCCCCAGACCCATGGGCAGTGAAGAGAGCAATAGGACTTTGTGAGTGCTCCGCCGAAGGGACTTTAAGTGTCCAGATACTGGCCACTGAAGCAACTCCACTTCTGCTGCTGCTGCTGACACTGCAGTAACAGAGCAGGAACATGTATTGGATTACTGCAACAACGTTTTCTACCCTTTTCTAACTTGTTTGTTCACAAATAAATAATTTCCCTTTTGGATCATAACTGTGCTTTTGGATCCTGATTGCCTGGGCTACAGTGACCGAGGAGAAGAGGAAAATCCCCTGGGGTTGTATCCGTCCTGTTTATTCATGTGCAAGGGGCCGTGATGTGGACTGATTGTGCCTTAGTGACCTCACCTGTGACAACCACCCCGTGCCACCTTGTTACAGAGTCACGATGCGTAAATGTACATGGGGATGGTAATAATGGAAAGCTGCTAGTCGGAGTTTGCTACAAGCCTCCTAATAAAGCTGAATCGGTAGAGGATGAAATGCTACAACAAATTAAAAAGGCAGCAAACAGTAACAGGGTTCTCATAATGGGGAATTTTAACTATCCAGACATTCAATGGGACATACAATTTTATGGTTATGCTAAAAGCTACAATTTCTTATCCACAGTTCAGGACAATTACCTCTCTCAGATGTTAGATTAACTGACCAGGGGAGATAATATGCTGGATCTGGTTCTGTCAAATAGACCAGGTACAATTTCATATCTACAGGTCAGGGAGCATTTGGGAAGCAGGGACCATAACATGGTAAGTTTCAATGTAATTTTCCATCAAACATTCAAAAGGGGAAATGCCAAAACCTGGAACTTTAAGAAAGCAGATTTTAACAAATTAAGGGAAAAGCTTAATCGTATAGACTGGGACAACATCATGGTACATGGGGATACCGAACATAAATGGGGCATTTTTAAGGAAATACTACTATAATCCTGCAAAAATAATCTTATACCCTCTGGTAAAAAAATGTCAAGGAATAAAAAGAAACCATTATGGATGAACAGGACAGTACAAAGTTTAATAAGACAAAAACAAAGGGCATTCAAAATCTTGAAAGCTGAGAATACTGAAATAGCATTTTAGGAATATAAGGATGTAAATAAGAAATATAAAAAGGAAACCAAGTTGGCAAAGTTATCTACAGAGAAACAAATCGCCATTGACATTAAAATAAATCCCAACATTTTTTATAAATACTTCAATGCCAAAAAGAAAAAAATAGATGGTATCGGCCCCTTAAAAGATGACAATAACAAGATAATCACAGAGGACAAAGAAAAGGCAGAGATATTAAACAGGCACTTTTCATCCGTGTTCACCAATGAACTGTCTGTTAAAAGTATCATTCAACAAGGCAAAAATCTAAATTCACAACCTGACATAACTAGTTTAACATAAATGGAAGTGCATTTTTGTCTGAGCAATTTAAACATTGACAAATCCCCTGGCCCAGATGGCATTCATCCACGGATACTGAGGGAATTGAGCTCAATAATTGACACTGTATCTTATATTCTTAGACTCTCTTGTAACATGGGTGGTGCCACAAGATTGGATGATGGCTCACGTGGTACCAATATTTAAGAAAGGTAAGAAGGCGGATCTGGGCAACTACCATCCGATAAGCCTGACATCGGTAGTGTGCAAAATTTTTGAGTGTATTATAATAGATGACTTGCAGAGATATATTGCAGAGAAAAATATAATAACTGACAACCAACATGGATTCATGAAAGATCAGGTATATCTGACAAACATGTTGGGTTTCTATGAGGAGGTAAGTGCAAATCTGGATGTAGGTAATGCGGTTGATGTGATTTATCTGGACTTTGCAAAGGCATTTGATACTGTACCACATAACAGACTTATACCTAAGCTGGAGAAGTAACGACTGGGGGAAACTATATGCAGATGGGTAAGGAATTGGCTAAATGACTGGAAGCAAAGCGTTGTCATAAATGGTACGTTCTCTAAATGGGATATAGTCAGCAGTGGGATACAACAGGGATCTGTGCTAGGTTCTTTTGAACCTCTTTATTTATGACCTTATGGATTTGATTGAGAGTAAAGTGTCAGTCTCTGCTGGCGACACCAAGCTATGCAGGAAATTAAAATCTGACCTTGCAATTACAATATTGCAAAACGATCTGAATAAGATGACTAAATGGGCAAAACATTTGGCAAATGAGATTTAATATAGATAAATGTAAAGTAATGCACCTAGGATGGAGTAATTCTATTGCTGCATATACATTAACTGGAAGTATACTCAGTACTACAGAACAGGAGAAGAACTTGGGTATTCTCATTACAAGTAAGCTGAGTAGCAGTACTCAATGTAGTCAAGCAGCAGCTGCAAAAGCAAACATGATTTTAGGATGTATAAAAAGAGAGATAAAATCCCTCGATCCCAACGTATTATTACCCCTTTATAAATCACTGGTGAGGCCACATCTAGAATATTGGATCCAGTTATTGGCTCCACATATTAAAAAGGATATTCAGAAGTTAGAATCAGTTCAACGATGAGCAACTAGATTATTACAAGGGATGGACGGTCTCTCATATGAGGAGAGTTTGGAAAAGTTGGGTTTGCTTAGCTTAGGAAAAAGACGCCTCAGAGGGGATCTCATTTACATGTATAAGTGTGGCCAGTACAAAACACTAGCACATGACTTGTTCTTTCCAAGGACCATGCTGAGGACTAGGGGACACTCGTGAGGGATGGAAGAAAGGCGATTCCGATAGCTAAACAGAGCAGTCTGACTGCGGAATGCCCTATCACAGGAGGTAGTAATGGTAGACACTATAACAGCTTTTAAAAAGGGCTGGATGATTTCCTTGATACACATACCATTGCGGGTTATAGTTAAATTAGTGACAAAATGTACAGTTGGTGGAGAAAGGTTGAACTTGATAGACCTACCTAGGTCTACTGTATATTCAACCTACGTAACTATGTAACTATGTAAAAGGTCTGAATTTTAGTCCCAGTCTGTCCCTGAATGACTAGTCTCCAAAGGCTATACTATATTTCTGTCTCAAAGCATACTCTGGCTGCTCCCCAGCTCAACTTATTTTGGCCAAACTGCTATAAATGTCAAAAGTCACAAACTGTTTGCACAACTTTGTGTAGTGTAAAAAATGTGACTTTTTCAAAGCCTTTAAAGCCAGATTACTGGTGTAAAAGTTTTGATGAATCGCACCCTTTAAATTTTTCTCGTCTTAAAACTCTGCCTTTGCATAACACTCATAGAGGGGAAATATTGTAAGGACCCGAGGGACTAGTCTTAAAGTTGGCATTAAAACACTTTAGATTTAAGTCTTTTTATTTCCATGCATATTTTTAGTATTTTATGGAAAATAAAATACCTTTGTGCATCTTTTTACAGCTATTTCTCGCTCACCAAAAAAGTAGAAATCCAACTACACTTAAAACAGGAGTAGAATTGCGAAGAAACTTATTCCCCGTTCCATAATCATAAAGCAATGCTTCTCACAGCAGGTCTTCATTGCCCTTGTAAGATCTTTTCTATGTTGCCAATGCAGAAGGAAAAAAAGTACTAGCATGCTATAGTAATTGTTAGAAGGGATTAATGATGATTACACCACAGGTTTTAAACTGGAGGGGATTTATAAAGCTTTAGTCTGTAGTTTGCAGAAAAAATAGGATAAAAGCCTATAAAAATAGATCTTTCTTATCACAGTATCTATTACCATTAAGTTAGATGTTAGTGACAACTTATAAGTTCAGATTCTCTGTATTTATCCATACACAACAAAAATGTATTGTTCAACCGTTCTCTTTTTTTGTGACAGTGCCACAGTAAGTCATGCACAGTGCCATAGAAAATCTTCAGAACAGGAGAACTGCAGCATAGAGTTGAGCGAAACAGGTCGGTCAAATTCAAAAGTCGGCGACTTTCGCTGAAGTCGGGTTTCATGAAACAAAACCCGACCATAGCGTGAGGTCGGCGACCCGAGCGCCAAAGTCGCGCTTCAAATTATGCTTCCAGCGCCCTTTTTCAGCCAATGATGGAGGACGCACACTGTGGGCAACGTGATGACATAGGCATCGGTCACCAACATCTTTGAGAAGGGCATGCAAGGGATTGGCTGGCTTTGTGTGGCATCACAGGGGCTATAAAAGGGCGTGCACACCGACCGCCATCTTACTTCTGCCGATATTAGCATTAGGGAAAGGTTGCTGCTGCTGATTCAGAATAAGGGAGAGTGTTAGGCAGGGAAGAAGAACCAAAAACTGCTTCTGCTGGTAGCGATTTCCACTGTACAACACAACAGTATACTGTAGTGTGCAGTGACAGGGAAGCTCTGTTGGCTATTAGGCTGCCTTATAAGGCTCCCTGATAGCTGCATTGCTGTTTGCACACTGCTGTGCAAACTGCTTTTTTTAAAAGCAAAAATACTTTTCTTCCTCTTTTCTGCTCAGTTACCAAGCGTTCATTTTTCCACACTTTTGTGTGCAGCAGTTCTGCTTATTAGGCTGCCTGTGTCCATACTTGGACTGAGAGCATCATTGTCAGCCTCCTAAAATATCTAGTGAGATCCAAATTCTCACCAATCCTATAGACACCCTCCACCTTGTCATACACCATCCAATTTCAGCTTGTTACATTGAGGTGTAATCTCTACTGGCCCTGAGATACTAGTTCAGCGTCCTCAAATCTCTAGTGAGATTCAAATTCTCACCAATACTATATACACCCTCCACCTTGTCATACACCATCCAATTTCAGCCTGTTACATTTAGGTGTAATCTCTACTGGGCCTGAGACAATAGTTCAGCGTCCTCAAATCTCTAGTGAGATTCAAATTCTCACCAATACTATATACACGCTCCACCTTGTCATACACCATCCAATTTCAGCCTGTTACATTGAGGTGTAATCTCTACTGGGCCTGACATACTATTTCAGCGTCCTCAAATCTCTAGTGAGATTCAAATTCTCACCAATAATATATTCACCTTCTACCTTGTTTTACAGTACCATATAGCTGTTGGTATTTTGGGTACATTTTCACAAAAATGAGTTAGTATGGTGGAAGAGGCCGTGGAAGTGGGCGGGGGTTGCCAGCTGGTACTGATGGTGGTGGTGGTGCATCTGTTGGTAGTGGCAACAGCACAATAGCACCTAAGGCAGGAGGTGTTGAGCCTGCATCATCGTCTGGCTCCGCAAGGCCTCGAAGGCTCCTTTTTCTGGGAGTAGGTAAACCGCTTTTAAAGCTGGAGCTTAAGGAACAAGTTTTGGCTTACATTGCTGACACAGCCTCCAGGTCTCTCGCCTCCTCTTCTGAAGTTTCAAAAAATAAAAGCACTGAGTCTTCATTGGAGGCTTCTGGTCAGGAACAACACCTTTCCTTGTGTCCTTCACCCCTACCAAAAGTGAAGGATGTGGCAGCCCACTCTACAGATTAATCCATGGAGCTCTTTTCACATACCATGCCTGGGATAGCAAGTCAAATCGTGAATTCCCCAGTCCAAGATGAATCTGACATGGAGTGCACTGATGCACAGCCACTGCTAGATTTTTCTGCTGGTACATTCACTCAGAGCAATACATTGTCCTCGCAGTGTACTGAGAAGTGTTGAGCATTCTGATACTGCAAATATCGGGTATCGGCCGATATTCGCTGTATCGGAATTCCGATACAGAGTACCGATATTTTTTCAATATCAAATACAGGAATTGGAAGTTCCCATAATGCAATGAGCCACAGTTTTGGCTGTGATTGGCTGCCGAAAGATGTCATCATGATGCGCGGTCTGTGGGCATCATGATGTGCGGTCAGTGCGGGCCTGCCGGGGGTCTCTGCCGGCTGCCAGGGGGTCTGTATGGGCCTGCCGGGGGTCTGTGCCGGCTGCCGGGGGGTCTGTGCTGGCTGCCGGGGGGTCTGTGCTGGCTGCCGGCGGTCTGTGCTGGCCTGCCGAGGGTCTGTGCCGGCTGCCGGGGGTCTGTGCCGGCTGCCGGCGGTCTGTACGGGCCTGCCGGGGGTCTGTGTGTGTGTGCAGGCATCGTCCGATGGGACTACAAGTCCCATCACGCTATGCCTGCTACAATGACAGTGATTGACACATTAGCCAATGATGGGACAGTAGTAGTCCCATCATCCGGCTAATGTGTTGAATGTAAAAAAAAAAACAAAAAAACATACATACTACATACAACATACATACTACATATATACTACATTCATACAGCATACATACATACTACATATATACTACATTCATACAGCATACATACTACATATATACTACATTCATACAGCATACATACTACATATATACTACATTCATACAGCATACATAATACATACATACTTCAGATATACTACATTCATACAGCATACATACATACTACATACATACAACATACATACATACTACATATATACAACATTCATACATACTACATATATACTACATTCATACTACATATATACTATATTCATACAACATACATACTACATACATACTACATATATACTACATTCATACAGCATACATACTACATACTTCAGATATACTACATTCATACAGCATACATACATACTACATATATACTACATTCATACAGCATACATACATACTACATTCATACAGCATACATTACATACATACTACATACACTCACTGGCCACTTTATTAGGTACACCTGTCCAACTGTGTGTTAAGACTTAATTTCTAATCAGCCAATCACATGGCGGCAACTCAGTGCATTTAGGCATGTAGACATGGTCAAGACAATCTCCTGCAGTTCAAACCGAGCATCAGTATGGGGAAGAAAGGTGATTTGAGTGCCTTTGAACGTGGCATGATTGTTGGTGCCAGAAGGGCTGGTCTGAGTATTTCAGAAACTGCTGATCTACTGGGATTTTCACGCACAACCATCTCTAGGGTTTACAGAGAATGGTCCGAAAAAGAAAAAAAATCCAGTGAGCGGCAGTTCTGTGGCCGGAAATGCCTTGTTGATGCCAGAGGTCAGAGGAGAATGGGCATACTGGTTCGAGCTGATAGAAAGGCAACAGTGACTCAAATTGCCACCCGTTACAACCAAGGTAGGCAGAAGAGCATCTCTGAACGCACAGTGCGTCGAACTTTGAGGCAGATGGGCTACAGCAGCAGAAGACCACACTGGGTACCACTCCTCTCAGCTAAGAACAGGCATCTGATGGCTACTTTCAGCAGGATAATGCACCATGTCATAAAGCTCGAATCATCTCAGATTGGTTTCTTGAACATGACAATGAGTTCACTGTACTCAAATGGCCTCCTCAGTCACCAGATCTCAATCCAATAGAGCATCTTTGGGATGTGGTGGAACGGGAGATTCGCATCAGGGATGTGCAGCCGACAAATCTGCGCCAACTGTGTGATGCCATCATGTCAATATGGTCCAAAATCTCTGAGGAATGCTTCCAGCACCTTGTTGAATCTCTGCCACGAAGAATTGAGGCAGTTCTGAAGGCAAAAGGGGGTCCAACCCGTTACTAGCATGGTGTACCTAATAAAGTGGCCAGTGAGTGTATATACTACATATAAACTACATTCATACAGCATACATACTACATATATACAACATTCATACAACATACATACTACATATATACTACATTCATACATACTACATACATACTACATATATACAACATATATACTACATACATACTACATACATACTACATTCATGCAGCATACATATATACTACATACATACTACATACATACTACATTCATGCAGCATACATATATACTACATTCATACAGCATACATACTGTGGTGTAGTTACCACTATGTCAGCTAGGGGGCGCTGTGTGGGTGTCCCAGAATGGGTGTACAGGCACATTCAGTGTGGTAACAGGAGCAGGGTCCTAAATGACCATTATGGGTCTCAAGGTGGGTGGCCTTGGGATACAGGCTCCAGGGTGTATTGATCAGCATAGGTACTGCTGATCTTTCTGTTACACTGTGTCAGGGAAGCCTGTGTGTGTCTATACAACCTTTAGTGATGTCATAGCCATGTGATCACCTGTGGGTGTGATTACAGGGCTAGGTAATTGAGGTGTTTGGCACATGTGAGAGAGTGGAGGGAGTCTGTCTGAGTGTGGACATACTTCCATGTGTTCAGGTGGGACACAGAGAGTGTATATGGGGAGGACTACAGCTCCCAGCATGTGCTCAGACTCTCAGTCCGAGTCTGAAGCCACGGACATTTCTGTTCCTTTGCCTGAAGTGAAGGTTACATTTCAGTGTTATGCTGCCTTGTGGGTTTATGAAGTTAATAAACCACATGGACTTTGGGAAAACCTGCCTCATAATTGTCTCCCGCTGCACCTGAGCGAGTCGAATCCCTACAATTGGTGACAGACTGCGGGCAGCGTCTCCCAGAAGCACGTGTGGCAGTGCTGGCGATTCTGAGCCAGGAGAGCAGACGGTCTGACAACTGTGAGTAATACTGACCGAGGTCAGAGAAAGTGACTATTAATATTTGTGGGATACCTCTGAGGAGAAGAGGCGTCCAGGAACCTGTGGGGCCGACACAGGTAACAGACAGGAGTCTGTGTTGCACTGACCAGGGTCAATGAGAGACTGTGTACCTGGAGGGTCAGTGTTGGGAGGTTCTGGGAGAGGAATCGGATCCCTGCAACACGTGAGATGACCTTGGACCTGGTGAGGCCGGTGTGTTGGGAGACCCTGGGAGGAGGGTCGGCTCCCTGAATAGCACCCGGTGTGCCCTGTGTGTTGGACGGTCTCAGGCGGAGACGGTACGTCCTGAGTGGCACACGAACAGGACACGTGAGAGACTGTGCATTTGTTTTTTTTTTTTTTCCTTTTCCTCGTTTTTCTCTGCAAAAACCTGAAAGTGCTTGCTGTGGCTCAGTGGGGTCATGAAGGTCTCGCAGCACAGGGCCCTGGTGTTTTTCCTGGGAGCATTGGTAGCAGACGCTGTCTGTCTACACCATCCTGCTGCAGCTTTATTGCATATGACTAAGCGGATACAGTAGTTGTGGCTTTACACAACTATTAAGGGTGAGTACCCTGTATTATTGCTGCATAACCCATTATACCTGCACTGGTAAGGCCCTATGGGCGCACTTTTGTGGCTTTTTTATCTTTGAGGGTGACAAGCGGCTTCCAGTAACCCGGCAGGGTTACGAAGGTGACAAGCGGCTTCCGGTGGATCGGCGGGTCCACGAAGATGGCGCAGCAGGAGCTGCAGTGACACCAGCCGCTGTGTATGTGTGTGAACAGCAGCCGGAGGTGCCGGTGATCAGTGACAGCAGGAGCTGTGGTGTGCCAGCAAAGAGTTGTGTGGTATCGTTAAAAGACAAACTGTACTGTGTGAACTGTGGCATAAGAAGTTCTGCAGAACGGACATGGGGAAATCCCAAAAAGGGGTGGAGTCCCAAAAGGGGACGGTGATCCAAAAGGGAGTGGTAACCAAAAAAGGGGTGGAGTCCCAAAAGGGGGCGGTGACCCAAATTGGAGTGATAACCCAAAAAGGGGTGGAGTCACAAAAGGGGGCAGTGACCCAAATTGGAGTGGCAACCCAAAGTGGGGTGGTGGTCCAGAAAGGGGCCAAGTGTGAAGAAGTGACAGCACTGGGTGACTCAGTAGGTATGTCTGGAGTACCGCAGTGTATGTGCAGGTCTTTTTCAGAATGTGGAATATCCTTTCCGGGTAGTAATGACGGGCCACAGATGTGTACAGTGATGCTGCACCGGGAAGGAGCCTTTGGTCGGCTGGACTCAGAGAGTCAGGTGACTCTGACAGGAACGCCTCTCGTTTTCTCTCTGACCGAGAAAAACGTCAGAGTTCGCTGTAAACACGGGGTCACGGTGAACTACGCAGTAGACACAGTAGTGTTTGAGGGGACCAAAGGTGGTGAGTGCCAAGGTAGCGGGATACCACGGGACTTAGTCTATGCCTGGGAGAGGGGCCGGGACTTTCTTTTGTTTGATGACGTTTGGTCGGACGATGGTGATGCTTCGACTGTGGGGCCAGCGGACACTGAGACAGTGACGGCTCCTGACGTGGACAGGTCAGAGGTAGAACTGACCGGAAGAAGGACATCTGCCCAACTTACGGACCTGACGTCTCGTGATAAGACAGATGGTGGGCTGGGAGATGAGACGACTGGACTAAACACATTGGTGCTGGACAGTAACTGGAGGGTTCACTCGACTGGTGTGACTGACCCAGTGGTACCCTTTAACGATATAATTAAAGAGGTAGTGGTGAGACACATGATGGACAAAAGAGAGCAGGATCGTGAGATACAGCTGATAAAGGAGACTGTAACAGAACATGTCGAACGGGAAAGAGTCCTAAGGCAAGCAGCTGAGCACAGAGTGGATGAGCTGGAGAAGGAAGTCTCTGAACTCAGAGGTCACCTGTCAGCGTGTAAAACCATGAACAAGACCCTGTTGGAAGATATGGAGGGGCTCAGAGAGGCCCAAGAGAAGCATCAACAGGAGATACTCAGGAGAGAGGATGAGCGTCGCTACCTGGCAGAGGAGCGAGATAAAGTTCTGCAAGAACTCAGTGGAGTAGTAAAAGGTCTTCTACGGGAGAAGAAGTGGATGGGTGAAGACGTACAGCGGCTGTGCCCGACTGATAGCAAGGCAGAACTGCCAAAGCCCATCTTGGAAATGGGTCCTGAGGACTGTAAATCTCAAGAAGATGGTGAGCCAAGAGCTGCACAAGACAGTCACCAGGTCTTGGCAGATACCTTGAGGGAAGTGTCCATGGGGAACCCAGAGCCATCTGTTCAGGATGAGAGGAAGTCCATGACCTTCAAGTGCGTGATGGAGGTACCCGAAGACGTACGAGAAGCGTGTGCCAGCGAAGGTGTGCATGAGACTTTTAAAAAGGCAGTAAAAGCCTATAGTGTGAGCTGGGCACCAGAAACAGACCAGTTGGTGATACTGGCAGAAACGGAAGACACAGAGAGAAGGGTGGCTGTCCTGAAGGAGATGCACCTACAATGTCTCCGCACGAAACAGATGCTCGTGGAGCGTAATAGGAAAGCCGCGCGACGTCTGGAGCTTGCCAGGGAAGCTCAAAGTCGGCTGGGCTTTGTGGAAGACATAATTCCGGTACCCAGAAATCTGGTGGGGAAAGTCATTGGCAGACTTGGAAAGGTGATGCAGGAGATGGTGAATCGATCCAGTGTGAAGAGAGTGAGGATCCCACCTGCTGCTGAAATCCAAGTCGTTGTTGAAGATGACATGGTTCCTGTCATTGTGGTTGGTTCGGTGGAAAGCATTGGGAAGCTTCGCATGCTCCTGGAATATCGGGTAGCGTACCTGAAGGAGATTGAGCAGCTAAGACAGGATCGGCTGCAGATGAATAAGCAGATACAGAACGTCAGGTGGCGTCCACCTCCAACCCAAGTTGTAAAGGTCCGAAGGGATCCTCCAAAGAATGAAAGGACAGGAAGTCGAAGACAAGAACGTCGAGAGTCCGCAAGTGGCAGTTCTAATCTTAGTAGCATAGGCACGAGACCCGGTGGTGGACGTAGCGACAGAGGGTCAGACTCAGACCAGCCAGTTAGCCCAACTGGACGTGGGACTCATGACCGTACGAACCGGGAGAGTCAGCTAGTGAGAGAAAGGTCGGGTGACAGAGCGCACTGCAGACAGGTGGAGACTAAAGAGTGTTTGGTCACACTGATGGACGTTCACGGGAAGGCCAAAGCCCAAGGCCGAGATACTGACCGCTGGGGGCAGGGGAGGCCTAACGTAAATATGCAGTATGACTACCAAAACAGACAGAGATGGTCCTCCCGACTGGTAGGGCGAGGTGACATGGGTGCCAGGTCTCAAGATCCCTGGGTGATGTCATGTGTTCAACCCCACAAGTTTGAACAGAGGGGGGAGGTATGTGGTGTAGTTACCACTATGTCAGCTAGGGGGTGCTGTGTGGGTGTCCCAGGACGGGTGTACAGGCACATTCAGTGTGGTAACAGGAGCAGGGTCCTAAATGACCATTATGGGTCTCAAGGTGGGTGGCCTTGGGATGCAGGCTCCAGGGTGTATTGATCAGCAGAGGTACTGCTGATCTTTCTGTTACACTGTGTCAGGGAAGCCTGTGTGTGTCTATACAACCTTTAGTGATGTCATAGCCATGTGATCACCTGTGGGTGTGGTTACAGGGCTATGTAATTGAGGTGTTTGGCACATGTGAGAGAGAGTGTGGAGGGAGTCTGTCTGAGTGTGGACAGACTTCCATGTGTCCAGGCGGGACACTACAGAGAGTGTATATGGGGAGGACTACAGCTCCCAGCATGTGCTGAGACTCTCAGTCCGAGACTGAAGCCACGGACATTTCTGTTCCTTTGCCTGAGCTGAAGGTTACATTTCAGTGTTATGCTGCCTTGTGGGTTTATGAAGTTAATAAACCACATGGACTTTGGGAAAACCTGCCTCATAATTGTCTCCCGCTGCACCTGAGCGAGTCACATCCCTACAATACATACTACATACATACAACATACATAAAACATGCTACAGATATACTACATATATACTACATTCATACAGCATACATACATACTACATTTATACAGCATACAACATACACAAAACATGCTACAGATATACTACATACAATACATTCATACAATACATACATATAGACATACAGTACATATAACATAGAGTACATACTCACCATTACTTGTCACATTGTTCCCCGAAGCCAGTGTCATCTGTGAAAAAAACAAACCACCAAATACTCCCTGTTCCGCAGAAATTCACGTGTCCCACGATGATCTCCCGTGGAGAACAGCAGCATCAGCTGATGCGACCGCTCTCTAGGGGGCTCCAGGAATCCAATGATGGGAGGTAGGCATCCTTCCGCACTGTATTCCTCCACCACTTTGAAAAAAATTGTCCCTAGTCTCACTTTATGGCAAAAGCTGCATGGGAACTTTCTCACACAGCAATGCCAAAAGGGAGACTAGGGACTATTTTTTTTACAGTGGCGGAGGAATACAGTGCGGAAGGATACCTACCTCCTGTCATTGGATTCCTGGAGCCCCCTAGAGAGCGGTCGCATCAGCTGATGCTGCTGTTCTCCACGGGAGATCGGCATGGGACACTCGTGGATTTCTGCGGAACAGGGAGTATTTGGTGGTTTGTTTTTTCATATTTTTTTCACAGATGACACTGGCTTCGGGGAACAATGTGACAAGTAATGGTGAGTATGTACTCTATGTTATATGTACTGTATGTCTATATGTATGTATTGTATGAATGTATTGTATGTAGTATGTAGTATGTATGTAGTATATCTGTAGCATGTTTTATGTATGATGTATGTATGTATGTATGTAGTATGTATGCTGTATGAATGTAGTATATATTAGGTATGTATGTAGTATGTATGTATGTTTTATGAATGTTGTATATATGTAGCATGTATGTATGCTGTATGTATGTTGTATGAATGTTGTATATATGTAGTATGTATATGCTGTATGAATGTAGTATATATGTAGTATGTATGTTGTATGAATGTAGTATATATTAAGTATGTATGTAGTATGTATGCAGTATGTATGTATGCTGCATGAATGTATGTATGTAGTATGTATGCTGCATGAATGTAGTATGTATGTAGTATGTATGCTGCATGAATGTAGTATGTATGTAGTATGTATGCTGCATGAATGTAGTATATATGTAGTATGCATGCTGTATAAATGTAGTATGTATGTAGTATGTGTGTATGTTGTATGAATGTTGTATATATGTAGTATGAATGTAGTATGTACTGTATGTATGCTGTATGAATGTAGTATGTATGTAGTATGTACAGTATGTATGTTATATGAATGTAGTATATATGAAGTATGTATTTAGAATGTAGTATGTATGTTGTATAAATGTTGTATGTATGTAGTATGTATGTAGTGTATATATGTTTTTTGTTTTTTTTTTACATTCAACACATTAGCTGGATGATGGGACTACTACTGTGCCATCATTGGCTAATGTGTCAATCACTGTCATTGTAGCAGGCATCGCCCGATGGGACTTGTAGTCCCATCGGATGATGCCTGCACACACACACAGACCCCCGGCAGGCCCGTACAGACCACCGGCAGCCGGCACAGACCCCCGGCAGCGGCACAGACCCTCGGCAGGCCCGTACAGACCGCCGGCAGCCGGCACAGACCCCCCAGCAGCCGGCACAGACCCCCGGCAGGCCCGTACAGACCGCTGGCAGCCGGCACAGACCCCCGGCAGGCTCGTACAGACACCCGGCAGCCGGCACAGACCCCCGACAGGCCCGTACAGACCGCCGGCAGCCGGTACAGACCCCCGTTAGGCCCGTACAGACCCCCGAGAGGCCCACACAGAGCCTGCACACACAGACACACACAGTGTCCGCCCACGCACCGCCCACACTCTTCCTCCCTCCCGAACTGGTTGTACAAGGAAAGAAAGGGTTTTTTTAAAATCCGATAGTTCTGACCCATTGACTTGAATGGGACTTCCGGTATCGGAATCGGCGATACCCGATATTTTTTGTGTATCGGGCCGATCCAATCCGATCCGATATTTCTGGATATCGGATGGTATCGCTCAACACTAGTACTGAGGCAGAATCAGACCCTGATGAAACTCAGGTGCCCCTTCCCGCATACTATACCACCTTACACGGTGACACAGAGGAAGGTGCACATGAAAATGAAGAGGAGGTGATGGATGACCCAGTTGTTGACCCAGATTGGCATCCATTGGGGGAAGAGGGTGCCACTGCCAATAGTTCAGAAGAGGAGCAGGAGGATCCGCAGCAGGCAACGACATCGCAACAGCTGTTATCTGGCAGGACCGTAGCAGTCCAAAAACGGGTTACAGACACCAAAAGAGTTGCAGGACAGCTTGGCCAGACGGTCAAATTAGCACGGCGTGCAAGGCTTTAAAATGTCTTCCATAGTAGGAAGAGTGCAGTGTGGCACTTTTTTGAACAAAATCCTAATGATCAGGCAAAAGTTCTGTAAGAAGTGCGCAAAGACCTTTAGCCGAGGGAAAAATCTGAGAAATTTGAATACCAGTTGCATGCTTACTAGACATTTAACCACCATGCACTTGTAAGCGTGGATGGAGTACCAAACCTCACGTACCACATGTGCACCTGCTTCGAATGAAGGTAGTCAGCAACGCTACATCGCTTCCCCCACTGTAAGCCCACCGGTTAGCACACCACCAGCAGCAAATGTCGAGGTGTCATCGCAAGGGCAAAGAAGTCATGGAATCACAATGTTATTGCTACGAAAGACTGAATCTAGGCCATCGGCCACACCACCAACACCATCACCAACCCTCTCTCAGTCCGCCATATCCACCGCTAGTTCCAACATATGCAGCTCTCAAGTCCAGCTCACCCTACCAGAGACTGAGTAGGACAAGAAAGTACTCATCCTCTCATCCGTGTACACTGGGTTTGAACGCCCACATTGACAAACTAATCTCTTAGAGATGATGCCCTACCGGTTGGTTGAAAGCAAAGCTTTCCGCGAGCTCATGGCCTACACAGTACCACGCTATGACCTACCCAGTCGGCACTTCTTTTCACAAAAAGCCATCCCAGCCCTCCACGTGCATGTGAAAGACCGCATTGTCCATGCACTCAAGTAATCAGTGAGTGGAAAGGTGCACCTCACAACAGATGCATGGTCCAGTAGGCATGGCCAGAGCCGTTACGTGTCCATCACTGCGCACTGGGTTAATGTGATGGATGCAGGGTCCACAGGGGACAGCGGCGGTGGGACAGTGCTGCCTAGCCCACGGTATAGGAAACAGTTGGCTGCAGGCATTCGACCCTCCTCCTCCGGAAGCGAAAGCTCATCCACAGAGCGCAGTCGCACGAGCACTCCATCCGCAGCTGCCAGTGTTGCACACTCAGTGTCCCACTATCGAACAGCTCGTGGAAAGCATCAGCAGGCTGTGTTGAAGATTATGTGTTTTGGAGACAACAGACACACCGCGGAGGTACTGGCCGACTACTTGCAGCGACAAACTGAGTCATGGCTGGGCAGTCTACATCATGAGGCAGGCAAGGTAGTTAGTGATAACGGCCGGAATTTTGTGGCAGCCATAGCCTTTGCAATACTCAGACACATAACTTGCCTGGCTCACACCTTGAACCTGGTGGTGCAGTGCTTCCTCAATAATTATCCGGAGTTAACAGCCCTGCTCCATAAGGTGCCAAGACTGTGCTCGCACATCCGCTGGTCGCCCGTACACTGCAGATCCTAAAAAGGGATCCCCGCTTTGCCAAAATGATGAATGATGACGACTACTGGCTGGCCAGCATCCTGGATCCATGCTATAAAGGCAAATTCCAAAACATCATGCCACAGGAGAACCTAGAGCTAATATTGGCTAACAAACAAGCAACTCTGCTAAACCATTTGTTTGAAGCATTCCCAGCACACAGAGGTGGTGATGTTTCTCCCACGAGCCGTAGGGGAAAACATGAAAGAGGTGTTCGTGGTGCACACAGCCGTAGTGGCGTTGGACACAAGGCCGGGGTCAGCACCTGGCACATGCACCCGTGCGAGTGCCATTGCCCTGGACAGGTGGATGGGCCCACTCTTGGGCAACAGCACTGGCACAAGGTCCCTCATTGTACAATCATGTGTCTCTGACGGTGGGGGTGCACACCCTCCATCAGACACACCGGCGTACTATGAGGGGCCCTGTGCCAGTACCGCTGCCCACGAGTGGGCCCCCCCTGCTTGCTCAGGGCACCAGCACTTGCAATACTTATCTCTCCCTGCTCCACAACTGTGTAGTCTGGCCTGTTAAATACTTCACTGGGACTGCCAATACAAACTTGGTGAAATGATAGATGATGGTTAAGACGTAGCTATGCCCAGTCCTGCTGGGCTCTATCTTCAGATGATCAATAGCTTCCATTTGTTATGGATGTCGACTCAAAATGAGATACAATGGTGGTTTATCATCAGCTTTCACGGTTTTCCGACTCAAAGACGTGTGACATTCCTGCCCACATTTTTAAATGTGTCCTCTCATGCCAATCCAATAGAATCGCCTACGGCCTGTGTCTTTTGTCTTTTGCACTCCAAAGTTACCTGACAGATCATGATAGGCAGTGAGGACAATGTCTATATCTCTCCCTGTGATCACAATTTGATGGAGATGAGTAACGGTGATGGGTTCCACGGTACTGCGATACAGCAAACATTTCTTCACAAGAACTGTTTTCTCTGTCTCCACAGACAAAGTAATTGAGGGTCAGCATCGCCTCTGAGAATTCTCCCGGGAGTTTTTCCCGTAATTAGTAATTCCAAAATTTCTGCAATCACTCGACTTTACGTCTGTACTTGTATCCATCTCATTTCCTCTTGTGGAGAGTCTGAACTGTCTTACTGAGACTGAAATATATATGAAGATTGAAAAATACCCCAACAGTGTATACTGGTGTACGCTTCGAATACATAACCCTTTTTCTACTTTTTAGATTCTTGTCTAATCCATACTGAGGCTGTGAGTGTCTTTGTCGGACTCCGGAAATATACACGCAGATTTTTAATGTTTAAACTATGCTATATATACACCTGCTATCCAGTGATACTGTACCCTTTCTCAACTTTCTACAATCACGTCAAATCCATACTGGGCCTGAGACTGCCTCCTGATATATAGACATAGATTTTTAATGTGTAAACTATGCTATATATATATATATATATATATACCTGTTATCCGGTGATACTGTACCCTTTCTCAACTTTCTGCAATCTTGTCAAATCCATACTGGGCCTGAGTGTCTGAGTCTGCCTCCTGATTAGAGATGAGTGGTGTTCGAGTCAACCTGTTCACCAAGTTAAAATTCAAGCTATTTTGGGCAGTGTTCGAGCCGTTTGTCGAACTCGAACACTTTGCTTAAAATTCGGCTGTTCGAGGTTCCGTTCGAGAACGGTTAGTTCACCAAAAGCGTAACTTCATTTTCACATCAATAATGGTTTTCAATGTTAATAGACTGTTTCATGGCATAGTAGCAGTGTGTGGTAACAAGCGGTGTGTTTCTATTAATTTTTTACCGCATCTTGTCCAGAAAATCCTTTAGGGCCTTGTAGCACTGTCTGCTACTCAGCAGAGGAGCCCACCAGTGAACCTAGCTATGCCGCCTGTTTATGAAAGAACCAGTTTTTGACTGCATTTAGCACAGTTAATACTTTGGGCCTAGTAACTGTGTCTGCTACTCATCAGAGGAGCCCACCCGTGAACCAAGCTGTGCCGCCTGTTTATGTAAGAACTATTTTTTAACTCCATTTAGCCCAGTGAATACTTTGGGACTAGTACCGGTGTCCGTGTCTACTGCTCAGCAGAGGAGCCCACCTGTGAACCTAGCTATGCTGCCTGTTTATGCAAGCACTGTCTGCTACTCAGCAGAGTTTCCCACCCGTGAACCAAGCTATGCCGCCTGTTTATGTAAGAACTGCGTGCTACTCAGCAGAGGAGCCCAGCTGTTAAGCAAGCTACAGCACCTGTGGTTTGGACACTTAATTTTTTCATTCTTTCTGGAATGCTAGTTAGGCCTAATTCCAGAATTCCGTTGACCTGCACTTACTGGGAAATCCTCGTTCGCGGGGAAGAATTGGATTCCCAGATCCCTATCACTAACGGTGTTCAGCGGGTTATCTGCACCTGTAAGCGACACATGCTGGTCCTTTCAGTGTAGCGCGCATGCAGCCCCGGACATGTAAGGGCATGACAGACCTGTTATTGCTCGATCTCGCGTGCCAGAGCCTCGCGTGTCCCTCTAGTAAGCTTGACGCGTACCGCGTTTTCTGTGTGTTAGTATGTGTTTGCCTGCCATTGTTTTCAATGGTGTTCGACGAACATTCGACGAATTTGCCTCCTGTTCGACGAACCAAAACGAACTCAAACACTAGCGGGGTGGCTCAACACTACTCCTGATATATAGACGTACATTTTTAATGTTTAAACTATGCTATATATACCTGGTATCTGGTGATACTGTAACCTTTCTGCCAGGAAGTCCTTCTCCACCCACCACTCTAAGTGTATCACTAACACCTGGAACATTGTCCCACATGTGCGATTATTTCTTGCGGATCTTCTTGTTATATTGTGGTGTGATCCATCCTGAGCGTGTGACAGTCTGTGGGTTACTCCTGCAATTTAGATGTACATTTAAAAATTACCCCAACACTAGTGTATACAGCTCTACGCTTGTGATACCTTACCCTATTCCTGCTTTTTATATTCTGGTCTAATCCAAACTGACCAAGTGAGAGTTATTTTCTGACTGTGGAAATAAATACTGAGATTGACAACAATGACCCCTACACTGTGTACAGCTGTACTCTTCAGATCCATTACCGTTTTACGGCTTTTTATATTGTGTTGTAATCCATAATGAGCCTGAGAGCGTCTGTGTCTGCCTCCCGAAATATCTACGGAGATTTAGAATGTTTAAACTATACTATATATACCTGCTATCTGATGATACTGTACACTTTTTCTAGTTTTTATATTCTTGTCTAATCCATACTGAGCCTGTGAGCGTCTCTGTGTGACTGATGAAATATATAGGGAGATTCATAGAATCATAGAATCGTAGAGTTGGAAGGGACCTCCTGGGCCATCTGGTCCAACCCCCTGCTCAAAGCAGGATTCGCTAAATCATCCCAGTCAGATGTCTGTCCAGCCTCTGTTTGAAGACTTCCATTGAAGGAGAACTCACCACTTCTCGTGGCAGCTTGTTCCACTCATTGATCACTCTAACTGTCAAAAAGTTTTTTCTAATATCTAATCTGTGTCTCCTCCCATTCAGTTTCATCCCATTGCTTCTAGTCTTTCCTTGTGCAAATGAGAATAAAGTTGATCCTTCTACAATGTGACAGCCCTTTAGATATTTGTAGACAGCTATTAAGTCTCCTCTTAGTCTTCTCTTTTGCAAACTAAACATTCCCAAATCCTGCAACCTTTCCTCATAAGACAGGGTTTGCAGACCGGTCACCATTCTGGTCGCTCTTTTCTGAATTTGCTCCAGTTTGTTGATGTCTTTTTTAAAATGTGATGCCCAAAACTGGACACAATATTCCAGAGGAGGTCTGACCAAAGAGGAGTAGAGGGAAATAATGACTTCACGTGATCTAGACTGTATGCTTCTGTTAATACATCCTAGAATTGCATTTGCCTTTTTTGCTGCTGCATCACACTGTTGACTCATATTCAGTCTTTGATCTATTAGTATGCCCAAGTCTTTTTCACATGTGCTGTTGCTTAGCCCTATTCCTCCCATTCTGTATATGCTTTTTTCATTTTTATTGCCCAGATGTAGTACTTTGCATTTTTCCCTGTTAAAAACCATTCTGTTTGTTGCTGCCCACTTCTCCAGTTTATTTATATCTTTTTGAATCCTCTCTCTCTCTTCTCTAGTATTAGCTATCCCTCCTAGCTTTGTGTCATCAGCAAATTTAATCAGTTTACCCTCAATTCCTTCATCTAAATCGTTGATAAAGATGTTGAACAATACAGGGCCCAGGACAGAGCCCTGTGGTACCCCACTTGAGACATTCTTCCAACTGGATGTGCAGCCATTTACGACTACTCTTTGGGTCCGATCACTAAGCCAGTTATGAATCCACCTAACAGTTGCCTTGTCCATTCCATACTTAGACATTTTTTCAATAAGGATTGTATGAGATACTTTGTCAAATGCTTTGCTGAAGTCAAGATATACTATATCTACAGCATTTCCTTGATCCACCCAATCAGTGATTCCATCATAGAAGGAAATTAAGTTAGTCTGACATGACTTATTAGTTACAAACCCATGCTGACTCTGTTTAATCACTTCATTCTTATCCAGGTACTGACATACATGTTGTTTAATAATTTGTTCAAAGATCTTTCCTGGTATAGAAGTCAGACTCACCAGCCTATAGTTGCCTGGGTCCACCTTCTTCCCCTTTTTGAAGATAGGAACAACATTTGCTCTTCTCCAGTCTTCTGGGACGTCTCCTGTTCTCCAAGAATTTTCAAAGATTATGGAGAGGGGTTCAGAAATTTCTTCTGCTATCTCCTTCAGTACTCTGGGGTGTAATTCATCTGGACCTGGTGACTTGAATTCATTTAGGTTAGCTAAGTGTTTCCTCACTATCTTTCTGTTTATAGATATCCTGGATTCTTCTATTCCCTTAATAGGACAGTGAAGAACAGTTGATGTTACATTTCCTTTCTGAGAGAAAACAGATGCAAAATAGGAATTTAAAAGTTCGGCCTTCTCAACATCCTGTCTTACCATTTCATCATTTTCATCCTGTAAAAATCCTATAGCATCTTTGACTTTTCTTTTACTTTTGACATATCCCCAAAATCCTTTATTATTGCTTTTGACATCTCTTGCAAGCCTCAATTCATTGTCAGCTTTAGCTAGTCTGATTTGTTCCCTGCAGGTTCTGCAGACAGCATTATATTCTTCTTTAGATATGCCTCCCTCTTTCCATTTTATAAACATTTTTTTCTTCCTTTTTAGCATGTGCTTAAGTTCTGTGTTCATCCATCCTGGCTTCGTTAAATGCTTCCTATTCTTCCCTCTTTTTGGAATTGTTAACAATTGTGCTTTGAGAATTTCATTTTTCAAGATTTCCCATCCTTCCTGGACATTTTTGTCTTTAAGGATATCCAGCCATTGGATCCCTCCAATTCTCTTTCTGAATCCCTTAAAATCTGCCTTTCTGAAATCTAACCTTGATGTCTGAGTCTTCACATGTCTTCCTCCTCTAGTTATCCAAAATTCTAAAATAGCATGGTCGCTACCTCCTAGGGTCCCAGCCACTTTTACCTCCTCAACCATTTCCTCCCTGTTTGTAAGGATTAGATCCAAGGTAGCAGTTCCCCTTGTTTTCTCCCCTACCTTTTGGAAGATAAAGTTGTCAGCAAGAGAGGATAAGAATTTCCTTGACCTGTTAGTTTTGCCTGAGAGAGATTCCCAACAAATGTCTGGATAGTTGAAATCTCCCATGACAACTATGTCATATTTTTTGGAGAACTTGGCCATTTGATGCATAAAGAGTTCATCCATATCTTCAGCTTGCACAGGCGGCCTGTAGTAAATGCCTACAATGGTGTCCTTTCCATTGTTCTGTCCTTGTATTCTTACCCAAACAGTTTCCACAGTACTCCCAGTCTCTGAAGCTTCAATCTCTGTGCAGATATACGCGTTTCTAACATACAATGCGACACCTCCTCCTCGTTTATCAAGTCTGTTTCTTGAAAATAAGTTGTATCCTTCTAGTCTTGTATTCCAATCATGTGTATTGTCCCTCCAAGTTTCAGTGATTCCAATGACATCATATTTCTTTTCCTGTGTTAGTAGTTCCAATTCTCCTTGTTTGTTGCCCATGCTTTGTGCATTAGTATAGAAACATTTTAGTTTGTGATTGGTTTCTCTTTCTCCAATATTTTTATTATTTAGATTGTTTTGTCTTTGTTCTTCCTTTCCACTTCTAATAGCAGAGTTCTCAATAGCATTTTTCAGATGTATGGCTTTTTCTGGTCTTTTGCTTCCCTTCCCATGTTGTTCTAGTTTAAAGCTCTCCTTACAAGTGTAGCAAGGCGACTTCCAAATACATGTTTTCCAGTCTTCGTAAGGTGCACCCCATCTCTAGCAAGTAGTCCATCATAAAAGTAATTCACTCCGTGATCCATAAATCCAAATTGTTGCTGACGGCACCATCGACGTAGCCAGTTGTTCACCTGCAGAATCTTATTCCATCTCCTTGTTCCATGGCCATCCACTGGGAGGATGGAAGAGAAGACCACCTGCGCTCCCAGTTCTTTCACTTTCTTGCCTAAGTCTTCAAAGTCTCTGCAGATGGTTTCCAGGTCGTTTCTTGCAGTGTCATTTGTCCCCACATGTAGTAGCAGGAATGGGTAGTCATCTGTAGGTCTGAAGAGTCCTGATATCCTGTCAGTCACATCTTTAATTTTTGCACCTGGAAGACAGCACATTTCTCTTGAAGTTATATCCGGTCTGCAGATAGCGGCCTCTGTTCCTCTCAACAGGGAATCCCCCATGACCACCACTCTCCGTTTCTTCTTCACAACATTTTTCTTTCTCCATCCAGGAGGACTCTGAAGGCGTACAAGGTTGCTGTTTGTGGGCAAAGTCTTATCCTGATGTATTTCTTCATCGCTCTCCTGTGTAAGAGCCTGGTACTGGTTACTGAGAAGTATGGGTGCTGACTGCCTCCTGATCCTCCTGCTACAATTATCCTTCGACTGTATAGAGCTGTTCGCTTCTGATACAGTACCATATATCTGATGTTATTTTGGGTTCATTTTCTGCAAAATTTTGAAGTTTGGTGGAAGAGGCCGCGGACGTGGGCATTGGGGGGCCAGCTGGTGCTGATGGTGGTGGTGCATCTTCTAGTAGTGGCAAAAGCACAATAGCAGCTAAGGCAGGAGATGTTGAGCCTGCGTCACCATCTGGCTCCAGAACGCCTGGAAGGCTACCTTTTCTGGGAGTAGGTTAACCGCTTTTAAAGCCGGAGCATCAGGAACTGATTTTGGCTTACATTGCCGAAACAGACTCCAGCAAATATGCCCTCCTCTTCTGAAGTTTCAAAAAATGCAAGCACTGAGTCGTCAAATGCTGGCTCCTGGTCAGGAAGAACCCCTTTCCTTGTTTCCTTCACCCCCACCAAAAGTGAATGATGCAGCAGGCCACACTTCACATTAGTCCATGTAGCTCTTTCTATCATACCATGCCTGAGTTATCAAGTCAAATCGTGAATTCCCCAGTCCAAGATGACATGGAGTGTGGGTGGCCAGCCAGGGCAGTGGGGTTAATTGGTACCGGGCCGGTGTCTCAGAGGGATGTGTCACGTTAGTGGTGATGAACCGTTCCGTGGCCCTGGGTGTCCATGCAAAGGGATGAATAACATTTATAAGTGAATGATACGTGATGCCACCTGTGGTTTCTGATCAGATTGACCCACGCTGCAGTGTCGCTTCTCTAGGACAGATGTTGTGGTGCAGCTAAGATGTAGAAGCCCTGCACAGGTAGGGCCGTAGTCGCAGGGAAGATGAAAGAGTTGGTAGATGGTGTGCAGTGCAGGATGTAGCAGAGCCGTGCACCAGGCGCAGGAGAAAGATGACAGACACAGTTGTGCAGTTCCTTTACCTGTACTTGATAAGTGCCCTCCAGGACCCAGAGTACAGATGGAGGAGTTGGTCAGCCTGGAAGCAAATTTGGAATTCTTTCTCTGCAGATAGGTAGTGTGGCCTCCGTTCTAGCGCTTATCTGAGGTTCTTGCAGTACTGAGTTCACTGAAGTTCCCCCTGTTGACTCTCTTTTGGAACTTTCTCGTATGGCAGGCAGCCATAACCTTTTCCTTCTGGCTCAGACACGTCGCTGCTGGGGCCTCCGAGCCTTAGTTGGGAACAGAGCATTTACAGCTGCTACTTCCTTCGGTTTCTGCTGCAGGACCGTCAGTGTCCCTACAAACTTGGAGACCAGAATCCAGACCATGCGCTCCAGCTAGGAGTGAGCCTTAACTCTGCTCATCCTCCAACTCCCATTCTCACGTCCACACACTTCCCCTTCCCTTCACATACTGCCCTATCTTACCTCCTCCCGACCACAGAGAGCAGCTCCTCAGTAGTCAGGTTCAGAGGTCTCCCTGCTGGCCTGGAGTGGGAACTGTGTTGTGTGTTGGTTTAACTGCTAGAGAGATCCTTCGTTGCTCCCAAGCATGACATCACACTCCCTAGGAGGAAGGTAATGCCACTGTGGCGACCATACTCCTGGAGGCGCCACAAATGCACTGATGCCCAACTAGATGATTCTGCTGGTACATTGACCCAGACCACTACATTCCCCACACACTCTACACAGCCAGAATCTGACCCTGATGAAACTCAGGTTCCCCTTCCCGCATACTATACCACCTTAAACGGTTACAAAGAAAAAGGTGCAGATGAAAGTGCAGGTTCCTTGAGCAGGTGGGGGGGCATACTCATGGGCGACGGCACTAGCACAGGGCCCCTCATAGTATGCAAAAGTGTCTCTGCCGGTGGGAGGGCCTAGCCGCCGTCAGACACACCGCCGTACTATGAGTGGCCATGTGCCAATGCCATCGCCAACGAGTGGCCCCCCCTGCTTGCTCAGGATCACAGCACTTGCAAAGTTGAAATACTTACCTCTCCCTGCTCCACCGCCGTGATGTCTTCCGCGTTTCCTGACAGTGACATTCTGGTCAGAGAGCGCGATGACATCACGTCTGTACGCCCTCTGTCCAAACAGTCCAAGTGCAGTGAGATGGAAGATGGGGACGACGAGGAGTCCAGACTAGTACAGGGATTCCCTAGCGATGAGACTTATTTAATTGATTTCAATGTTGGGACAGCAATTTTTGGGGAGCACTATACTCTGGAGAATGATATATGAGGCCCACCATACACTGGAGCATTCCAAAGGTGGACATCAGACACTGGAGCAGCATTTACAGGGCCCATTATACACTGGAGCATTAGAAATGGGGCCCATAATATATGGAGCATTATTTGGGTCCATAAGATAGTGGAGCTTCATCCATGGGGACCAACATATACTGTAGCATTATGTGGAGCTCATCATATACTGTTTCAAACATTATATGGGACCAATGATTGTGTATGGAGAAGTATATGGGCCTCATTACTGTGTATAGCGCACTATGCGGTGGCCATAATACTGTATGGAGTAATATACTGTCCGTTTTTGGAGCTATTGGAGAATTTAAAATGGATATCAGTCATGAGATGTAAGAAGTGAAGTATTTTTCATTGGACTGTACCGCTTTTTCTCTGCCGTATCAGAGGATCATGAATTGTGGCATATGTTAAAGGAGCCCAGTGACACTCTTTGGCCCAGGACCCACGAAAATCTGGAGCAAGCACTACCCCCCCACAACTTTAGCCAAATAACCCCCAGTTTTCAATGCCTAACTATTATTATAAAGTAAATTAAGGTTGACAAGCTTAAGTAATAAGAATTGATGTTTTTGGCATTAAAATGGGCACTGTAGGTGTGTTTCCTGTCCTCCACTCACTGCCGACCTTGGTTCCCCATTGACTTGCATTGGGTTTCGTGTTTCAGTTGGCCTTCCACTTTTCGTGATAATTGGCCGATTGCCTTCGCTTTTGAGAAAGTCGGGTTTCATGAAACCCGACTCGACCCGAAAAAAGGCAAAGTCGCTCATCTCTACCGCAGCACTATCAAGCAAGGGCTCAGCTTCACTGAAACATATAATATTACAGTTGTTTGTCATTTATACTTCTTGTTTTAAATTGATGCAAATGCAATGTAATACTGTTCTAATATAGATATACCCAACTGGTACAGCATTAGGCCTCTTTCAGAGTTCAGTGTATCCGGTATGTGTGGTGACAGTTTTCGTACGTACCTGAGACGCTGACACATGTAGACCCATTCAAGTGAGCGGGTCTGTGCACATGTCAGTGTGTTTCCACGGAACGTGTGTCCATTGGCAAAATACGCTGACGTGTCCGTTTTTATAACAGCAGCATGGGCCGCAAAATGTCCCGCACACACATACATGGATGACACACAGAGATGATGTCTCATCATTGTGACAATTACCTGAGCCAGGGAATCAGGAGTACTGTTAGCGCTGTTTCCTGGTGCAGGTGCTGAAGACCGCTCTCATCATTCTCCCCTGCTCACTCTGAGATCTGCTCTAGCAGGGGAGAATGTTGAGAGTTACATTTAACTGATAAAAGTGAGAGCAGGGGGCAGCTGATTCGACTACTACTCCCATCAGCCAACACCTGCTGTCGCTAATAACAGAGCAGGCACTGGCTGATGGGAGTATTTATCAGCCACCACCTGCGATATAAACGAATAAATAAATTAAAAAATATTTTGGTTTCCTCTATATTTTTGCTAACCAGCCAGACAAAAATGTCAGCTGCGGGCTGACAGCATCAGTAACTAGCGATGACATCATCAAGGTTACCGTCGGTCACTGGGGCTGCGTTCCCAGCCATACTGAACGGCGGTAACCTCAACATCATGAGAAGTCACTGAGTTCAACACAGTTCAGCTTAGTGAGTTAACCGCAGATCACTGTGAGAATGGTCACCGCTGGCCAATGATGGCCTGGATGGTCACATCTTGTCACCGTCCAGGGTGAAATCTATTTGTCCCCAGACATAGATAACGGCGTGGGACAGAATGACGGACAGGTGAGGGATATGGTTGCTTTTAATTTTTGTTTTATTGCAAGAAGCGAGGGCTTCAATGGAATGGGCATTAGGTGAGTAAACTGTGTTTATTTTTAAATAAAAATGGAAAAGTGTGTTTTGTTTTTATTTCAAATAAAAGACTAGCGCCAGAATAGACTTGCCTGGTCGGGTCGGCCGCAGGCTGCTGTTTTAAGGCTGGAAGGGTCAATATCCCTTTCCCCTTAACAGCCTGAGAATACTAGCCCCCAGCCGTCTGCTGTCAAAAAACGGGGGGATCCCATTTTTTTAAAATTATTTATTTAAATAATTTTAAAAAACACTTGATAACCCCTCTATTCTTGATAACCGCTGTTGCTGAAGCTGACAGCTGAGGGTGGCAGCCCGCAGCTGTCATTTTTTCCTGGCTGGTTATCAAAAATACAGGGGAACCAACACTTTTTTTTCATTTATTTATAGTGCAGATGGCAGCTGAAAATACTCTAATCAGCTGCCGCATGCTCTCGCTGTTGCAGCTGAGTACAACTCTCAACATTCCCTGTGATCGCAATGCCAGCAGGTGAGAATGATGAGAGCAGTCTTCAGCACCTGGTGTCGGGGAACAGCGCAAACCGTACCGCTGCTTCCCAGGCTCTGGAACGTGTGGTACTGATGTGGCACACGGGGGGGCACACAGTTGCCACAAGAATGACACACACGTACACACTAACACACGGACTCTGGTACTGTTTTTTCAGGTACCGGAAATATCAGGATGTGGGAAAAAGCCCCTAGGGATTGTATACTGGTAGTTCAGTAACTTTCTTTTTGGGGTTTCCCACTAAAAACACACAGAGACACGATAGCTGGTATAGGCATTCATCACCATACCAGAGGCTTTAGGTAAGGATGAAATGATCTATCCGTGGAGGAGCAAGTTCCAGTCGAATTTCCTGAAATTCACGGTTTCACATGAATTCAAACATTTTGAGATTCAATTTAAAAAAAAAAAGACAGCTTGCCAAGCACCATTTACCACACTGCTGAAGCATTACAGACCTGAGAAACTTCATTTTGTGTTGTCACCTGGGCTTCTCCATAATGTCCTGCAGCTATGACATCTAGCGGATTATTATACCTTGTACAGTGATGGTCAGTTCCTGGGCCATCACAGATCAGTGGAGAACAGTTTGTACAGCAGAGTTGTTTGCCCTCTTCAGAGTCACTGGTTAAGTCTCTTCTATAGAATGTAAGCTCTTATGGTAAGCAGGATCTTATCTCTCTCTCTCCCCTCTGTAGTGTGTAAGCTCTTAAGGCCCCGTCTCACTAAACAATCTCGGTAGCGAGATCGCTGCTGAGTCACAGCTTTTGTGACATAACAGCGATCTCACCAGCGAGATCGCTGTGTGTGACAGCGATCAGCGAGCGGCCCCCCTGCCGGTATCGCTGATCGCTGCAAGAAATCTCTGGACATTTCTTTGGTCGCTGGTCTCCCGCTGGCCAGCACGCATCGCTGTGTGTGACAGGCGGGAGACCAGCGATCAGGTGTAAAAAATAATAAAAAAAATAAAAAATATAGTTATTCTCACCTTCCGACGTCGCGTTCAGCCATCCCGCCTCTCTCCACGCTCCGGTCCCAGTGATCCTTTGCACGAATGACCGCGAGACTTTGTTATCCCGCGAGACTGTGACATCTCGCGGTCATTCGTGCAAAGGATCACTGGGACCGGAGCGTGGAGAGAGGCGGGATGACTGAACAGGACGTCGGAAGGTGAGAATAACTATATTTTTTATTTTGATTCTATTTTTTACAGGATGGCCAGCGATGCCGGGCGCTCGGCATCGCTGTGCTGATCGCTGGTGAAGCTGTCTGTGTGACAGCTCACCAGCGATCACATATCGATTTACCAGCGATCCTGACACCTTCATATCGGTGTCGGGATCGCTGGTAAGTCGCTTAGTGTGACGGGGCCTTTACAGTATGGTCTGTAGTGTCCTCTCTCGCTATCTCCTGTAGAGAGTAATCTCTTGTGGTTAGCTGGGTCAACTCTGTATCTCGTGTAGAGAGTAATCTCTTATGGTTAGCTGGGTCCTCTCTCTCTATTGTAGTGTGTCCTCTCTTATTATCAGTGGTCTGTTCTCTACAATGTAAACTCTTATGGTTATTGGTGTCTTCTCTCTCTTATACAGAGTACGTTCTTAGGGTATGTGCACATGCTGCGGATTCTGCTGCAGATCCACAGGAGATTTGGACCTGCGGATCTGCAGCAGTTCCGCAGACACAGTACAGTACAATGTTAGCCAATGTGATTTCAAATCCGCTATGCACATGCTGCGTTTTTTTCCACGCGGATTTGCTGCAGGTTTAAATCTGCAGCATGTCAATTCTTTCTGCGGATTCCGCAGCGGTTTGCCACTTTACCTGAGGATTTACCTGCAAATCCGCAGGTGAATCCGCAGTGTGTGCACTCACCCTTAGGGTGTGTGCACACGCTGCGGAATGCTCTGCGGATTTGTTTGCGCGGATTTAGTAAAATCTGCAGGTATTTAGTAAAATCCGCGCAGTTTTGCCCTGCGGTTTATCATCTCTACAATGGAGCAGATGGCAAACCGCAGCGAAATCCGCAGAAAGAATTGACATGTCATTTCTTTCTGCGGATTGAAAACCGCAGCAAATCCGCGCAGAAAAATCCGCACCGTCTGCCCTGCGGTTTTCGGTTTCCATAGGTTATAATGCTACTGTACACCACAGCAGAAACTGCTGCGGTTCCGCGGGGCCCAAACCCCTGCAGATCCACAGCAGAATCCGCAACGTGTGCACACACCCTTATGGTCAGCTTGGTCCTCTCCCTCTTTTTCCTGTATAATGTAAGCTCTTATGTGCAGCGAGGTTCTCTCTTTGTTTCACAGTGTAATCTCTCATAGTCAGCTGGGTTTTCTCTCTCTTTTTATCCTTTCCGCTATGTCCCCTTTATGACCAATTACATGCTTTCCAGTATTGAAATTCTCTCAAAAATTTTTTCGCCAGAACTCAATTTTTGGAAGGAAAAATTTGCAAAGTCCGCAAAAACAAATTGAAAGTGTGTCGCCCTCCCAGGGCTGTGGGGTACTCGGTACCGGGCCGGTCCTTCAGAGGGGAATGTCACAGCAGCGGTGACCTGGTCCGTGGCCCTGGGCGCCCATGTAAAAGGGGGTTGAGTGATGAAATAAAGTTTATCAGTGATTCATGACGCCACCTGTGGTGTTCGGCAATGAAGATGTTAAGCTGACGCTGCAGACGGATCCTCTGGGACAGATGGTGGGGTGCAGCAGTGATGTTATAGCCCTCCACAGGTAGGGCTGAAGTCCCAGGGCAGTGTAGATAGGTGTTGGGAAAGGGTGCAGTGTCTGGCACAGAGATGTAGCAGTGTTGAAGAAGTTGCAGGAAGAAGGCAAGGACACAGCAGAATATAGTTTCTTTACCTTCACTTGTAAGTGCAGTCTAGGGTTCAGATTACAGATGGCACAGGAGATGATTAGCCTGGAAGCAACTTAGGAAGCTCTCTATCAGATGGGTTGTGTAGTCTCCTCTCTAGCGCTTACTTGAGGTACATGCAGTACTATGTTATACTGAAGTTCCTCCTTCTTCTTCCCTTTTGGATCTACCTCGTATGGCAGACAGCTGTAGCCCTCTATTTCTCTTGGCTCACCCGTCGCTGTTGTGCCTCCGAGTCTTAGGTGGGAATAGAGCATTTACAGCTTCCTATTCCTCTGGTTTATGTTGCAGGACCTTCAGTATCCATACCACCGTGGAGATCAGGCTCCAGATCATGCGCTGTCACTGGGAGGGAGATCTCTATCCTCAGCTCAACCCCCAGCTTCTCTCCACACGTCTACACTCGTTGCCCTCCTCACACTAACTGACTAATTTCCCTTCCTGGCCCTCATAGAGCACTCCTCCCCCAATTCTGGTTCAGAGCTCCCTCTGCTGGCCTGGAGTGGGAACCACGTTGCATGACATGGTTAACTGCTAGAGAGACCCTTCCTTGCTTCCAAGCCTGACATCACCCTCCCTGGAGGAAGGCAATGCCAGTGTGGCGACCATACTCCTAGTGTACAATGAACAGAGTGGCAGGTTCCACGTCTTGATGAAGGAGGCATCAGTCCTTCTTCAGTTCAGCAGCCATTTTAGAGACTTTGGATCTAGACTCCATTTTGTGTTTGAATTTCTTTGTGTGCAATGAAGAAGAAGAAGAAAATGTTACCTCACATAGCTTAAGTCCAAGCTACTCCCTTCTATTTCCAAGAAAAGGTCGAACACAAGCTGATACCATCAAAACTGTATACGTCATAAGCAGTAGTCTGTCTATGATGATAAGAATAAGCTTGCAGAAATTAATTGAACTTGTATATGTTACTTGACATGACTTAGTAATTCTCCATTGAGGCATATTGATCTAACTTTGTATAAGTAAAGCATTCACACACTAGACTGGCAGGAACCTGAGTGTGAACCAGACTACGTGTTTGAATTTCCTTTTATTCCTCTGATGGAACGACATCTACCTGCACCACGTGGCTCGAGCCTTATTATATTAGACCATCAGTTTGCTAGACATCCTTTATACAGTTCCTCTAGAATGGGGACTTGAGCCATCTATTACACTCATCGGTGGATGTTCTAGTTCAGCCCCCAATTATCATACGTTTATCACCTCTTTTAAAGGTTTTTTTTCCAAGAATAAAGTACATTTTAATTAATAGATCTTGGGATAAAAATAAGTTCCACAGCTGGATGTGTTAAAAAAAAATGTTCCTGTGCCGAGATAATCTTATAAATGCGTCCCTGTTGTGTACTGTGTAATGGCTGTGTCTGACCATACAGGGACAGGGTCTGGTCATACCACAGCTCCTGGGCAGGGGAGGAAGCAAAATAATATACAGACAGGACAGCATGGGATCACAGCTGATTTTTTTGTGAAGCTAATTATTTCCCTGCCTTCATTTAAACAATATTTTACCTCAAAGAAATAATCAGTTGCGATTCCATGCTGTAATGTCTGTATACTTTCTTTTGCTTCCTCCCCTGCTCAGGAGCTGTAGTATGATCAGAACATGTCCCTGTACGGTCATACACAGCCATTACATTGTACACAGCAGGGGCACATTTATAAGATTATCTCAGCACAGGAACATTTTTAAAAAAAAATATCTGGCTGTGAAACATATTATTATTAAAATATCTATTGATTAAAATGTTTATTAAAATTAACTTTGTTCATGGGAAAACCCTATAAAGGACAGGAGACACTTGTTTTCCTATAGGATAACCCCTCAATGTTTGCAGTCTTCATGACAATTAATATATTGTTGTTTATAGTCTGTATAATCATCACATAAGTCTGTATAGGAATTAGATGCACCAAAAAACACAGGAATTTATTTTTTAAATAAAATCTAAACTATTTGAAAAGTTACAATAAAACTTATAGTGACAATCAAATAAATAGTTTAAGATATGTATGGGGAATTTTTATTCTCTGGTTTGATTTTCTGCAAATTGCTAATCAAGGAAAGAGCACAGGTTTATCAAGTGAGTGCAGGCGAACTACTCAACGTCCACCAGCTGCTTGCCTTAAAGTCTTTTGTAGTAGGAAAAAGGTGAGAGGTAGCTGCTGTGCCCTATATTCCCTATGCCTATCTTTCTTCTGCCTGTCTTTTGTTCTAGGCTAAGTGAGTGGCAAAATGGTCTTATTTAGAGTTTAATTAATTAACAAAAGAGAAAAACAAAAACCTGTTACTTTCTATGCTCATCCCTTCCCCTCATTTTCTTCTCTCCTCGGTATAGCATTGTGGAATATGATAAAGAAAAAGGCAGAGCCTAGTGGCATGGCTCCCAGTTACTGTCAACTGTCAAGCTCCGAGCCCGTGAACCTCTGTCTTCTTCTCCCTATTGTAAGGAGAACAAGGTGGGAGAGGGTTGTGTGTATGGGGAGGGGGTGGGAATAATATATAAAAGAAGACAATGAACTGTCGATGCCTAGAAGACTCATCTATTGCTCAGAAAAGAAAAAAATCTTCAGTAATGCTGCCAATTTCCAGTAAGGGGGAAAGGGTATACACAGATAACCCAGAAATCAGGTGCAGAAATTGGAGCTTATTACATCTGCTATAGGCAAGCTAATTGACTGCGGTGGCTGGTGACACAGAATAATAAGCATGTGGGTCGCTCTCCCAGGGCCGTGGGGTACTCGGTACCAGGCCGGTATCAGGGGGATGTGTCACAGCAGCGGTGACCCGGTCCGTGGCCCTGGGCGCCCAAATCAATGGTGGTTTTTAATGTAGTTTATGTGAATAGTTCGTGACGCCACCTGAAGCCGACGCTGCATACAGATCCGCTGGGACTGATGGTGTGGTGCAGCAAAGATGGTGTAGCTCCCCACAGGTGGAGCTGTAGTCCCAGGGCAGTGTAGGTGCTATTGATGAGGAGAGGCGCAGGATGGTATGGATGCTGGTACCCAGATGTAGCGGTGCTGAAGGTGTTAGCGCACAAATGAATGGAGGACACCAGAGCTGCAGTTTCAAAGCTTTACTCACAGTTCGTGGTACACACTGGTGCCTGCCTCCGTGCCGTGTCCTCCGGGGTAAAGACTCAACTAACCTCCCAGGCAAGTCAGGGCTCTCCTCTCCAACACTCCGCCAACATGTACCTTCCTGAACGACTCCGTCAATGCGCCTTGTGGTGTGAAGCACTCCAGTACTTAGTAACCCTGGAATGCCTCCTAAGAGATGTTCCTAGAACTCTACTTGCACGGCAGACAGCTGTAGCCTGCTTCGGGGACGCCTCACTCCTGGCTCTCTATCTGTGTTGCTGTTGTGCCTCAAGTCTTGGATGGAAGTAATGCATTTACAGCCAACTACTCCACCGGTGTCTGCTGCAGAATCATAAGTGTCCATACAACCTCGGGGACCGGGCCCCGGCCTTGCGCTGAGAACCTATAGGCAGGGTTCCTCTTCCAACCCATGTCTCCTCTCTGTTCTCTACTCCTTCGTTTCGTACTTGACTCTCCTTCCTATGGATGCTTAGGTTACAGCTCTACGTCTCTCTCCTTCTCCTCGGACCCGTCCTCAGACTCTCCTGACTGTCCTTCTCTCTCTCAGACTGATCTGAGACTGACCTCCCGTCAGACTGACCTGTAATTCTAAACCTTCCCAACCTTATATATGGAACTAAACTCCACCAACCTCCCAACACATCCAGTGTTCCAAGCAGGGAATCACCAGAGGTGCTCTGCTACTCTCTAAACAATGAGCCGCAATGTGGTTGTGCAGAACTACCCTGTTGTGTGGGGTGCGAGTGTTGGAGCGTGGAAAGGAGTTCCCAACTTACCCAGACGGTGGGGCACTACACCTTAGGAGAAGGTGCAGTACATCTGTGGCGACTGAGCCTCAGGGGCGCCACACATGTACCATATGTGTAGTGGTTGATTATTAAAGGGATTGAAGCCCCTTTGATACTAGTGTGAATTATAACCTCAGAGGTCTCAACAATTGTAAAACTGTTGTTCAGCTGAATAATTTATATTATACAACTGTAAGGTTTTATAGTTTCCTAAAGTGATATAGGGAATTGTAATGTACAGTATATTCACATGTGGGAGTTATTATAATATTTCTTTCTTTACTATGGATGTAAAGGATTTTACAGATTTGGATAATAGTATGTACTTTTATCATTTACATTCTTCAGTTTAAAATATAAAAAGTCCCCATAGAATGAAAGATAGCAAAATATATAAAACCATAACAAATAGTGCCTGTCATTCTACAGAGTATATAAGATCTATAAAGTATGGATCTACTGTATGAACCAGCACTAACCCTAATCCACTGCACTAGGCCTTGTGAAAAGAGTAAAGTGAGTACACAGAGCCTGTGGCTGAGCCCATGTCCCACAGCCTCATACGGTTAGAGCCATAGGCTCTGCAGTATGTCGTCTCCATATGGAACTGTGCTATGGACATAGAAGCAATACGTCTAGCAGAGAATACCTTTGTAGTATGGCATTTAATGAAGCACATGAAGGGCTCATACAAACGGTTGTATAACTCGGAAGAGTGCAATTCAGGGTATTGATGGATGGCACTTGTCCCAATGTTATTCAATGGGGCAATGCACATGTTCGATTTTTTTCCTCAAACTTAATGGCCTGAGAAAAAATTTCGCTGCATGCACGCACGATTTACACCTGATAATCGGAGGGAACTTGCCCATTCATGTTTATGGGTCCAAGGAAAAACATCGGACCACACTTGGATGACATCTAACAGCCTGAGTGGTAAAAAAAAAATGGAGATTTTTTTTTTCATTCTACACATCCAAAGAGAAAATTGGATCTTACTCTGATCAGTGTGTAATTGTTTGATCTAGCACCTTACTTGTAATCTTGTTTTTAATTGTCTTTACAATAAAGATATATTTTTATTCAGCGAGTACCCATTTTTGGGACCATTTATTACATATTGGTTTCTACTAGTGTGATATTAGTGTGTAATTAGCATAACTTGACCAATTTTCTAGGATGGAGAACATATGGTCATGTGACCCTAACCTAATTGTGTGTTAAACCAGCAGTATTCAATGAAACTAAGATTGAGCAATATTCTTTGGCCCCGATTTATCAAAGTGTTTATGGGTGAAACACTTTGAAAAGGCGCCAACCTTTAGTTTGGCTAAAATTTTGTTACTTTTAGCATTTTCACACCATTTTAAGTTAGTTCTGTGAAAATGTGTGGAGCTGTGGTGGGAGAGGGGTGGAATGGGCCATGGCAATGGTCGATTGTCTAATGCATGACAATTAGTTTTGTACGTTATACTACAAATCTTACTCCAATCTCTGACCTATTTTAGGCATGTTATGAGGTGCGCAAAGGTGTACGCCACTTTTAAGCAGTGCCTGATTCACTAAGAGAAATGTGTTCCTTAATGAATCAGGAGCCTCTGATTCCACCTCTCTCAACCATCAATACCGGCATGAACAACGCTGGTCTTAATGAATTGGGGCCAGCTTTATATTTTTGTAATGAATATATATGATATTTGCTTGTGTGGCGCCCCCAGGAGTATGGTCGCCACAGTGGCATTACTTTCCTCCTAGGGAGTGTGAATGTCAGGCTTGGAGGCAATGAAGGGCCTCGCTAACAGTTAACCATGTCATGCAACACGGTTCCCACTCCAGGCCAGCAGAGGGAGCTCTGAACCAGAATTGGGGGAGGAGCACGCTCTGAGGGCCAGGAAGGGAAATTAGGAGTTAGTGTGAGGAGGGTAACGAGTGTAGACGTGTGGAGAGAAGCTGGAGGTTGAGCAGAGAATAGAGAGCTCCCTCCCAGTGAGAGCGCATGATCTGGAGTCTGGTCTCCATGGTTGTATGGATACTGAAGGTCCTGCAACAGAAACCAGAGGAATAGGAAGCTGTAAATGCTCTATTCCCAACTAAAACTCGGAGGCACAACAGCGACCGGTGAGCCAAGAGAGATAGAGGGCTAAAGCTGTCTGCCATACGAGGTAGTTCTAAGCGAAGATAAGAAGGAGGAACTTCAGTGTAACACAGTACTGGATGTGCCTCAAGCCAGCGCTAGGAAGGAGACTACACAACCCTTCTGATAGAGAGATCCCTGAGTTGCTTCCAGGCTAGCCTGCTCCTGTGCCATCTGTAACCAGGACCCTGGACTGCGTTTGTCAAGTAAAGGTAAAGAAACTGCACCCTGTTGTGTCCTTGCCTCCTTTCTGCAACATCCTCAGCACTGCTACATCTCTGTGCCAAACACTGCATCCTCTTCCTAAACATTCTGCTACACTGCCCTGGGACCAACAGCCCTACCTGTTGAGGGCTACAACATCATTGCTGCACTATACCATCTGTCCCAGAGGATTTGTCTGCAGCGTCGGCTTTACACCTCCCTTGCTGAACACCACAGGTGGCGTCACGAATCACTTATAAACTTTATTCCCAGCTCAACACCTTTTACATGGGTGCCCAGGGCCATGGCGGACTGGGTCACCGCTGCTGTGACAATCCCCTCTGAGAGACCGGCCCGGTACTGAGTACCCTACAGCCCTGGGAGGGCGACCCACTTGCTTGTCTCATGCTTTCCACTTAGGACAGAATGGCCACTAACATCAGCCAAACCTGATGATTTTTAGGGTTTCGGACAACATGTGTATGGAAGCCCAGGACAGAAGATAGTCAGGGGAGTTAAGGATCCAGCAAGTCTGATTTCAGACTGCTGATCCTTTTCTAATCTCCAGAGTGCCGCTCTCATAGAGAACATAGAAGTACTCATCAGAGCTAGCGCTCCTGTGAGGCCGATGTCAGACTTGCGAGAAACTCGCACGTCAATACCCGGTATGCCGCCAGCACTTGGGTCCAGAGCGTTCAGCTGCATAGAAATACATGCAGCTGAACGCTCCGATCCAAGTGCCGGCGGCAGTGCCGGATATTAGCGTGTGAGACTCGTGCGAGTTTCTTGCAAGGAGCTTGCTGTACAAAATATACATGACTTTATCATATTATAATGGACACAATTTAAATGGAAGTGTATGAGTATTTTTACCCGTACTGCGGTCTGCACTGTGCTGAATCACGTGGTCACTCTGGTGGACCCACTCTCCATTGCATTTGAAGTAGACTTGCGTGGCTGGGGTCGCTTTGCAGCTCAGGGTCACCGGCTTGTTCTTCACAATGAAAACATCCGTGGGTTCTAGGAGAAAGTGTGGTAGCAATTCCCCTCCTTGTCCTCCCAGACTTGCTGAACCAGGCATTGGCATGGGAAAAGGATTCACTGGCCCCGGGCTCTGCTGGCATCCTGAAATCAGAGAACATGAGGAGGCTATTGAGTGTATTGCTTGCCTGCTGCCTGCACATTGTACGCATTAGCACTGCTCCACATCTTTTCTTATCTTTCTCAATCACCTACAAGCCGCGAGCTATTTTACACTGCTATATTCATCTTGCTATTGATTTTCATGTTTTAAGCAATGACAAATGTTGCATTAAAAGATGCATTAAAAGCAACGGACATTAAATTAAACTATATCCATGTTACACATTCACACGCCACTGGTTTAAAAATCGTTCATTTGCTTAACTGTTTGCATCCCACAAGCTGTCCAAGATACTAGTCGTTCACTATAAAGGGCACCCGTTTGGAATATATATATAAGTATGGGGAATGAAAACTAAGCCCATATAGTAGCTATTATTTCACACCTGATTGCCCAGTGGGAAACAATTCTAATACAATATCCAGTCTGGATCACCTTACTCTATTAATAGTGTCATACAATGCAATTGTAGTAAAATAGTCAGAGCATGTCCTCATCTCTATTCCAATACTGAATGTATAAACCCCTTCCCCTGCAGCTACCCGTATCCCATGTCAAGGTCATGATATCATCACTGAGATTGCGGATATGGAGATTTGGACACACGACCCCATAACAAGTTACTATGAAAGTCTCAATGCTAAAAACAACATACTCTCCTGACTACTCTGCCCTCTTGTGACAGTTACCGGTATAATTATCACATTCTTTAAAAGCTTCAATTACTGTTCTATTGTGAATATTTTTCTTGTTTTACACATCAAAATAATACACACTGTTCTGTTGGAAATATTTCTCATTTCCAGATCAGTTGGAGGTTACTACATTGCTGATCCATCTTCATAGGAATCAATGGCCTCTGACTACCAGACAGCAGTCGACAGTATAAAGGATTAACTCCCGCAAAGGAAAAAGAAAAGCATATGAGATCCTTAGGATAGACCATAAAAGAATATAGTTTTGCCTCTATACAAGACACACTTAGAATACTAAACAAAGGGCAAACACAGTCATAAGGTCAAGATAAAACTAAAGAAATTTTATTGATACTTAAAATACATACAGACAGACAAATGCAAGTGGGGGCTAGAAGATGAAAGGGTTATTCAAACCGCATATGTGAGGCCCAGGGTAGGTTGGTAGGAAGGCAGAGAAATAATAATATCATGGCATAGGAATCATATATGCACAGTGGCAAAGTGAAGATAAACCGCAGGTACAAGACATCATCAAACAATACAAGTAACCAGCACAGAAACCATATGTGCATAATAGCACAGAAAAGCCTGACAAGAGTGAAATCAACAAGGCCTAAATATGGCCATATATGTCAGGTGCATAGATAACAAATAGATGAACTCCTGTGTTTCCTTAAGCACAAGTACCTGTAAATAGAGTAGCCGCCTTCCTCCACGTCCCACCCGCCCCGACGCGCGTTTCGGCGTGCCTTTATCAAGGGGCATAAGATACTAGGCATAGAAATGGTCCTTAAATACCCTCGGACCCGGAAGCCACCATTACAGCCGCGCGGCCATCAGGTGACGTCACGAACGCAAGGACGCGCTCATGCGGGGAGCCGAGATCAGAGTCACGCGGGCCCCACGTGACCCGGAAGTCGGCGCACCGCTGAGCTGCGAACCAGCGACGCGCGTCAGCAGAGGACAGGCGCATTGGAATGGAGGGCCAGGACGCGCCATGGCCAGTACTAGCAGGAGAATGGGCAGACACCGGAAACATATAAACCATATAAAACATACAACAACAAACATTGTGTATAGATGAGAGGTGCCATATAATAATGGAAATAGGATTATAAAATATAACCCATTTAACAAGAGGGGGGAAAAAATACCGTTCCACAATATAGCCTTAAACAAGGCTGATAATGATTTCCATACGGGGTACCATAACCATCACCTAATGACATGCATACACCGTCCATAGAGATGGAAATAACATCCCCACAAAACACAGAATATACACAATGTAAGGAAAACAACCCCAAAATATAATATAAGTGTACATGCATATGGCCAAAAGGACATATAAGCAGATATACAGTGATATAATTTTAATAGGCAGCAATACATGTATCAAATTGTACATACAGTAAAGACATATTATTGTCAAATATCAAAGTATAAATACACAGAATTGTATAAGGAACCAAGATACATGATACATGATCCATATGCATATATATATATATATATACATATATACCCCCAAATAACAAAGGGAATTATTGGGAAAGCGAGGGGGTTATTTTGACGGCTGTAGATGTAAGGACCAATGTCATGTCAGTAACCGGCGTTGAGCGTCCGTAGAGATGACCAGACACGGGGAACAGTGCTCAGGGATTAAACACCTAAAACGTAACAAAAAACATGTTAAAACCATATAAAATAAGTATATGCAGGAGAAAAACCAACACAGTGAATCAGCGACTAAAGAAATGGCGAAAAGCTGAGGTTCTCGTTCAGTCCTAGTGGTTGGACAGTATCAAGAGTCCAAATCCATCTACTCTCTAGCTGACCAAGGCGTTTGGACAAATTTCCACCTCTAATATTGATGTCCAAGACATCAATTCCCCGTACACGTAAAAGATCACTGTTACATTGATGGAACAGCTTGAAGTGTTTGGGAATAGTTTTGAGGGTGGTTGTTTCGTCGTGACCGCTGGCGGCCTGAATACCCAGAACGTGTTCTCTAATCCGGACTTTAAGTTGTCTAGTTGTCATCCCCACATAGATTAAGCCACATGGGCAAATGGCAAAATAGATAACGTATCTAGTGGTACACGTAATCCGTTTTTTAATTCTGAAATTTTTAGTACCACCGGAATTGAAAAAATCATCACATCTATCCACGTTAGGGCATGCCACACAGCGGCCACAAGGAAAGCAACCACCCCCAAAAGAAGCCAGAAACGTTTGTGGCTGTGACCCCACGTGGTGACTCTTAGTCAGGAGATCACGTAGGTTCTTAGCACGTCTAAAAGTGATCATTGGATGTTGAGGCAGAAATTTCTTAATTATAGGATCTACTTGTAGAATAGGCCATGCCCTTGTTAGTGCGGCCCGAACACGATCTGAGCATGGATGGTACGTGGTGATGAATCTACATTGGTTCTCACCCTCAGGTGACCTAACCTGTTTTTTATACTGTCTTTATTGTATGTACAATTTGATACATGTATTGCTGCCTATTAAAATTATATCACTGTATATCTGCTTATATGTCCTTTTGGCCATATGCATGTACACTTATATTATATTTTGGGGTTGTTTTCCTTACATTGTGTATATTCTGTGTTTTGTGGGGATGTTATTTCCATCTCTATGGACAGTGTATGCATGTCATTAGGTGATGGTTATGGTACCCCGTCTGGAAATCATTATCAGCCTTGTTTAAGGCTATATTGTGGAATGGTATTTTTTTCCCCCCTCTTGTTAAATGGGTTATATTTTATAATCCTATTTCCATTATTATATGGCACCTCTCATCTATACACAATGTTTGTTGTTGTATGTTTTATATGGTTTATATGTTTTCGGTGTCTGCCCATTCTCCTGCTACTACTGGCCATGGCGCGTCCTGGCCCTCCATTACAATGCGCCTGTCCTCTGCTGACGCGCGTCGCTGGCTCGCAGCTCAGCGGTGCGCCGACTTCCGGGTCACGTGGGGCCCGCGTGACTCTGATTTCGGCTGCCCGCATGAGCACGTCCTTGCGTTCGTGACGTCACCAGATGGCCGCACGGCTGTAATGGTGGCTTCCGGGTCCGGGGGTATTTAAGGACCATTTCTATGCCTAGTATCTTATGCCCCTTGATAAAGGCACGCCGAAACGCGCGTCGGGGCGGGTGGGATGTGGAGGAAGGCGGCTACTCTATTTACAGGTACTTGAACTCCTGTGTTTCCTTAAGCACATCTACTTGTTATCTATGCACCTGACATATATGGCCATATTTAGGCCTTGTTGATTTCACTCTTGTCAGGCTTTTCTGTGCTATTATGCACATATGGTTTCTGTGCTGGTTACTTGTATTGTTTGATGATGTCTTGTACCTGCGGTTTATCTTCACTTTGCCACTGTGCATATATGATTCCTATGCCATGATATTATTATTTCTCTGCCTTCCTACCAACCTACCCTGGGCCTCACATATGCGGTTTGAATAACCCTTTCATCTTCTAGCCCCCACTTGCATTTGTCTGTCTGTATGTATTTTAAGTATCAATAAAATTTCTTTAGTTTTATCTTGACCTTATGACTGTGTTTGCCCTTTGTTTATTATTTCAATATTACAGTTGGTCTTCTCTGTCTGCACTTATTGTGGGTGTGAAATTCTAATATTTTCTATTATTATTATATACCCACTATGATCATTGGATTTATCTTACACTTAGAATACTGTGTATAATTTTGGGCTCCAGTGTAAAAGAAGGACATAGCTGTACTAGTGCCGAGAAGAGCAACAAATATTATTAAAGGGGTTATCCTGGGCTATTTTTTATTTTGTTATGAGCCTAATAACTTACACGCAGATAATTGCTACATTCCTGCCTGTTGTGCCCTGCGCTGACCTCCGCCAGCTCAGAGTGATCACAGAAACTTCTCCTGCCAGCAATTATGTGACTTCCGGTGACTTTACATCAACAGAGCAACTGCTTTTCTTCCCCTCTGCTCTGTCGACAGGGCGTGACTTCCAATGTCATGCTGATTGTCAGAAGGCTCCCCACCACATAACTGTGTGGAGCAAATTGTCAATCAGCATCACGTCTGCAGTTACGACCTGTCGATAGAGCAGAGGGGAAGAGGAAGAGTTGCTGTGTTAATGGGAATCAGCAGAATTGTCAGCAGGAGTAGTCAGTGACCTATCTGAGCCAGTGGCGGGCAGAACAGGCAGGTGGACAGTAACTAAGTGTTTGTCAGTTCTTAGCTTAATAGGGGTTAAATAACCCCTGATAACCCTTGGAGTTATTCAGTTTGGAAAATGAAGACTTAAAGAGAATCTGTCACCACTTTTGGCCACTATAAGATGTGGCCGCTTCCTTTCAGGGCTTATCTAAAGCATTCTATAATGCTGTAGATAAGCCTCCGGTCCGACCTGCAAGATAAGAAAAATAAGTTTTATTATACTCACGTGGGGGGGGGCGTGGTCTGGTGCGGTCCATTCTGATGGATGTTGCAGGTCTGGGTCCGATGCCTCCCATCTTCTTGCGATGCCGTCCTCCTGCTTGCTTCATCGCTTCCCTGCATGACGCTCTTGCGCAGGCGCACTTCTCTGCCCTGTTGAGGGCAGAGCAAAGTACTGCAGTGCGCAGACGCTGGGAAAGGTCAGAGAGGCCCAGCACCTGCACACTGCAGTACTATACTCTGCCCTCAACAGATAAGAACACCTGCGCAGGAGCGCGATGCCGGAGAGCGATGAAGAAATAGGAGGGCGGTGTCTAAATAGCACCTTACGATGTAAAAATATACAAGGACAAATACAAAAAGATAGAAGGACCCCAAAACCTAGGCAAAGAATACAATGCCTCAGATATAACAACGATCCTCCAGCTGCCAAATAATAGGACCGTGTAATAACAAAGCCAAAAAATGCCCAAGATGATCCAATGAACGCAAACAGGTCCGCAAAGACAGCTAAATATAGTGGTAGCCAAGGAAGTGGCCCCAGGCGTATCGCTGTAACCAGTATGGCTTCGTCAGGGGAAACTATGAAAGTGTGATTGGTGGGGTGAATGAGCGATAAATTGCAGTTCATGAATGTAAAAATGTGTTAGGAAAATATAAAAAGATTTTTAACATTCCTGCACCCCCTATATTTTACGAAGTCCCCAAAGATTGGACTGTCTCAGTCCTAAGGATAGCCAATCAACATGTCTCTCTGTAAATTCTCTCTATAATATACCATGGCTGTAGAGTTTCACAGTGACACCTGCTAACATTTAGAAGTGACATAAGGGAATACATTATTCGATATTTGCAATATTAGTTTTTTTCCCCCGTGTATGAATCAAATCTCCACATAAAGCAATAAGGCGATAATGATCTGCAGCCTTTCTCCTCTAGCTTTACTTTGGCACAGACTCTTTTATCTGAAAGTGTACTCACATTTCATTTTGAAACATACACATTTTGCCGTGTGATGTCTAACATGATTTATTCTTTCATTTCTGTGTTATAATCTTCCACTCGTCACTGCTTGTCACTTCGCGCTTTTCAATGCTTTTTTTTTTCTTTTTCATATAGATGATCTCGTGTCATTAAAGTATATGGTTCACAGGTATAAGTGGGTTGGTTTGTGTTTTCTATGTATAAAACAGATTGTGTCTTCATAGCATCATTTTTTAAAGGGTCGTTTCCACTCTGAGAGCGAACGCTTCATCGCTAGGGTATGCCATCAATTCCTAACCTCTAGGGGTCCAACTTCACACTTCATGATCCTAAGAATCACAGGTGGCAGCGCACAGTGAATGAGAGCCTGACCTTTGGGACCCCCGCTAATCTTGCAGAAGAAAGGACTATGGTTCGGATTTTTTTTTCTGCAGTACCTGATTGAGATTCCCAGCCAAATACATTGTACTTTAAACTGCTGCATGATCTGCACGTTAAATTTGAAGCCGATACTACTATGTCAAAACGTGGCGATGATGTAACATTTTTTGCTTTGCAGAATACATCTTTTTTGCATTTTCTAATGTTTTCCAAATTTGAATTTGTTATATCGATTGAACAAAAAGGTAAGACCACACCTAAATGGGGTACGCTGACACGTCGCATTTTTGCTTTTTTTTTTTCTGCACCAAAAACCAGCACTTTTTTTTCATACTTTTACATACATTCTTGATGATTTTTTTACTTGCGCTTTCCCCCTATTCCAAAAACTCTGAAAGAATAATTGATTTGCTGCAGATTCGAAAAAGCGCTTTGATGGTTCGAATCCGCAAGGAAAAAATAAGCAGCATGTGCATGAGCAATCTCATTCACTTTGATGGTATTAGAATATAAAATTAAAATATAATATGGCAAAATTCTGCGAAAATGTCATGTGTGAACCAACCTTTATTAGGTATAGTTTGCATAAAGAGACATAGTTTGATAGCAGAGCAGACAGTCCTCTGGAAACCTGCGTTAATAAATGGCAGCCTGCTTTCTGCTGAAGGATTGTCAGACGGAAATGACGACTGGTCACATACAAATACTGGACACGTCTTCAAGTAGAACTCTTGCTTCACTGATTTTATTATCATATACAGGGAACAGCGCCCTCATCTGGATGCATCCGATAACAGATAGAAGTGGACTGCTCAGTAACTTATGACAAAACTGATAATGCACTGTCTCTAAACAACCATCCTTCTGGTTTTGGGAACAAAACAGCTAAATAGTCTTAAGGTATGTGCACATAATATCAATTTCAGGTGGATTACGCATGGAATCTGCCAGAAAAAGTATAGAAAGAGCGTAGAAAAAGCATAGAATAAGCATGTTTTGTCTTCAGAAACCTCCAAGTAGCTTAAAGAAGTAACCAGGTCATACTTCTGGGCCTGTCATGTCAGACACGGTTCGCACCAGGTTGTCCGGAAGACAGCGGTAATACCCCATCCTACCACTTTGTTCTCAGCGGCGCCGGTTGGTCTTCTGATCTGGCTTGGATTGGGTTAACCAGGTTGTTAGTCTGGGTGAGGGCTTAGCCACGCCCCCTGCCTTTAAATTGTCCTGCGTGACTATGGGCGTTGCCGACTATAGCTCTTGCTTTGTGCTAGCGATACCGGTCTGAAGGGGGCATCTTAGGAGCATACAATATCTGGTGTAGTATATTCCATTGTTGCCATTATTTCCTCCCTGCGTGGTATTATTTGGTTGCCCTTGCACCTTATTGTTTTCTCTTGTGTGTACGCGGTGTGGTGCGTTTCCCTTACCCTTGTCCATACTTATTCATTGGTTCTGGTGTTTGGTCTCTTCACTGGGTGGAGGGTGGTGAGTTCAGCTTAGGGCTGGACAGGAGACAAGGACAGGGTGCAGGCCCAGGCAGGCACACCTTCAGTGTAAACCCTGGGTTGAGGGACAGTCAGGGTTTCCTCTAGTCTGAGGGACTCCGCAGGGGCCCCGGGGTTCAGCCTAGAGTTACGTAAGCTTCCCATGACAGGGCCTTCTTCTCGGAAGCCATCTACGCTCTATACTTCACAATATAGAGTCAAAGACACCAGAACCATAGAATGATATCAAAACCTCCCCCGAAGTTGGTTTTCCTGAAGTTTATTCACTTGGGAAAACTTGACGGCTGCTCCGAAGTCTCACAGATGCCATGTATACATGCCCTCACACTGTTATCTGAGCATTGGTATAGTAGATGTCTGGTGAATGTGGTGAAGACTCAATGCATATTTCTCATGGCTTACTCCCTCCCTGCTTTGTCCATGCAACCTCTGAGGCTATATTCACATGTCTAATTGGGATCCTTTTTGTAATGAATCCAGTTAAAAAAAAAAAAACTGTAATCAAAAAACAATACAAACAAATATGTCCATTTTTAAATGGATTTATTTGACGGATGGTTTCCATTTTGTATCCATTTTCATCAGTTTTTGTTTCCTTTGTCCTTCCTCAGTTTTTAAGTCTCTCAACACCTCTAGTGTTTGGCGCCTACGTAGTGATTAAAAGCCCGTAGGAACGTTTTGTAGGATTGCGGGTTCTCAGTTATGGACCCATCTAAATAGACCTGAAATCACTTAACCACAAAGCCAAATGCTCGTTAACCAGATGTTTAAAAAAGAGCATTAAAGGCAGCATGTTATCCTATTTAAATGGGTAACATGCTCCTGATAATATAATCTAGGGATACAGAACACTCACATTAAAGGGCTAGTCTGTAGAAATAAATTATCACCTATCCACAGGATTGATCAGGGAATTTTTATTCCTGACATATCATATTTATGCCCATTACAAAATAATGTGGCAAGTCTGAGGCCAGACTGCTACTCCATTTAGACTCTAAGGGGCTGCCTGAAAAAGGTGACTGCAGCCCCAAAAAGAATCAATGGAGTGCTGCTGTTACATTCTGAAGGGAAAAAATGAGTGCCCTGTTTGACCGATTGATGCAATTCCCAATGGTCGGACCCAAACTGATCAACAATGTTATCATCTATTTTATGGATATATGATAACTTACTTTAGCCGGCTAACCTTTAACAATCATTCTGTGTGCATTGACTTCTTGTTGGCCTTTCTAAACAGGCCAGTAGTTGACCGGCAACCATCTTGCCAATTAGTGGTGGTGTAACTGCTGTGGTCGGCGTGTGTAAATGGGCTGCTGCTTTCAATTAAGTTCCTTAATATAAAAGAAAAGGTTGACTAAAGCCAAGCTGATACTGTAAAATCTAGTCTGTTAATCAACAACTGTCAAAGAAAGGAAGAAGGGAAATTAACCTGATTAGTGGATAAGGAGACTCAGCCTATGGGGAACACTGCCCTTTCCATTGTTCGCTAGACCACTGGGATTTATGCTGATATTGACTTCTAATTAGCTGGAATGTATCCCGGTTGTGTCAGTCTGATGTTTAGAAATGACACTATACAGAAGACACAATTGGGAGAACATATAATCACAGTACCTTCAATCTCGCCACTCTGTTCTGTTTTTAGGTCTCCAAACCTTCAACTAACCCCATCATACTTATTTTATGGCTTGTTAATACAAATGCACTGGGAGCTTTATTCTCTTTATAACTATTCAGTGTTTTCTCTGCTTTCAGAACTACAAGCACCATAGAAGCTGAAATCTGGGTACATTAGTGAAAGAATTCAGCTGTCCTTTAGAATTGGAGCACAAAGCCTAATAATGACAAGTAGGCTGTACCCAATGAATGAGTATAATAAAGGGAAGGCTGGCTTTCTCTCCAAGATAGGGATGTGTATTAATAGCTTTCATAAATGCAACTTCACAAAAAAGATTCAGGGAAGAATTTCTGTTTATTTTTGGATATATTTCTTAAAAAATACGGAAAAATCTAATGTGTCAGCAAACATTATGCTGTTGCAAAGAAGGGTGAGAGTTTTAGCAACTTCTCTTATTGGGCCCGTATAGAGCCTTTTTAATTCATATCCAAGTAGAAGTCATTAAAAACCAAGGTGGTTCCAAAACCAAACCAATCTTGGAAACATGCCAAATATCCCACAAGAATGGTAACCAGTGTATTCTTTAAGAGTGATAGCCTCTGTATTCCCATAATTAGCAACCATAGTGTTTCTCCCATCAGTGTTAGCCATAGTGCTTCCTCCAAAATTACTATCTACAATGCTCATATATAAAGTACAAGTATACCAACCTAAAACAAATCTAAACAGCTTATGCTATAAGAACCGCATTGTGAAGTTCTAGACTGCGGAGGAGTTTCATATCTTTTGTTACTGTTATAAGCAACCATCAGGGCCGGCCTGGGACAAAAATGCAGCCCTGCCACACAAACCCCACCAGCCCACAAACTATAGCACTCCTCACCCCGATCAGTGAATTTTTGCTATACTTTGTCGTCCCCTCATCACTCTCTTTAAGGAGTTATTTGAAGAGCCACATGTGAATGGCACCACAGTGCGTATGATTGACCACAGCTCCATTTACATGGTGCTCTTCAAAGCTATGTTTCCCAGGATCATGGGGGTCCCAGCGGTCAGATCCACAACAAACAGAAAGTCATCCCCTATCCCCACATAATGCTCCATATAGTATTATGTGCCGCATATATTACTGCATACAGTATAATGGGCCCCATATAATGCTCCATACAGTACAATGGTCCCCATATATTACTTCATAGAGTATAATGGACACCATATATTACTTCATACAGTGTAATGGGCCCCATATAATTCTTCTCACCATACCCCGCTACTCAGTCTCCTCAGTGTATTCTGATCCTCTGCACTGCTTGGCACAGGGACATCATTAACTTTACGTATATAATTGTCCACTTGGACTGATAGTAATAGTGATTTGTTTGTACCCTGTTGTCTGGGGCTGGCCCACTTTATGGAGGTGCTCAGGGCATATGATTATACACCAGTATGATTATACAAAAGTATGAGAGGCTCAAAGTGACCAGTGCCACCTAGTTTCCTACCCCCTTATTCTATTGGTACTGTGGGCACGCTGACTGGTACTGAGGAAAAGAAACAAAGAGAGAGAGAAAAAAGAAAACAGAGAAAGAAAGAAAGAACAGAGAGAGAAAGAAAAGAAAGAACAGAAAGAAAGAATAGAGAGATAAAAAAAAACAGAGATAGAAAGAAAGATTCTATAAAGATACTATAGCAGCCCGGCTCCCACTGTAGTGCCCACCTGAGCCTCCCGATGCAGTACATATCATGATCCGCTCACATGGCCGGCATCCCCGAGTTCAAGGTGATCCTGCTGTCCGCACTGTTGGAGGAGGACACGGTGATGGATCTGAAGCATTCCCTAAAGTGCCTCCATGGTTCAGTCACAATCTCCTCCCAAAATTACCTCATTTCTTGTCAGCTTCTAGCCCGTCACTTCCGGTGGAACGTCACATGCGAATTTTAAAGTGCTCCTCGGGGCTCCGCCGTGTACTCCTGTGTCCGCGCAAAAAGTAACTGCCCCGGCTGGGAGCTATCTCTCTCAAAATCGGGACTGTCCCGCTGGGAGGTATGAATGCTCCCCACCATACACCTTGTACATGTATGGCACCGCATACATCATACACACACGGTTCCGCTTTTTATGCCTCGTACACACGGCACCGTTCTGTACACCTTGCACACACGGCTCAACTCCGTAAACCTCGTACACATGCGGCTCTGCTCCGTACACCTTGCACGCACGTGGCCACGCTCTGTAAACCTTGTACACAAATGGCTCCACTCCGTAAACCTTGTACACATGCGGTTCCGCTCCATACACCTTGCACACACGCAGCTCCGATTCATACACACACAAGTGCGGCTCAGCTCCGTACACCTCAAACACACACACGGCTCCGCTCCGTACACACACACACGGCTCCGCTCCGTACACCTCGCACACACACGGCTCTGCTACATCCACCCTGTAAACCCTCTCTGACCCCACACAAACTTCACCTCATCCAGGACGATGAGAACCAGCACAGACAGCAGAGTCCTGCATAAACCAAGGGCTGATACTGGGTACTGGGGGAACATTATACTGTGCATGGGGGGGATGGCGGTACTGGGGGAACATTATACTGTGTGGGGGATGGCAGTACTGTGGGAATATTATACTGTGTGGGGGATGGCAGTACTCCAGCACCGACCTCCACCCGCAGAGCCGCATTCCACATAGAGAATAATGGAGCCTCCAGCACCGACCTCCACCCGCAGAGCCGCACTCCACATAGAGAATAATGGAGCCTCCAGCACTGACCTCCACCCGCAGAGCCGCACTCCACATAGAGAATAATGGAGCCTCCGGCACCGACCTCCACCCGCAGAGCCACACACCACATAGAAAATAATGGAGCCTCATGCACCGACCTCCACCCACAGAACCACACTCCACATAGAGAATAATGGAGCCTCCAGCACCGACCTCCACTCGCAGAGCCGCACTCCACATAGAGTATAATGGAGCCTCCGGCACCGACCTCCACCTGCAGAGCCGCACTCCACATAAAGAATAATGGAGCCTCCAGCACCGACCTCCACTCGCAGAGCCACACTCCACATAGAGAATAATTGAGCCTCCGGCACCGACCTCCACCTGCAGAGCCACAATCCACATAGAGAATAATGGAGCCTCCAGCACCGACCTCCACTCGCAGAGCCGCACTCCACATAGAGAATAATGGAGCCTCCAGCACCGACCTCAACCCGCAAATCCACAATCCACAGAGAATAATGGAGCCTCCGGCACCGACCTCCACCCCCAGAGCCGCACTCCACATAGAGAATAATGGAGCCTCCAGCACCGACCTCCACCCGCAGAGCCACAATCCACATAGAGAACAATGGAGCCTCCAGCACCGACCTCCACCCGCAAAGCCACAATCCACAGAGAATAATGGAGCCTCCGGCACCGACCTCCACCCCCAGAGCCGCACTCCACATAGAGAATAAAGGAGCCTCCAGCACTGACCTCCACCCGCAGAGCCGCACTCCACATAGAGAATAATGGAGCCTCCGGCACGGACCCGCAGAGCCACACTCCACATAGAGAATAATGGAGCCTCCAGCACCGACCTCCACTTAGAGCCACACTCCACATAGAGAATAATGGAGCCTCCGGCACCGACCTCCACCCGCAGAGCCACACTCCACATAGAGAATAATGGAGCCTCCGGCACCGACCTCCACCCGCAGAGCCACACTCCACATAAAGAATAATGGAGCCTCCAGCACCGACCTCCACCCGCAGAGCCACACTCCACATAGAGAATAATGGAGCCTCCGGCACCGACCTCCACCCGCAGAGCCGCACTCCACATAGAGAATAATGGAGCCTCCAGCACCGACCTCCACCCGCAGAGCCGCACTCCACATAGAGAATAATGGAGCCTCCGGCACCGACCTCCACCCGCAGAGCCACACTCCACATAGAGAATTATGGAGCCTCCGGCACCGACCTCCACCCGCAGAGCCGCAATCCACCTAGAGAATAATGGAGCCTCCGGCACCAACCTCCACCCGCAGAGCCGCACTCCACATAGAGAATAATGGGGCCTCCGGCACCGACCTCCACCCGCAGAGCCACACTCCACATAGAGAATAATGGAGCCTCCGGCACCGACCTCCACCCGCAGAGCCACACTCCACATAGAGAATAATGGAGCCTCCGGCACCGACCTCCACCCGCAGAGCCACACTCCACATAGAGAATAATGGAGCCTCCGGCACCGACCTCCACCCGCAGAGCCACACTCCACATAGAGTATAATGGAGCCTCCGGCACCGACCTCCACCCGCAGAGCCACATTCCACATAAAGAATAATGGAGCCTCCAGCACCGACCTCCACCCGCAGAGCCACACTCCACATAGAGAATAATGGAGCCTCCGGCACCGACCTCCACCCGCAGAGCCGCACTCCACATAGAGAATAATGGAGCCTCCAGCACCGACCTCCACCCGCAGAGCCGCACTCCACATAGAGAATAATGGAGCCTCCGGCACCGACCTCCACCCGCAGAGCCGCACTCCACATAGAGAATAATGGAGCCTCCGGCACCGACCTCCACCCGCACTCCACATAGAGAATAATGGAGCCTCCGGCACCGACCTCCACCCGCAGAGCCGCATTCCACATAAAGAATAATGGAGCCTCCAGCACCGACCTCCACCCGCAGAGCCACGCTCCACATAGAGAATAATGGAGCCTCCGGCACCGACCTCCACCCGCAGAGCCGCGCTCCACATAGAGAATAATGGAGCCTCCGGCACCGACCTCCACCCGCAGAGCCGCACTCCACATAGAGAATAATGGAGCCTCCAGCACCGACCTCCACCCGCAGAGCCGCACTCCACATAGAGAATAATGGGGCCTCCAGCACCTACCTCCACCCACAGACCCACACTCGACATAGAGAATAATGGGGCCTCCGGCACCGACCTCCACCCGCAGAGCCGCACTCCACATAGAGAATAATGGAGCCTCCGGCACCGACCTCCACCCGCAGAGCCACACTCCACATAGAGAATAATGGAGCCTCCGGCACCGACCTCCACCCACAGAGCCGCACTCCACATAGAGAATAATGGAGCCTCCGGCACCGACCTCCACCCGCAGAGCCGCACTCCACATACATGGCTGCTCTGTGCTGTGCGCACAGGACCTGTAATGAGGTCACAGGAGGGGAGGAGACAGGGGTCACATGATCGGGGGCCCTGACACCTTCCCTACTGTGATCTCATCACTTACAAGCCTTTGCACGCTACCAGCAGCACCAGGGTGCAGGCTACAGTCATGGCCAAAAGTTTTGAGAATGACACAAATATTATATTTTCACAAGATCTGCTGGCCTCTGGTTTTTATGTGTGTTTGTCAGATGTTTTTATCACATACAGAAATATAATTGCAATCATATTATGAGTAGCAAAAGGTTATATTGACAGAATGAGTTAATGCAGCAAGTCAATATTTGCAGTGTTGACCCTTCTTCTTCAGGACCTCAGCAATTCTCCCTGGCATGCTCTCAATCAACTTCTGGATCAAATCCTGACTGATAGCAGTCCAGCATTCTTGCAAAATCAATGCTTTTATTTTGTCTGAATTTGAAGGTTTTTGTTTGTCCACCCGTCTCTTGATGATTGACCACAAGTTCTCAATGGGATTAAGATCTGGGGAGTTTCCAGGCCATGGTCCCAAAATCTCTATGTTTTGCTCCCTGAGCCATTTAGTTATCACCTTTGCTTTATGACAAGGTGCTCCATCATGTTGAAAAAGGCATTGTTGATCGCCAAACTGCTCTTGGACGGTTGGGAGAAGTTGCTCTCGGAGGACATTCCGGTACCATTCTTTATTCATGGCTGTGTTTTTAGGCAAGACTGAGAGAGAGCCCATTCCCTTGGCTGAGAAGCAACCCCACACATGAATGGTTTCAGGATGCTTGACAGTTGGCATGAGACAAGACTGGTGGTAGTGCTCACCTGTTCTTCTCCGAATAAGCCGTTTTCCAGATGTCCCAAACAATCGAAAAGGGGATTCATCAGAGAAAATGACTTTACCCCAGTCCTCAGCAGTCCACTCCCTGTACCTCTTGCAGAATATCAGTCTGTCCATGATGTTTTTCCTGGAGAGAAGTGGCTTCTTTGCTGCCCTCCTTGAGACCAGGCCTTGCTCCAAGAGTCTCCGCCTCACAGTGCGTGTAGATGCACTCACACCTGCCTGCTGCCATTCCTGAGCACACTTTTAAGGCTACTTTCACACATCAGGTTTTCGGCGTCAGGCGCGATCCGGCGTCGTGCCGGAACGCCGGATCCGGCAAATGTTTCGTAAAACCGGATGTGACGGATCCGGTTTTCTGCCGGATCCGTCTTTTTCTTGACAGACAAAACCGTATCCGTCTCATCCGGTTCATCCGTTTTTCTATCCGTTTTTCGACGGATTACGCCGGATCCGGTTTTTAAAATTGACCCTTGTGGCCTTCCGAACGGGATTGGCTACTGGAAAACTATATATAGCATGTTCCTACAGCCCTTCTTTGACAGGTTGTAGAGGAGAAAGTGCAGGTTGGAGAGAAGAGCAAGTTACTGGCGAAGATGGATGTTGTCATTGGAAATATTTTGAAGAATTTGGCGGATTTTATAGCGGAGGCGAATCGTTTGAGGGTGATTGTTCTGGAGAAGGAGAGAGCGAGACAGCAGCGCATCAGGCATCGTAGACGACGTTTGTGGATCCACCCCATCACAGCCAAGAGAATGACGCGTGGGGTCTATTCTACACTCTGCATGGACCTTCGACGAAACCCGGATAAATTTATTGGATATGTTAGGATGAAAATGGAGAATTTTGATTACTTGGTGGAGCGCATTGCACACCTCATAAGAAAAGCGGACACCTATTGCCGCTTCTCTTTTTCACCCGCAGAGCGTCTGATGGTGACTTTAAGGTAAGCCACATTTATTGGATATGCTCGCATCAGAGCACACTTTCACTGCAATCTTGTTGGTGGTAGTTTGTATCTCCAAGTGTTATAGGTCAGTTTTGGTATGTAATGCTGTGATTTAAAACTAATTTATTGTTTTTTAATTCCCCACAGATTTCTTGCAACTGGAGAATCCCTTTCGTCACTGCATTTCCAGTACAGACTCGGGATTTCCACCATATCTGGAATTGTGAAGTACACATGCCGTGCACTGTGGGACTCCTTAGCTGAAGAGTTTTTACCAGAGCCCACAACAGAGAGGTGGATTGAAATTGCTGACAAGTTTCAACAGATATGTCAGTTTCCAAACTGCTTGGGCGCTGTGGACGGGAAACATATCCGCATTGTAAAGCCAGCTGGATCGGGATCGGAATATTTCAATTACAAGAAATATTTTTCAATTGTCCTCATGGCCATCGCTGACGCGGAATACAAATTTATTGCGGTTGATATTGGGGCCTATGGCCGCTCCAATGACTCTCAAGTTTTCAAACTGTCTGCCATGGGGCGTAAACTGTATGGAAACACCTTCCAGTTCCCACCACCTAGACCGCTGCCGCAAACATCTGGTCCACCTATGCCATTTGTCTGTGTAGGGGATGAAGCCTTCCAGCTGTCAGAACACCTTTTGAAACCGTACTCTAGCAGAGGATTGACAAGACCAAAACGCATTTTTAATTACCGCCTCACAAGAGCAAGAAGAATGGTTGAATGTACCTTTGGTATTCTGACAGCCAAATGGCGGGTCCTATTGACTGCGATCAACCTCAAGACAGAAACTGTGGACGAGGTGATCAAAGCGTGCGTGGTACTCCACAATTTTGTTATCTGCAAGGAACCCATTTCCATTGAGGACACCTCTGAAGAAACCACCTTGCAAGATTACCATGACATTACCACTAGAAGTTCTGTGACGGTTTCAGTAATGAGGGACAATTTTGCAATATACTTTATGTCACCTCTAGGCAGAGTACACTGGCAGGATGACAGAGTGTGAAAGATTTGTGCCCTAACCAAACTTGTGTACCTTCTGGACCAACAGTATATACCTTTGCCAACCAAAGTTGGCTATCTTGTCATGGTCTTACTATTTTTAGCTTTAGGCCACAGGTGTGTACCTGGTTGTGTTTTATGCAAAGTATTTCACCTTTTAACAAAAGTTGTGTACATTGTTAGGAAATCACCAACAATAAACACAACTTTTTAGGTGAAATACTTTGCTTCAAACACAACCAGGAACACAACTGTGGCAAAAAGCTAAAATTTACCCACAGTTATATACCTAGTTTTGAATACCATTTCACCTTTTAAATACCCTGTATTTAACCTTTTTTGCCGCAGAAAGAAATGACAGACAACCAGTGTAAAATAATTTAACTTTTATTGAAAAATGTTTTTTTTAGTAAACTTTTTTAAAATTTTAATAAACTTGTTTAATAAAGCTTTGAAACCATAAAACTGGTCATTTTTATTTAAATACACACATTATAAATCTGTGTAGTGTGTGGTGGAAATACTGCTGGAGGGGCTGCGGGACACTTCGACACTGGGAGTGTGGAGAGAGGACTGGGATCGTGGTGGGGAAGGAACAGTTAGAGGTGAAGGTGTGGAAAAAAACTACAGAATGGGTGGACATGTGGGAAGCAGAAGAGGTGGTGGGTGGTGGAGTGGAGGGTTGGGCAGGGACTGTAGGAGCAGAAGATGTTGATGGCAAGTTGTATGGGGAAGGAGTTTGGTATGGGGCAGGTTGCTGGAAGTGGGGAGATGTCTGGTACGAGGCAGGATGCTGGAAGTGGGGAGATGTCTGGTACGGGGCAGGTTGCTGGAAGTGGGGAGATGTCTGGTACTGGGGAGGTTGCTGGTACTGGGGAGTTTGCAGGTACTGGGGAGGTTGCTGGTACTGGGGAGGTTGCTGGTACTGGGGAGGTTGCTGGTACTGGGGAGGTTGCTGGTACTGGGGAGGTTGCTGGTGCTGGGGAGGTTGCTGGTGCTGGGGAGGTTGCTGGTGCTGGGGAGGTGGATGGTGCTGGGGAGGTGGATGGTATGTAATAGGAGGGGGAGGATGGAAAGTGGCTGGAGGGGGTGTAGATGTAATAGGAGGGGGAGGATGGAAAGTGGCTGGAGGGGGTGTAGATGTAATAGGAGGGGGAGGATGGAAAGTGGCTGGAGGGGGTGCAGGTGGAGGAACTACTGTGGTGGGAGGAGGAGGTTGGGAGGTAACTTGCTGGAGAGCAGCGTGGCATGAATGCATTACATGCATCTGCTGGGCAGGAGAGAGCGTTTCCATGCGCTCCACAACAGACCTGAAAAAGGTGTGGTTTGGCGAAGATCTTGCTTCTGAATGCATGGTTTGCAGAAGTATCTTCACCTCCAGAATGCTGGAGTTGATCTGCTGATAGCCTGCTGAGATTTGCTCTGACAAGACTTTTAGACAGTTCTGGAAAGATGCATTCAGATGCAAGAACTCTGGCGCATAAGTCTTTTCCTGACCCCTCTGCCGCTGCCGCCCAGTACCCGCAGGTGTACTAGAGGTGGCAGGGGCAGAAGGGTGGGGTAAAGGGAAAGCGATCTCCTCACCAGCAGCTTCATGTAATGTAGGCGGCCACGATGCTCCTGTGCTGGTGGATGGGACAGATGGGTCGAATGTGTGGGAAGGCTGGGAAGGTGCAGATGTACCGGGGCGGTCGAAGTGTCCCTCGGTGCCGGTCTCCTCAGGGATCGCCTCAGAAGGGTCCAATCGTGCAGGCTCCCGAGTGCTGCTCACCGTGCTGTGGAATAAAGAGAAAAAAAAACAATTAAAATACTGACATGGTATGGCCCTGGCTGAAAAAAAAAATTTACATCTAACATTTTTTTTCACATGTGGTGTGTAATATTTACCTTCTAGTGACCATTGTTTCCCGGAGGAACGACAGGGCTTCTGCGTACTTGTACTTGCTCCTGCATCCTCCAGATCCACTCGGGGCCCGCATCTCTTTATTGAACTCCTTCTTGAAACGATCCCTCACAGACCGCCACCGATTCACAATTCTGTTCCCTGAAACGAGAAAGGACAAAGTGGTTAGTATACAACATCAGTGTTTCCCAAACTCCAGTCCTCATGGTCCCCAGGGGTCATGTTTTCAGGATTTCCATAGTAAATAGAAATCCTGAACACATGATCCGTGGGGACCACGAGGACTGGAGTTCGGGAAACACTGGTTTACATCAAGCAACCGGTACTGTATATACTTACGCTCTTTAATCTGGGCCCGAACATCGAGGTCCTCCCAGCGGCCCACAAGGAGCGAACAGATTTCCTCCCAGAGTCGTCGGGTAACGATAAGGTCAGCGTGGCGGCGGTCAGCCATATTCCAGAGCGGCTCCCTTTCTCTGACGAGATCGATGAGGTGGTCCACATCGAGTCCTCCATCCTCACCGTCAGAGTCGGGAGCACGCTGTGAAGGCTGTTAAAGAAAAAGACAAAAATAACATAATTAGCCTCCACAAAAGAAATGAAATAAAAAGTGCAAAAAAACAAAGCAAAAATATTTATACTTACACGCTGGTGACCGCCGCGTTGCTGTCGCCGACGACCCTGGGAGGCACTGCGAGGACCTCTTGGCCGAGCACCAGATTGGGAAGACTAGAGAAGAAAACAAAAAATGTTATGTCTTTGGATGTAGGCATTTGTTTGCTGTGTGTGGTCTGCAGAACATTGTTTTCTATGTGTTGTGTGTAGTGTGATGTTGTGTTTCTGCGTTTGATGCAAAAAACTTACCAATTGTGAGCCCACTCCAAGTGTCTGTCCACCCCTTCCTTCTTCTTCTGGGAGCTCCTCTTCATCTTGTGAATCCTGTTTTGAAATAAAAGGCAATGAAGAGACATATATTACAGAGAAGATGGATTTTGGAAATAAAAACTTACCGTCAAACGCTGACGATGCGAGGGAGGGCTCCCAGAAGATGATGTGCTGTCTTCCTGGTGGCCACACTCCATGCCTGTGGGTGGTGTTCCACCTGCTGCCATTGCTGCTGCTGCTGCATCTATTGGGCGGCTGTTGAATAAAGAGAAACAAAGGGCCAATGAATATCTTGATATTCAATAGCCCTAGTTTGGAGGAATGGGGGATTTGATAATTACCGTCTCTCATCTGCTGCTGGCCTCCCCTCCTCAGCATGTTCCATTTGCTGCTCCATTTGGGGTGGTGGTGGTGCTGATGGTGCTGCAGTGGTCTCCTGCCTTCTCCTGCTGCGCTTGGTTGCTTTCTTGGGTGGCATGTTGGGTGTGGCTGTGGGTCCCACTGTCTTGCTTTTATATATGTCTTGTGGGCAGAGCTACTGAGCATGCTCAGACCCAAAAAACCGGATCCGGCCACCGGATCCAGCTTTCGCCGGATCAGGTTCATTGCGGCGCTCATAGGCTTTCATTGTGTGAAAAAGCCGGACGCGCCGGATCCGGCGTGTCCGGCTTTTACGCCGGAGACAAAAAACGTTACAGTAGCCGTTTTTTCCAGACGCCGGATCGCGACACATTGCCGGATCCGGCGAAAACCGGATGAAACGCATGGCCATCCGGCGCGATCCGGCGCAAATGCAAGTCAATGGGGGGGAAACCGGATCCGGCATTGCATTTCGCCGGATCCGGTTTCTGTCAAAAGCGCCGGATCGCGTCTGACGGCGAAAACCTGATGTGTGAAAGAGGCCTAAGAGACGGTCCTGGCGCTTGCTGATCTTTCTTGTGCGCCCTGGAGCCTTTTTGGCAACAAGGGAACCTCTCTCCTTGAAGTTCTTGATGATGCGATAGTTTGTTGACTGAGGTGCAATCTTTCTAGCTGCGATACTCTTCCCTGTTAGGCCATTTTTGTGCAGTGCAATGATGACTGCACGTGTTTCTTTAGAGATAACCATGGTTAACAGAAGAGAAACAATGATGCCAAGCACCAGCCTCCTTTTAAAGTGTCCAGTGGTGTCATTCTTACTTAATCATGACAGATTGATCTCCAGCCCTGTCCTCATCAACACCCACACCTGTGTTAATGGAGCAATCACTGAAACGATGTTAGCTGGTCCTTTTAAGGCAGGGCTGCAATGATGTTGAAATGTGTTTTGGGGATAAAATTAATTTTCTAGGCAAATATTGACTTTGCAAGTAATTGCTGTTAAGCTGATCACTTTATAACATTCTGGAGTATATGCAAATTGCCATTAGAAAAAATGAAGCAGTAGACTGTGTAAAAATTAATATGTGTATCATTCTCTAAACTTTTGGCCATGACTGTAAATTGTAGATGCTGCTGGTAGTAGAGCACATAATGCCGCCCCCACGGACACTCACTGTCAGGTGGGGAGAAGATGGAGTGCGAAGCAGCAGGAATACTTCCGCGGGGCCTTCAAGGACAAGCTGCTGGTGTGAGGTGAGCCGAGCGCACGGTCCTTTCTCCATGTGGCAGCTTTGTGCGGCAACTGCTGTTTTCCCCCTGACCAGCAGTTTCCAGCTCCGCCCTCAAAGAACGTTCGACGACGTGCAGCGTCACCGCGGCACGTTCTTAACCCCCTAGGGTGCCGCAGCGCTGCCTGCCGCCTTGCCAGCAAATTTAAAGGGCCGGCGGCAGGAAAAAAGAAGCCGACCCTCGGGCCGCATTAGGCCTCTTTCACACATCAGTTTTTCGCCGTCAGGCGCGATCCGGCTATTTTTACGAAAAACGGATCCGGCGAAATGCAATGTCGGATCCGGTTTTTCCCCATTGACTTGCATTAGTGCCGGATCGCGCCGGATGGTCATGCGTTTCGTCCGGTTTTGGCCGGATCCGGCAATGTGTTGCAATCCGGCGTCTGGAAAAAACGGCAACTGTAACGTTTTATTGTCTCCGGCGAAAAAGCCGGACACGCAACTGTAACGTTTTTTGTCTCCGGTGAAAAAGCCGGACACGTCTATGAGCGTCGCAATGTGCCGGATCTGGTGGCCAGATCAGGTTTTTTAGGTCTGAGCATGCTCTTATCTGGCAAGCGGCCAGAGGAGCGGGCACCCAGCCAGCGTCCCATAAGTGTATGAAAATGGCGGCCCAGCGGGAAAATGCCCGGTTGGGTAAGTGGCCAATCCGGGCTTGGCTACCATTATCTTTGTTTTACTGGAGATTAATTTGTCAAGTTACTATGCATATGCTATATGCATGTTATATTATGCTATGGGTAGTGATGAGCGAGTATACTCATTGTATGCTCGGGTGTCCTCCGAGTATTTTGGCGTGCTCGGAGATGTAGTTTTCGTCGTCTTATCTGCACGATTTGCGACTTGTAAACAGGCTGCATACATGTGGGGATTCCCTAACAAACAGGCAACCCACACATGTATTCAAACTGTCTAGCAGTTGCAAATCATGCAGCTGAGATGACGAAAACTAAATCTCCGAGCACTCCAGAATATTAGGACACCCGAGCAGCGAGTATACTTGCTTATCACTAGCTATGGGCTGTTTTATGAAGTATGTTGCTCTGCATTGTTACTATCTAGCATCATGCTTATTCCAGATAAGTTTCCACTGTAAGGCTATGGGTTAAGACTATACCTTAACCCTTCCTGCCTGTGCCTACTCCTGTTCCTGATCCATCTGTACCTGCTCCTGTGTACCTGCACCAGTGATCCCACACCTATGGAAAACCCATGTTCCTGTACAAGTTCTGCTTTTACCTGCCTCATACATACTGCTAACCAGTTCCTGGCCGGTCCTACTTCCCTGTCCCCTTGGAAGTCAGCTGCCGCAGCTTTAGGTGTCCATCCGGGAGTTGCACTTTGTGTCCATGTGGCGCCCCCAATAGTATGGTCGCCACAGAGGCATTGCCTTCCTCCAGGGAGGGTGATGTCAGGCTTGGAAGCAATGAAGGGTCTCTCTAACAGTTAACCATGTCATGCAACACAGTTCCCACTACAGGCCAGCAGAGGGAGCTCAGAACCAGATTTGGGGGAGGAGTGCTCTCTGAGGGCCAGGAAGGGAAATGAGGAGTTACTGTGAGGAGGGCAACGAGTGTAGAGAAGCTGGAGGTTGAGCTGAGGATAGAGAGCTCCCTCTCAATGAAAGCGCATGATCTGGAGTCTGGTCTCCACGGTTGTATGGATACTGAAGGTCCTGCAACAGAAACCAGAGTAATAGGAAGCTGTAAATGCTCTATTCCCAACTAAGACTCGGAGGCACAACATCGACGGGTGAGCCAAGAGAGATAGAGGGCTACAGCTGTCTGCCATACGAGGTAGTTCTAAGAGAAGATAAGAAGGAGAGACTTCAGTGTAACACAGTACTGGATGTCCCTCAAGCCAGCGCTAGGAAGGAGACTACACAACCCATCTGATGGAGAGATCCCTGAGTTGTTTCCAGGCTAGCCTGCTCCTGTGCCATCTGTAATCAGGACCCTGGACTGCGTTTGCCAAGTAAAGGTAAAGAAACTGCACCCTATCGTGTCCTTGCCTCCTTCCTGCGACATCCTCAGCACTGCTACATCTCAGTGTCAAACACTGCACCTTCTTCCTAACCCTTTATCTACACTGCCCTGGGACTACAGCTCTGCCTGTGGACGACTACAACATCATAGCTGCACTACACCATCAGTCCCAGAGGATCTGCATGCAGCATCGGCTTAACACCTCCCTTGCCGAACTCCACAGGTGGCGTCACGAATCATTCACTTATAAACTCTATTCCCAACTCAATCCCTTTTACATGGGTGCCCAGGGCCACGGACCGGGTCACCGCAGCTGTGACATTCCCATCTGAGAGACCGGCCCGGTATCGAGTACCCCACAGCCCTGGGAGGGCGACCCAATTTTTTTGCGTCACGAACCGGATTATGGAGCCCGGTATCCCCGGGTCCTTTGTGCCAGAGAGTGTTTTGTGGACTGTTGGCGCCATTGCCACCATTATCCCGTGTGGGAAGAAAAGGGGGCAGGCCTTTGTGGGCGGAGCCAGCCGAAAAGCGCAAAAGGAGAAGAGCGCGCGGGAAACTCTATTCCCAACTCAATCCCTTTTACATGGGCGCCCAGGGCCACGGACTGGGTCACTGCTGCTGTGATATTCCCATCTGAGAGACCGGCCCGGTACCGAGTACCCCACAGCCCTGGGAGGGCGACCCATCCACCTGGATTCAAGTCTTTAGTGAAGAACCAGGTGTTACACCCTTTCATGCTATCACCGGAACAGGGAGCAGTGGGTCCTCAACCACGTGCCTAACATTTACTCATTTAGTAAGATGAGACAACTTCTTTAATCTACAGTATTTATAGTCTTCCTTAATAACACGGTATTAATAGTTTGCTAGATACTTGTTCAAATGTAGATGATAAACTATAGCAATTAATTATAATAATAATGGTAGCATAGTAATAAAATCATGATACAAACAACACCTGCAAGAAGCTGACTATTAATAGTAACTGATATTCATGATCTATTGAGTGTGCATAGAAAAGGAAAATGGAAATAAATATCTACTTTCACTGAATAATGTCTATTGTCATTAATGGCCATACACAGCTAAACCTTCCCCCTCCCGCCTCTTCACTCTTACTTAATCCTTTGAATGAAAAGGTCATATTTACAGCAGTGCTTCTGGGTAGCCCAGCGCATTCTCCTAATTGAGGACACCTCACTGAGTTTCTTTCACGGCTAAGAATTTGCATGGAGGGGCCTGTCAATTTTTCTTGCCACCCTGTGTGATAAACGTGCTAGATCACTATTGGCTTTGCATTTAATAGAGATAGCTAGCTAAGCGATAACCCAAATGGTATTGGAGCTCTGCCGCGGTTTTTGACAATCTAGTTATTCTTATGGTGTCTAATTCTGAAAAAGGTAGTATCACTGCAAAAACCATATTACTTCTGTCTGGTTTTTATTATGGATATGTTTTACAACATTATTTGTCATAAAGCACATATGCTGCCACACTAAATACACATCATGTTCCATACAGATGATACAGTAAAGATGCGGGTGACACAATTATGACAGTAATAAAAAGTAAAAATAGCTATGACCTTTCAAAAATATAATAACTACCGTATTCCTCTTCTATATAAAAGGGTTGCCTTGTTTTTAAAATTAAACCAGTCAAATAATCAACTAGTCCCAAGCGATCAGTTGTTAAAGTGTAAAAATCAGGAGAACTTGCAGGAGAATATCAGTATCAGCCTCTAGCCCCTCTTTCCTCTTCCCTCTCCATAGTTTTATGAGCACCAACTGCCATCTCCTATCTCAGTAATGGGAAAATCTGTCATCACTGAATACAAATTTTAATCGTGAATTGAGAAAAGTGAATGAAAATACAGGAGAAGAAAAAGCAGATTTCTAATTTTATGTGCACTTTTGGTTTATGAAATAGTAAATAAAACGACAATCACTCTTTAAAGGGGTTGTCCACTATTCAGATAACCCCTTCTCTATACGTATATTCCTCATTAGAGGCATAGCTAGGGGTTCAGCTTGGGGGGGGACATCTGAGTGGGCCCCTAATCAGGTAACCTCGATTACAACTATGATTCCACACCCTAATAATATTTATAGGGGAAACTCAGCTGTTGGCCCGGCTGCTACTGAAAGAAAATCACTATACAAAGACCAACACTAGTATTACCGCCATATGGTAACAATGTAGGGGTAGATGCCAGTCCTGCAGAACATACAAGAGGTTGCAGTACAGTTATGTACAAGGTGGTCCAAAAGTAGGTGGTCAGTATGTGTAATAGGGTTATGAAGGGGGAGATTTATCAAACATGGTGTAAAGGGAAACTGACTCAGTTGCCCTTAGCAACCAATCAGATTCCACTTTTCATTCTTCACAGACTCTTTGGAAAATGAAAGGTGGAATCTGATTGGTTGCTAAGGGCAACTGAGTCAGTTTCACAGATCCACTTTTCACAGATAAATCTCCCCCAAATCTGTTTTCTTTTCAGATAATTCAGATAACCCATAATGGCAAATAATTTAAATACAGATCAAAGAAAATGGATTTTAAAAGAGTATTGGAAATCTCAAAATGCTGAAACAGTTAGAGCAAATTGGGTTGAAACATTTGGTACTCAAGCCCCAAAGAGACAAACCATTTACGGCATTCGTGACAAATTCGATGCCACTGGCTCAATCCTTAATGTTCCAAAAACTGGTCGACCCAAAACAGCCTGTACAGAAAATAATAAACTACTTGTTGCTGAAACATTTGTTCAGAGTCCAAAAAAGTCCACAGAAGAGCCTCTTTAGAATTGGGAATTTCACGAGCTTCCTTCATGCGAATCCTGAAACCTATTGGGTGGAAAGCTTATCGTCCACGTCTAATTCCTGGTTTATTGGAGGATGATCCAGACAGGCGGCTGCAATTTAGTGAGATTATGCTTAACGAAACTGAAGAAAATCCAGCAATTTTAGATAACATTATGTGGAGTGATGAAGCTTCTAATTATCTGGCCAAATTAACAGACATAATTGTATTTACTGGTATAATGAGAACATGCATTTAACATGAGAGCAACAACTAATTGAGCCTGGTGTCAATGTTTGGGGTGGGATTTCAAGTTTTGGTGTTTTTGGACCTTTTTTTTATGGAACAGTCACAGGAGATAAGTATCTCGAAATTCTAATGAATCAAGTTGTTCCCCAGTTACAGCAACAACCTAATTCAAATGACCTTTATTTCCAACAAGATGGGGCCCCTCCACATTATTCAAGAGTTATCCACGAGTATCTTGATGAAACATTTCCTAATAAATGGATTGGCCGAAGAGGCCCACTTGATCGGCCGGCACGTTCACCAGACTTGACCCCGAATGGATTCTTTCTTTTGGGGAGTACTCAAGGACAAAGTTTATATTCGAAAACCAAAAAGTTTCAGTGATTTGAAAAATTACATAAGAGATGCATTTCAAGAAATTAATACCCAAAGAGACTTGTGCAAAAATGTTTGTCGAAGCGTAAGAGGCAGACTTCAAAGCTGTGCAAATTGGGATGGAAAACAGTTTGAGCACCTGCGTTGATAACATTTAAGGGCTTTTTTATTATTGTTCAGAATAAAATTTAATTGTCAATGTTATGCTTGTGTTAGTAAATATAATTTTATATATAAATGAAAATAAATGTTATTATTTTCTGTCCACCTACTTTTGGACACCACCCTGCATAGTGACTTACAGCTGCCATTCTTTCTGATGGAGTCATTCAGTACAGCATGATAACTTCTCCAGCCATGACTCATCTACAACAGATTGTGGTTTCGTCCTGATGAAGAAGTTTGAAAACCTTGGGACCGTGTTGACAAAAAAAACTGCATTCATGCTTCACCTCCACGTGTGATTGCATTTTTGTAACCTTGGGCAGTGCGGACTTTGAACCACCATATTCCTCATTAATTGAGATTACAATTAAGACACATTTGATTTTTCACATTTCCAACCCATTCCCTCATCTATTCTGAACCTGCACAAACTCTTCATCCTGGTGCAACCACTGGGTCGCTGCTGCCGTGTCCCTATTACTCACCTAGTGTGGGGTACAAAACAGCACCCTTACATCCCCACATAATAATGGTCACCACTGTGCTTCTTACAATGTAAAATGCCTCCTTTGTGCACACTAGTTGGTAAAATTTACCTTTAGAATATGTTAATGCCCTTTACACGTGACCTAGAACCAGTGCTCACATTTTGCCCCCTAGAAGTGTGTGCCACTTTGACAGTCACAATACCCCAAGTGCCCCTATAACAATAAGGGCCCACTTAACATTAATAATGTCTCCTGAGACTTCCCCTGTACAGCTCCTCTCTGAACAATATGATACAACTCCCTTATACACAGTATGATGTTACCATCATCTGCGATCCCCTGCTGTAATGTCTGTAAATGTTTTTTCTCCCTCCCCCACCCAGGAGCTGTGGTATGATCAGACCATGTTCCTGCATGGTGAGACACGGCCATTACACAGTACACAGCAGGGGCACATTTATAAGATTATCTCAGCACAGGAACATTTTATTTAAACACATCCAATTGTGGAAGTCATTATTATTCCAAGATCTATTGATTAAAATGGACCCTTCTAACTATAACCTAGCTCTGGGTGTGCCCTGTTATGATTGGGTCACCGAGGAGGAAAGCATGACCAAGCTAAGCCACAGAAAACCAGAGAGGTTGATAACTAAGCGGATTGCAGACCCCTAATCCTATCCACACAATGAGCAGTAGCCGGGGAGCGTACCTACGATGATCCTAGACGCCTCGACACAGCCGGAGAACTAAATAAGCCTAAAGCAAGAAAGGGGAATTCTAAACTGCCCCAGAGCAGACCCCAAAGGAATAGATAGCCCCCAAACACATATTGTCAGTGAGACAAGATGAAAACACAAGCGCAGGTAGGAAAATAGACTGAGCAAACGATGGGGCCCACACTAACTAGACAGGACAGGAAAGGAAAGACTCTGTCTGCAATCACGCAAAAAACCCTGCAAAAAATGCCCAACACGTGTGATAGAAAAATACTGAAGTCACTAGACTTCGCCCACTATCTCAGCAATCTACTATATTCTGAAAGCAGAGCAAAAAGAGGCCAATCTAATAATGGACAAAAACAAACTGGCACAAGCAGTAACATAAGGATGGAAATTCAGCACAGCCCCAGCCGGAGCTGGCTGACTACACAAAACTGAAATAGACAAATCCAGATCAAATGTGAACAATAGCAAAAGAACACTTAGCTGAGCATGCAGGGACTGAGCAGGAAACTAAGACCTCAGGAGGCAGGAAAAAATCACCAGCAGGGATAGAGGGAGTCAGCTGTCTTATATCCAGTCAGAAACTCCAGATCTCCAGTCATCCTCCTCATTATCAGGTGGCAGGCCTCTGTTAATTAGATCAGCTCCATTACCTCCAGTAACCACCAGAGGGAGCCCGGAAAGAGAACTTGCGACCCCTCTGTCAATATAACCAGCTAAGCTCCACTACCTTCATTAGTAACCAGAGGTAGGCCAGAAAGCGAATTCACAACAGTGCCCCTCAGTGCGCAGGGCCAGGGGTGAATGAACTCTCAGCCCCCCAAGTAGGTACACTACTGACTCCCCCTTATAAAATAATAACACCTATAGTCACCTTCAATGCCGATTATGTTCCAGTGGAGTCTGTGGTCCTTCTATGATGTGCGCTATGGATTCATTGCTGGTTCTGAGTGAGATCAAGTAATGTTTTCTGAAAATCCGACACTCCATAAAATCAATTTTAGCAATGTCACATGAGTCCTAGGAAAGCCTATGCCAACACCACTGGATTGGCACAGACACCGGAGGTGAGTATAGGTGTTATTATTTTATATGGGTGGGAACATAATGATTGAGAAGGGGTTGCCCAAGTAGTGGACAACCCCAATTAGCCACAGATAGCCTTTCTGGGGAAAGATTTGCTGATGGGCAATGTAATAAATTGTGATCCATGTAATACATCGATAGGTCAAATTGACATGGCAAGATACACTCTTACTAAACATCTTTTTGTTTGTTAACGAGAAGAGATTCAGAGTTTAGGACCTCCTTCACAATGTTCATATGCCTTAATAATGCTAATAGATAGGGTTGGTCATAAGGCAACCATTGAAATTTAGTAAATTAAGATCATTTAAACCTTTCACCAGTTCATGACTACATATTGTAAAATTGCGTCATGTGGTTATGACAGGTGTATGTATTGAGTTCAAGAACTCAGTTCAAGACGTCACATGTGGCTGTGGCGCACTCGATCTCTTCTTACAATGCACACTAACAGTAAGCTCTGTTGGTAGCTCATCACTTCTGATCAGAGGGCATTGTTACTGCACAGGGGAAAAGATCAGTGCACAGTGACAAGATCCTACTGGCCATACATTGGTCACTAGAGCAGAGACTAACCCAGACCCTAAACAGACATTAGTGATGATGATTTGTTTCAGGGAGGGGTGCAGAGATTTTGCCACTGACTGCAGACTGATGACGACTCAATTGTTCATTCCATCATGCACTAGGATTCTTGAATGAAGAGTCATTAAAGTGAAAAGCAAAGTAAAGCAGTTAGATAGTGTAGTTAGGGAAGGATTTTTTTTTTTTTTACAAAGTCCTGAATTTTTTGTTTAAGTTTTTAAAGTTTTGTAGCTAAAATTAAAAATTTAGTATTTCTGTACTCGTGTTGTCCTGGAGAATCATACTGACAGGTCAATTTTACCACATAATGAATACGGTTAAAAAAAACCCCCTAAAACAATCGCTGAATCATATATTTTTCACCATTTTGTCACACTTAGATTTTTTTTCTCCCTTTTCTGTAAATTCCATGGTAAAGTGAAGGGTACCATTCTAAACTACAACTTGCCCCATAAAAATCAAACCTTTATATGGTTATGTTGTAGGACAAATAAAAAGTTAAAGCTTTTGGAAGAAAAAGAGTAAAAAAAAAGAAAGCAAATTTTAGTCATACAGGGGTTAAACAGCAACATCAGCTAATAGATTTTCAGCTTTCAGATACTATTCTTCTCTAAAGCCAATAATAATGCAATATTTTACATCAGTCATTGCTCCCTTGTTCTCCTTATCTCATTGTTCCAATTCCCCTTGCATATTGGTCAAATACATATCCATTAAATATATCTATATATTGCATTCTTATTATTTCCTTTGATAAAACTACATTACTGTTCATGTATCGCCTCTTTTTATCTTTACTATGCCTTAAGCAATCTCCATACTTTTAAAACTGCAAACAAAAATGAATCCATCGGTCAAAAAAATTAAAAAAAAATCCCTTTTTCAATAGCATTCTTAGAAAAGTGATGCGCATAATGCACTTCAATGTATCGTAGAGGCTTACAAATCAGTAAGAGCGGCACTGAACCGAGCAGGCAGGCATGAGTCACAACACAATGGAAACAGGTAGGAGATGAACACTTTGCAATGCTGGATACCAAAAACACAATGAAACTACATAGGGAAAGTTTTTTTTGTTCACTTTTCTTGGTTTGTTTTTGTTGTTATAGTCTCCTTACATTTGCTCTAATACATATTAGTTTGTAATTTTCTTTTGGTATTAATTAAAGAGAATCTGTCACCTCATTTTTCTGATATGAAATGCAACCATCGCCATGAGGGGTTTATTTACAGCATTCTGTAATGCTGTAGATAAGACCCCGATGTAACCTGAAGGATAAAAAAACGAGTTAGATTGTACTCAACCGGGGGTCCGGTCCGGTCCGATGGGTGTTGCGGTCCGGTCCGACGCCTCCCATCTTCTAGCGATGACGTCCTCCTTCTTACTTCTGCTGTGGCTCCTGCACAGCCATTCTTTATCTGCCCTATTGAGGGCAGAGTACTGCAGTGCGCAGGCGCCGGGAAAGGTCAGAGAGGTCCGGCGCCTGCGCACTACAGTACTTTACTCTGCCCTCAATAGGGCAGATATAGTACGCCTGCGCAGGAGCCACAGCAGAAGTAAGAAGGAGGATGTCATCGCTAGAAGATGGGAGGTGCCGGACCCAGACCGCAACACCCATCGGACCGGACCGGACCCCCGGGCGAGTATAATCTAACTCGTTTTTCTTATCTTTCATGTTACATCGGGGGCTTATCTACAGCATTACAGAATGCTGTAGATAAGCCCCTGATGGCAGTGGCCACATCTCATAGGGTAAAAATGAGGTGACAGATTCCCTTTAATGCCCATGAAAGCAGAGGACCTGTGTGAGAATTGATATTTACTGCCTATGTGAATTCATATTATACATTACAGTAATATAATCCTCCATTATGTGTGCCGATAAAGATCCAATACAAGCAGATGATTTCAGATAAGGTAAAAAGGAAAGTAAGAAAAGTTGGTGTATTGAAGATCAGATCAATGGTAAGTTCTAACTCTAACTCTAATTCTAATTCTTCAAGAGTGGCCAACCCCAGACTGGTGATTTTTCTAAGTATAAGTTATTGCCAAAAGTGTGCCAAGCAGTCCCTAATGTCTCCTGAAAGGGTCAGACTTGCTAGTAAAAGTTGGGCCCAAATTTATTTATCTTACTCACTCAAATAGCTCTATTGATTCAACAGCCCTTTATAGACATCAGCATTGCTGTCCCCATTGGGGCTTACAATCTAAATACCCTAAGAGAATGGAAGGAAACCAGAGGTAGGAGAGGTGGCAAAAAAATTAATTCTGGCATTTTGAGTTTTATATACTTTACTGGTTAATGAATTTTATTTCTTGATATACTGGACTGGACCTTTATGGATGCGTCAATGCCAAATGTGAATATTTTTTCATTTATTTATATTTAATAAGAGACAGAAGAAGATTATATGAATTATTTTCATTTAATTTCTAAAACCTTTTCCATGTTTTGCATTATTTTTTACCATGTTAGGGGACTGGAACCTGCAATCGTTTGATTAGTTACACCGTTACACAGTGCCAGAACCACCATCAGTACATGAATCACTGGAACAATAAACAGTACAGGAATATTAGTACTTGAATATATCACCAGAACCATCATAAGTACAAGAATACAGCACCAGACCCACCATCAGTACATGTTTGCATCAACAAAACTATCATTACTATATGAATACAGCTGTACAATCGCCATGAATACAGCACCAAAACCATCATCATTACTTGAATACAGCAACAAAACCACTGACAATACATGCCACTTTTATAAAAATATCTACACATGCTTGTCCCTGAATAAATAATTACCTCTCACTAAGCGCCATGCAAAATATATGACCCCCACACGGTCCCTCCTATGGTACATTTCCTCAACAATGTCCTCTTCTATAAAATATTGCCTCCACATGACCCGCATTTATAAACTAAAATTTCAACACTGTCCTCTCTTATTAACTAGCAATTCCACAACGTCGCCCCTACGAACTACAACTGCCACACCAATCTCTCTTATGAACTATAACCGAAAGACTAAAATGACAAAAATCTTGGCACTCAATATGTGAAATATTCAGACACTTTTATTTAGGTACCTTTCTGTCTGGATGCACAAAATAAAAGTGTCTGAATATTTCACATATGAGTGCCAAGATTTTTGTCATTTTTGATTGATGGGTTGGATACCTGACTTGAGCACCAACAACTAAACTATTCCTGAGTGCCGTGCTCTCTTTATAGGCTTATAACTGAAAGACTGTCTGGTCTTATGCATAATAGCCTGTCTTCTTTTATGAATGCTAACTGCCACGCTGTCTGCACTTATGAACCATAACCTCTACGCAGTCCTCCCTTTTGGATTATAACTACCACACTGGCCCTCCTTATAAGCTATAGCTGCCACACTATCCTCTCACGGTTCTCTATACATACTGTGCCCTCATAATAACCCTTATTCATACTGCGTCCACTCTCACACTTTTCCCAAAATGCACACTGCCCCCAGCCATACTGTGCCCTCACATTAACACACCCTGTCTACAATAAAAGTCACCTGTATCTTTGGCTAAATGAGGGACTTACATTCTCCATCATATTTGCCACCTTTGTATGTAGCATTGATGTCAGCAACATGATGAAGTGACCTCATCATGGCAGAGTGTCAGTGCAGAGAGTTGATTAATGCCCTTTTGCCCCTGCAGCATTACTTATAACTTCAAATGTTTTCACTTCTAAATGCAGAGATCAGGGAACTTACTGAATCCCATTCCTAGGGTGGTGGTAAAATTATGCCTCCTGAGACACCTTGGACTGTCACATGAGGCAATATGATCATCTCATCTAATTGCAGAAGAAGCCATACTCTTTTAGGTTCTCATATAGGCCATACCTCATTTACAGATAACATCAGATAACATTGTGTAGGCCTCCACATCCACAAGACTACTAAAGGAGTCATGTGTTATATGCACTAAAGGCCCCGTCACACACAGTGATCGCGCTAGCAAGATTGCTGATTTTGTGACGCCACAGCGATCTCGCCAGTGAGATTGCTGTGTGTGACGGGGATCAGCGACCGCCCCCCCTGCCGGTTATCACTGATTGTGCAGCATCGGCCTGGGCCATTTTTCAATCGTTGGACTCCAGCTGGCCAGCTCGCATCGCTGCGTGTGGCAGCAAGAGACCAGCGATCAGCGACGCTGGTTTCTAATGTAAATATTGGATATCCAGGAGCTGCGGCTCCAGGATACCCGCTGTTTACCTTGGAAACCGGAGTACACGCTGGTTTCCAAGGTAAACAGCAGGTATCCAGGAGTCGCGAGGCTCTTAGATACCCGATGTTTACCTTGAAAACCAGTGTCCAGTGTCGCTGGTCCTGATCGCTGTAGGGGCTGTCTTGTGACAGCTGATCAGCGATCAGCCTAACGATGTCCCAACAATCCCATCATGTCGGATCATTGGTGGGATCGCTGGGACATCGTTATGTGTAACGGGGCCTTAAGACATGCAAAAGATCTTTAAAGTCCTGTAAATTGTGAGCTGGGAAATCCAAGATGCTTCTTCAGATTGAGGATTTGGAAATTTGGATGCAAAATCGTCATCTTGAACTATTGTATTCCTTAAATTGCAGCGAAACAATGGGCAGCAGCTTGATCACCTTTTTATCAGCTTTACCTGAATATTGCTCTTACACCTGTAATGACCGGAGGTCCGAATAAGATTCAGTGGGTCATAAACCGAGACAGGCAGAAATACCAAAACAGTCTTTACTCAAACAGCAGATAAAGTAGAACTTAGTATAAGAACGAAACAGATTGAATACCCTTATCCAGTACACTCACTCAGCCGGAGCTGAAATCACTATGCCAATACAAGGTTCCCTAAAGAGTGTATTACAGAGGGATTTGAAATAAATTTACCTATCAGAAAGGTCAATTCAGGTACTCAAAGAACAGGTGTAAAACGAATGTAGTGATATCAAGGGACCCCCTGGAATGGCACACAGAGTATAACCTATACAAACCTACAATAACAATACATATAAATATAATACAAAGGTCTTTAAGCGCTTCAACTAGTGATACCCGGGTATCTATGACTATGGTACCTTTAACCTAAGGTGAGTCTTCTCTCAGGCAGATAGATGGCATAGGCTTTAGCCAGTCCCAAATCTTCGGTGCCAATCAGTTGCAGCAATACAAGGATCCTCGTCTTGTCGGCTGATGCCAAGCCCAAACGCCGGGAACTTATAGTTCTGTAGCCTCAAGATGCCGTCTCTCCTCCTGTAGTCCTCACAAATTCTCCTAGAAGCAATACGCCTGTTTCTGTATAAAATGTCTGTCCAATATTGCTTCTCAGCTTATCACAACAGGGACTCCACAGAGCCCCACAGTCACACAGCTCTCAGGAACGCTCAGTCTTTGCTCCACAGCAAGGTCTCAGGCTCCTAAGATGAAGGGTTGCAGTACACAGTCTCTTACAGTGTTCAGTTGCTTTGCTTCTCACAAGCTACTCCACACACAGTGTCTCTCAGGGCAGTCTCTCTTCCTCTTCTAGAAGCTTCCCTTACAGCTTTAGACAGCTGACTCTAGGCCCCACCCCCCAGCACACACAGATTCCCGGGCACTCGCAGCACCTGCTCTTAGCAGCAGAAGGCAAACACCACAGGGTCCTAGTGCTCTACAGTAAATCAAAGTTCGCCCTCTTACACACCTAAGACCATACAGAATGTCTCGCAACTGTTCTGGATGAAATGTTGCAAGACATGTGGTCTCCAGGCAAAGAGTAACATTCAGTAAAAGCAGTATGTGCTTGCTAAAAAGACATGAACTAATCTACATTATATCACATCAATATTAAAACATAACTTTTAATTAAGCAAATTTAAATTAAAACAATATAACCAACACACAAATTCTAAAAAACAGTGAGAAATTGACGTAAAATCGCCAATATCATTTGGTGCACAGCCAGGGAATGAATGGAGAGGGGGTATAAGCCCATATAGTTTTTTTTTGTAGAGTGCATACTGTATGTTCTCCCCTGAAGACTCATGAACGAGAAATGCATCGGAGGCACATAGGGCTGTATAGGGCAATATCTCATGAGGGTTAGCTGTGGGCTGATCTTGTAAGGGTGGGAGTCTAGGTGCTTGTAAGGGCGGGAGTCTTGGTGCCCTTGGTTTAGCTGTGGGCTGCTCTTGTAAGGGTGGGATTCTTGGTGCCCTTGGTTTAAATAGCACTGAATAGGGCATAACAGAGCCAGACCCAGACCTCCTCCCTTTTCCTGTATATCCAGGCAGGTTGCCGATGGAATATCTGACGGTAGGAGACTACTTCAAAAAGATTTGGTGAAATCTTTCCAATTCTATTTGTTCACATCTGGCAACCATACATTGAGGGATAATAGTAGCTTTTGACTACAGAGTTATAAATGTGCCCATAAGTCATTGACCACTGTCCTAATACCCTAGCTAGGTGCATGCGTACAATTCTTATTTCTTTCTTTAGCAAACAGTGTGATGTAGACAAAACAAAAACTGTGCATAAGGATGTTTTTTTTTTTTTTTAGAAAAAAATAATTAAAGTTATGTTTTAATATTGAAACTCATCATGCTGCTAACCATTTGATTTAGTGAGTGTTGTGGGAATTTGGATAGTATCACTTAGGGAAATCCCCCCCTTTTTGAAAATCCTATCTGTTGATTGCTAATTAGTATTCTATATCAGCCTAGCAAATAAAATAATTACCATGTCCATATGAAAAGTGCTGCTGAACTGTGAATAGTCTATTAATTGTACATTTGCAAGTGTGATTGTGGAACGCCTGTAGAAACTTAGTGTATATATATATATATATATATATATATATAGCCAAAGTTGAAGGGAAGATGAATGCAGCACATTATCAGCAAATACTGGAGGCAAATTTGCAATCTTCAGCCTGGAAGTTGCATATGGTACGAATTTGGACATTCCAACATGACAACGACCCAAAACACAAGGCCAAGTTGACCTGTCCTTGTCTACAGCAGAACAAAGTGAAGGTTCAGGAGTGGCCATCTCAGTCTCCTGACCTCAATATCATTGAGCCACTCTGGGGAGATCTCAAACGCGCAGTTCATGCTAGACAGCCCAGGAATTTACAAGAACTGGAGGCTTTTTGTCAAGAAGAGTGGGCAGCTTTACCATCTGATAAAATAAAGAACCTCATATATATATACACACACTATATATACACTGTATATAGAGTATATATACATATATACTGTGTGTATATATATATATACTGTATATCACACACACACTGTGTGCAGTATTATTAGGCAAGTGAGTATTTCATCCATCTAAATTTTATGCAGATTTTCCAACTCTAAGGTTAATAAGCTTGAAATGCTTACTAGATGAAGCATATCAGGTAATGTGTATTTGTGTAATGTGAGACAATGTGGCCAAAGGATATCATCAACCTTTATTAAGGTTTACAGAAACATTAGGCAGTCTGTTTTTCTCCAGCAAAACTAGTCAAAAAAGGGAAAAGTCAAAAATTGCTTAAAGTCTTCCAGAGGTAAGCAGCACTTCTGAAATTGTTAAGATATTGAGGCATGATCACAAAACGATCAAATGTTTTGTTGTAACTAGTCAACAGGGTCGCAAAAATATGTTGAGAAAAAAAGACACATTATCACCCAAAAATTTGAGAAAAATCAAACTTAAAGCGACCAGGAGTCCAATATCCTCCAATGCTGGCATATTCCAGAACTTCAACCTCCCTGGAGTGCCCAGAAGTACAAGGTGTTCTGTGCTCCGAAAAATTGCCAAAAGTGAGGAAGGGTGAAAACCAGCAACCACTAAACAAGACACACAGACCTTGATACAACAAGAAAGATACAGACATTTTACTTGAAGAAATTCCCTCCTAAAACTGGGAATAGGTTTGGGATTGGATTTTGACTTCATCTTCAATTTAAAAAGGTCCAAACAGATAATCTTTAATAATACCAGTCCATATCATTACCCCTCCTCCACCTTGCTTGCACCTGAGTCAAAGTGGAGGTCTGTACCCATTACTGATTCAGTCACGAGCCCATCTATCTGGTCTGTCAAGAATCACTCATCAGTCCACAAAACCTTTGAAAATTTGTCTTAAAGACTTAAAGCCAACAGTGAGTTAGGCCTTCATCCCAATATTTGATTCTTACTGATACTCTTTGTCTTTGGCATTGACAGCATTTTCTGGTAATGATCTAAAGGCCTAAGTGTAAAAGTAGTGAAACTTCTTTGGTGTTGCTGTCTGCTTGATATGAATATAAGCGTCCTGCTTTTTGAGCAAATGTTGTTCCTATCTTCAAAAAGGGGAAGAAGGTGGACCCAGGCAACTATAGGCCCGTGAGACTGACTTCTATACCAGGAAAGATCTTTTGAACAAATTATTAAACAACATGTATGTCAGTACCTGGATAAGAATGAAGTGATTAAACAGAGTCAGCATGGGTTTGTAACTAATAAGTCATGTCAGACTAACTTAATTTCCTTCTATGACGGAATCACTGATTGGGTGGATCAGGGAAATGATGTAGATATAGTATATCTTGACTTCAGCAAAGCATTTGACAAAGTATCTCATACAATCCTTATTGAAAAAATGACTAGGTATGGAATGGACAAGGCAAATATTAGGTGGATTCATAACTGGCTTAGTGATCGGACCCAAAGAGTGGTCGTAAATGGCTGCACATCCAGTTGGAAGAATGTCTCGAGTGGGGTACCACAGGGCTCTGTCCTGGGCCCTGTATTGTTCAACATCTTTATCAATGATTTAGATGAAGGAATTGCGGGTAAACTGATTAAATTTGCTGATGACACAAAGCTAGGAGGGATAGCTAATACTAGAGAAGAGAGAGGATTCAAAAATATATAAACTAGAGCAGTGGGCAGCAACTAACAGAATGGTATTTAACAGGGAAAAATGCAAAGTACTACATCTGGGCAATAAAAATAAAAAAGCATATACAGAATGGGAGGAATAGGGCTAAGCAACAGCACATGTGAAAAAGACTTGGGTATACTAATAGATCACAAACTGAATATGAGTCAAAAGTGTGATGCAGAAGCAAAAAAGGCAAATGCAATTCTAGGATGTATTAACAGAAGCATACAGTCTAGATCACGTGAATTCATTATTGCCCTCTACTCCTCTTTGGTCAGACCTCATCTGGAATACTGTGTCCAGTTTTGGGAGCCACATTTTAAAAAAGACATCAACAAACTGGAGCAAGTTCAGAAAAGAGCGATCAGAATGGTGACCGGTCTGCAAACCCTGTCTTATGAGGAAAGGTTGCATGATTTGGGAATGTTTAGCTTGCAAAAGAGAAAACTGAGAGGAGACTTAAAAGCTGTCTACAAATATCTCAAGGGCTCTCACATTGTAGAAGGATCATCTTTATTCTCATTTGCACAAGGAAAGACTAGAAGCAATGGGATGAAACTGAATGGGAGGAGACACAGATTAGATATTAGAAAAAACTTTTTGACAGTTAGAGTGATCAATGAGTGGAACAGGCTGCCACGAGAAGTGGTGAGTTCTCCTTCAATGGAAGTCTTCAAACAGAGGCTGGACAGACATCTGTCTGGGATGATATAGCGAATCCTGCTTTGCGCAGGGGGTTGGACCCGATGGCCCAGGAGGTCCCTTCCAACTCTACGATTCTATGATTCTGTGATTCTATGTCTTTTCTGAAAGGTCTTTGTGCATCCTATTGTTCTTTGTGTCATCATTTACTGGGATCTCTACCGATACTGGTAATAAGAATTTGTTGGCAGGAGATTATTCAGGATACTCTCCAAGCATGTGACAACAGAGCTTCTTTATTCAGGAACAATCAGGAACAATATATGATAAGATTAATAGATCAGGAATAAATCATGTGTGTGTCTCTATCTGTGCTGCATCTGCAGCAGGCTGCTTCTCTCATACACAGACACAGGAAAACAGGAAATACAGTCACATGCTCTCCCTGTGTGAGCCTCTGGGAGTTTTTTTTTGTTCTAACTTTATGAACATCATACAAATTTAGCAACTAAACACTCATAGACACAAATGGAGTTGTTGCACCAAACATATTGCAACAGAATTTGAGTGCTCCATTTGAATGGCGCAATGGTCCTGAATGTCCACCATCACTCCATTACTGGTCTTTCTGACTGATGCAAATGGCTGGGTACAGTGCTCAGATAGCTATCTCTGTCTGCCTCATAAGCAATAAAGCAAGTAATTCTGCACACTGCTCCACACAAACTTCAGAGCCCTGTTTTTGGACCAGTGAGACACCTTGAGGTGATCAAAAACTCATAACCAATGGGTGTATTTCTTTAAACCTTGCTTCATTAGAGTACATGAGCTACAATTTTATCATTATTGTATTGTATGTGGAAACTGCCAATTTGTAATAGGACTTCTGAAAGTCTTTGCACTAGTCACTCAACTTTGCAGGTCCAGGGAATTCACGTTTCACAAGGAACTAGCCTTTGCTGACAGGAATTTTGGATTCCATCCACTGCTGGCTAGTGGAGCAAGTTGGCATCAGCGTAGCTAACAAGCTGGGTCAAATACAAAGTGACAAAGCCAATCACAGAATGCACTGAACGGGAGTAAAAAATGCTTGTTATAACTGTTATACAATTTATCTAGTTTTATTTGACATTGAAGCCTCATTAATCCATTCCTAATATCAATCAATAATGATAAAATTCCTACTTAAATTAACACTGGTAGAGGCAAAATGTCCATGTGAATAACTACTGTACATTTATTCTGAAGCTTTGTATAGGATTGTTTCTATCAGCAATTTCCTTCTTAGGGTATGCGCACACACTGCAGATTCACCTGCGGGTTTTTTCCTGCGGAACCGCAGGTAAAACCGCAGGTAAAGTGACCTGCGGTTTTGCTGCGGTTTGGCCTGCGGTTTTGCCCTGCAGTTTGACACCTGGACAATGGAATAGGTGGCAAACCGCAGCAGAATCCGCAGAAACAATTGACATGCTGCGGAAAAAAAACCGCAGCTTTTCCGCAGGTAAAAAAACGCAGCGTAAGCACTGCGGTTTTGAAAACCCATAGGCTAACATGGTAAAGTACCATGTCTGCGGAACTGCTGCAGTTCTGCAGGGCCAAACCCGCAGCAAAACCGCAGCGTGTGCACATACCCTTACTGTTCTCACTGCTGTTGTATCTCTGTATTTGTCTATTGACAAATATTTGTAGATCAGTGAAGTCCTATTCACTATGTTCTTAAAAGGTCAACTGATCACCTAAATGTGCCCATCATGCTTCAGCCAGAAATTCCTACAGTCGGGTTCATAAAAATTATTATATACTTACCTAAAATGTTCCGTCATTCACTTCCGTCCGGACGTCCTCGAATCCCACAATCCACCGCGCCGCACTGGAAGTAAGCCGACCACCATATTGGAATACCCAAGTGATGGGTATTCCAATATGGCACCTGCTGGTGGTACCAGGCCCTTCCACAGTACCAACAGCGGGACACCGCTGGGACACCCATGCCAGATCCCCCCACCGTCGCCGCTGGACCCGCCACCGGACCCCCGCCAGGACTCACCACCAAAGCCGCCACCAGGACCCTCCGCCGGACCCCCGCTAGGACCCGCCGCCACCTGACTACATGCGCCGTATCCCGCCGCTGCCTGCCCACCCACCTCCATGCAGTCACAGCCAGCAGGAAAGACGGTTTGCGGGCTGTGCTGGAGATGGGGTGCAAACACACTGCCCTCCCGATGCGATAGCATCGGGCCCACCTCTAGTAACAAATAATAACCTTAATAAAAAACAGCGGTGATCGAGCATGTGTAAAACCACTTGTCCCATTGCTTATGTGGCTGACAGAGATAGCTATCTGAGCACCATACCCAGCTATCTGCGTCTGTCCCAAAGAACCTGAATGGAGTGATCGTGCTCATGCAAAACCAATTCTCCATTCAAATGGGGCGCTCAAATCCCTATTCTTGGTATCGGTGGAAATCCCAGCAGTAGGATGATATGTATTTCTTTCATTATTTGGATTTTTGTCTGGAAACAAGGTACATATATTTTCCAGTAAGTGATTGATTATCATATGGCAAATCTTAATAGTTGCATTCTTTCACATGGAAATATCCCCAGTGATTGATTTTAAATACTGTGAATTAGGTGATTATACGAGTAATACTAACCATAAAAAAATTAAAGTACTGTATATGCTCATGTATAAACTGAGTTTTTCAGCACGTTTGTTCTCATACACGAGTCATTGTCCCAGAAGCCAGTGGGGGGAGGGGGAGCGGCGGAGCAGTGGGTCACAGGAGTCAGGAAGCAGCGGCTGTAACTGTGCCCGCTGCTAAAGAGAAATGAGTAGTCACTGCACTGGCAATGAATATTCATTCCTCTCATAGCGCATGCGCAGTTACAGCCGGAGCTGCCTCGCAACATCTTGTTGTTCCGGCTTCCAGCAGCTCCTGCAGCTCCTGCAGCTGAGCAAGTGGAGAGAGGTGAATATTCATTATCTCAATGAGCGGGGTCACGTGATCATTCTGCCGCAGGAGCTGCTGGAAGCCAGAACGATAAGAAGGTAAGTAGGAGGTTTTTTATGTTTTTCTCATAGGGGGCCATGCATTCAAGTATAGGGATGAGGAACCATGCATAAAAGGATAGGGATAAGAGGCCATGCATACCAGGACATTGATGAGGAGCCATGCAAACAAGGATGGTAATAAGGAGCCATGCATACAAAGATAAGGATGAGGAGCCATGCATACCAATACAGGAATGAGGATCCATGCATACAAGGATGGGGATAAGGAGCCATGCATACCAGGTCAGGGATGAGGAGCCATGCATACAAGGATAGGATGAGGAGCCATGCATACAAGGATAGGGATGAGGGGACTATGCATACCCAGCTTATACTCAAGTCAATAAGTTTTCCCAGTTTTTCGTGGCCAAATTAGGTGCCTCGACTTATACTCTGGTTGGCTTATACTTGAGTATACACAGTATGTCCAAAAAAATTTTAACCAGTCAAAGGGTGTTTGATCCAGGGAATATGTACAGTTTCCAAAGGTGGCCACAGAGACGCCAGGTGCTACTCCAGGACAAACTCCGGATCTGCAGCAGCTCACCCCCAAAGGGCAGGGAGGCAGGATCAGCCAGTATATTGTTAAAAGGAGAACGTTCGCCTGGTTAAATCAATCAAGTTCAATATCAGGACTTTACAGCTGGTAGACAGAACAGGTTGTGGATCTGGAACGGGCAGGATAGGTTCAGGAATACAGGGAGGACTCGGGTGCAGGGTCAAAGAAGTAGGTTCAGCCTGGACAGATGAGGATATCGGTATAGGTGCAGACAAGTCGGATCAGGCTCAGGACTGGGTACTGGCAGGATGGACTCAGGAACAGGTTACAGCAGGAAGGCAGGATCAAGTTCAGAGAGGATCAGATGCAGATGGAATGGACAGGATCAGCTTCAGGCATCACAGGTAAAGTGACCTTAAATCTAGGTAGCATGAAACACACTGATAACTGAAGTTGCTAAGGCACCTCCCAATAGGGAAGGTTTCCTTAAATATCAGATGTCTCCCAGCTATTGGCTGGGGATGTTTTCTGAAGTGCACATGCTGTCACTTTAAGAGACCAGGAGACCTGCATGCAGTGCGTAGGTCCTGGTAGAAAACACATTGCAATAGCATGGGTGAGTAAGTAAATACGCCGGTGTCCCTGCTCTGAGGAGGAAGGATACTCATGCAGGGGAGCCGGCTCTGCTAACACAGTGCTCACAACCGACATTGTTAGAACAGATGAGTATAAAGATTTCAATTTACATGGCAGACTACAGCATTTAAGAAGGGGCTGTCCAAGAAGTGGACAACTTCTTTCATTAAAAAATCATTCAATTTGTTCCCACACTCCAAAACATGCTTTACATGTGGGATTCAAGTTTGCCACATAGTGGCTCAAAAAGGGATCAAAAGGAAAAAAAGGATAGAATTTTCCGTTATATGTGTCCTCATTTTAAATTAAATTCTCACTTCCCTTGTTATGTACAGTGCATAGTGCTTGTCACGGGGTCCTTCTCTGGTATCACACAATCAACAGAGCAAGCGAAGAGTGAACAATTCCAAGACCTTTATTCAGGCAAAAATACGAAAAGGTCCATATTCAGTCCACCCCACAAAGGATAGATGGTCCAGAATCTGAATGCAGTTCAGTAACAGTATAACATGTCCATGGAGATTAGACCAAAATCCAGCTGATAGTGGATAACATGTTCCATATATTCTTCTTTCTCTCCGAAGTCCTGTCTTCACACCATGCTCTGCACACAGCAACTGACTTGCCCAGCCCCTGTCCTCCCCAGCCCACTCATTATGTCCAGGGAGAGTCAAACAGGCTGGGGGCGGTTTTCAGACCTCCCTGACTTGACAAAAGGTGCCTGGGGGATTATGACACTACAGGGGGTCATCAAGAGTCATAGATTGTCAGGCTGCAGACATACAAGGCATCATGATTAACACTATGCAAATCAGTGAAATAGCAATATACACAAAATGATATCCATATAGCATATCACACCATCACAACCTCTCTCCCCTCATAATAAGTGAGCACGCTATGAGGTCTACACAGACCTCTGGCCTGCTCACTATAGTCCACATTGCTCAATCGTTTATAGTTCCTTGTACAGTGGCAGGGGTTGCAATAATTATAAGCACTTGATGTCCTTCCATAAATTCCCGGGTCCTGGCGTTACGGTCATACCAGGTTTCTTGACTGGACTGGGCCATTTGCTGTTGATTATTAGCCACTAGCTGGGCGAGACGATCTCTGAACTCTAGAACTATCTCTGAACTCTAGAACGTAGAGAATGATGGGCATTCCAATGTCTGCGATATCTCCCTCCAATTGTTCTTTCAGAAGAGTGAGAGGCTCACGGACCTTCTGGCCAAACAGATTGCTCCTCAGTGGGGTCCGGATGTTGTGGTGCTTGAAGGGCCTGTAGTCGGGTGACTGCTCCCACAAAATGACACTGTAACTCCCCAATGTCGTTCCCAAGGAGGATATCTGCAGGAAGTCCTCCCATAACTCCAATCCAGCACAGTTTTTCTCCAAAACCATAATCCAAACGCACCAAAGCTCACTGTATATATTTGCGGACACCCCCCGCCAAGACAATGGGAATTCCTGCACCCTGGTGAATTGCCTCTGGTCGAACCACACGGGTGTCAGGGATAGTCAGAAATGCCCCCGTGTCTCTGAATCCTGACACTTTGTATCCATCAATTAAGACATCCTGCAGGTGGCGTTGCCGTTGCTCTGGGTAGCCAAAGGACAGAGGCCGAAGTCCGTACACTCCAGGAGGAGTATCTATGGTGCCGTGGTCGGTGGTCCACTCTGGTGGGGCTGTTGGTAGCTCTTCCTCAGGCAGGATGGAGTGCACCAGATGCACTGGACGAGGTGGGGCTGCGTGGGGCTTCCCCTGAATCCTTGAGGGACATCCAAACTGCAAATGTCCAGGTTGCCCACACACATAACATCTCCTCTCTGTGATACCCCCAGGTCGTGGTCGGAACTGTTGGGGCCCAGGATTGTGAGGCGTGATAGTCAGCGGCTTGCGACTAGGTGGAAGGGCAGATATAATCTGAGGGGGACGGGGCGTGGGAGCAGGCCGTGGTTCATTGTCCAGAAGCCTCCCCAATGCGGTCGGATAGTAAGGGCTTCATCGGCCAGGACTGCAGCTTTATCCACGGTACACGGCGTGCGCTCCCGGACCCATTCCCGTACCTCCGCGGGGCACTTGGCAAGAAATTGTTCTATAAGGAACGTCTGTATAACATCTTCCACAGTAAAGGCGTTTTCTGCTTCCAGCCATCTTTGACATGCCTCGGACATCTTATGTGCATACATCCTAAACGATCCCCCCATGGTGCATGGGAGGTCTCGGAACTTGGCCCTATATGAGTCTGGGGTAATAGCATGGTAACCCAGGATAGTCTGCTTTACAATGTTATAATCCCGATTACGCTGTGCGTCAATGGTTCGGTAAGCCTCCGCCATGCTTCCGTTCAGGAGCCCCACTAACAAACACATCCAGCTAGAGTGGGGCACCTCCATCACAGCACACTACTGCTCAAAGTCCTTGAAGAACCCCTCCACATCTCCGGAAGCCTCATGAAATGGCTTAAACTCTGTCCGGGTGATCCGTACAGGCTCCCGGATTGTTGGGGTTACACTCCACATTGCATTACTCCCTCTTTCAAGCTCCATTGCTTCTTGTCTCCGCTGTGCTCGGCGGACAGCTTCTTCCTTATACTCCTGAGAGACTCCGGGGCCCAGAACCGCCATCTCTTCTTCGTACCACAATACCCACTGGCTTTTGGGGGTGGGGATCCCTGTCTCCAGTGCTCGTCCTTCAGACATATGGGAGTAGGTGGTCTGACTAGCACCCACCAGTAGGTCAATTAAGGCCTCTTTAGTCAGTCCCTGGAAGTTCAGGCCCAGGTCTCTGGCTCTCTCCTGTAAACTGCATACAGTCCAATTTCTGTACTCACTCTGTGGGTGGTTCTCCATTGGGTTGCGCTCTGTTGATCCCACCGCTGCCACCAGTTGTCACGGGGTCCTTCTCTGGTATCACACAATCAACAGAGCAAGCGAAGAGTGAACAATTTCAAGACCTTTATTCAGGCAAAAATACAAAAAGGTCCATATTCAGTCCACCCCACAAAGGATAGATGGTCCAGAATCTGAATGCAGTTCAGTAACAGTATAACATGTCCAGGGAGATGAGTCCAAAATCCAGCTGATAGTGGATAACATGTTCCATATATTCTTCTTTCTCTCTGAAGTCCTGTCTTCACACCATGCTCTGCACACAGCAACTGACTTGCCCAGCCCCTGTCCTCCCCAGCCCACTCATTATGTCCAGGGGGAGTCAAACAGGCTGGGGGCGGTATTCAGGCCTCCCAGACTTGACAAAAGGTGCCTGGGGGATTATGACACTACAGGGGGTCATCAAGAGTCATAGATAAAAGTCAGGCTGCAGACATACAAGGCATCAAGGTTAACACTATGCAAATCAGTGAAATAGCAGTATACACAAAATGATATCCATATAGCATATCACACCATCACAAGCTATTGAAGTGATGTGTATCTGGTGGCTCAGAACATAAATTAGTAATTGACTGCTTATTTTTTCCCTCCTGAATGTCCGGCTTCCTCTAACAGGTGGACATCTGACTCTCATCTGCACAATATTCTGCACAGCTGTTATTTGAGTGTGCTATAAAGAGACACATTAATGGCTCTTAAGGAGTTAAGATGCATCCCTTACAGTTATAGAGAGCTGCAACTGCCTTTTTAACTCATTTCAAGTCTACAATCCATAACCTTGAATACCACCACAACAGTGATTTGACTACTACCCCTCTGCCTCTTGGTGTTACTTGCACCTCCAATAACTTGCAGGGGAAAAAACTAAAGATGCTCAAACAGTGCCAGTCACTGTCTGGTATGGGCAGCTGTAGGCATCATACCTGTCTTCTTCAGGTCACAATTTATGCTTTTTCATAATTGGGTAATACCAATCTGAACTTGCTGAGGATTATTTCTGAGTGACCCATTTCAAGCCTTCTAGTTTGATGAGAAGTCTCTTTCCCTCTCCCTCACGCTGACCTCATATGGTACTTAGATAAGCTCCATGCGTCCTGTTGATTCAGTCACTCCCTTTCCACTGTTGTGCCCCTCATTGCCTGATTAAACCCAGACCACTGCCCAGTATCACAGCATGACTCATTGACTTATGCACTCAAGGTCCACACATATTCAGCAGAGGTGCCAAACACACAGGGTTATATATAAAAAAAATTACTCTATCTTACAGATGTGTTATCCCAAAAATATTGGCTCTGTACATATAAATATACTGTTCTTCATTGCTTTTTGTCAGAGTGACCATGCACTTTTGTTTTGAATGATCTCCTAGTAGTAGTTAGACTTGGAAATGCAGTCCGCATATGTCTGCTTTACCCTGGCTGGTTACTAAAAATGGGGTATGGGACTCCATGCTTTTTTTAAAATTATTTATATAAATACACTTCAGCTACGCTCTGCGAGACCAGACTGCTGTGAACTGAGTCGACGTCAGTAAGCTTATCTCAGTTCACAGCGCCCGGTTCTCACGAGGGCAGGGCCGCTGTAAACTGAAATAACCTTACTGCAAGCTTATCTGAGTTCATAGCAGCTGGGTCTCACAGAGTGCAGCTCCAGTGTATTTAAATAAATAATAAAAAACAGTGTGACGTCATTAAAGCTGTGGCTGGTCACGGAGAGCTTCTCACACCCTGCTCAGTGTGTTTTGACTGGTTTGAAGATCGGTCGCATCACTGATGTGATTGCTCTCAAAACCATCCAGATTGTTATGGGACATGACAGTTAATGGATTATCAGAGGATAGGTGAATATAACTTTGTTTTCTATTGTAATTTTTGGTGAATAAATGGGTAAATCAGGGAGTTTTTATTTCAAATAAAGGAGTCTTGGTGTTTATTTCAATTAAAGAACTTTAATCTGTCTTTAATACATTTGACTATAATGTAGATAAATGCCTCTCCTTTGCTAACCCGTGTTCTAGATGTCAGCGGCCAAAAAACAGCTGACAGCAACCCCAAACCTATTACACCACTTGCCACCGCACCAGGGCAAGTGGGAAGAACCAGGAAAAGTACCAGAATTGGCACGTAGATGCGCCTTTTCTTGGGTGGCTGCAGGCTGCTATTTTTTGTCTGGGGAGGGCCAATATCCATGGTCCCTTCACAGTCTGAGAATACAAGCCCCAGCTGTCTGCTTTAGCTTAGCTGGTTGTTTAAAAAGGGGGGCCCCATGTAGTTTTTTAAAATTATTTATTTAAAAGAAAACAGCTTTGGGACTCTTTTATTTTTTATAACCAGCCAAGATAATGCTGACAGCTTATGGTTGCATTGATTATCAACACCCTGCCATTTTTAAAAATATTTTTACTGCAAAAGCGCCGGCTGGTGAATACCCTTATCATTGTATGCTTGCTATCAGCAAGACCAGGTATACGATGATGAGAGTAACACTCTCATCAGCTGTTGCTTGTAGCCAGCAGTAACCTATTAATCACTGGTCACAGCTGTTGGCTCACACGCTGTCATCGGTGTGACAGTGTGGGAACTGCAGTGCTCTGACCAGCAGTAACGAACTTATTGCCAATGAGAGCTGGTGTTTCTCGCACAGATGACAGGGTGAGAAACGTCAGATGTTCAGGCCCCCATTCATTTGAATGGGGTCCTGGTATGGGCTCAATTTCGGGTATCATTTTGGTACTCAAGCCAAACTTTTTTCCATGTTCGTCTGAACCCAACGAACCATCCACCTGTCCGCCCATCACTACTCAGGATGGGTTAAAAAATAAACAGCAAAGCTTACCTTACCACAATTCCCCTGATTCTAATACTGCCCAATCCTTTGCTAAGCTTTATTTTTGACTGTGGTCAATCATTGGACTGGGCAGGATCAGAACAATAGAGGCAAATTTTTGTGATGGTGAATATAAGTTTTTTAACTTTTAAACTTATTGTAAAAAGATTCATAAAAATCTCAGAATTGGTTGGAAATATAGTAACTTGTAGTTCAGCCTTCTTGAAGAAGGTTTAGTAAGTAAATTTGAAAATAATCTTGACTTAAAAGATCTTTCCATTTTATGTATAGTTTCTTCACAGACCTTATGTGTCTATATGGTAACTGACTACCCCATTCTGCTTCATGTTGACCTGCAGTAAGCCTCTAAATTAGATTTGTAAACTTGAGTTAGGCTCTGCACTTAGAGTGTATGTTCCATTAGATTTAGTTCTCACCCAAAACCTTTTATATTTCTTTGCAAAGTAAATGACTTTTTATAACCTCTCTCCAAAGGCTGTCAAGAAATGGATGTCATCTGCTGGGTGTGATTCCAGAGAGGAAGCCTTGTTGTTTGACAGTCTTGTCTGCTTATTTTCATTCAATCTTTTTTTTTTAATATACTCTTGCACTTAGTATTTACCATCTTGGATTGCTAGTGCTTTCCCACTGTAGTTGCACTTTGACACGTCTGGTTAGATACAGAAATTTTTTTCTTCTCTACTTTTTATTGTGGCGCTTCTTTTGATCGTATCAGTAAATGTATTTTTAATGGTGTTTCGCAGGCCAGATATGTCTTCAAAAACAACCTTGTTTTTCGGCAATGAAAGAATTTCAGCATTACTTTTCTCTAGGTAGGCTCTATAAATTTCGTCAGGTACTTGCAGCCCTTCTGCTTGCCCTGTTTGATCCTGCCAGAGGCTCTCCCACTGCCTGCAGCCTTTCAATCAGGCAAAGGCGGCTGGAAGCTGAACTCTCCTCCATCGCTCATGTCCACACTTAACTTCTAATGAAAAACAAACGTAGTGTGACCAACGAGGGACATTTCTTACATCGCCAAGGGAGGAGGGTGGTCATGGCATGCTGACTCCAGCACGAGCTTGATGGAGCATAGACCCCTCCTTTATCTACAAAAGGCCAGAGGCAGCGACAGAGACACCAAACCTTGAGGCTCTGTCTGTCCCTTTGCCTAAATGTTTGTTTCTCTGTCCTGTCTTTTCCCTTTATGTCTTAACGTCAGTGTCTCGAGCCAAGATCTACAGTGTGTTCCTCCTGTTCCGACACCCTAGAAATAAATCGAATCTTTTCCAACATAACAGATTTAATCTTCATCCATCGAGTGAAGAGACCAGTGCTCTCTGGAAAACATATGCACAAGCACGTAAGGATGATTTGTTCACGTCTCACTGTGTTAAAAGCTTAACAAATTCTCAATTGAGATAAAGTTGCGAAACACCCTACTATTCGTGTAATTGCAGTAAGGACCAAATTTCATTCATTTTTATTTTTTGCAAATTTGGTATCAATGAAAGAACCCTGGTAGTAATAAAATGAAATGTGATTATTTAGCATATTTCGTATACCCACTATGGGGTATTGCGCAGATATCACATCATCAGCACAGCAGAGGTGTCTTTGGCTTACATAAACATGTTCACATGCATGTTGGATATGGAATAGTGTGCGAATCATGTGGCTCAACACGAAAGCTGTTGAAGACAAATTATATGCTAAGTGCCTATCTCTTCATTGCAGTAAACTTAAATAGAAAGGCGAGCCATGAAATAAGTATAATTGCTGTCATCATGAGCCCTGCGAATATTGTTTTACATCAAGAGATAACTAACAGAGGATCTTAGGCAGAGGTGTTCGTTCTAGGCGGACAAAAAGGAAACAGCAGGACTGAGATTGGTCTAGCGTGCACTGCAAAATGAATAATGGGAAAACATGGTTAGCAGAATCTTCTCTATTGTTCTATAAAATACCAATAGATGCTTGCAGATTCAGATTTTTTTCACTTTTGCGCCTTAGTTTTCAGAGCCACTCTATTCAAAGTGTATGGCACAGATGGAAGCAGAAAAGCGCAGTACTAGGCTATTTCCGTCAGTGTGATACAGTTTCAATGGAGCAGTCAGGTGTATGCCGTTCCATTTAAAATCCTCTTAATCATTCGTCTTAAAGCTAGAGGGAATATAGGGAAGAATATAAGGAGGACGCTAAAACAATTTTAGTAGAGAATTGCGAATTTATTCAATTTAAATATGTGTCGAATATTTCTGAAATTGCTGCACCCAGAAATTAAAACAAATTGTGATTTGTGTTATTCGAATCTCTTAAAATGGCTGCCGCCGTTTTACATGGTGTAGGAAAAAGCATCAGCCAGAGAAGTCCTATATGATTTTGAACACGACTGAGTGAGCTTCCCCACCCCGCCTTGCATACACATCACATTATTACTGCAGCCGGTTACCGTTGTTGTTTTTCGGCATGCCTTACAACTAGTATTTCTTGGTTGGCACTTTTTAGGGAAGGGAAAATCAAGAATTTTAATTCTAGCACAGTAAAAAATGTAGGGTTAAAGAAACAATGGCAATGTATGGGATTATCAAAAAAATCTAAAATCCCCGAACCATGGCATCTGGCATTAAGAATATGTGAGCTGCAAGTATCACCAGCAGCAGCACCACCACTGGTACCAGTTATCAAATACAGGTCACAATGGTCTACATTTGCCTATGGCAATTATATTGGTGGTGAAGACGCAGAAGATGTTATGGACTATATGTTACATCTCTCATGTCTGTCACATCAGGATGATAATATCTTTGACAACATCAGTTTGAGTCAGTGCTTTGCATATTCCTCTTCTTTTGTCACCACCATAACAGTTAAACTTCTCATTTGCAAACTTTCAATTCAGTCAGTGACATGTCTGACATTTCTAACATTTCTAACCAGTAGTCCCTTAAGCTAAAGCACTCCGGGTGCTAAAGAAGACATTTTACAACTTCTCCCAGTTCGTGTAATGGATGAGGACAGTCAGCATTTAGACTTTGATGAGAAAAAGATGTAGGAATTGTAAGACTAGACTTCAGCCTAGATGTGTTGGTGGTAGCAGTGGCTCTGGCAGCTGTGGCTGTACTAGTGCTTGCAGTGGCAGTCAATGACTTAGTGGTACTTTAACTCAGGGAATCAGGAGAGGAATGTTGAACAGGAGCTTAAGATTTTTCCCACACTAATGCAACTGTCAGCTGAGCCAAGGTTAATGATGATGTGGAAGACAGAATCTTGGAGCCAGATTGTTGTGGCAATGTCACGGGTGTGTCAGATACTACAGACAGTCACTCTGCATCTGGCTACAATAGGTCTCTGCGTTTGGCATTGCAGATGCCTTCTTAATCCTTCTGACTTTTGGACTCAGTGGCAACCTCCCTCCGGCGCTACTTGACACACCTGTACCTGGGTGTTTATAGACTCCCAGTCTGCTTCACGGAGTTGGCAGTGATATTCACATTTTCGCTTGTGAATGCTTGGAGCAAGAGCAGTCTGCTAACTTCCTCTCTGGTGCTGATGGACAGGGCTTAGGTTCCTGCTTGGCGATTGGTGTGGAATCAATATAGGGACAGTAGGGAAGGCAAGGTGCTATTAGATCTGCCCAGGGGTCTCCACTCCCCCTTTCCCTAGTGTTTGGTCTTCCTTCCCCTCATGTTGCACTTAGTCTTCCCACACTGTGCGTGACAGGCAAGAAGGTAATATCATCAGAATAGGAGCGTGGTGGTATCAGTAATAAAGAGCAGAGCCGATGACTGACCAAAAGTTCATCATGGATCACATATGCTTTTTCTGTAATCTTTTCAGACGCAAGTGATGCCTCAACTGATGTTGTGGGAAGCTACACATCACCTCAAAGCTCAGATCTTTGTTGTGGGGGTACCAAGGAATCATCTAATGTTTGGGAATTATTTTCTATGCTGCTGGAGGACCTATCTATTATAGTGTGCAGACTGCAGCCACAAAGTGAGCCATGTACATGTAAGGGAGTGAGATAGGATGTCTTTCTTGCTTCCCTTCCTAAGATTGCCCCTCCTATGTTATTTTGTATATTTTGCTAAGTGATAATGTTTATGCTAAACATCTGCGGTACTGCTACATAGAAATATGTATTAATGGTACTGCCACATGTATGTGTTACCATTGTGTAGAAAGCTGTAACATATTGTCTTGTGTTTCTGTATTATATTTCATAATATAGTGTGCCTGTTGTGCATGTAAAGTTAGGGTAAATTAGTGCATCCTTTTGGGGACATTAGAGGAGGGCACTTTAGTATATATTTTACAAAGTCATGGGTAAGTGTAGTTCTGTTGCGGGCCACTAGATGGGGGCATACTAGTGGGCTCTATAGGTATAGCGGATAGGACTTTCATAGAGGGTTAAGTGTAGGAGAGACTGCCGTGTAGTAAGCAGGGACCTCATAGGAAGTTAGGTCAGACGGGGCCAGGGTGCCTTTGGGTCCACATGGGCTATAGGCCCAGACAGCTTGGCACCCACGCAACGTTCAAGTGCTGCAGCCCACGTTACCCACGGCCACTGTGTGTCATAGCAGTGGGCTAGCACAGAAACAGAAAGATGTGGCGGCTTGTCGCCTGGGCCGATGCTTTAAGGGCAGAAGTCGGCTGGACATCTGAAGTGAAGGAAGCTGGAGCTTGAACGAGTTCTGTACAGATGGGCTGGATGCTTTACCAGAGGCAACCAAACCTGGTGGCTGATGATTTTGAGTCTGAGGCAAAAGAGGTAGAAGGAATTGTCATCATGGCGAGGTTAGGCCAGGAAGGAACTGGGGAGCAGTCTAGGACGGTTCGGTCTGGGCGTGTACTGCACAGAAGTGACAGCCATAAAGGGAAAGATCAGAAAACAAGCAAATGTCACAATGTACCAACTGTGGATGTAACATGTGTAGTACTCAGTAAAGAAAGTCTTAAAGTTAATTTGGACTGCGTCTCCATTGATAGGGGTCACCTGATAGAGTGACTGTCATTGCCTGGGAAGTGCCAAGAGGAAGCTGAATCTGCAGGTATGCCAGAGAGGCGTGCACAGTTTTCTGTAGGGGAAGGACTGGACCTCGATATTGCGGTTTTCCGGGTCATGACTACAGTCCTGTCCCTCCCTTACATACATCCGAGTACAAGTCACCTAGGAAGTATGACTTTCCATCAGCACATAATGAGGCATCACCTTCTCACAATGGAGAAGCAATATTAGCTGACAAAATGAGCAAGTATCAAGCTGTCCTCCTTCTCATGATCATCTTTCTTATAGCCAGGTGGCATCCTCAACTAGCAAATGGACATTGTCATCATCACTATTGATTTCTATTCTCTTCTTCCGCTTCCACCATTGCATCTTCAGTCTTCCATATGTGTGGACAGGAAACATGTCCAATCATCTGATTGTGTAAAATCTCAGCTTCTACATGTGGATTCTATTGCCTTTTGAGAAATGATTGCATGCATTTGGCCTCAATGGAGATGTACTACCACAAGCAGGCAAGGTGAAGTCTGGTGATACTTCCACACCAAGCAGGACTTCTATGACTCTTCACCTCCTCCGCATCCTTCTTCTGACTACAGCAGCAAAATGGCAGAACAATATATCATACTGTAGGTCACACTGAATGGCTTGAAAGAGGTTTCCCCTTTGTTGTAGAAAGAAAACTTAAGAGCTGATTCACTGGACACAAATTTTTCTGCCATTTAAAAGTCACTTTTTTTTTTTTAGAAACATGTAATTGTAGAAGAATTAAGTGCGTTTTAGCATTTTTACACCATTAAGGTTAGCAGAAGGAGCTTGGCCTAGAAGAACCTTTACTATAAATGCCGCACGCCTTTAAATGAATTTGATGCATCACAGTCCAACTGCCTCTATACTAGGACCAGTGTATGAAACATTAGTCTTCATGTATTTCCCTTTTAATGATATTATGGTAGAAAAATATGCAAGTTTTTACTAAATTTTACTTTTGATTTTCTGCCTATATTTAACATGTGTTTTCTACCATTGATGGGAAATGTTGGGAAGGAGACAACTAACTGTGACATACTTATACTCATACAGCTAATGAACCTATTAAACAAATAGAGGAAAGGATGACATTTTGTAACAGTCCATTAGCGGACATGGATTGACTTAACTAAAACCATTATTTGAGCAAGAACCATTTCATTCACTACAACTGTGTTCACATTTGTGTCAAAGAGTCTGATTGGAGGCTTTGTTGCATATTCTCAGTCATAAAAAGGAAAGACTGCATCCAAACAGGCAGTAAGGATAAGACAAAAAAAAATTCCAAATACGTTGCATCTATATTTTGACCTGTTATAGGTCTTAAAAAATAGGTCAAAAGGTAGCTGCAAAGTATTTGGCATAATACAAACATTTTTGCCTTACCACTCCTACCCATTTGGACATTGTCTACCTTTTCCATGACTGTGAATTTGTTACTAACCGATGTTCCTTCGTCTCTCGACCTTGTGTCCAACTGATGGGTGAGTGCTGCTGACTGCTCCTATTGCCATTCATGGTTACAAATTTCGTCAGATCTGACAAGTGGAATTTTTATCATTAAAACAGCAAATACTACATTTACCACTAGTGGATCAGTCCGTTTGGTCCGTCCAGTGTCGTTGGTATCTGTCATTCAATTTTGATTCCTCATGTTACTATTTATATTTTGGTGTATATGGTGTATTTTATGAACACAATTGTTTTTGCTTTTTTTGTGCTAATTTTATATTTGTTATACAAATATATTTTCTGACTATCATAGAATATTGACCCTTGTATATCTGTAAATAATAATTCTATTTTCGACAGTTTAAATGGGTTAAATAGCTCCATGCTTTATTCATCCATTGTAAATCTCACCTCCTTTGCGTATAGTGTATACACACAGTCATAAATATTCTTCCCTGTACACTAAAATTATGAACAAAAAAAAAATCAGCGCTAGCACTTTTTATGCTGTCGAAACAGTTTTAAAAATGTCTGAGGCTCTAAATAAGCATGTGATTACCAAAGAATAGACTAGTTACCGTGTCAGTGAATTAAACAGGGATTGTTGCTGATAATTAGCCGGTTAGAATTTATTAAGCATGCAATTAAACTGAATGGAATTCATAGCAATTAGGAGCTCTCCTTTCATCAAATAAAGAGAGAATAAAACCGCCCCCTGAGAATTCGCACATGAATCCTTTACAGATCTCTGCTCTCTCACCAGTGAATTGGGGTGACAAAAGATGAAACATGGGTGGGAAACATTTAAGCCCTTACCCTCTGTTCCTTATAAAATGATAAAGGACAGGATACAGATGTGATTATTATTTTAGGGTTTTTTTTATAGGAAATCTCATTTACATATGAACTTGTAATTTTGATAAACCGTTTTTTGGTGCAGGCTTAAACATCAAGAATTATATGGTTCTTCAAAATCCCTTTTCAGGCTCACTTCATTAAAAAGCCAAACTTGGGAACAGTTGGGTAATTTTACAAATTATATGACCTATTTTGGACTTGATTTAAAATTCTATTAATACTTGGCTAATACATTTTTAGAGTAAATGGGCTTAGAATCACCAGAAAAGGATTAGCCAAAGAATCAAGAAGGAAGAACTCAATCTGCGACCCTATTTAAATCAACTATTGAACAAATGGAAATATTCCTGGTAAACCTATGAGAAAACATTGACACAGCATTCCCTGAAAATGAGGGTTTTTCTGCCTTATTATTTGAGTCAGATGTTTCATACTTTTCTATAAAATAGAGGAGATTCATCAGTAACTTAAAGCTCTAGGGATCCGCAAAAAATCTGTAACAGATACTCCAAGTTGCCATGTCCTGCTTATAATACTGTACATGGAGGAATCTTTCCATTGTGACGGCTTACCATGATTGCTACAGCTCCGACGAAATGCGCGCCTAGCCCCTGTACATATGATATGAAAATCCAACTATGAATGATTGCTCATTGTTCCTACAAAACTTAATTTACAAGACGGCACCATACACATGTCCAATTACATTGTCCAAATGAGATGGCATACATTTTCGATGTACATTAAAAGAAAACGTTTCATAATCTTAACTTGATACACCCAAAGGTAAAGCTAGCAATAGCAGATCGTTCATTTTCCAAATGATCAGCACATACATATTGTCACATCGCCGTCAGACTCGGGGCCTGCTGTCCCGGCCTCGGCCACTAGGAGGCGCCAGACTGTCACATTGCCGTCAGACCCGGGGCCTGCTGTCCCGGCCTCGGCCACTAGGAGGCGCCGGACTGTCACATCGCCGTCAGACTCGTGGCCTGCTGTTCCTGCCTCGGCCACTGGGAGGCGCCGTGGTTCGCCCCCGAGTGATGGCGGCGACAGAGAAGGGGCTCCTGCACAGGCATCTGATGGACGCAGGCTCCGTTCCTCTGTCGGTCATGGAGGGGTTGGTGCATCGCCATCTGGCCTGGTCCTGGGGGTGGTTCTGATGGCATCATCAGTCCGGGTGCCTGTGAGGGATGACCTGATCCCTCAAATACCTTGGGACTGGTCTTGCAAGCCGCCGGATATATTCTTGGTTCCCCTAAGTGCTACTGTGTGATTTGCTATTGTTTGACTCTGACCTCAGCCTGGATTTCTGACCCCTCTACTGCCTGACAATTTTGTCCCTCTGCTATTTTCCCAGTTTGTGACCTTGGCCTGAATATTCGACTCTGCTACTCCCTGCCATTTTTGTACTTTTACCGCCCTCCCGTTTTGTGACCTTGGCCTGGACTGTCGACTCTGCTACTCCCTGCCGTTTTTGTACTTTTACCGCTGCTCGCCCGGTTTCTGACTACGCTTTTGGTTCCCTGCTTTCTTCCCTATTGGTGACCGTCCTGCTCTGGTGCACTGCTCTGCTAGACAGCCATCCCCTGGGCCTTGCTACAATTCCAGATCCCTGTATAGGGGTTAAGGGTCTCAGGGTTTCTCGGGGTGCTGTCCCTACTGCAGCCCAGATCCGCGGACGGACATCACACATATTATGCCATGGACAATAGTTGTACGAGAAAATATTACACATCAATCTTTCGGACGATTGTGAACATTTGTCACCCAAAAGTCAATTATGTGCCATCTAAATAATTGAACAATGAGCAATCTATTTGGTCAAAATAAAATTGCATATTGCTTTCAATGAATTTGGTTATTTAATTTTCCACAGGGTCTCTGAGAAGTGGGATCTGGCATCCGATTCAGGTTTCTTTCAAATTCCGCATTCCCCCAAGCCTCCTTGTATGCACACATTGGGCATACTACATGTGTTGTTCCTAGTGCTTTTACTCCATATTAGCTTGGTTTTTGGTGTAGCTTTCTGAAACTACCTGTTATAGAAAGACACTAAGAATAAAGAAATAGGGATTGATTCATTAGCATGCTTATGCCAGAATTCTATTGTAAAACACCTTAAGTAAAAATAGTTTTGAGCAACTCAAAAGCTGAACAAAAATATTTCCACTTTTTGTCATTTTCATATCCGTCACGGCCAGTTAAGCCAATATGGATGGAGCAGAGGTGGAACAGGGAGTGGCTCAGTATGCCCCAAAAAATCATGAAACGTTAAAGCCACTTTAGTGTGTAACTCCAGAAATGTACACTAGTCCATGATTGAAGTACATCTCTGGCAGAGGCGCATGGTACTTTTTAGTTGCACTTGACTAATTAATGATTTGGGGGCACCTGATTACAGCAGTTCCATTCAATAAAGAAGTTGTCCATCCATTAGGGTACAAGTCTGCAGCCACTCTATGTCACTTCAAACTTGCTGTCGGGATTCTTAGGTGTAGGTGCCGAGAGTGGTGGGCGTGTGACCGCAAGTATACAATTTTTAATACATGCGTTCATTTTCCGACTTTACACAACCTTGCTCAATGCAAGTGAAGTGAGCAAGGCCGGACATGTCTAGTCGAAATGTGGCCTGAAGTATGCAGGTGCCCAAAGCGACGGCACTGGAGGATCTTTACAATGCGCAGTCAAATTGAGTGACAGCACACTTGTACACCAAGGCTGGACTTGTAACGAATTCACCCCAAAATGTCATGTTATCAATTTAGTACATATATCAAGTGACTTTTATTCTTCTGAGTTCCAATGCAAAATTGTCAAAAGATGCCTTTATGTAAGCCACAGTAGTTTTATGCTTCACAGGTATGAAACAGAGGCCCCTTTAGCACCAAAACAGTGTGACAGAAGTCGCTATACTACCTATAGAGATGCCCCAACAAAGCAAAAAGCAATATGTGTGAAAATGGTGGTCACCCAGACAAGTCATGCATTTGCTAGGCAACGCGATCTTCAGAATACCTTGAGCTTGCACTATGTTTCAGAAAATGCATGTGATACTAAATCTGCAACTTGCATACATAAACTGCAGTGCAGATGAGCAGGTTAATGGCATATTGTTATTCATGGCCAGTATGATATTCACAAAAAAAACTTTAAGAGGTATTTTGCGAATTTTCCACCATTTAATTCAGTCACAGCAGATTTTGGATAGTCTAGATTATTCCTTCATTCTGATATTTTCAATTGCTATAAGCCATTTAAGCGTAGAATGGGTTGAAGATTGTTTTCATTATGGTCATAAAGTGATTATTAAATGTGCTCTGAAAAAGACATTCTAATATTGTGATATTAATTACAATGAAACTCTGAAAAAGATAAATGGTGGCACACAAAACAGTAGAAAGTTGCATTTATCCTTCTAATAATAATAATAATAATAATAATAATAATAATAATAATAATTTTCATTTATATAACGCCAACATATCCCGCAGCGCTTTACAGTTTAACAGTTTCAAACACAACAGTCATAAGTAACAACGTTAACAATACAATAGTTAAAGCAAAATAAAATGACCCTGCTCGTGAGAGCTTACTTTTAGGAACGGCGGAACGCACTAAATAAAAACTAATAATAAAGTGCGTTCGCCGCTCGGGGTCCACCGTGCAGTAGGTGATATAACCGCTGCTAAGTGGTGGCAGGAGCAATATGGTGGTAATGCGCACAGGATTAAACTTCACCCAGGTGGGCAGAGCAATCTCAGTTAACGCACAGAGATGCAAAAAAGTACAAACACAAAAGACTGAGCCTGTTGTAGTCACAGTACTCAGTAAAAAACGCACACATGGTATACGGTCACAGGAGTAGCCCAAGACGGCGGCACTATGTCCATCTAGACCTATCGTGTGCGCGGCGTTGCAACTGCGAACGCAAAGGAGGCTGCTACTGCAGTGCGGCGTGGACACTGCCGCTAAACGACAACGGCAAGGTGCAAGCGCAATGTCGGATGCTAGCAGCTGTGGACATCGCAGCAGAGGAGCGCTGGCGCTGATTCTAACTCAGTCCCTATCCACATGCGTAATATCAGAGGGAAGGGGTTTCAAATGAGTCAGTCACCAGAATCATGCATCCATCCTCATTCACACAGCAGCAAGTAAGTCTATACTAGCGCATGGCGGAACAGCCATGCGCGCCTTTCATAGTAGCTGGGACCTTCTGCATGCTTCCAGATCTCTGATATGGATCAATGAGAACTGGAGTGGGACCTGAGCACATGACTCCCGATCTCCAGTGGGAGATCATCCCATGAGCATGCTCAGTAGGAGGACAGAAGGACTTAGCCTCAGGAGAGATTTGCTGCAAGGCAATCTCCTCAGGAATCTCCTCTGCAGTGGAAAAATAGGAGGAGAGTGCAGAATGTGAGGATCTGGATCCCTGCTGAGTAAACGCAGAAATCCGACTCCTAACAGCTTACAATCTATAATGAGCTGGGGGAGATACAAAGTACAGGTGTGTATTTACAATGATGGTCCAGCCATCGTGAGGGAGTGGGGGATAGATAGAGATAGTGAGTGGGCTACACACACACACACTTAAACATAAAATGACTTTGATTAGGGAATATGATAGGCTGATCTGAACAAATGTGTTTTGAGGGAGCGCCTAAAACTGTGCAAGCTGTGGCTGGTCCTAATTTCTTGGGGTAGATCATTCCAGAGGATTGGCGCAGCATGGGAGAAGTCTTGGAGTCGGGAGTGGGAGGTATGGATTAGTGCAGATGTTAGTCGAAAGTAATTTGCAGAGCGCAGCTATCGGCTAGCCTGATAGACAGATATGAGGGAGGAGATGTAAGGGGGTGCTGCACTGTGGAGAGCTTTATGGGTGAGAACAAGTACTTTGAATTGGATCCCATAATGAATGGGCAGCCAATGTAACGACTGGCGAAGAGCAGACGCGTCCGAGTACCGATTAGCCTGATGGTTGACCCTGGCTGCTGCATTAATAATAATAATAATAAATTTTATTTTTATAGCGCCGACATATTCCGCAGCACTTTACATTTCGGAGGGGATTTGTACAGACAATAGACATTACAGCATAACAATAATCACATACAGTAGATTATAACAAATACCAAGAGGAGTGAGGGCCCTGCTCGCAAGCTTACAGTCTATGAGGAAAGAGGTAGACACGAAAGGTGGGTGGTAACAATTGCCCTGATTGTATGGACCAGCCATAATGTTAAGTGTGTAACAGTACAGACACAGAGGGCTAATGGATGCATAAAGCATGTGGGAACATGATGCTGGGAACCTGGTTATGGTAAAATTTTTGGCTCTGCCACACAGGGATAGGTTAGGTTAATGTGTTGAGGCAATAGGCCAGTCTGAATAAATGCGTTTTCAGGACACGCTTAAAATTGTGGGGATTGGGGACTAATCGTATTGACCTGGGAAGTGCATTCCAAAGAATTGGCGCGGCACGTGTAAAGTCTTGGATGGACTTGGATGGACGCATTAAGGATGGACTGGAGAGGGGAAAGTAGAGTGAGGGGGAGGCCAATTTATAGAGCGTTGCAGTAGTCCAGGCGGGAGTGGATCAGGGCAACAGTGAGGGTTTTTGCTGTCTCCATGGTGAGAAAAGGGCAGATTCTAGAGATGTTCTTTAGGTGTAAGCTGCAAGAGCGGGCAAGAGATTGTATATAGGAGGTGAAGCAGAGATTGGTGTAAAATATAACACCCAGAAAGTACACCTGCTACCGGGTTGTAATTATGGCGCCACCCAGGGAGAGGGAAATGTCAGATTTATGGAGGTTTATAGAAGGCGGGAGCAGAAGAAGATCAGTTTTGGAAACGTTGAGCTTTAGATAGAAAGCGGACATGATGTTGGAGACTGCAGACAGACAGTCACTGGCCTTCTGTAGTACAGCGGAGGTAAGGTCAGGAGATGACGTGTATAGTTGTGTGTCAGCATAAAGATGGTACTGAAACCCAAATCTGCTGATGGTCTGTCCAATTGGGACCGTGTAGATAGAGAAGAGAAGGGGGCCAAGAACTGAGCCCTGAGGTACCCCAACAATGAGAGGAAGAGGAGAATGTAGTGGATCCAGCGAATAAAACACTAAAGGAACGGTCATAAAGATAGGAAGAGAACCAGGAGAGAGCAGTGTCCTTAATGTCTAGTGACTGGAGCCTAAAGAGTAGGAGATGGTGGTAAACAGTGTTGAAAGTTGCAGAAAGGTCAAGAAGAATGAGCAGAGAGTGGTCACCGTTACATTTTGCTGTCAGAAGGTCATTGGTCACTTTGATGAGTGTAGTTTCTGTTGAATGTAGGGGGCAGAAGCCGGACTGTGAAGGGTCTAGGAGGGAGTGAGTGGAGAGGTAATGGGTAACCTGCTAGTAGACCAGGCACTCCAAGAGTTTAGAGATAAAGGGGAGATTGGAGACTAATCTGTAGTTGTTTTTGCAGGGTGGGTCAAGAGCGGGTTTCTTTAATAATGGAGTAATGATAGAGTGTTTGAAGGAGGAGGGGAAAATGCCAGAGGAGAGGGAGAGATTAAATATTGTTGTTATATGAGTTGTGACAACTGTAGAGAGAGACTGGAGATGTTAGGGAATGGGGTCAGTAGTGCATGTAGTCGGACGAGAAGAAGAGAGGAGCCTGGAGACTTCTTCTTCTGTGATGGGATCACATGTGGAGATTGAGCCAGGGGAAATGCAGGGAGGGATGGGAGTTGCGGCACCTGGTGGCTGTGAGTGGATTTCCTGATGGATATTATCTATTTTCTCTATAAAGTGGGAGGCCAGGTCATCAGCACAAATATCTGTGATAGGGGCTTGTGCTTTCGGCCTGAGGAGGGAGTGAAAGGTGTCAAAAAGTTTCTTGGGGTTGTTGAATAGTCAGGAGATAGGGGTGGTAAAGTAGGTCTGTTTGGCGAGGTGAAAAACAGAGTAATAGGTTCTTAACATAATTTTGAAGTGGATGAAGTCTTCTGCTGTGCGAGTTTTCCTCCATAAGCGTTCAGCACTCCTGGAGCATCACTGAAGAAATCGAGTTTGCGATGTGACCCAGGGCTGTTTTACTCTGTGCTTGGAGGTTCTGAGGGTGAGGGGAGCTACTTGGTCAAGGGTGCTTCTGAGAGTGTCATTGTAGTGGTGTACAGTCAGATCAGGGCAGGAAAAAGAGGATATTGGGGACAGTGATGAGTATAGGGAGTCTGAAAGTGCATGAGGGTTAATGGTTTGTAGATTTGTGAATGTGTGGTAGGTAGGAGAGTGCTGGGGTGGGCGAGTATTTGTGATCGTGAAGGAGAGAATGTTGTGGTCAGAGAGGGGAAGCGGTGAGTTGTCAAGGTAGGAGATTGAATATAGCCGGACAAAGATCAGGTCAAGGGTGTTCTGTCTGTGTGTTTGAGAGGTTGAGAGCTGTGAGAGACTAAGAGAAGTGGTTAGTGATAGAAGCTGCGATGCAGAGTATACTGACTCCACCACCTAGTCTGTTTGTGGGTCTCGGGAATGGGAGAATTGTAAGCCATCATGGGAAATGGCAGCAGTGTAGACAGTGTCAGAATCCTGAATCCAGGTTTCAGTGAGGGCCAACAGATTAAGGGAGTTATTCAGAAAGTAATCGTGCAAGCAAGGAAGTTTGTTACATACAGACCGTAGATTCCAGAGGGCGCAATTAAAAGAAGGAGTTGAGGGAGTACAACTAATATTAATATGGTTAGAAAGATTTCGATGTGAGGTAGGGTAGGGGTTGAGGGATGGTGGACCAGGGTTGGGGGAGATGTCCCCCGAAATCAGTAGGAGTCAGAAGATAAAGAGCAAGTAGTTATTGGAATTGTCAGAAGTTTTTTGTTCAATGTGTTTGGGCTAGATGGGCGGAGGTTTTTCAGGGAGGTTAGAAGTGCATGGGAGCTGTACAAGGGAGAGGGAAATATAGAGGGATTGATGTGTATCAGTCGTGATGAAGTGGGATGGGGTGTGAATGTGGATGGCAAGGGAACACAAGAGGATAGAAATAAAGCACATGGCTAAAAGGGAGAGCAAAGTGTGGGTTACCTGTCTCCTGCCCTGACTAACTGCCATGGATTAACTGCTTCATCTAGATACTTAGCTGCTGGGATGCTTTGCTGAAAGGATACGTGTAGCCCTTAGAATGCTTGTAAATTTATAGGCCTCACTACAGGGTTAGGAGAGAGGCATTGTGGGAGCTGGTTTGGGATAATTTAGCAGCTGCTCTAACACACGGGGGTTGATGGATGATCAAAGACACTAGTCCTGGCTCCATCTCTATGCTATAACACCTTTCCCAAGATAATATCTACAATAACCCCAGCCATGGCTACAGAGCAGTCGGTATTGAGTACAATGCAACAGATGAATTATAGCAATAATTCAGCAAGGAGAGTTCTATGTTCTATACCATTAAAAGAAATGTTGCAGGATGATAAACAGCAGATGACAGCAAGCAGAGGTTGCACCATTAAATGAAAAGATAATTTTATACCACAAATTGCATTGATATTTACCAAAACACTGCTCAATCAAAAGCAGGTTATAGAGTATTTCACAAATATTAATAGATAGTATTTTATGAGTTGGCTCTTGAGGGCTAGAAAAAAAAAGTTTGAGATGGCTGCTTTAAAATATGCCAATGAGACTAACATTCTGATTTACAAATGTTACAGCATGTAATTCTGGATAAAATGTATTTTCATGTAATATTATGACATACAGTTGTGGCCAAAAGTATTGACACCCCTGCAATTCTGTCAGATAATACTCAGTTTCTTCCTGAAAATGATTGCAAACACAAATTCTTTGGTATTATCTTCATTTAATTTGTCTTAAATGAAAAAACACAAAAGAGAATGAAGCAAAAAGCAAAACATTGATCATTTCACACAAAACTCCAAAAATGGGCCAGACAAAAGTATTGGCACCCTCAGCCTAATACTTGGTTGCACAACCTTTAGCCAAAATAATAATAATAATAATAATAATAAATTTTATTTTTATAGCGCCGACATATTCCGCAGCACTTTACATTTCAGAGGGGATTTGTACAGACAATAGACATTACAGCATAACAATAATCACATACAGTAGATTATAACAAATAACAAGAGGAGTGAGGGCCCTGCTCGCAAGCTTACAGTCTATGAGGAAAGAGGTAGACACGAAAGGTGGGTGGTAACAGTTGCTCTGATTGTATGGACCAGCCATAATGTTAAGTGTGTAACAGTACAGACACAGAGGGCTAATGGATGCATAAAGCATGTGGGAACATGATGCTGGGAACCTGGTTATGGTAAAACTTTTGGCTCTGCCACACAGGGATAGGTTAGGTTAATGTGTTGAGGTGATAGGCCAGTCTGAATAAATGCGTTTTCAGGACACGCTTAAAATTGTGGGGATTGGGGACTAATCGTATTGACCTGGGAAGTGCATTCCAAAGAATTGGCGCGGCACGTGTAAAGTTTTGGAGACGGGAGTGGGAGGTTCTGACTATTGAGGATACTAACCTCAGGTCATCAGCAGAACGGAGGGCGCGGGTAGGGTGGTATACTGAAACAAGGGAGGAGATGTAGGGTGGTGCTGAGCCATGGAAGGCTTTGTGGGTGAGGGTAATAAGTTTATACTGAATTCTGGAGTGGATGGGTAGCCAGTGTAACGACTGGCACAAGGTAGAGGCATCGGTGTAACAATTGGTGAGGAATATGATCCTGGCTGCAGCATTCAAGACAGATTGGAGAGGGGAGAGTTTGGTAAGAGGGAGACCGATTAGAAGAGAGTTACAATAGTCGAGACGAGAATGAATAAGAGAAACAGTAAGAGTTTTTGCAGAGTCAAAAGTAAGAAAAGGTCGAATTCTAGAAATGTTTTTGAGGTGCAGATGACAAGAGCGAGCCAGTGATCGAATGTGGGGGGCAAAGGAAAGCTCGGAATCAAGTATGACCCCAAGACAGCGGGCATTTTGCTGGGGAGTAATAGTGGAACCACAAAATAACTGCGACCAACCGCTTCCGGTAACCATCAATGAGTTTCTTACAATGCTCTGCTGGAATTTTAGACCATTCTTCTTTGGCAAACTGCTCCAGGTCCCTGATATTTGAAGGGTGCCTTCTCCAAACTGCCATTTTTAGATCTCTCCACAGGTGTTCTATGGGATTCAGGTCTGGACTCATTGCTGGCCACCTTAGAAGTCTCCAGTGCTTTCTCTCAAACCATTTTCTAGTGCTTTTTGAAGTGTGTTTTGGGTCATTGTCCTGCTGGAAGACCCATGACCTCTGAGGGAGACCCAGCTTTCTCACACTGGGCCCTACATTATGCTGCAAAATTTGTTGGTAGTCTTCAGACTTCATAATGCCATGCACACGGTCAAGCAGTCCAGTGCCAGAGGCAGCAAAGCAACCCCAAAGCATCAGGGAACCTCCACCATGTTTGACTGTAGGGACCGTGTTCTTTTCTTTGAATGCCTCTTTTTTTCTCCTGTAAACTCTATGTTGATGCCTTTGCCCAAAAAGCTCTACTTTTGTCTCATCTGACCAGAGAACATTCTTCCAAAACGTTTTAGGCTTTTTCAGGTAAGTTTTGGCAAACTCTAGCCTGGCTTTTTTATGTCTCGGGGTAAGAAGTGGGGTCTTCCTGGGTCTCATACCATACAATCCCTTTTCATTCAGATGCCGACGGATAGTACGGGTTGACACTGTTGTACCCTCAGACTGCAGGGCAGCTTGAACTTGTTTAGATGTTAGTCGAGGTTCTTTATCCAACATCCGCACAATCTTGCGTTGAAATCTCTTGTCAATTTTTCTTTTCTGTCCACATCTAGGGAGGTTAGCCACAGTGCCATGGGCTTTAAACTTCTTGATGACACTGCGCACGGTAGACACAGGAACATTCAGGTCTTTGGAGATGGACTTGTAGCCTTGAGATTGCTCATGCTTCCTCACAATTTGGTTTCTCAAGTCCTCAGACAGTTCTTTGGTCTTCTTTCTTTTCACCATGCTCAATGTGGTACACACAAGGACACAGGACAGAGGTTGAGCCAACTTTAATCCATGTCAACTGGCTGCAAGTGTGATTTAGTTATTGCCAACACCTGTTAGGTGCCACAGGTAAGTTACAGGTGCTGTTAATTACACAAATTCGAGAAGCATCACATGATTTTTCGAACAGTGCCAATACTTTTGTCCACCCTCTTTTTTATGTTTGGTGTGGAATTATATCCAATTTGGCTTTAGGATAATTCTTTTTATGTTTTTTCATTTAAGACAAATTAAATGAAGATAATAATACCAAAGAATTTGTGTTTGCAATCATTTTCAGGAAGAAACTGAGTATTATCTGACAGAATTGCAGGGGTGTCAATACTTATGGCCACAACTGTATGAGAAATGTTTTCTTTTTTTTTTTAAATAACAAAGACTAAGTAAGTGGAACTGGGTTCAGGTAGAAAGCATTTTTTCGACTTATTACACCTCAGTCATTGAATTCAGGTTTTTCATTCAGTCTTGATGGCACAGGCATATAATATCCAACCCCTAGCCATGCGGTGTAGCTTTACAAACATTTGCAAAATAATGGGTCCTTCTAAAGAGCTCACTAAATTCGAGCATGATACTGTAATAGGATACAACCTGTGGAACAAGTTTGCGAGTTATAATATTGGAAAGTGGAAGTGAAGAATTTATAAAGTTTCAGTAGGGTTTCAGAGTATTGAGTCAAAAACTGCAGAATTTCAAATCTTCCCTGACATTAAAGAAGCACTCTTATCAAAATTTGTATCCTATTAACATATTGCAATCATCATGTTATATAGCACTGTGTATTTACAAATGCTCTTTTTGCCTTTCTACCCAGCTAATTTTTCTCTTTTCCATTAGGTCTATGATATCACGTGATTAAAAACTGACTAGTTGAATCGTTCTAAGTTCTAAGTTCTTCAGGAATTATATTTTCCCGGTATAAGTCACTGGAAAAGTCCCTGGTGGGGGGAGAAGCAAAGGAGGTGGGTCTGGAATTGAAGGGGGAAATGATAACTGTAGGGACAAGAGACTTCCTGTTTTTATATAGAGCAGAGAAAAGACAAGAATTAGCTGGGTAGAAGGGCAAAATGAGCAATTGTAAGTACACCGTGCTGTATAATATGATGACTGCAATATATTAAGAGGATAAAAACTTTGGTGGGAGGAGGAGTGCTTCTTTAACAACACAAAAATTGTGCACTGGGACTTCATGGAATGAGTTTGTATGGCTAAGCAGCTGCATGAAAGCTTTACATCACCAAGCACAATGGCAAGCATTGGATGGAGTGGTCACAATTGCAAGGTAATTAATTGTTCTATGAAGTTTAGCTGTGTGTGCTCCCTAATTCTTTTGGCCTTTGGCACCTTTTGCAGAGCCGTTCCTATGCGCACTCGTTCATGCTAATCTTGAGGTTTAAATGGACCTTAACACTGTGAGAGGAAGAAACTAACTTTGTATTATTTGTGTTTTAATATAAATCAATTTAGTGAATAGCCTATGGCTTAATGCAATGCTTGGGAATTTTCGCAAACAATGGAGACATTTTGTACTTTGTCCTGAGATAGTTACCTTGAACTTGTGTTCAAATTTCTGGAAGTATGCTTACATTTATTTTTTATAATTTATTTCTCACTAATCGACAAAAGAATGTTTTTTGTAAGTGCCTCACAACATAATGTCATTGTATCCAACATGCTAACATTTTTGTCATACATTGGATATTTTATGACATAAACATAAACTTCTTTTCTAAATAGCCAGATACTTTTTTCATGCCTTGTTACAATCAGCTAATGTCTATGCTTTATTCTCAAACTCTACGGCATTTTAGAAAAAGCAGAGTATAAAATTAAGACAGAGTTAAAAGTCAAGAAGATGGTGCCCCAGCATCTTCTCCTAACCTCGTTAGCATGATTGACTGGTTTCTCCCTATATCCAAACAGATAAGCTTTTGTTAATCATTCCAAACTGGATGGGATGAGCTTAGGATGTTGTGTCCCTTTGACTCTTCTCATTGTTACCACGTCATTTTCAACCTGTATTTTTCCAGAAATGCCACAGCAGTATGTAATGGGGCCATGTCAGTGGTTGCTTGACAGTTCTAAAATGGCTACTACAGATTGACCAATCCACTTTAGTGATGATCGAGTATACTCATTGCTTGGGTGTCCCCGAGCGTGCTCGGGTGTTCTCCGTGTATTTTGGCGTGCTCGGAGATTTAGTGTTTGTCGACACAGGTGCATGATTTGTGGCTGCTAGCCAGTTTGAATACATGTGAGGAATGCCTGTTTGTTAGGGAATCCCCACATGTATTCAGGCTGTCTAGCAGCCGTAAATCATGCAGCTGCGTTGACAGAAACGAAATCTCCGAGCACACCAAAATACTCGGAGATTACCCGAGCACGCTCCGGAAAACTCGAGCAACAATGCTAATTGCTCATCACTACTCCACTTACAAGATTCCAGGGGTTAATTTGTCTTTCACATGGGGCCATGAAAAAAAGCTGGCAAAAGTGGTTCAGGCTGGCAAAAATAATCAGAAAGCTGAGTTAGGAGCAGAGGGACAGAAAAAGTATAAAATCATAAGATGCAAGGACAGTGAATAAAACAAGAAATAAATAGACTACACAGGATCTGAACAGACAACACTAAACCAGAGGAACACAAGATTATATCTGGCAGTTTCTAGCAGTAAGCTGGAAGCGTCAGTAAGGTGTGGTGCTTTCCAATTGGCTAGAGCTGATAACGCCTGAAGGACAGCACACACACCTATACTGTAGGTCCCAGCCATGCTAAGCTTAGTGGCTGCACATAACCTGTGCCATCCAGAGCCTATGATTCCGTCTTTTCTATCACCAGACAGAATGAATACGGCAGTGCCTGGCGACAGGAGCAGACGTCACAGGAGCAGGTCCTGGTGGAGATGTGACACAGTGGTTAGGACAAGTTCACTTTAAGCTTAAGTTTGGTGACAAAAAAAAGAGAAAACTTATTTAAATAATTCATTTAAGAAAAAAATTAATACATGTACATGCATTGGTAAAGAAATGTTTTGTTCTGTGTGTGCCATTATTCTGAATGTCCTTGCCATAATATGATCATTCTTACTCCTTGACAAAAATTCCTTGCTCAGCCTCTCACATATTAGTCTCTGAAGGTATTGCTCCTAATTTACAGCACAAAGATAAATGGGAGCCATAATGCCACGTTTACTACCCATCAGCATTTTTACAGTGTCGTTGGCAATTAATTTAATTAAAAAAATCCTGTCCTGGGTAGAAAGCTATTTCATATTTCACTGGTTTAACAACATGGCCCCATCTGCATGCAGAGTGAGAGATGGCTGATTTATCTGCATGTTAGCGTCGGTAATGGACACTTGGGAATGCGGCTTGTAACTGTGGCTCATGACGGGACTTGCTCACTGCAGACTTCTGGCAAAAATACACTCAGACTTGCTCTTCTAAATGAGACTCCTATTAACACCAGGTAAGTTTGTTAAGATGTGGGTATGCTGGGAGCTTGACACCATAACACACATGAGACTTGGTCGTAGACACAGTGCTGCTATTACCGCCAGTAAGCCATATTACTATGCTTGTAAATGTGTTGCTTGATGCTGGTATACTCTTTAGACCCTGCTGGAAACACGTATCAGTTAGACTCCAATAATATCTATTGGCTGATTACACTATGTGGTCTCATTAGTCCAGCTTCATAGATCAATCTTATGGATCATTTCCAGGTAGAATTTATATTACAGAATCTTTCAAGAAAACTTGTCATTATTCCTAGTATGAAGGAAAGAATACTGGAACACTAAAGATGGTGGAAATTGATTCATAATATCCAGTCCAGTGAACACACCCGTAATCTGTTGCCAACGGACAGGAGCCCCGCGAACCACATCTTACCGGATGCATTTCCAGCCCCTCTTTGGATTAGCCGGCCTGGTGAGATGTTGTTGTTGCAGTGTGATGTATATTTGAAGTCACACTTGGCCAGCTAAATAAAATAAGAGCCGTGTACTGCTGGTGTATCCGTTGGACCAGGTCCTGCGAATTGATTGGCACCATCTCTATGGAACAACTTGCAAAAAAAACTGTGATGTGACAATCCAGGTATAATTGTTGAATATTTGTGAATACATTAACAATTGCCATTCCTCTTTTCCAATGGGTCTATACAAAGTCTACCACTGTTAGCACTGATCGGACAATGTGTTGGAACAAACCTCCAAATGGTAACACTAAGTTGTCAATGTATTCATAATTTTTAAAGAGAGAGACACCACAAAATAGATTTCCTGCAAAATATAATCCAAAATCATTAAAGTGAATCTGTCAGTAGTTTCAACCCTTCTATGCCGTCTATATGGGCCTGCAGGTCAAAGGAAACTGAAGAAAAGTGATACCTTGAAATCAGTGATTCGATGTTTTATTCCACAAAAATCCACTTTTTTCATATATGCAAATGAGATGTTAAGTACTATGGACAGGACACTAATCTGCATGAGAATCTGTCACCAATAATAGGGGGAGTTTCAGTGTGATGTGTAATGGCCGCTCTCCAGTCTCCTGATCTCACAGCAGAGCTGTGTGTGACTATAACTGACACATCTGCAGGTTCCTCTCATCTTCAGCTTCCATCTCCCATGCAGACAGGGTTGCAATATTGTTCCAGTATAGCTGAGCTGTAGAGCTGCAGCTGCTAACATGTTTGTTATGAGACAGAGTCAGTTCTACTTTGTTGTGTTAGTTACTTGTCTCACAATAGTAATGCCTCCTTTAATTAAAAATAAGCTTTGGATGCAAATTCTCATGCAGATCAATGTTGGGCCCATAGTCTGTGAACACATCATTTACATATATGAAAAACGTGGATTTCTTTGTAATAAGACATTGGATCACAGATGACAAGGAATCACTTTATTCAGTTTTCTATGTTCTTTATGCTCATATGGTTTGAGAGGGCTGAATCTACTGACAGAATCCCTTTAAAAGGCATCATACAGTAGGATCAACCCTCCTAAGCCATCTATATGGGCATGTAGGGAATTGAAAGTTAAAGGGAATCTATCAGCAGGTTTTTGCTATGCAATCTGAAGACAGCATTAGGTAGGGGTTAAAACACAGATTCCAGCAATGCCCCTCTTACCAAACTCCGTGCATTTGTTTGTAATGATGGTTTTAGCTCCAGGAACTTATAATTGATGGGAAAAAGCAACCCAATGCCTGCTGGTCTGACTCCGCCCCCTTCTGTGATAAGCACCTCACCATCTATAACCATTGTATATTGAGAGCCTGGTGCGGGCAGGATTAGCTTCCTCAGCTCTGCTGTATTGCTGAGTCTCAAAAATTGTGATTGTGTCAGAACCCAGTAAACTAAGTTATACGTTGTTAGATTCAGCTTCTCTTTCTCTATATCATGCTGCTGTCAGAAGAGGTAGCAAAAGTCTGCTGACAGTTTCCCTTTAAATAAAATGATACCAAAATATTGTCAATCCAATGGCTTATTCCAGAGAAATCAATGTTTTTTTAAATATGAAAATGAGCTGTTAAGATGTATGGGCCAGACACAGATCTCCCATAGAATCTGAATCTGGAGCTTATTTTAAATTAATAGGGTGCATTCCTAGTGTGAGGCATGTAAGTCAGGAGAGCAGACCGTCAGTCATTATATGTCTCACATTTATAACTCACCCTTTCATTTAAAATAAGCTCTGTAGGCAGATTCTCAGGGAGATATATTTCTGGCCCATAGATCTTAATAGCTTATTTATTTCATTCATTGATTCGCAGATATCAAGGTATCATTTTATCCAGGACTCGCATAGGGCATTAGGGGGAGCTTAGGGATAGGCACAGGTTGGTGTCAGCAGGTGTCCAATCACCCTCTCCCTACCATTAGGGCCTTCTTCTCCCTTTATCATTCCATTGCATGTACTGTATATGTTGTGCTGTCCGCTAGAATATCCATGTCAGTTCGTGACAATGGAGCTGTGTTCTCTGAACGAGGCTCCATAGACTGGAGGAAGATGGGGATCATCGTGGGACTTCCATTTGGATTATGCTGTATTACCCCTGTAGATTATTATTTTTTTTTTTTATAAATGGGGGAAAGGGAATTTGTCATGCAATGCTTTTTACTAATAAAGAACTTTTGTGTGTGTGTGTGTGTTTCTTTCTTTTGGCTACGGGGTTTGTTATTTTTGTGTCTGACAGATGCCTCTCCATTACTAACCCCTGAGCTTCAAGTCAGTGGAACTCACAGAGCTGACATCAACCCTAATCCCATTACCCCAATTGCAAATGCACCAGGGCAATAGAGAAGAGCTGAGGCTAAGCACCAGAATTGGCACATCTAACGGATGCTCAATTTCTGGGGCGGCTGAGGTTTGATCTTATTAGGTTGGGAAAGGGTCAATATTCATGGCCCTTTCTAGCCTATTATTATCAGCCTGCAGCTGTCTGTTTTTCCTTAGCTGGTTATTAAAACTAGGGGGACCCCGGAACATTTTCTTTTTTGCTCCCCCTGGTCAATCTCAGTCATACTATTACTTGACATTTCTGTGATAGGTCTGGAAGTGCCCACAGCCTTACAACTTGGTGATTGGCTGCACTGCAACCTTTCAACAAGCTTTAGTAGGCTGTCAAAACCAAACAGTAACATGGACGTACTTGTTGGTTCATCCTTACTTGAAAGTAAAACCATATCTTATGATGAAATGTAATATCTTTCAACAAATAAAATGTCAACATATTTTTCATTTTCTTTATATTCAGAGGATGCCTATTTAGGAATTGTAATGAGTTTTTATATTTCCATAGACTGTGTTATGAAATATTTGTATAGTAACTAAATGCTTTTTTATGATTACTTATTTGGATCGTTTCTTTGACCCTTGATTCTCACATAGGAATGCACATTGAATAGACAAATACTACTTTTGAACTTGACTGATTCTCATTGACACATGATGAATACAAAGATTTTGCAAGCTTTAGCACTAATATAAGGCAAAACTATTTTCTTAGTATTATTAATATTAAGCATCTGAATAATTCAAACCTTGACTTGAGGAATATATCATATTAAGGGTATGCAGACTTTTGGCTTCTTCATTTTTTACTTTAGCTATGGTAAGTAGTACTGTATTTTTTTAAGACCAGGACCACAGCTTATATGCTGTATGTGTCTTTGCTGCCATATTCATGTTGCTATTTCTTCTGCTAGTATTATTCATAATATTGTGATTTGTATCATGTGCAAAAATGTCATTAAAATGGTCTAATAAAACATTGCAAAGACAAATGTGTTCATAAGTTGTCTTCACCTTGCACTTCCGCTGTTTTTTCATTGCCCCCTTTAACTCATTAAATTAATGGTTGCGGCAGAGAAGCTGTGAAACTATATGAGACATCATGTTTTACACAAACACATGATGGCATTTTCTCCTTCATAGATCCAGTATTGAGACCCACATACGCTCTTTAATAAGCCAACAGTATACATCTCTATAATTTACGCTGCTTATTTTTCTCACTTCATAGGAAGTCAGTAGTTGTGTGAAAGTTGCAAAACACAAGCTATTTGTGACACGGCTGTTAACTGAATAAGTAGACTTATTAATATGAAGGTTTTTAAATACAACTCCCAAAAGAAAATAGGATTTACCAATATTGCATCTAAAATCCTACAGTATGTAAGATCAAGATTAGAGTGTCTAAAAAGATAGATAATATGCCGCGATCCCAACGTATTGTCACCCCTTTAAAAATCACTTGTGAGGCCACATCTAGAATATGGTATCCAGTTTTTGACTACACATTTTAAAAAATGGCATTCGAAAGGGTCAATTCAAAGGCGGGCAACTAGATTATTACAAAGGATGGAAGGCCTCTTATATGATAAGAGGTTGGAAAAATTGGGCTACTTTAGCTTAGAAAAAAGACATCTCAGAGGGGATCTCATTTACATGTATAAATATACTGGATGGAGGCCTGATGCTATCGCATCAGAAGGGCACAAATGTCACGATGGGGGCAGGCTTTGCAGCGTTGAGAATCTCTCCCTCTCATGTGCTCACGCACCTATTCACTCTCTCTTTCCTCATGTGCTTGCTTCTGTCTGTGCTCTCTTCTTTGACCTGTCTTCCCCATGTGCTATCCCCTTTGTCTGCTGCTTCTATCCTGCCTGTGCTCTGTTCTCCCCTCATGTGCTGTCTCATTTGAGCTGTCTCACCCCTGTGCACTCTCTCTCTCTCCCATCTGCTGTCTTCTCTTCTCATGTCATAAGTTCATTTTAAAAATTGTCTGTGTCTGACTGTGTACACAACATACCACAGCTCCAGGGCAGGGGAGGAAGCAAAAGACAATACTGACATTAGAGCAGGAGATCACAGAGGATACATTTTGTGAGGTAAAATATTGCTTAAAAACAGTCAGTGAAATATTTTGCCTCACAAAATGAATCCTCTGTGATCCCCTGCTGTAATGTCTGTATTATCTTTTGCTTCCTCCCCTGCTCAGGAGATGTGGTATGCTCCATACACGGTCACACACAGACAATTTTTAAAATGAACTTTCATTCGTGGGAAAACTCCTTTAATGTGACCGGCTTCCTCTTCCTGTAGAAACATCGCGCATCTGCCACCGGGATCAGACGAATGATTCACTGCACCTGCGTGGAATTCGTGCAGGCGCAGTAAATCAGACCGCCACCATCTTTGTGCAGACAGATAGCGGCGGTCACATTAAAACTGCACATGCGCTCCTCCTGTACAAAAGATGGCAGCAGTCAGTGAATCATTCGGCTGATCCCAATGGCGGGGTGTTTGCGATGATGCTCCGCTGGTGGTACTTCGCAAGAGGCTGTGTACGGCATATACAGTGTGTGTGTGTAGTGCGTACGGCATATACAGAGTGTGTGTGTGGTGCATTCGGAGTATACAGTGTGAGTGTGGTGCGTACGGCATGTACACTGTGTGTTTGTGTGTGTGGTGCGTACGGCGTATACAGTGTGTGTGTGTGGTGCGATAGTGTTTTCCGCTGGTGGTACCACCAGCAGTTTCCATATTGAGACACCTATCGCTGTCCCAATATGGTGATCGGTGAACTTCCAGTGGTTGGAATTCTGGGAACTGGACACATCTGGACAGAACAGGATGTGAAGACATTACAAGGTAAGTATATATTAGATGTGTGATAAGTACAAAGAACTGGTTATTGCTTATTCCTTCCAAGGACCATACTAAGGACCAGGGGGCACTCATTACGGGTGGAAGAAAGGCGATTCCAACAGCTAAATAGGAAAGGGCTCTTTAAAGTTAAGGGTACTTCACACATAGCGAGATTGCTAGCGATCTCACTACATGTGACATGCAGCAGCGACCGGCCCCCCTGCTGGATATCGTGGATCGTGCAAGAATGTCTTGGGCCATTTTTTTGTCGTCGGTGTCCCGCTGGCAAGCATGCATCGCTGTGTTTGATCGCTGGATCGTTGCTGCGTCGCTGAAGAGATCTGCCTGTTTGGCAGCTTACTAGTGATTATTTAGCGACGCATCAGCGATCCCTACCAGGTCGTATCGTTGTCGGGATGGCTGGTGCGTCGTTAAGTGAAACAGGACCCTTAGAGCAGACTGTGGAATGCCAACTAAAGGAGGTAGTAATGGCAGATACTGTAACAGCTTTTAAAAAAGGGCTGGACAATTTCATTAGCACACATAACATAGGGAGTTATAGTTTATTTAGTGACAAAATGTACAATTGGTGGTGAAAGGTTGAACTTGTTGGTCCCAGGTCTTTTTTCAACCTATGTAACTATATATATTTACATGGTTGTGACCTGATTTGCCTGATTTATCTTGCTATAGCCTGTAAACCAACAACCAGAATATCACCACATTAAAGCACTGTTTTTTTTCAGTATATTGAATTAAAAGATTAAAAGGTTGTATACATGAATATGAGGATTTTCCCATTAAAATAAAATCAGGGTTTTTAAAGGTGAAATTGTTATTTTAAAAATATTAAAGAAAATAGGACAGCCATCATTTCAGCCTAAAAGTGTAAAATGGCTTAGCTGATCTACCAGTGTCTACAGGTGTAAGGTCCTAAAGATAACCAAAAACCATATAAAGGAAGTCTTCTACTCTCTCTAAAGAAAGAGCTCTAGGCCAGAGCTATCATTGAAAGGTGTTGGCTTTTATAGTCAAAAATGTTGGTCTCAGCTTGGTGATGGTCATAGTTTTTTCTATCTTTTCTTTGAGTACTATTGACAGCTAAAGAAATCAAGAAGTAGGGGGTGTGTTTAATCCCTGATCTACCCAACATTATAGAACCTGACATCAGTCAGAATTGTATTTCTTTCTTATAGCTATTTCTCCTGGGGTTGAACTGGCAAACCGGATTCCTATTTGGCTGGGCCCTTGACTGCAGTATGTCCTGCAATGGCCCAGATGGCAACCTGCTCTGGAAGATGTTAATATATTGGATGATTTTCAACACGGACAATCCAGGCAGCTCCGCCACAAGTCTAATAACAAATGGTCACACTATAATTATTACTGTAATGATGTGGCTAAGTCCTGTACATTTTTCTGCCTCTCCTTGTTGGTGATAAATCCCCTATGACGTTACTTACATAAATGTGATAAATATTATTTATTTTTAGATGCAGACATTCAGTAAGTTCTAATAGATGACTTTATGTTTCCAGGAACAAACAGCTGCTAGTACTGTCAGCATCTCCTGTCTTTATTACCGATATTGTTTGTAAAATGATTGGTCCATTTAAAAGTTTTATATCAATTTTAGACACTAGTTTTATACAATTTTTTATTCTTAATTTTTAAAATATAGGTGTATATGTTTTATTGATCTTACTAGAAATTTCACTGTAGATGAAAATTACTAGGAAATATAAAAGGAGCATCGTGTTACAGACTCATTCTGAAACTATTTAGTAGTTTAACCAAATTGTCCAGATTAGAAAGCTCACAGTGACGAGCGTCAGCTTACGCTGAGTCGTTTTCCTTTTTAGAGTGGACCCTCTGGGCCGTGGCACCCACCCACCTAGGGCGAGCAGACCTAGTGAGAAACCACCCCCTATACAGGGAGTGTCAGGGGCAAGACCAAGGGGGAGAACCACCACAGCAGCTGGACCAGACGGCCGGCTCAAGGGGACACTATTGAGTGTCTGGCAACAGGACGGACAGGATGCGAAACATAAAGCGAAGTCACAGGGTTTCTTCAGCAAACATGGTTACACACTTTATTCAGGTGCAAGGCATAAACAGGGAATCAGGTGCAGGGCACAAATGGTGAAACACGGTAAGGTGCGTGCAAGGGCATGCCAAATGTTCCAGACATAACACTTGCAGAAAACATACAAGGGTCCAGGGCAGGGTACGTGTTAGGGGTCCCACCAGATTTCCTAGGAAGGATGCATGCTAAGACACGCTAGAGTCCAAGATAAGGAGCGTGCTAGGAGACACGCCAGAGTCCAAGGCAGAGTGCGTGCTAGAAGGCACGCCAAGGTCCAAGGCAGGGTGCGATGGCATCAGACTCCGGACATCTAGCAACGACCGACAGGATCCAGGCATCAGGCTGCGGACATCAGCTCCGGACATCAGGCCACAGTCATCTGGTTCCGGACCTCTGGCAGCGGTCGGCACTGGCAGTCTTCAGGAATCCGGCAGGCAAACCAGGAAACGAGGCAGGGTGCATGCTAGGAGACACGCCAGGGTCAGATTCAAGGATGGAGGCCTGCACGTGCAGAGGGCATGTCAGGGACAGGTACAATCATGCAAACAAGGTGCGTGAATAGAGACATGCCAAGGTCAGAGTTCAAGGCAGAGTCCTGCGCATGCAGAGAGGCATGCCAGGTTCGAGGCAGAGTCCTGCGCGTGCAGAGAGGCACGCCAGGGTCAAGGTTCGAGGCAGAGTCCTATGCGTGCAGAGAGGCACTCCAAGGTCAGGCGAGGCAGAGGCCTGCACGTGCAGAAAGGCACGCCAGGATCAGGCGAGGCAAAGTCCTGAGCGTGCAGAGAGACACGCTAGGGTCAGATTCAAGGATGGAGGCCTGCACGTGCAGAGGGCACGCCAGGGACAGGTACAATCATGCAAACAAGGTGCGTGAATAGAGACACGCCAAGGTCAGAGTTCAAGGCAGAGTCCTGCGCATGCAGAGAGGCATGCCAGGTTCGAGGCAGAGTCCTGCGCGTGCAGAGAGGCACGCCAGGGTCAAGGTTCGAGGCAGAGTCCTACGCGTGCAGAGAGACACTCCAGGGTCAGGCGAGGCAGAGGCCTGCGCGTGCAGAAAGGCACACCAGGATCAGGCGAGGCAAAGTCCTGAGTGTGCAGAGAGACACGCTAGGGTCAGATTCAAGGATGGAGGCCTGCACGTGCAGAGGGCACGCCAGGGACAGGTACAATCATGCAAACAAGGTGCGTGAATAGAGACACGCCAAGGTCAGAGTTCAAGGCAGAGTCCTGCGCATGCAGAGAGGCATGCCAGGGTCAGGTTCGAGGCAGAGTCCTGCGCGTGTAGAGAGCATGCCAGTATCAGGCGAGGCAAAGTCGTTTGCATGCAGAGAGACACGCCAGGGTCAGGCAAGGCAAAGTCCTGCGCGTGCAGAGAGGCACGCCAGGGTCAGGGTTAGGACCTGTGTGTGCAAGAGGGCAAGACAGGGTACATGGTAAGACCTGCGCGTACTTTTACAGGAGCACGGGGAGGTATGCCAAGGAGCAGGCGAGGGCCGGCGCGTGCTTTAGAGAGCACGTAGAGCGCAGTGCAGAAACAGCGTGAGGTGCAAGGGAGAACAGAGAGCATGGCTGGGGCACTGGCTAGCTGATCAGGCTGCGGCACTGACAGATGGGCAAGACTCCAGCAAACCTGGCTGAGGCATGGCAGGCGACACAGCTGTCACTGACCGACGAGCACGGCTGAGGCACAAGCAGGTGGGCACGGCTAGGGCGGGCACGGCTGAGGCACAAACAGGAGGCTAGGAAGGCCAGGCACATGCAAAGAGCACACGAAGCAACAAGGCAAAGCAAGACGAGAAAGAAGACAGCGCTTAGGCAGAGTACGGAACCAGGAATGGAAGCATAGGCAGAAACACGGAATCAGGTCAGAGCAAGAACAGAGCTAGCAGCAGAGCGTAGGCCGAAGCCCAGAGCCGGGCGAAGGCAGAGCCTTGGGACTAGACATGGAAAAGAGCACCAAAAGAAAGAGAGGAGGAATGGTGCATGTGCCAGGGAGCACTACAGAGCACCATAGGAGAGAGCGAGGCAGAGCAAGCAGACAGAGACCATAGGGAGGAACAATGCAGAGCAAGGCAAGGTACGGAATAAGGAATGGAAGCTAGACTGAAGCACAGAATGGAATCAGAGCAAGGAAGGACTACAAGGCAAAGCAGAACAGAGACAAAACATGGCACGAAGGAAAAACATAAGACAAGGCACCGGACAAGAGATGGAGCACGAGCACGGAGAGTGTGCAGAGACACACGACAGGGCAGAGTGCAAGGGCACAGAATAGAGGGAGCGACCCAGCAGACCAAGCAGCCATGCAGGGAAGCAACACAATACTCAGGCCCTGAGCATAGTTAGGGGCGGTCTGATATAGGGCATTAGCACCTCCACTTCCGGGTCAGGACCAGTCGAGAACTTCCAGTCCAGATCCTCCAGGATCACAGACAACAGTCACATGACCAGGGATTCCAGATATGCAGAGATGATTGCAGAACCAGACAATGCTGGAGCCTAGGAAAGGTCACATGATCAGGGGTTAAAGAAATGCAGAGATGATTGCAGAACCAGACAATGCTGGACCCTAGGAAAGGTCACATGATCAGGGCTTTAAGACATGCAGAGATGATTGCAGAACCAGACAATGCTGGAACCCAGGAAAGGTCACATGATCAGGGGTTTCAGACATGCAGAGATGATCACAGAAGGCAGAGCAGAAACGCAGACATCTTGCAGCCCAACAGTCACGAGGTGAGTGTGCACACTGCTCTAGGGAACATGCAGGATAAAAGACATGAGATGCACGTGCACACCGCTTCAGGGGTCATGAGGCAAAACAGACATGGCGGACATAACAGACATAGCGAGCATGACACTCACTTTTAAATGTCCTCTTTGAGACTGAGTCAATAAACAAAGGCTCTAAATGTAGGACCCTTGTCTGCTACCCATACATACAGTTGTGCTCAAAAATTTACATACCCAGGCAGAAATTTTTGCTTTCTTTGCCTTTTTTTCAGAGAATATGAATAATAACACTAAAAATTTTTCTCCACTCATGGTTAGTGGTTGGGTGAAGCCATTTATTGTCAAACTACTGTGTTTTCTCTTTTTAAATTATAATGACAACCCAAAACATCCAAATGACCATGATCAAAAGTTCACATACCCCATTTCTTAATACCGTGTATTGCCCCCTCTAACATCAATGACAGCTTGAAATCTTTTGTTGTAGTTGTGGATGAGGTTCTTTATTTTCTCAGATGGTAAAGCTTCCCACCCTTCTTGACAAAAGGTTGTCTAGCATGAACTGCATGCTTCAGATCTCCCCAGAATGGCTCAGTGATATTGAGGTCAGGAGACTGAGGTGGCCACTCCAGAACCTTCACTTTGTTCTGCTGTAGCCAATGACAGGTCGATTTGGTCTTGTGTTTTCATTTGTTGTCATGTTGGAATGTCCAAGTACATCTCATGCGCATCTTCCAGGCTGATGACTGCAAATTTGTCTCCAGTATTTGCTGATAACGTGCTGCATTCATCTTTCCTTCAACTTCATCCATGTTTCTTGTGCCTTTGTAGCTCACTCATCCCCAAAACATCAGTGATTCACCTCCGTGCTTTTCAGTAGGAATGGTGTTCTTTCATAATAGGCCCCGTTGACCTCTCTCCAAATGTAACATTTATGGTTGTGGCCAAAAACTTCAATTTTGGTATCATCACTCCCAATTACCTTATTCCAGAAATTTTGAGGCTTGTCTCTTCTGTGCTGTTTTGCGTATTGTAGGGGAGATACGTGGTGGCATTTGGGCAGTAATAGCTTTCTTCTGGCAACTCGACCATGCAACCCATTTTTCTTCAAGTGCCTCCTTATTGTACATCTTGAAACAGCCACACTGCTAGTTTTCAGAGAGTCCAGAATTTCAGCTGATGTTATCATGAAACATCAGTGGCTGGATGAAAGATACAAGAGCCTGTCTGGATCCCAGAAACTCACTCAGCTTTTATGCACACACACTGATTACAAGCAAACAGGTCACAGGTGAGGATGTTACCTTTAGTAGCTATTCAAACCCATTTGTGTCAACTTCTGTGCATGTAACCAGGCCAAAATCACCAGGGTATGTGAACTTTTTATCAGGGTCATTTAGATGTTTTGGGTTGTCATTATGATTTAAAAAGAGAAAACACAGTAGTTTGACAATAAATGGCTTCACCCAATGGTGAATGGTGTTATCACTCATATTCTCTGAACAAGACCAAAAAAGCAAAAATTCTGCCGGGGTATGTAGGCTTTTGAGCACAACTGTAGGCTACGTTCACATGTTCAGTATCTGGTTATTATTTTTCCTCAGTATTTGTAAACCAAAACCAGGAGTGGGTGATAAATGCAGAAGTGGTGACGTGTTTCTATTATACTTTTCCTCTCTTCAGCTAGGTTCACATTGTGTTAATGCAGTCTGTTCAACGCATAGCGTTGACAGACTGCGTTAACGCTACTCACTGCCGTGATTGCGTTATGCGATCCCGCTAGCACAGATGCTTCATCTGCACTAGCAGTGACGGACCCTCAGACGCTGCAGACTGCAGAATAACGGCTCATCGCTATTGCATGCCGATTATGACATGCGTCAGCAATGCGCTCGTCAATAGCAGTCTATGGATGCGATAACGCATTCATTACATAGCGTTAATGCAGCTATGTAACGGATGTGTTAAACGCACCCCTTTAGCGCAATGTGAACCCAGCCTTCCTCTTCTGGTTTTGGATTAAACATATTGAGGTAAAATACTGACCAAATACTGAAAATGTGAACAGGGCCTAAAGAATGACTACAAAAAGAATGTAATGCTTTGGCGAACTTATCACAAACCTTTATTACAACAGTCTTCTGATGCAAATTGTCATATTTAATTCTTACAGCTGTGGTGATGCAACTAAGCACTTGCTGCCAGGTGCCCCCCAAAATTACGGTTGATCACTGGACTTACTATCATAGATTGATGTTTTAGTTGCCAATATCGTATCCAATATTGGTAACAACAAGAAGCATGTAATAGTTTCATTAAAAATTATAAACTTTATTTGAACAATATTAAAAATGATATATACAAGATAAGGTGAAGTAAAAAGATGGACCAGGAACCAAGGTTGTGCTAAACAGTACATGGACCGGTCAAACATATTGATAACATGTATATGCAATATAAAACCAGGGGGGTAGATATAAATTAGTTTCTGCTGTGCAATGACGTGCTTACCAAATACTGTGACTTCCCACCCACCCTGAATGCAGAGTGTGCTTTATAAGCGACAGGTAAATCCCAGTGTCAATTAAAGGCCGTTAATCAACATGCTCATGGTACCATAACCCACAATTGGGTATATACTTCACTGCCAAATAAGAGCCAAACTAAAGGAACAATACCTGTCCCTTAAGGCGCTGTCTCTACACAAATGATGGAGTCCCTCTGTTTCGCTTCGCTTCGCCTCCCGAAGATTTCATGTAGGTTATTTGAACGTATATATGATTTTTAATGTGTCCTATGATGTGCGCATGTTTTTAACTTTATATCACTGTTGCTATTATATTCAATAAAGATATATATTTTAATTATATAGTATTGCCTGGAATTTCATAGTTTTCCATAGTTTTTGGTATTTTATATGTGTGTATGTACGGTATATGTATGTACGGTATATGTGTGTATGTATTTACGGTATATGTATGTGTATCTGTGTGTATGTACGATATATGCAGTTATGGTATATGTGTATGTATGGTATATGTACATACGGTATATGTATGTACTGTATATGTGTGTATGTATGTACAGTATATGTTTGTGTATCTGTGTGTGTATGTACGGTATATGTGTTACGGACTGGTGGAACGCACCAAATAAAGATGAAATAGTACAAGGGGTGCGTTTGCAGCCCGGGCCCACCGTGCAGAGGTGACCAACTGCTGCTAAGCAATGAGAGGAAGGCGTGTAGGAGAAAAGCCGGACACCGGTAGGTAACCCCTGACCCGGTGCTAGCAGGCACGAACTCCATTGCTTCACATAGCACATGCCAGCCGGCGAACAACCGCAACCTGTTTATGTCACAGGTCACGGTAGTGTGAACCACTGCTTATGACGGGTGCAATGTCCACCCTGACGGATGCAACTAACCAGCCTAACAACGGTGCTGGAAAGCACACACACGGCGCACGGCGTTACTGTGGCAGACGCTGCGGTAGCAGTATCGAGGAGGCCAGTACTGGCCTAGGCGCTGAAGGTAGATGAGGATAACACTGCGGCGCTGTACAGTGTCCGAGCTATTGAGCTGACTCCAATTCCTAACCCTAACTCATGCATAATATACAAGGAGGGGGAATAATAATGCATCAGTCACCAGGCTCATTCATCCATCATCATGCATACACTAAGTACTATAGCCTCAGAGTCTATCATAGCGCATGGATGGGCAGCCATGCGAACCTTTTATAGCCATGCCCTTCCGGGACCTTCTTGATCCTCCAGATGGACCAATCAGAACTGGAGAAGGACCTGAGCATGTGACTCGCGATCCCCAGTGGGAGATTGTCTCATGAGCATGCTCAGTGGACAGAAGGAAGGACTTAGACTCTGGAGTCTTTTGCTGCTGGCCAGGCTGCATTGCCATAATTGGACCAGAGGTGGCAGCAGCAACCGAACCCACAATGCTGGTGTGGGCAGAACGCCGGGATTGTGGAGTCTGCTGAGCAGGCTCCACTGTGACTGGAGGGGAATGGGAGACCGTTAATGGCAAGGCTCGGGATTCCCGCTGTGCAGCGCCCGGAAGCCGATGCCTAACAATATGTATGTACGGTATATGTATGTACGGTATATGTGTGGATGTATGTACGGTATATGTATGTGTTTCTGTGTGTATGTACGGTATATGTGTGTATGTATGTACGGTGTATGTACGATATATGTACATATGGTGTGAGTATGTACAGTATATGTATGTACGGGATGTGTATGTGTATCTGTGTGTATGTACGGTATTTGTATATGTATGTACGGTATATGTATCTGTGTATGTACATTATATGTTTGTATGGTTTATGCCAGTGTGTATGTATGGAATGTGGAGAGCAGATATCAGATGATACAGAAACCATACATACAATATAATATATATACATAGTCGGGCTCTGCCGGTTCCAGCAGTTATCACATAACTACGAGGAGGCGCTTTGTACACATCCCATCATGTGCCAACTAGCATGTCAGCGACATCTGCAGTGTTGTATTCACTGACAGCCGACAATTGTTGTCATCTGACTGCAAGTATGACTGCACTGGAGCCAACAGAACTGAATGCTAACAGATGTAAGTATATATATATGCACACAGTATTGGTCAAAAAAATAAAGGGAAAGGGAGCACTATTCCATTTGCATCAGGATGTTTGTGTTCCCTTTATTTTTTTGAGCAGTATATGTGTGTATGTGTGTATCAGTGTATGTGTGTATGTGTGTATGCATGTGTGTATCAGCCACACCCACTCCACATGTCAGCAGACAGTATCACACAGGATAGGATTAGATACACAGCTCAGCAGACAGTGTCACACAGGATATGATTAGATATACAGCTCAGCAGAAAGTAACACACAGGATAGGATTAGATACACAGCTCAGCACACAGTCACACAGGATAGGATTAGATATACAGCTCAGCAGACAGTGTCGCGCAGTATAGGATTAGATACACGGCTCAGCAGACAGTATCACACATGAGAGGATTAGATACACAGGTCAGCAGACTGTATCACACATAATAGGATTAGATACATGGCTCAGTAGACAGTAACACACAGGAGAGGATTAGATACACGGCTCAACAACACACAGGAGAGGATTAGATACACGGCTCAACAGACAGCCTCTCACAGGATAGGATTAGATACACAGCTCAGCAGACTGTATCACACATAATAGGATTAGATACATGTAAGTATATATATATATATATATATATATATGCACACAGACACAGTATTGGTCAAAAAAATAAAGGGAACACTATTCCATTTGCATCAGGATGTTTGTGTTCCCTTTATTTTTTTGAGCAGTATATATATATACAGTCATGGCCAAAAGTATTGACACCTCTGCAATTCTGTCAGATAATACTCAGTTTCTTCCTGAAAATGATTGCAAACACAAATTCTTTGGTATTATTATCTTCATTTAATTTGTCTTAAATGAAAAAACACAAAAAAAATTGTCCTAAAGCCAAATTGAATATAATTCCACACCAAACATAAAAAAGAGGGTGGACAAAAGTATTGGCACTGTTCGAAAAATCATGTGATGCTTCTCTAATTTGTGTAATTAACAGCACCTGTAACTTACCTGTGGCACCTAACAGGTGTTGGCAATAATTAAATCACACTTGCAGCCAGTTGACATGGATTAAAGTTGACTCAACCTCTGTCCTGTGTCCTTGTGTGTACCAGATTGAGCATGGAGAAAAGAAAGAAGACCAAATAACTGTCTGAGGACTTGAGAAACCAAGTTGTGAGGAAGCATGAGCAATCTCAAGGCTACAAGTCCATCTCCAAAGACCAGAATGTTCCTGTGTCTACCGTGTGCAGTGTCATCAAGAATTTAAAGCCCATGGCACTGTGGCTAACCTCCCTAGATGTGGACGGAAAAGAAAAATTGACAAGAGATTTCAACGCAAGATTGTGCGGATGTTGGATAAAGAACCTCGACTAACATCCAAACAAGTTCAAGCTGCCCTGCAGTCCGAGGGTACAACAGTGTCAACCCGTACTATCCGTCGGCGTCTGAATGAAAAGGGACTGTATGGTAGGAGACCCAGGAAGACCCCACTTCTTACCACAAGACATAAAAAAGCCAGGCTAGAGTTTGCCAAAACTTACCTGAAAAAGCCTAAAACATTTTGGAAGAATGTTCTCTGGTCAGATGAGACAAAAGTAGAGCTTTTTGGGCAAAGGCATCAACATAGAGTTTACAGGAGAAAAAAAGAGGCATTCAAAGAAAAGAACACGGTCCCTACAGTCAAACATGGCGGAGGTTCCCTGATGTTTTGGGGTTGCTTTGCTGCCTCTGACACTGGACTGCTTGACCATGTGCATGGCATTATGAAGTCTGAAGACTACCAACAAATTTTGCAGCTTAATGTAGGGCCCACTGTGAGAAAGCTGGGTCTCCCTCAGAGGTCATGGGTCTTCCAGCAGGACAATGATCCAAAACACACTTCAAAAAGCACTAGAAAATGGTTTGAGAGAAAGCACTGGAGACTTCTAAGGTGGCCAGCAATGAGTCCAGACCTGAATCCCATAGAACACCTGTGGAGAGATCTAAAAATGGCAATTTGGAGAAGGCACCCTTCAAATATCAGGGACCTGGAGCAGTTTGCCAAAGAAGAATGGTCTAAAATTCCAGCAGAGCATTGTAAGAAACTCATTGATGGTTACTGGAAGCGGTTGGTCGCAGTTATTTTGGCTAAAGGTTGTGCAACCAAGTATTAGGCTGAGGGTACCAATACTTTTGTCTGGCCCATTTTGGGAGTTTTGTGTGATATGATCAATGTTTTGCTTTTTGCTTCATTCTCTTTTGTGTTTTTTCATTTAAGACAAATTAAATGAAGATAATAATACCAAAGAATTTGTGTTTGCAATCATTTTCAGGAAGAAACTGAGTATTATCTGACAGAAATGCAGGGGTGTCAATACTTTTGGCCATGACTGTATATATATATATATATATATATATATATGAGTGTATGTGTGTATGCATGTGTATCAGCCACACCCACTCCACATAGCCCCACCCAATCACTAAGCATCTTTAATTTCACCAGAGCAAGATGAAAGCTGAGCTGTGATTGGTTGCTATGAGCAACAGTTTTCCTTGCAACCAATCACTAAGCATCTTTCATTTCACCAGAGCTAACTAGTGCTGTTTAATGCATGAAAGCTGAGCTGTGATTGGTTGCTATGAGCAACAGTTTTCTCACTCCACAACACTTCAGCAGACACTGACCGGACGGGAGAAATCTAGCATCCCCGGGAACATGAGCTCACAGCCATTGTCTGCCCCTCAGAAAGAAGCAGAGAGCACATGACAGAAATGAATCACCCCCTTGCTCCTCCATTCCAGTGCCCATACACCCATCACACATCCTCCATCCTATATTCCCATAGGCACATCTTCTTGACCACACCAGGTACACTGCCTGTGTTGCCCATAACAATCAATCACTAAGCATCTTTCATTTCACCAGAGCTGTTTAAAAGATGAAAGATGAGCTGTGATTGGTTGCTATGAGCAACAGTCCCATAGCAACCAACCACTAAGCATCTTTCATTTCACAAGAGCTGTTTAAAAGATGAAAGCTGAGCTGTGATTGGTTGCTATGAGCAACACTTTTCCTTGCAGACAATTGTGGTAACTGAGGCCTATTATTCTTATCATTTCAATGGTGTTATCATCCTTCTGTAAAGCTGGAAATAACACAATTTATTACCGTGCTGATACAGACCACCCTCTGATACAGACTGCAGGGGGTGCCCAGGGGACACAGGAAAGGATTAGATACACAGCTCAGCAGCCTGTATCACATAGGATAGGATTAGATACACGGCTCAGCAGTCAGTATCACAAAGGAGAGAATTAGATATACAGCCCAGTAACACAGGAGAGGATTAGATACACAGCTCAGCAGAGAATATCACATAAGATAGGATTAGATACACAGGTCAGCAGACAGTATCACACAGGATAGGATTAGATACACAGCTCAGCAGTCAGTATCACAAAAGAGAGAATTAGATATACAGCCCAGTAACACAGGAGAGGATTAGATACACAGCTCAGCAGAGAATATCACATAAGATAGGATTAGATACACAGCTCAGCAGACAGTATCACACAGGATAGGATTAGATACACGGCTCAGCAGTCAGTATCACAAAGGAGAGAATTAGATATACAGCCCAGTAACACAGGAGAGGATTAGATACACAGCTCAGCAGTCAGCAACACAGGATAGGATTAGATACACAGCCCAATATCACACAGGTTAGAATTAGATATATGGCTCAACAGACTGTATCACACAGAAGAGGATTAGATACACAGCTCAACAGACAGTATCACACCAGATAGGATTGGATACACAGCTCAGCAGCCAGTATCAAACAGGCTAGGATTTGATACACAGGTCACCAGACTGTATCACATAGGATAGGATTAGATACACAGGTCACCAGACTGTATCACACAGGATAGGATTAGATACACAGCTCGGCAGACAGTATCACACAGGATAGGATTAGATACACGGCCCAGCAGTCAGTATCACACAGGAGAGAATTAGATATACAGCCCAGTAACACAGGAGAGGATTAGATACACATCTCAGCAGAGAATATCACATAAGATAGGATTAGATACACAGGTCAGCAGACAGTATCACACAGGATAGGATTAGATACACAGCTCAGCAGTCAGTAACACAGGATAGGATTAGATACATGGCTCAGCTTCAATATCACACAGGAGAGGATTAGATACACAGCTCAACAGACAGTATCACACAGGATAGGATTAGATACACAGCTTAGCAGCCTGTATCACACAGGATAGGATTAGATACACAGGTCAACAGACTGTATCACACAGGATAGGATTAGATACACAGGTCTCCTGACTGTATCACACAGGATAGGATTAGATACATGGTTCAGTAGACTGTATCACACAGGATAGGATTAGATACATGGCCCAGCAGTCAGTATCACACAGAAGAGAATTATATATACAGCCCAGTAACACAGGAGAGGATTAGATACATGGCTCAGCAGACAGTATCACACAGGATAGGATTAGATACACAGCTCAGCAGACAGTATCACACAGGATATGATTAGATATACAGCTCAGCAGAAAGTAACACACAAGATAGGTTTAGATACACAGCTCAGCAGCCTGTATCACACAGGATAGAAGTAGATACACAGCTCAGCAGCCTGTATCACATAGGATAGGATTAGATACACAGCTCAGTAGTCAGTATCACACAGGAGAGAATTAGATATACTGCCCAGAAACACAGGATAGGATTAGATACACAGCTCAGCATACTGTATCACACCTGATAGGATTAGATACACAGGTCAGCAGACAGTATCACACAGGATAGGATTAGATACACAGCTCAGCAGACAGTGTCACACAGGATATGATTAGATATACAGCTCAGCAGAAAGTAACACACAGGATAGGATTAGATACACAGCTCAGCACACAGTCACACAGGATAGGATTAGATATACAGCTCAGCAGACAGTGTCGCGCAGTATAGGATTAGATACACGGCTCAGCAGACAGTATCACACATGAGAGGATTAGATACACAGGTCAGCAGACTGTATCACACATAATAGGATTAGATACATGGCTCAGTAGACAGTAACACACAGGAGAGGATTAGATACACGGCTCAACAACACACAGGAGAGGATTAGATACACGGCTCAGCAGACAGCCTCTCACAGGATAGGATTAGATACACAGCTCAGCAGACTGTATCACACATAATAGGATTAGATACATGGCTCAGTAGACAGTAACACACAGGAGAGGATTAGATACACGGCTCAACAACACACAGGAGAGGATTAGATACACGGCTCAGCAGACAGCCTCTCACAGGATAGGATTAGATACACAGCTCAGCAGACTGTATCACACATAATAGGATTAGATACATGGCTCAGTAGACAGTAACACACAGGAGAGGATTAGATACATGGCTCAACAACACACAGGAGAGGATTAGATACACGGCTCAGCAGACAGCATCACACAAGACAGAATTAGATACATGGCTCAGCAGACAGTAACACACAGGAGAGGATTAGATACACAGCTCAGAAGACAGTATTTCACAGGATAGGATTAGATACACAGCTCAGGAGACAGTATCACACAGGATAGGATTAGGTACACAGCTTAGGAGACAGTATGCCACAGGATAGGGTTAGTTAGATACACAGCTCAGCAGACAGTATCACACAGGACAGAATTAGATACACAGCTCAGAAGACTGTATCACACAGGATAGGATTAGATACACAGCTCAGCAACAGGATGTGCCAAAGGAGAGGATATTTTCATTCCAAGAAATCCACTCATTCCATCTGATTTGCCTTTTGATTTTAAACGCCACCAGTTTCCAGTTCGATTGGCATTTGCAATGTCCATTAACAAGGCTCAGGGACAGTCCTTGAAAGTAGTAGGGATCGATTTGAAATCTCCATGCTTTTCTCATGGTCAACTTTACATGGCCTGTTCAAGAGTTGGAACTGCCAAAAATCTGTTCATCTTTGCACCGGAAGGAAAAAGCAAAAATGTTGTTTATCAAAAGGCTCTTGAATGAGTTGAAAATAAAATACTATCAATACTTAGGTAATTGTTTAGTTAATTTGTGTTGCAAATCTGTAGTGTTGAATATATGATGTGAAATGTTTTTATGTGCAATATAATCATTATAATTTGTTATAAATAAGCACAGTTAGTTACTATGCTCAGGCAATGCCAGGCTCTTCAGCTAATATATATATATATATATATATACACACAGTATATATATATATATATATTACACACACACATACAGTATATATATCTCCGTCTCAGTGAAAAAATATAATCTATTTATTTTTTAGAGGAGTGGGGGGCCCAAATAGAAGTTTTGCTATGCGGCCTTGTGATTGCTATGCTTGCAGGGCAATAATAAAGAGGGCAATCTTGTCTCTCGGAGCCCAAAGCTCCAGGGGTCTCATTACCAGATTGCACTCATCATTATTATTATTATTATTATTATGCATTTATATAGCACCATTTATTCCATGGCGCTTTACATTTGAAAAGGGGAAATATAGTTAAGTATAATAAACATGTGTAAGACAAGGGACACACAAGTACATAAGGAGAGGGGACCCTGCCCACGAGGGCTCGCAGTCTACAGGGATGGGTGAGGATACAGTAGGAGAGGGTAGAGCTGGTCGGGCGGTTCAGTAGACTGAGGATCATTGCAGGCTGTAGGCTTGTCGGAACAGGTGGGTCTTCAGGTTCTTCTTGAAGGTTTCCGTTGATGGTGAGAGTCTGAAGTGTTGCGGCAGAGAGTTCCAGAGTATGGGGAAGCACGGAAGAAGTCTTGTATGCGGTTGTGGGAAGAAGAGATAAAGGGGAAGTAGAGGAGATCTTGAGATGATCGAAGGTTGCGTGCGGGTAGGTACCTGGAGACCATATCACAGATGTATGGAGAAGACAGGTTGTGGATGGCTTTGTATGTCATGGTTAGGGTTTTGAATTGGAGCCTCTGTGCAATAGGAAGCCAGTGAAGGGCCTGGCATAGGGGGGAGGCTGGGGAATAGTCGGGCAGCAGAGTGTAGGATGGACTGGAGTGGTGCCAGAGTGCTAGAGGGGAGGCCAGAGAGTAGGAGGTTGCAGTAGTTGAGACAGGAGATAAGAGCATGCACTAGTGTTTTTGTGGTTTCGTGGTTGAGGAATGAGCGGATCCGGGAAATATTTTTGCGTTTGAGGCGGCAGGAGGAGGCGAGGGCTTGGATATGTGGTTTGAAAGAGAGCGCAAAGTCGAGGATCACCCCAAGGCACCGAACGTGCGGGACTGGAGAAAGCGAGCAGCCATTGTTATTGATCAATAGGTCTGGTAGAGGGGTAGAGTGAGATGGGGAAAGATGATGAATTCTGTTTTGTCCATGTTCAGCTTGAGAAAGCGAGCGGAGAAGAAGGCTGAGAGAGCAGACAGACATTGTGGGATTTTGGTCAGTAAGGAGGTGAGGTCAGGTCCAGATAGGTAGATCTACGTGTCATCGGTATAGAGGTGATACTGTGAACCATGGGATTTTATGAGCTGTCCCAAGCCAAAGGTGTAGATGGAGAATAGTAGGGGTCCTAGGACTGAACCTTGAGGAACACCGACAGACAGGGGGCGAGGTGAGGAGGTGGTGTGTGAAAGGGAGACACTAAATGTTCGGTCTGTTAGGTATGATGAGATCCAGGATAGGGCCAAGTCTGTGATGCCAAGTGATGAGAGAATCTGTAGCAGGAGGGAATGGTCCACGGTGTCGAAGGCAGAGGACAGGTCCAGGAGAAGGAGGACAGAGTAGTGTCGCTTGCTCTTAGTGGTTAGTAAGTCGCTAGTGACTTTAGTTAGGGCAGTTTCAATTGAGTGATGTGGTCGGAAGCCAGATTGTAACCGGTCAAAGAAGGAACAGGAGGAGAGGTGGGAGGACAGTTCAAGATATACATGCTGTTCCAGTAGTTTTGAGGCGCAAGGGAGAAGAGATTGGGCGATAGTTAGACACAGAGGATGGGTCAAGGGAGGGCTTTTTGAGGATGGGTGTGATTGAGGCATGTTTGAAGGATCAGGGAAAGACACCATTTGTAAGTGAAAGGTTAAGAGGTGTGTTAGAGTTGGGATGAAGACTGTGGCCAAGTTAGGGATGAGGTGGGACGGGAGCGGGTCGAGGGCACAAGTGGTGAGGTGTGATCTTGACAGAAGGGTGGAGAGCTGATCTTCTGTCAGGGTGGAGAAACTGGCTTTTGCAGGACAGGGCTGATCGGCTAAGTGGGGCATTGGGGGCTGCGGGCCAAAGCTTCTCATTGTATCGATCTTCTGCTTAAAGAAGGAGGCAAAGTCTTCAGCAGAAATGAGAGGAGAGGTAGGAGGTGCTGTGGGACGAAGCAGAGAATTGAAAGAGTTGAAGTGCTGTTTAGGGTTGTGAGACATGGAGGATATGAGAGATGCAAAGTAAGCAGCGAACCCGGCATGGAGGGGGGCCCAGACATTTCTTGAGCAAAGGCCTCAAGCTGTCCGTGTCCACCCCTGAGATCAGCTGTCATGTGCCCGAAAGGTGCTGGCTCAGCACCGGTGCCCGCACCAAGTAGGAGGAGTCCAACATAGGTGTACTATTTTGCCCAATGTCTGAAAGGGGTCAATCCTATTGTTCTGTTCTCAACTGCGCTTTTTTTCTTGCTCTGGTTTGCGATCAGACATAAAAAAAAAAATCGCAGCATGCTGAATTCGGATCGCACACACCCATATAAGTCTATAGGTGCATGTGAAACATCGCACTGCACTCAGATATAACCCGAGTGCAGTGTGAATCTTGTCACCGTTGGCAGCAAAGAAGATGAAGGAAAAAGTAATTTCTTTTTCTCCTCTGCAGCTGTGCTGCGATTCTCTCATGCAAGAGCCTCAGATCACAGAGCATTGACCTTGAGATCATGCAGGAGCCAAGCGTCATTAGCATAGCACATCTGATGCTCTCACATTGGTATTGTGCGAGAAAAAAATTGCATGCCATACGGACCATCAGTATGGCATCTGATTTTTACAGATACATTACAATTCTGTAGCATAGGACACTACAAATGGTCCAGTAAAATATTAATAGCTTCAATTTTTTAATGAGTGGGTTCTTTAAATGTGTCTTTGAGTCTGTTTTTTTTATGCGATGCATTTTTTTTGCCTGTTTTCTTCTATGTCATGTTTTAAATAAAACTGCTTTGTTTTTTGATACTTCCCAATATTAGCTTTGACAAAACTTTATTGATAATGAATGGGTGGATTACATTTGTTTTTATCTATGTATTTTAAGAATCTAATGCGTTTCTACATGGAATGTCTGCACCTAAAATTCAGTGCCCTCTCAAAAGAAATTCACATGTTGAAGATTTCAGTTCACGCAGTGTAAAAACAAATGGAGAATGGGCCTGAGATTTCTACAAATCCCATCAACTTCTCTGGAACAGGAATCGTGGGAACCAAATCAATGGCCTCGATTCCTCATTTACAATTTATATTAACCACTTTTCTTTTTTAGTCTTTCAGTGCAAAATAAAATTGTCCTTTAATATTGTCTCTTGACATTTTTTTCAACTTTTTAGTGCCAAAGTCACAAATTCTTTAACAAGTCACGTTTGGCTAAAAATGCGCTAAATTAAAAACTTTACAAGATTCTTTACTCCGGGCTGGGACTGGAAAGAGATGTACCAAAATATGAAACATGTGGTAAAAGTCGCATTTCAGGAATCTGCCTAAAACAGCTGAATGAGCAAAGATGTCTAGGAAAAAATCTAAGGAGACATAAAAAAGACAATAACAAAAAAAGAGCAAATTACAGAAAACTGGAAAAACCACAATGGTAAATCAAGGTGCCATGTAGGCATTCAAAAATATTTGGAATAATTTATAAACCTTTTAATACCCTGAATGGACAGACCCATAATATTGGACATAGAACGTTTCTTTATAAAGTCTAGATAAAAACAAGTATAATTGATTTTCAAAAGTTTTGATCTGGTACATTCTTCCCAGCAAGACATGAACTGCAAACTTCATTCACCTTCCAGCGCAGTAGACCAGATCAAGGTGTGATGGATCACTATAGACTTTGAAATATTTGAAACATTGTTTTGAACAGAAATGTCAAAAACATTGCCAGGGTCATTCTGCTGATTGCCAATTACTGCCCTTTACCCTCTGCATCAATGGAAAAACAACCTGTCGGGTAAAAATGTTCTGTTGTCGTGCCTGATCCTCTGCTGATGGGGACTTAGGCTCAAATAGCTCGGATCTGAACCTGCAGTACATATAGAGGAAAAGTCATTTATTATATTAACTATGTGACTTTGAAGTGTATTTTTCTTTGATAAATTTTCAATGTTTTATGTTTCTGTTATTTAGTTAAATATGATTCTGTGGTTAATCAAAGCACTCATTGAAAATGAAAAATGAGGAAGGACCCTTCTTGGGATGCTTTAATGATTACCAGCATGGCGTGTTCTCCTTGATAAGGAACTTTGGGGCTAATGTATACCGTATGTGCAAAAATTAGGACATGGAAAAAATCAGGTACAGAAATAAGAAGAATACTTGCTTTAATGGAGCAATTTACTTTACCAAATTGACCATTATTTGACTTACAGTGGGTACGGAAAGTATTCAGATCCCTTTAAATTTTTCACCCTTTATTTCATTGCAGCCATTTGGTAAATTCAAAAATGTTCATTTTTTTTCCCACTCATGTACACTGCACCCCATCTTGACTGAAAAAAAACAAAAATGTAGAAATGTTTGCAAACTTATTAAAAAAGAAAACCTGAAATATCTGAAGTATCACATGGCCATAATTATTCAGACCCTTTGCTTAGCTCAGTATAGCGTAGAAGCCCCCTTTTGAGCTAAAACAGCCATGATTCTTCATGGGAATGATGCAACAAGTTTTTCACACCTGGATTTGGGGATCCTCTGCCATTCTTCCTTGCAGATCCTCTCCAGGTCTGTCAAGTTGGATGATGAACGTTGGTGGACAGCCCTTTTCAGGTCTCTCCAGAGATGCTTAATTGGGTTTAGGTCAGGGCTCTGGCTGGGCCAGTCAAGAGTGGTCACAGAGTTGTTCTGAAGCCACTGTTATTTTAGCTGTGTGCTTAGGATCATTATCTTGTTGGAAAGTGAACCTTCCAGCAAGTCTGAGGTCCAGAGCACTCTGGAAGAGGTTTTCATCCAGGATATCTCTGCACTTGGCCTCATTCATGTTTCCTTCAATTGCAACCAGTCGTCCTGTCCCAGCAGCTGAAAAAACACCCCCATAGCATGATGCTGCCACCACCATGTTTCACTGTTGGGATTGTATTGGGCAGGGGATGAGCAGTGCCTGGTTTTCTCCACACATACCGCTAAGAATTATCACCAAAAAGTTCTATCTTCGTCTTATCAGACAAGATAATCTTAATTTTCATAGTCTGGGAGTCCTTCATGTGTTTTTAGCAAACTCTACATGGGCTTTCATACGTCTGGCACTGAGGAGAGGCTTCCGTCTGGCCACTCTGCCATAAATGCCCAACTGGTGGAGGGCTGGAGTGATAGTTGACTTTGTGGAACTATCTCCCATCTCCTACTGCATCTGTGGAGCTCAGTCAAACTGATATAGGGGTTCTTCTTTACCTCTCTCACCAAGCTTCTTCTCCCACGATTGCTCGGTTTAGCTGGCTGGCCAGGTCTAGAAAGACTTCTGTTGGTCCCAAACTTCTTCCATTTAAGGATTATGGAGGCCACTATGCTCTTAGGAACCTTGAGTACTGCAGAAATTCTTTGATAACCTTGTTCAGAACTGTGCCTTGCCGAAATTTTGTCTTTGACCTCCTTGACCAGTTCCTTTGACCTCATGATTCTCATTTGGTTTGACATGCACTGTGAGCTGGGAGGTCTTATATAGACAGGTATGTGCTACTTTCCAAATCAAGTCTTATCAGTTTATTTAAGCACAGGTGGACTCCAATGAAAGAGTAGAACCATCTCAAGGAGGATCACAAGGAAACTTAAATTTGAGTTTATGAGCAAAGGGTCTGGATACTTATGACCATGTGATATTTCAGTTTTTCTTTTTTAATAAATTTGCTAAAATTTCTATATTTCTGTTTTTTCAATCAAGATGGGGTGCAGAGTGTACATTAATGAGAAACAAATTTAACTTTTTTGAATTTACCAAATGGCTGCAATGAAACAAAGAAAAAAATTTCCGTACCCACTGTAGGTACAACATTACTACTAGGGCAACAGGCTAGGTCAGACGACATAGTTCAGCTCCAGAAACTCGTGTAGCAGAAAAAGCAAAACTCTTTGATATGAAAGAAATAAGACCCAATTAAAAATTCTTACAGTTGTGGCCAAAAGTATTGACACCCTTGCAATTCTGTCAGATAATACTCACTTTCTTCCTGAAAATGATTGCAAACACAAATTCTTTGGTATTATTATCTTCATTTAATTTGTCTTAAATGAAAAGACACAAAAGAGAATGAAGCAAAAAGCAAAACATTTATCATTTCACACAAAACTCCAAAAATGGGCCAGACAAAAGTATTGGCACCCTCAGCCTAATACTTGGTTGCACAACCTTTAGCCAAAATAACTGCGACCAATCGCTTCCGGTAACCATCAATGAGTATCTTACAATGCTCTGCTGGAATTTTAGACCATTCTTGTTTGGCAAACTGCTCCAGGTCCCTGATATTTGAAGGGTGCCTTCTCCAAACTGCCATTTTTAGATCTCTCCACAGGTGTTCTATGGGATTCAGGTCTGGACTCATTGCTGGCCACCTTAGAAGTCTCCAGTGCTTTCTCTCAAACCATTTTCTAGTGCTTTTTGAAGTGTGTTTTGGGCCATTGTCCTGCTGGAAGACCCATGAACTCTGAGGGAGACCCAGCTTTCTCACACTGGGCCCTACATTATGCTGCAAAATTTGTTGGTAGTCTTCTGACATCATAATGCCATGCACACGGTCAAGCAGTCCAGTGCCAGAGGCAGCAAAGCAACCCCAAAACATCAGGGAACCTCCGCCATGTTTGACTGTAGGGACCGTGTTCTTTTCTTTGAATGCTTCTTTTTTTCTCCTGTAAACTCTATGTTGATGCCTTTGCCCAAAAAGCTCTACTTTTGTCTCATCTGACCAGAGAGCATTCTTCCAAAACGTTTTAGGGTTTTTCAGGTATGATTTGGCAAACTCCAGCCTGGCTTTTTTATGTCTCGGGGTAAGAAGTGGGGTATTCCTGGGTCTCCTACAATACAGTCCCTTTTCATTGAGATGCCGACGGATAGTACGGGTTGACACTGTTGTACCCTCGGACTGCAGGGCAGCTTGAACTTGTTTGGATGTTAGTCGAGGTTCTTTATCCAACATCCGCACAATCTTGCGTTGAAATCTCTTGTCAATTTTTCTTTTCCATCCACATCTAGGGAGGTTAGCCACAGTGCCATGGGCTTTAAACTTTTTGATGACACTGCGCACGGTAGTCACAGGAACATTCAGGTCTTTGGAGATGGACTTGTAGCCTTGAGATTGCTCATGCTTCCTCACAATTTGGTTTCTCAAGTCCTCAGACAGTTCTTTGGTCTTCTTTCTTTTCTCCATGCTCAATGTGGTACACACAAGGACACAGGACAGAGGTTGAGTCAACTTTAATCCATGTCAACTGGCTGCAAGTGTGATTTAGTTATTGCCAACACCTGTTAGGTGCCACAGGTAAGTTACAGGTGCTGTTAATTACACAAATTCGAGAAGCATCACATGATTTTTCGAACAGTGCCAATACTTTTGTCCACCCTCTTTTTTATGTTTGGTGTGGAATTATATCCAATTTGGCTTTAGGACAATTCTTTTTGTGTTTTTTCATTTAAGACAAATTAAATGAAGATAATAATACCAAAGAATTTGTGTTTGCAATCATTTTCAGGAAGAAACTGAGTATTATCTGACAGAATTGCAGGGGTGTCAATACTTTTGGCCACAACTGTATTTTCAGATTTGAATTTAGGTCAAAATCATTAAGGAATGGCTCGTTTCATAACTGAACCTGATAACTTTAGAAAATATAACAGTGTTCATAGAATCATAGAATCGTAGAGTTGGAAGGGACCTCTGGGCCATCTGGTCCAACCCCCTGCTCAAAGCAGGATTAGCTAAATCATCCCAGTCAGATGTCTGTCCAGCCTCTGTTTGAAGACTTCCATTGAAGGAGAACTCACCACTTCTCGTGGCAGCCTGTTCCACCCATTGATCACTCTGTCAAAAAGTTTTTTCTAATATCTAATCTGTGTCTCCTCCCATTCAGTTTCATCCCATTGCTTCTAGTCTTTCCTTGTGCAAATGAGAATAAAGTTGATCCTTCTACAATGTGACAGCCCTTTAGATATTTGTAGACAGCTGTTAAGTCTCCTCTCAGTCTTCTCTTTTGCAAACTAAACATTCCCAAATCCTTCAACCTTTCCTCATAAGACAGGGTTTGCAGACCGGTCACCATTCTGATCGCTCTTTTCTGAACTTGCTCCAGTTTGTTGATGTCTTTTTTAAAATGTGGTGCCCAAAACTGGACACAATATTCCAGATGAGGTCTGACCAAAGAGGAGTAGAGGGAATTAATGACTTCACGTGATCTAGACTGTATGCTTCTGTTAATACATCCTAGAATTGCATTTGCCTTTTTTGCTGCTGCATCACACTGTTGACTCATATTCAGCCTGTGATCTATTAGTATACCCAAGTCTTTTTCACATGTGCTGTCACTTAGCCCTATTCCTCCCATTCTGTATATTGTTTTTTCATTTTCACTGTCCAGATGTAGTACTTTGCATTTCTCCCTGTTAAAAACCATTCTGTTAGTTGCTGCCCACTTCTCCAGTTTATTTATATCTTTTTGAATCCTCTTTCTCTCTTCTCTAGTATTAGCTATCCCTCCTAGCTTTGTGTCATCAGCAAATTTAATCAGTTTACCCGCAATTCCTTCATCTAAATCGTTGATAAAGATGTTGAACAATACAGGGCCCAGGACAGAGCCCTGTGGTACCCCACTTGAGACATTCTTCCAACTGGATGTGCAGCCATTTACAACCACTCTTTGGGTCCGATCACTAAGCCAGTTAAGAATCCACCTAACAGTTGCCTTGTCCATTCCATACTTAGTCATTTTTTCAATAAGGATTGTATGAGATACTTTGTCAAATGATTTGCTGAAGTCAAGATATACTATATCTACAGCATTTCCTTGATCTACCCAATCAGTGATTCCGTCATAGAAGGAAATTAAGTTAGTCTGACATGACTTATTAGTTACAAACCCATGCTGACTCTGTTTAATCACTTCATTCTTATCCAGGTACTGACATACATGTTGTTTAATAATTTGTTCAAAGATCTTTCCTGGTATAGAAGTCAGACTCACCGGCCTATAGTTGCCTGGGTCCACCTTCTTCCCCTTTTTGAAGATAGGAACAACATTTGCTCTTCTCCAGTCTTCTGGCACTTCTCCTGTTCTCCAAGAATTTTCAAAGATTATGGAGAGGGGTTCAAAAATTTCTTCTGCTATCTCCTTCAGTACTCTGGGGTGTAATTCATCTGGACCTGGAGACTTGAATTCATTTAGGTTAGCTAAGTGTTTCCTCACTATCTTTCTGTTTATAGATATCCTGGATTATTCTATTCCCTTAATAGGACAGTGAAAAGCAGTTGATGTTACATTTCCTTTCTGAGAGAAAACAGATGCAAAATAGGAATTTAAAAGTTCAGCCTTCTCAACATCCTGTCTTACCATTTCATCATTGTCATCTTGTAAAAATCCTATAGCATCTTTGACTTTTCTTTTACTTTTGACATATCCCCAAAATCCTTTATTATTGCTTTTGACATCTCTTGCAAGCCTCAATTCATTTTCAGCTTTAGATAATCTGATTTGTGCCCTGCAGGTTCTGCAGACAGCATTATATTCATCTTTAGATATGCCTCCCTCTTTCCATTTTATAAACATTTTTTTCTTCCTTTTTAGCATGTGCTTAAGTTCTGTGTTCATCCATCCAGGTTTCCTTAAATGCTTCCTATTCTTCCCTCTTTTCGGAATTGTTAACAATTGTGCTTTGAGAATTTAATTTTTCAAGATTTCCCATCCTTCTTGGACATTTTTGTCTTTAAGGATATCCAGCCATTGGATCCCTCCAATTCTCTTTCTGAATCCCTTAAAATCTGCCTTTCTGAAATCTAACCTTGACGTCTGAGTCTTCACAGGTCTTCCTCCTCTAGTTATCCAAAATTCTAAAATAGCATGGTCCCAGCCACTTTTACCTCCTCAACCATTTCCTCCCTGTTTATAAGGATTAGATCCAAGGTAGCAGTTCCCCTTGTTTTCTCCCCTACCTTTGTTACCAAAGGATGTTTGATGCTTGTCAAAAGATAGATGTATCAGATACCCATTTGAATCCAAGGTTATAAGAGGACTGTGAGAAATTGGTTGCCAAAAATTCTCGAAAACAGTATGTGGCTTTTGGTTGAATGCCAACCTAAGTGGTGGATTCTAATGAAACGTTCAGCTTAAGAGGAGTGCTCCAGCCGTAACTAATACCTCACCCATGGAACAAGGTTCCTCTGCTGTAAATATTAACAAGACTATCCAGAATTCACAGTCGGAGACAATTTCCTCAGGTGTAACCAACGCTGATAAAGGAGCGCAAATGAATATTGTCAACCACTAACCTTGGAAACAATTTTCTTCTATATACTGATATGCTGTTGATTATGACGATGATATGTAAGATGATCTTAAACTTTTCCACATCCACTCCAAATAAATGAAGATCGTGGTTGCCAACACAATGCAGAAAATGGGTGGAATGTCTTCATACTCATTCTTATTTGGGTAAACATTATCTTTTATTAAAGTGGTACAGAATGATGCATACACAGCTCCTATTTCTCATGCAGGTCGAGACTGAAGTGCTTTTATTATCCACTAAGACTCTAACTAATGAGTCTCAAACACTTCTCACAAAAAAGGCTAATTCTTGAGTACAGCTGACTCCAAGTGAGCCAGTTGTCAGCCTTTTCTATGTACAATGTGTGGCGCTTTGAAGTGTGCCCACTTACTGAACCCTGGAGATGCACAGGTTGTGTTGGCGAGAAAGGAAGGTGAAGTTGGTACGTGAAGAAAAGTTTATGTGTACGACTCCCTCCAATGCTGCTTCTAACTCACCAGCTGCAGTTCTCCCTAATAGAATACTAAAAACATTCTTTAACCCCTTCCTGACATGAGACGTACTATCCCGTCCATGGGACCCGGGCCCCTATGCCCATGGACGGGATAGTACGTCTAGCGCGATCAGCGGCGCCCACGTGGTGAGCGCTGCTAATCGCGGCCAGGTGTCAGCTGATTATCACAGCTGACACCTGGCACAATGTGTCAGGGGCGGTCACGGACCGCCCTCGACACGTTAACCCCTTGCACACCGCGATCAAATATCATCGCGGTGTACCGGGGGTTAAAGGGAAGCATCGGCAGGGAGGGGGCTCCCTACGTGCTTCCCTGAACCCCCCACGGCAGCGCAATGTGCAGCGCTGCTGCGGGGGGCTCCTTTCCTCCAGGCCCCCGAATCCAAGATGGCGACGGGGCCTTCGGGGGCCTGAGGAAGCTGGCTTCCTCAGTGCCTGCAAAGCGCAGGCATGAGGAAGCCTTCTGCAGTGCCTGTGTCAGATCGCTGATCTGTCACAGTGATCTGTGATGTGACAGATCAGCGATCTGTCACAGGACAGTGATGTCCCACCTGGGACTATTTAATAAAGTAAAAAAAAAATAAAAAAAAGTGTTAAAATAATTAAAAAAAAATCGCCAAATAAATTAGAAAAAAAAAAAAAATATTCCCCCAATAAATCCATTTTTTGGAAATAATAAAAAAAAAAACAATAAAAGTACACATATTAGGTATCGCCGCGTCCGTAATGACCCGCCCTATAAAAATGTCCCTTTAGTTAACCCCTTTAGCGAACTCCTTAAAAAATAAAAATAAAAAACGAAGCAAAAAATAATGATTTATTATCATACCGCCAAACAAAAAGTGTAATAACGCACGATCAAAAAGACACATATAAATATCCATGGTACCGCTGAAAACGTCATCTTGTCCCGCAAAAAACGAGGCACCACACAGCATCATCAGCGAAAAAATAAAAAAGTTATAGCTCGCAGAATAAAGCGATGCAAAAATAATTATTTTTTATATAAAATAGTTTTCATTGCATAAAACCGACAAAAACATAAAAAAATGACATAAATGAGGTATCGCTGTAACCGTACTGACCTGAAGAATAAAACCGCTTTATCAATTTTACCGCACGCGGAACGGTGTAAACACACCCCCCAAAAGAAATTCATGAAACGCTGGTTTTTGTTCATTCTGGGTCCCAAAAATAGGAATAAAAAGCGATCAAAAATGTCACGTGCCCGAAAATGGTACCAATAAAAACGTCAACTCGTCCCACAAAAAATAAGACCACACATGACTCGGTGGGTCAAAATACGGAAAAATTATAGCTCTCAATATGTGGTGATGCAAAAACTATTTTTACAATAAAAAGCGTCTTTTAGCGTGCGACAGCTGCCAAATATAAAAACCGCCATAAATAGTAAATCAAACCCCCCGTAATCACCCCCTTAGTTAGGGAAAAATAATAAAATAAAAAAAAAAGTATTTATCTCCATTTTCCCGTTAGGGTTAGGGTTAGGGTTAGGGCTAGGGTTAGGGTTAGGGCTAGGGCTAGGGTTAGGGCTAGGGCTAGGGTTAGGGCTCAGATTAGGGTTAGGGGTGTGTTGGGGTTAGGGTTGGAGTTATAATTGGGGGGTTTCCACTGTTTGGGCACATCAGGGGCTCTCCAAATGCAACATGGCGTCTGATCTCAATTCCAGCCAATTCTGAGTTGAAAAAGTCAAATGTTGCTCCTTCCCTTCCAAGCTCTGCCATGCGCCCAAACAGTGTTTTACCCCACATGTAGGGTATCAACCTACTCAGGACAAATTGCAAAACAATTTTTGGGGTCCAATTTCTCCTGTTACCCTTAGGAAAATAAAAAATTGGGGGCAAAAATATCATTTTTGTGGAAAAAAATGATTTTTTTATTTTCACGTCCGAGTGTTATAAACTTCTGTGAAGCACTTGGGGGTTCAAAGTGCTCACCACAAATCTAGATAAGTTCCGTGGGGGGTCTAGTGTCCAAAATGGGGTCACTTGTGGGGAGTTTCAATAGTTTAGGTACATCAGGGGCTCTCCAAACGCACATGACACCCGCAGACCATTCCATCAAAGTCTGCATTCCAAAACGTCACTGCTTCCCTTCCGAGCCCCGACGTGTGTCCATACAGTAGTTTTCTCCCACATCTGGGGTATCAGCGTACTCAGGCCAAATTGGACAACAACTTTTGGGGGTCCAATTTCTCCTGTTACCCTTGGGAAAATGAAAAAATTGGGGACTAATTGATCATGTTTCTGGAAAAAATACGATTTTTTTATTTTCATGCCCTGGCATTATAAACTTCTGTGAAGCTCTTGGGGGTTCAAAGTGCTCACCTCACATCTAGATAAGTTCCTTAGTGGGTCTAGTTTTCAAAATGGGGTCATTTGTGGGGGGTTTCCACTGTTTAGGTACATTAGGGGCTCTCCAAAGGCAACATGACACCCGCAGACCATTCCATCAAAGTCTGCATTCCAAAACGTCACTACTTCCCTTCCGAGCCCCGACGTGTGCCCATACAGTAGTTTTCTCCCACATATGGGGTATCAGCATACTCAGGACAAATTGGACAACAACTTTTGGGGTCCAATTTCTCCTGGTACCCTTGGGAAAATAAAAAAATGGTGACTAAAAGATCATGTTTGTGGAAAAAATACGAATTTTTTATTTTCACGCCCGGGCGTTATAAACTTCTGTGAAGCACTGGGGGGTTCAAAGTGCTCACCACACATCTAGATAAGTTCCTTGGGGGGTCTAGTTTACAAAATGGTGTCATTTGTGGGGGGTTTCCACTGTTTAGGTACATTAGGGGCTCTCCAAAGGCAACATGACACCCGCAGACCATTCTATCAAAGTCTGCATTCCAAAACGTCACTACTTCCCTTCCGAGCCCCGACGTGTGCCCATACAGTAGTTTTCTCCCACATATGGGGTATCAGCGTACTCAGGACAAATTGCACAACAACTTTTGTGGTCCAATTTCTCCTGGTACCCTTGGGAAAATAAAAAAATGGTGACTAAAAGATCATGTTTGTGGAAAAAATACAAATTTTTTATTTTCACGCCCGGGCATTATAAACTTCTGTGAAGCACTGGGGGGGTCAAAGTGCTCACCACACATCTAGATAAGTTCCTTAGGGGGTCTAGTTTCCAAAATGGTGTCATTTGTGGGGGGTTTCCACTGTTTTGGTACATCAGGAGTTTTCCAAACGCGACATGGTGTCCGATCTCAATTCCAGCCAAAAACGTCAAATGGCGCTGCTTCCCTTCCGAGCTCTGCCATGCGCCCAAATAGTGGTTTACCCCCACATGTGGGGTATCAGCGTACTCAGGACAAATTGCACAATAACTTTTATGGTCCTGTTACCCTTGGAAAAATAAGAATTGAGGGTGAAAAGATCATTTTTGTGGAAAAAATATGATTTTTTAATTGTATGGCTTTATGTTATAAACTTCTGTGAAGCCCATGGGGGTTCAAAGTTCTCACCACACATCTAGATAAGTTCCTTAGGGGGTCTAGTTTCCAAAATGGTGTCATTTGTGGGGGTTTCCACTGTTTTGGTACATCAGGGGTTTTCCAAACGCGACATGGTGTCCGATCTCAATTCCAGCCAAAAACGTCAAATGGCGCTGCTTCCCTTCCGAGCTCTGCCATGCGCCCAAATAGTGGTTTACCCCCACATGTGGGGTATCAGCGTACTCAGGACAAATTGCACAATAACTTTTAGGGACCTGTTACCCTTGGGAAAATAAAAATTGGGGTGAAAAGATCATTTTTGTGGAAAAAATATGATTTTTTAATTGTACCGCTGTACGTTATAAACTTCTGTAAAGCCCTTGTGGGTTCAAAGTTCTCACCACATATCTAGATAAGTTCCTTGGGGGGTCTAGTTTCCAAAATGGGGTCACTTGTAGGGGGTTTCCACTGTTTAGGTACATCAGGGACTCTCCAAACGTGACATGGCGTCCAATCTGAATTCCAGCCAATTTTGCATTGAAAAAGTCAAACGGCGCTCCTTCCATTCTGAGTGGTTCCCCCCCACATATCAGGTATCTGCGTACTCAGAACAAATTGCACAATAACTTTTGCAGTCCAATTTCTCCTGTTACCCTTGGTAAAATAAAAAAAATTGAACCTGAAGTATTTTTTTTATGAAAAAAAGTTAGATGTTCATTTTTTTTTAAATATTCAAAAAAATTCCTGTGACGCACCTAAAGGGTTAATAAACTTCTTGAATGTGGTTTTGAGCACTTTAAGGGGTGCAGTTTTTAGAATGGTGTCACTTTTGGGTATTTTCTATCATATAGACCCCTCAAAGTGGCTTCAAATGTGATGTGGTCCTAAAAATAAAATGGTGTTGTAAAAATGAGAAATCGCTGGTCAACTTTTAACCCTTTTAACTTCCTAACAAAAAAAAATTTTGGTTCCAAAATTGTGCTGATGTAAAGTAAACATGTGGGAAATGTTAGTTATCAAGTTTTTTGTGTGCCGTATCTCTGTGATTTAAGGGCATAAAAATTCAAAGTTGGAAAATTGCGAAATTTTCAAAATTTTTGCCAAATTTCCGTTTTTCTCACAAATAAACGCAAGTTATTTGAATGAAATTTTACCACTAGCATGAAGTACAATATGTCACGAGAAAACAATGTCAGAATCACCGGGATCCATGGAAGCGTTCCAGAGTTATGACCTCATAAAGGTACAGTGGTCAGAATTCTAAAAATTGGCCCGGTCATGAACGTGCAAACCACCCTTGGGGGTGAAGGGGTTAAATCCTCAGTATCTCCAGTGGACCAGCCAGCTGCATTTAAGATTATGCTGAACAGAAATTGCAGTGAAATTTGCAACAGGTTTTCTTCTGTCCTATCTGGATCTTACCATATTCTACTGCATACATAAAGAGGCATTACATTTACATTCACTTTTTCCAGGTTTATGATAGCTTTTAGGCATCAGTGTCCCAATGGACCCCTCTTTGTTTTTTATTTTCTTTCCTCTTTGCTTTCCAATAGTTCAATTTTTTTTTAATTTTTTTTATCAATAGAGTTGTGTTAGGCCTTGTTTTTTAGGTATGAACTATAGTTTTTATTATTACTAGTGATGAGCGAGTATATGCGTTGCTCGGGTTTTCCCGAGCATGCTCGAGTGTCCTCCAAGTATTTGGGCGTGCTTGGAGATTTAGTTTGCGTCGCTGCAACTTCATGATTTGCGGCTGCTAGAAAGCCTGAATACATGTGGGGATTGCCTGTTTGCGAGTATACTCGCTCATCACTAATCATGCCTCCTGACGAAGGTTGGACCGAAACGTGCATTGGGGCAGGCACACATTCCCCCCTTGAGTCCCCACCAGGAGATGCGTTTTCTGCATACAATAAGGTAATCATTATGGATTATATACGTTTTACCGTTGACGCCTGGGCCTAGACCTATTAATAGTATGCTGGATGATATTCTATTATTGCAGTTTGTGCTTCTAAGGCTAGTTTCACACTAGCATATGGCCGAGCTGCGGAGGGCTGCAGACTTCCTCCATGAACTTCTGCCCATGGCTGCACCTCCTCTGGTCAGCTCCGCCTATGACGGTGTGCGGCTTGTGTACCATATATTTAAAATTAGGCATGCAGGCCATGACGATGTATGTGGATGCCTCCTCATGTGTCGCTTTGATGGTGCGGCGACCGCAACAAAATGCAACTTGTTGCGTTCGACACGGTTCGCCGCACCATCAAAATAACGCATGCGGAGGCATCTGCATACATCAGCATGGCCTGCATACCTAATGTTAGGGTAGGGTACGCAGGCCGTACGCCGACATAGGCGGAGCTGACCGGAGGAGGAGCAGCCATGGGCGGAGCTTCACAGAGGAAGTCTGCATCCCTCCACAGCTTTGCCATATGCTAGTGTAAAACTAGCCTAATTAATTATTCACAATATTGTTATCTTTAATATGTGGTTATTTCAAAAATATTATCTACTGGTTGGCATATGTGGGAGATGTGTGTGCCCCTTAATTTCAGCAGCAATTGAGCATAATAACTTTGTAAAATTTGCACAACCCCTGCTTTTCCATTAATTGTCTGTGCCAATTTTAAAAATTAATAAAAAAGTTTTTTTTTTTTATTCTTATTTTGGACTAGTATATCACTGTTTCCTTTTTGGTTACTGGTTGGAGGACACCTGAGCATGCTCGGGAAAACCCGAGCAACAAGTATACTTGCTTATCACTAATCATTACCATATTGAAGTCCATATGACTGATGTCTTTTTATACTCCCTTCAGGGGGGCAAAAAAGCATCCAAAACAGCTCTTTAAAAAAATAATATTAAAAAAATTGACATGGGTTCTCCTGTATTTTTGATAACCAGCCAGGCAAAACTGTCAGGGGTTCCAATGCTGTTTTTTAATAACTTAATTAAATCATTTAAAAAAATGGACTGGAGTCCCTCCATTTTTGACAACCAGCCAAGCTATTGCTGACAGCTGGGAGCTGGTATTCTCAGGCTGGTAGGGGGCAATGGTTACATGGCGCATCTATTGGATGCGCTAATTCTGGAGCTTTCCCCGACTCTTTCCATTTTTCTTGTGGTGGTGGCAAGTGGGGTTCATATTTGCCTGGTTGCTGTCACCTTTGTATTGTCCGGTGACATCAAGCCCACGGCTTAGTAATGGAGAGGTGTCTATAAGATGCCTATCCATTACTAATCCTATAGTTATATTGTAAATACACACAATACACAGAATAGCCAGAATAAAGTCCTTTAATTGAAAGAATGACACAGACTCCTTTAATGAATCTAAATAAAACAATACTGGATATATATTGGATATCAGACTGAAAACATTAGCTGTCTTCCGGACCAGAAATGGCACATACATACTGTAAGTTGGCCATATCTGGCACTTAGCCTCGCTCTTCCCACTTGCCCTAGTGCAGTGGCAAGTGGGGTGATAGTTGAGGGGGTTGATGTAGACTTTGTATTGTCAGGTGACATCAAACCTAGAGGTTAATAATGCAGAGGTGTCTAAAAGACATCTCCATCACTAACCCCATAGTCATATTGTATAAAAAAAGGACACCAAGAATAAAGTTCTTTAATTTAAAAAATAACACAGACTCAATTAATGAATATAAATTAAACTTACACATGTCATTGCCCAGTCCACAGAAACCAATGTCTCCTGTAACATAATTAAAATAATAAACATCAATATTCCTCACCTGTCCACTTAGAAGGTGATAATCCATTTTCCCATGACAGATCTAGCTCTGCTACATCTAGTTGGCAGGCTGCTAGAGCTGATCACTGTCTTCTTCAAAAGTAAGAAGATTTCTAGGCACCGGCACGTATCACACTGATGACCCCTGTGTGTGGGACATTTTGCCACCTGTGCTGCTACCATAAACACTGATGTCTGAAAAGAGTCCTTAGTGAACTCGTTCATTTGCCGAACTTTGGACAAATTTTGCTGATTTTGAGAAAATAAGCTTGGGAATCCAAACACAAATCCAAATGTGCAACGTTTGTGTCAACAGTGAGATTGGCGAATGTTTTATGAACAAGGTTGCTCATCTCTAGGCTGCCCAGGATTACAAAAACTGCAGACACACAAGCTTTCAGAAAGAATACTGGCTGCCAACACACTGCCATTGGCACAATACAATCAGATTACAGGGGGTTTAATGGACATCAGAAAGGTATACTTTCTTCTATTTCCCAGTGAATGTTGCTGTCACATTTGACAGTGGAATCTAAGAGGTTGCAATTAAAACTAGCTTCGTTCGCCACAGTTAGACTTGAGTGCCAGCACAGTATGCAACGGTCTCAACTCTGGAGCCTACTCAGCTCCTGAGCCTGCTCCATATCTCCAGTTCGCACATCAGCCGTCCATCGGCTCTGGAACTTGTTTGGCTTCTCCAGATCCTTGTATTTAACCTTCCTGCTACTCTGCTTTGCTTACTAAATTGATTTGGCTGCTTAGTAAACTTTTTCATTTGACACAACTGGCTGTTTATACAGTTTTCTAATATGTATATAAGTTAATCAAAGGTGTACTTACGGTTATAAAAAATCTTTTATTAGCTGTTATTCTCCAAAAAATAATGTGTTTTAAAAGACAAAAGGACATAGAGACTGAAGAACTGTTTCAGTCTAAAAAGAATTTCTGGAAAATTAGATTTGAATACACATTGCACTGGTGGGTTTATTAAGGAGAACATGCTGACGCTTGGGAGAAGATCAAGCAGCCGCGTGCCTGCTGAGTTCTTCAGTGTGTCACGTATTCATTCACCACAGTCTTATTGCCCTCTACCTTCTCCCGCACTCCATGACATATTGATTATAGTGGAATGGAAATGTACACTGTTTCTGCAAGACCAATCACTATGCCACATACCTCCAATGACAAATGGACCTGCGGGTGTTATTTCTGGGTGCTTGCAAGGATACTGTCCCTCACTTGTAAGGATAAGAAATCATTGAGGATCTTGACAGCAGCAAAGGAGTTGGGGCCAATTAGCCCTCACCCACTTTAATTACCCTGTGTCCAAATAATTAACTTCTTGTTTATTTCATTTAACCAAACGGATCTTTTGCTAGTAATGATTTCTTGTCTTTGTTTTTATTCATTATCTCTCTAGCTCAAGTTTCAGGGGCATTATTTCTCTTTAATGAGGTGGAGAAGAAGGGAAAGTGAAGCGAGAGTAAGAACAACACAAGGTACAAGATGCACTGTACTCAAAGGGAGGGGGACAATAAATGAGATTGGAGTGAATTATGTTTATTGCAGGTGCTTAAAACTGTTTGTGCACAAAACATATATTAAGATCATGGATTATAACACAATAGTTATTAGCATTTTCTTGTTTGTGATTCCACTTTTTTGCGAAGACTAATATTAAGCACAATTTTTTCTCTCCATTTTTGTATTTTGCTTTTGTTTTAATTGGTAATTTTAGACATACTTTATAATTTATTATGATAACATTTGAATTACAGTAACATAAGATATCTAATATAACCATCCCCCATTGTGAGCTTTTTTCTATAAACTGATGAAGACAGTCTCCCTGTGACAAGACTGTAACTTTATTAGGGATAATTATCGGAAACTCTTCGTGAGAAAAATAAATTGCTATGGAGTAAGTAATTTCATCAGCCAACAAACCAACAAGTTGCTAAAAGTCATGAGGACTGCTTTCAGGGCCATATGTTAAGAGGAAGGTGCCCCATTGGCGCATGTACAATACTGTGAAAAAGTTTTAGGCACATTACTGTGCTGTACGAATGCTTTCGAAAGTAGAAGTGTTAGGTTTTTTTATCAATTATAAAAATTAAAAGTGAATGAATAATAGAAGATGCTAAATCAAATGAATAGTTGGTGTCATCATCCTTTGCCTTCAACACAACATCATTCCCTCTTGATACACTTGCACACAATTTTTGAAGGAACTCGGCAGGGAGGTTGTCCCAAACAAAAGACGTCTGATTGTCTTAAATTTTATTGTGCAGCAGGACAACAACCCTAAATATACAACCAGGGCCGCCATCAGGGCATTACTGCCCTGACTGGCGTATGGGACCCAGCAGGCAGAGGGGGCCCGCATCGGGCCCAGTCTCCTCTCTGCTCACTGGGCCCCTACCGGCAGGTAAACCGGGCCCTGGCTAGCGGCACTGCGGGCGGCAGCTAAACGCTATTGACATGCGGGCCCGGCGGCCCGTACGTCAATAGTTAACAGCTGCCAGCCAATCGGAGGCTGGCAGCTGACGTCAGCCGCAGCGCGCACCTCGCCGGCGTCTGACGTCAGTGTCAGTCGCCGGCTAGAGCGTGCTGCAGCGTGGAGAGACGGATGGAGCCTTGCCTGCCGCTGGACCGCGGCCAGGTAAGGAGAACTTTTTTCAATTTTTTTTTACAGTGGCGATCCAGGGGGCCCGGGGGCAGAGTGCTGGACTGGGGGCAGATTGCTGGACTGGGGGCAGAATACTGGACATGGGGCAGAATGCTGGACATGGGGCAGAATGCTGGACATGGGGGCAGAATGCTGGACATGGGGGCAGAATGCTGGACATGGGGGCAGAATGCTGGACATGGGGGCAGAATGCTGGGTGCTGGGGCAGAATGCTGGACATGGGGCAGAACACTGGACATGGGGCAGTATGCTGGACTGGGGCAGAATGCTGGATATGAGGCAGAATTCTGGATATGGGGCAGAATTCTGGACATGGTGGAAGAATGCTGGACATGGGGAAGAATGCTGGACATGGGGAAAGAATGCTGAATATGGGGCAGAATGCTGGACTGGGGGCATAATGCTGGACTGGGGGCATAATGCTGGACTGGGGCAGAATGCTGGACTGGGGCAGAATGCTGGACATGGGGCTGAATGCTGGACATGGGGCTGAATGCTGGACATGGGGCAGAATGCTGATCATGGGGCAGAATGCTGATCATGGGGGCAGAATGGAGATACTGGGCATGATTGGAGACAGATCGAACAGGATCATGGGGCAGGATGGATACGATGGAGATCATAAGGGGGCAGAATGGATACTCATGAGGGCGGGATGGGAAAACATGTGACTAAAGCCAGGAATGAGACACATGGGGGTCAGGATGGGGGATATTATTACCATATGGGCTAATTAAGGGATATTATTACTGCAGTGATGTAATTAATTTTTTGAGGATACTGTTTTAAATGGGGGGGCGGTCCTGTTGCTGTGCAGAGCGACACTATGTCGCCTTTTTTTCTTCATGTAGTGTAATGTAGAAGTTGGAAAAAAATAAGTAATGTGTTCTGCAAGCGGAGCTCTGGATAACCGTGTTATTTCCTGCAGAGACGAGTCCTGGCTGGAAGACGTGATGGCGATCTGTGCTGGATGAATGAAAAGCAAGAATGAAGGACTTCACCTAGAGACATCACTGGTGAGTTAGTGTATTACCTGTACATTGACACTATACATTGTCTACTATATATATATATATTTATATACAGTATATATGAGGTCCTGTGTATAATGTCACCAGTGATCACTGTGTTACCTGTACATTATATACAGAGCTCCTGTGTATAATGTCATTGATCAATATATTACCTGTACACAGACGGTGCATACTAAATACAGATCTCCTGTGTATAATGCCAGTTATGGTGATAATATTATGTTTTTTTATTAATGTTCCGTATTGTAGTATTCAGTCACCATCTGTTGTTAATATGTGGTCTGGGCATGGTGCGGTGGTATTTGTTCCTTATATGTGATATTATTCGGTCACTATGGTAGTAATATGTGGTCTAGTCTTGGTGTGGAGGTATTTATTCCTTGTATGTGGTATTATAGGTCACTATGTGGTGGTAATATGAGGTCTGGACATTGTGTAGCGGTATTTGTTCCTTGTATGTGATATTATTGGTCATTTTAAAAATCGAAAAATAAATAAAAATATACCTAAAGTGTATTGCATATTTTAATAAATATTTAATAGGTTACAGTAGAGTAGAGCTCAGCCAAAAGTGTCTACCCTGTTAGGGTGGCGGCTTAAAAAAATCTTTTGTCCAAAGCAAAAGCTGCCGACTATATGTGTGATCTGGTGATGGGAACTGTTAATGTGTGATAGGTGAGAAGTGGAGTTTTTCCAAGAGAGAGCGGTGGGACTGTGGACAGTTTGAGGGGTGGAGGCGGGGCTGGGTGGAGCCTGGGCGGAGTCTCAAGGGCGCCCCGAAAATTTTGCCAGTATGAAGCCCCGAAATTCCTAGTGGCAGCCCTGTATACAACCAACGTCATTAAGAGCTATCTTCAGTGTAAAAGATGAAAAAGGAGGCCTAGAAGTGATGATATGGTCCTCACAGAGCCCTGGTCTCAATATCACAGAGTCTGTCCTGGATTGCATTTAGAGGCAAAAGGATTTGTACAAGCCTACATCCACTGAAGATCTGTTATTTCTTACCAGTGGTTTTTACTTTGATTAGTTTCTAGGCTTGTTACTAACAGTAAGATTTGTACAACATGAAAAATCTTTTAATATCAACCTGTCTTCAAGGCAAAAATTGTGAGATTTTGATCTCATTTCGCGCTACTCCCCTGACTATTCATTTTTTTTATTTTATGGTTTTGGAGATTTAGACCTTTTAATTTAGTGCAAATTTTCATGGTCATTTTGATGGATAATTATGCAGAACATCCAGAGAATTCTGTGAGCCACGCCACAAAAGTCGATGACAATAGCACCAAATATGCTAAAAAATAAAATAATTAACATAAAGGATTACTAAAGGGGACAGCAGGAATTTAAAAGGAGCAAAACCTGGCCACTTTTACAGCACCACTCCAGCATTTTTTTTTTACCGCTGGCGTGGTTCTACTAATCTATGTTCTCTGCACCCAGCTGCCATCTTCATTTACTTAAAGTACTCCTCTGGACTTATTCTGCAGTTCTGAGATCTACCTGATCTCTATAGTGTTTGCTGGATGATCAGGAAGTCACTATTCTATGTAAGTCGATGAGAGCCGGAAGAAGGTCAGAATGAGGCTCTCATCGAGTTGCATTGAGAGCTTGTGACCATTACCTCTGACTTCTGCAGTCACAACATGGTGGCGTGGAACAACGCTGGTGACAGCTGACAATGGTGTTTGTTAAGTGTATTCCAAGTGACAGGGACCTTATATTAGTAACACTTCTCCAGATCTGAAATAAAAACAATGCTGGAGTGATGCTTTAACCTGGTGGACCGCTATGCAACCAATTTCCACCCAGGTCTTACATGTGCGAAATATGCTGGATTTTGCAGAAAGGTGGATGAGATTTTAAAAAAAAATTTAAGTGGAAATTGATTAGAAGCCTGTCAATTTTTTATATAAATTTTCATCATAGAAATACGCAACATTTTTTCATCAAGCATCAAAGATTTTTTTCACCGGCAGATTTTATCAGCTTCCTGTGATTGTACCCTCAAGCATTTAGGAGTTTATCTGTCAAGACAGTGTTGATAGATCCTATGTGGCGACCAGCAGAAATTTCAATAGACTGATAATTGTGAAATGTCAAGGACGCAACAGGGTTCAATGGTGAGCACAATCATAAACTTGCATAAATCAAAAATCGTGATAGTAGTACCCAACCTCGGCATACAGTAAAGCTTGTGTTTGAAGAAGTGCAAAAAATGGTCAGCGTCATGAGAAGGGGAATGGGCTTGGTATTTTTTATGAAGTCTATGAAATCACATAGTATATAGGAATATATTAGGTATTCATTCGCTCGATTGGTATTCATTTTGCAGGTCCCATTCAAAAAGATGTTGTCGGAGATTCTTCAAAGTTTCATTAATGATACTAAATGATCAGATTGACACAGATGGTAGGCTGATATATAGGTTACAGGACGAGAAGCGAGTACAGAGAGCAGACCTTGATGTGTCCGATGTACTTAAAGTACCTGCATCCATGCAGATGAAGTCTTTATTAGCACAGTATCATGAGCACCGACATTGCTGCCTTTTCTCACCTGCTCAGGGGTTGTCATGGCAACGAGCACGATGCTTATTATGTCGCCTTGGTATATCTCAAACATTTTTCACTTCAATGAAGGGGGAGGGAGCATGGCTGCAAAAAACGGAATATCAAGCCAAACAGACAGAAGAAGAGGAAAATAACAAGCATCCATAAGTCGGAAAGGTAACAATAGTAAGGGAGCAACAGAGCGCAATGTTTCAGGTGTGATTATAATGGTTTTATAAAGTAATATTGACTATTAGGTACCAGACTTCTTTATACTATAAGACGTTGAAATAGGATATCATAGATTAGTTACTATGAGCACACAGGCATATATTATATATCGTATTCTTTGGCTACAGCAAGGGATGGGCAGATTGTTCCTGGAATTACCTTCTTTTCCATATAACTTACTAGGCAAAACGCACGCTGATATTTATTGATGAAATTAATATAATTCATCTTAATAAAGGTTAACGTGCCTTAACATAATTAATGTTAAGGCATAGCGGAAATATTTTTTAATATCATTACAAGATGGTGTAGGAGATTCAGCAGGTTCACCATTCTTAGACTTAAGGTTATTTTGACCACCAGGAATTATTTAAAAAGACATTTTTAATATTTGCTCTGTAATCCTCATTAAAAAAGTTTATTAAACTTGTGTGAAATTACTTTTCTATAATCGGCTAAAAAATGAAAAAGATCTGATGCATCCGTCTCCCAAACTCCATTGATGATGACACTGTGCATGTGGTTGGCATGATATCTATGGTCACAGGTGGTGGCAGGTAATTTACTCGTCATCTGTCATACAAGAATTGTGCATACATTTTACACCTGAAGTATTTCCAGAGCTGACTCCTATTTAGTGGTGGCCCTCTTTTGGCAATTACGTTTTTGAAGAAAGTAGGGTCCTATAGGCCTAATTATGAATGAAGACATCTATTCCTCAGGACCAGCGTTGTTCACAACAGTCTTGATGATGAGATGTGCTGGAGTGAGATGCACCTGATTCATGAAGTCGTCTCTCTCTTCATGAATCAGAAGCATCGGATGAGTGGCACCTTTGTGTGCACCTCACCACATATCTTACAGCAGTTCCTGTTGGAGGGGACAGAGGACATATGAATTTGACAAGCATCGGTCACCTAGGCACTGTCCTGCCTCTTGGAACTAGGCAAAAATGATCACCAAGATTTCCATAATTTTGGCAAATTTTGAGCATTTTCAAAGTTTTTTACGCCAAATACTTTGATGAATTAGGCCTTAACAGTTTGGCTATTTTCTGCAGAATGCATGCTCAATAATGGATCAGCAATCCACATGCTCAACTACTTCTCCATACAAAAACTTTTCCTCTCTGTAATCATGCTGGAATGAAGGTCATTAGAGATGAGCGGCTTTGCCTTTTTTAGAGTCGAGTCGGGTTTCTCAAAAGTCGGGTCGAACCAAATCGGCCGACTATAGGGAAAAGTCGGGGTCCGACTGAAACACAAACCCCAATGCAAGTCAATGGGGAAGCAAAGTCGGCAGGGAGTGGAGGACAGTAAACACACCTACAGTGCCCATTTCAATGCCAAAAACATCAATTCTTATTGCTGAAGCTTGTCAACCTTAATTTACTTAATAATAATAGTTACGCATTGAAAACTGGGGGTTATTTGGCTAAAGTTGTGGGGGGGTAGGGCTGGCTCCAGGTTTTCGTGTGCCCTGGGCCAAAGAGTGTCAGTGCGCCCCTTTAACACATACCACAACTCATGATGCTCCAATACGGCACAGAAATATAGGTATAGTGCAATGACAAATACTTCACTGCTTACATGACTGATCTATTTTAAATTGTACAAAAGCTCAAAAAAAGGACAGTATATTACTCCATACAGTATTATGGCCACCACATTGTGCACCATACAGAATAATGAGCCCCATATATTTCTCCATACAGAATAAATGGTCACATATAATGTTCAATACAGTATATGATGAGCTCCAAATAATGCTACAGTATATCATGGTCCCTATGGACGATGCTCCAGTGTGTTATGGGCCCAAATAATGCTCCATATATAATGGGCCCCATTTATAATGCTCCAGTGTATAATGAGACCCGTAAATGCTGCTCCAGTGTCTGATGTCCCCCATTTGGAATGCTCCAGTATATGATGGGCCTCGTGGATGATGCTCCAGTGTATGATGGGCCCAAATAATGCTCCATATAAAATGGGCCCCATTTCTAATGCTCCAGTGTATAATGGGCCCCGTAAATGCTGCTCCAGTGTATGATGTCCCTAATCTGGAATGCTCTAGTATATGATGGGCCTCAAGGATGATGCTCCAGTGTATGATGGGCCCTAATAATGCTCCATGTATAATGGGCCCTATGTCTAATGCTCCAGTGTACAATGAGCCCCGTAAATGATGCCCCAGTGTCTGATGTCCCGCATTTGGAATGCTCCAGTATATGATGGGCCTCATGGATGATGCTCCAGTGTATGATGGGCCCAAATAGAGCTCCAAATATAATGGGCCCCATTTCTAATGCTCCAGTGTATAATGGGCCCGTAAATGCTGCTCCAGTGTCTGATGTCCCCCACTTGGAATGCTCCAGTATATGATGGGCCCCATTTTTAATTAACCCAGGCATGGTATGTGAAAAGAGCTCCATGGAGTAATCTGAAGTGTGTGCTGCTGCATCCTTCACTTTTGGTGTGGGTGAAGGATACAAGGAAAGGGTTGCTCCTGACCAGAAGCCTCCACTGGCGACTCAGTGCTTGCATTTTTTTAAACTTCAGAAGAGGAGGCGAGAGAGCTGGAGGCTGTTTCAGCAATGTTAGCCAAAACAGTTCCTGATGCTCCGGCTTTAAAAGCAGTCTACCTACTCCCAGAAAAGGGAGCCTTACAGGCCTTCCAGAGCTACACCATGATGCAGGCTCAACACCTCCTGCCTTAGCTGCTATTGTGTTTTTGGCACTACCAGCAGATGCACCACCACCACCATCAGTACCAGGTGGCCCCCTACGCCCACATCCGCATCCTCTTCCACCATACTTCATGTTTTGGAAAATGGACCCAAAATACCAGATATGTGGTACTGTATCAGAAGCGTACAGCTCTATACAGTCTAGGGATAACAGTAAATCTCCGTAAATATGTCATGACTCATGAGTCATACACAGACGCTCACAGGCTCAGTATGGATTACCCAATAAAATAAAAAGTTGAAAAAGGGTACAGTATCACCAGATACAAGGTATATATGGTATAGTGTAAACATTATGAATCTCCGTATATATTTCAGGAGGCAAACACAAACGCTCTCAGGCCCAGTATGGATTACACAAGAATATGAAAAGCTGTAAATGGGTAATGTAACACAGGCGTACAGCTGTATACAGTGTTGAGGTAATCTTAAAGCTCCAAATATATTTCCGGAGTAACAGACGTTCACAGGCTCATTATGGATTACACCTGAATCTAAATAGCAAAAATAGGTTACTGTATCAGAAGCGTACCGCTGTATACAGTGTTTGCCAAATTTGAAATCTCGGTATAAATTTCCGGAGTCACACTCAGATGCTCATTCAGTCTAGGTTTGACCATAGTAAAAAATGTTGTAAAAAAGGTACTGGATAACAAGATAGCAAGTATATATATTATAGGGTACAATTGAAATCTCCGTATACATAGTCCCGTAGTCACTCTCAGACACTCACTCAGTATGGATTTGACCGTAATACTAAATGTCGAACAAAGGTACTGTATAACAAGATACAAGCTGTATCGAGTATAGGGTAAAAATTGGTATCTCCGATTCACCGTATATATAGAATGCGTAAACCACACATGCTCACTCACTATGGATGATACCGTAATACAAAATTTTGAACAAAGGTACTGTATCAGCACATATCAGGTGTATACAGTCTAGGGGTAATTGTAAATTTCCATCTATACTTCCGGAGTCAGACACAGACACTCACAGGCTCACTAAGCATTACACCAGAATTTAAAAAGTAGAAAAAGGGAAAGATATTCTAAGCATACAACAGTATACAGTGTTGTGGTACTTTTAAATCTTCGTATATATTTCAATCTCAGTAAACCAGTCCAGACTCTTCGCTACTGTAAACTAAATGGATACAAGTACAGACAGAAAGTCGAGTGTTAGCAGAAATTTTGGAATTACTCATCGCGGGGAAACCTCCCAGTATATGTTGCAGAGGTGATGCTGACCCTCAATTACTGTGTCTGTTGTGAAAGGGAAAACGGTTCTTTGTGAAGAAAGGATTGCTTTATCAAAGTAGCGTGGATCACATCAATGTTACTCATCTCCATCAAATTGTGATCACAGGGAGAAATGTAGACATGGTCCTCACTGCCTATCATGATGTGTCTGGTCATTTTGGAGTGCAAAAGACAGAATCCACAGGCCGTAGGTGATTCTATTGCATTGGCATGAGAGGAGACATTGAAAAATGGTGGCAGGAATGTCAAATGTCTGTGACTATCACAACTGTGAAAGGTGATCATAAAGCACCACTGTGTTATGATTGAGTCACCGTAGGAGGCAAAAACAGAAATGCTAGCTAAGTCCAGAAAACCAGAGAGGTTGGCAGCTATCGGATCGCAGACCCCTGATCCTATCACAACAACTAACAGTAGCCGTGGGGGGTTCCTACAATGCCCTAGACCCCTCGATCACAGCCGGAGAATTAAATAGGCCTAAAGAAAGAAAGGGGAAATCTAAACTGCCCCAGAGCAGACCCCAAAGCAATAGGCAGCCCCCAACATATAATGACGGTGAAGCAAGATGAAAACACTAACACAGACAGAAAGATAGACTGAGCAAAGACGGGGCCCATGATAACTAGATAGGAAAGGACAGGAAGGCTGCTGTCTGCAATCCGTGAAAAACCCTATGAAAATAAGAGCCAACAGACTGACAGTGAAAAAGGCCCTGAAGACGCTAGGCTTCAAAAAGCTATGTCAGTACTCAGGAATATTCTGAAGACAGAGCAACCGGCAAAAGGAGATTCAGCTCACCCCAGCAGGGATTGGCAGAATCCAGAAAAGTAAGGAAAACAAAAAACAAAACACAAATGCTAACCGGCAAAGCAGAAAACTTAGCTTTAGAGGAGCAGGAATAAGACTGGTGTCCTAGAAGTCCACAGAGAAATCACCCGCAGGGCAGAAGGGCGTCGGCAGCCTTATATCCAGTCAGTGACTCCACTCAGCCAGTCATCCTCATTAGGCTCAGGTGCCTGATAATCAGGCTCATTACCTTCCTTTACCAGAATAGGGAGTTCACCAGACCTCAGTGACGAAGGGGAAAATGAACTCACAACACCACTGCATCCGCTTGCAAGTTGATGTCCATTACAAATGGTAGCCATTGATCATCTGAAGGTAGAGGCCAGCAGGACAGGTCATAGCTACATCTTAACCATCATCGATCAATATATCAAATTTCTAGTGGCCATCCCTGTGAAGGATTTAACTGCCCAGACTACTCAATGGCGGAGCAGGGAGAGGTAAGTATTGCAACTTGCAAGTGCTGTGGCCATGACCAAGCGGGGGGGCACTCTCGTGGTCGACAGTACTGGCACAGGGCCCCTCATAGTATGCTGGTGTGTCTGACGGCGAGTGGGCCCCCCACCGTCAGAGACACTGTATTGTACTATGAGGGGCCCTGTGCCAGTGCCGTCGGCCATCAGTGGGCCCATCCACCTGTTCAGAGCAATGGCACTTGCCTGGGTGCGCCAGGTGTTGACCCCAGCCCTTGGGGGGGGGGCAGCCCAGTTAGGGAGGTTTAAAAAATGGCATATGTTGATGTGTAGGCTGGACATTCAGCTGCTGCAAATGGCGGAATTGGGCAAGTCCGAGGAAGAGGAGGACAAAAACGAGGCAGTTTTCTGGCAACCTATGTATCATCAGGGGAAGGTGGGACAAAATCCTTTGAAACCCATGCATGGTTCATTTTAATGAAGCTTAGATCATCAACATTTTGGGTCGACAGACGGGTCCTTTTTTCTGTCAGGATTGATCCAGCAGCACTGAAGACTCTTTCAGATAACACACTAGCAGCAGGACAAGCGAGCTCCTGTAAGGCATAGTGTGCCAATTCAGGCTCGGTATCCAGTTTAGAGACCCAATAGTCAAAGTGGAATGACCTGTGAGGGAGAACATCGATATTGGAGGAGAAGTAGTTTGTAACCATAGTTGACAACTGCTGTCTCCTGTAATCGATGCAGCATTAGCAGTCGTGTGAGCGGAACTTGAGAAATCATTCCACAATATGGTCATTAAACCCCTGTCTCTATCGTCACTTCGGCTGTGTGCACCACGAACACCTCTTCCATTGTGCCCACTGCGGCTCGTGGGAGAACCAGCACTGCTGCTGTGTGCTGGGAAAGCCTCAAACGGTTTACCAGAGCTGCTTGTTTGTTAGCCAGTATTATCTCAAGGTTCTCCTGTGGCATGATGTTGTGTAATTTGCCTTTGTAGCATGGATCGAGGATGCTGGCCAGCCAGTAGTCGTCATCCTTCATCATTTTGGCAATTCGGGGTTCCTTTTTAGGATCCTCAAGGCATAATCGCACATATGGGCCAATGTTCCAGGTGTCAATAATGCACTGCCACTGCTGGGTGGAGGAGCACTTTCTGGTAAATCCACATCCCTACAGTCATGCACAAACACTGTACCTGACCTTGGAACACCAACATTTTCTCTTGCCCCCTGAGAAGCATCCTCCTGTCCAAAATAATCATCCCCCTCATCCTCCTCCTCCTCCTCTTCCTCCACCTCGTCCAGGACAGTTCCCTGACCAGACAATGGCTGACTGTCAGCAAGGCTTCCCTCCTCCTCCTCCTCCTTCTCCTGTTCCTCCTCCGCTGCAGACGCCAGATCCTTAATGGGCGTCAAACTTTGCATGAGCAGACGCATAAGTGGGATGCTCATGCTTATGATGGCATCATCTGCGTTTACCAGCCGTGAGCATTCCTCAAAACACTGAAGGACTTTACAGAGGTCTTTCAGCTTTGACCACTGCACACCACGACAAGTCCATGTCTTCCCTCAAACTGCCTGCCGTGTATCCTCCCACAAATGCTTTACAGCCTGCCTCTGTTCGCACAGCCTCTCAACCATGTGCAGGGTGGAGTTCCACCTTGTTGCAACGTCTATGATTAGGCGGTGCTTGGGGAGGTGGAGCAATCGCTGCAGCTTCTGCATACGAGTGGATTGGACGTTTGAGCGACGGATGTGCGAGCACAGTCTTCGCACCTTATGGAGCAGGGATGTTAACTCTAGATAAATATTAAGGAAGCACTGCACCACCAGGTTCATAGTGTGAGCCAGGCAAGGTATGTGTGTGAGTTTTGCACGAGCTATGGCTGCCACAAAATTACGTCCGTTATTACTGACTACCTTGCCTGGCTCAAGATGTAGAGTGCCCAGCCATGACTCAACTTGTCGCTGCAAGTAGTTGGCCAGTACCTCCACGGTGTGTCTGTTGTCGTCCAAAGGCATCATCTTTAACACAGCTTGCTGACGCTTACCACTAGCTGTTCGATAGTGGGACACCTCATGTGCAACACTGCCAGCTGCGGATGGAGTGCTCGTGCGACTGCGCTCTGTGGACGAGCTTTCGCTTATGGAGGAGGAGGATGATCGAAAGCCTACAGCCAACTGTTTCCTATACCGTGGGCTAGGCAGCACTGTTCCACCGCCGCTGTCCCCTGTGGAGCCTGCATCCACCACATTAACCCAGTGCACAGTGATGGACACGTAACGGCCCTGGCCATGCCTACTGGACCATGCATCTGTTGTGAGGTGCACCTTTCCACTCAGAGCATCTGGTAGGGTGAGCTGGACTGGAGAGCTGCATATGGGGGAAGTAGCGGTGGATCAGACGGAGTGAGAGGGGGTTGGTGATGGTATTGGTGGTGATGGCCTAGATTCAGTGTTGTGTTGCAAAACCATTGTGATTCCCTGAGGGCTTTGGCCTTGCGACGACACCTCAACATTTAGTGCTGGTGGTGTGCTTAACGGTGGATGTGATCTTACAGTGGGGGAAGCGATGGAGCTTTGCTAGCTACCTTCAGTCAGAGCAGGTGCACATGTGCTACCTGAGGTTTTTTATTCCATCCACGCTTGCAAGTGCATGTTGATTAAATGTCTAAGCATGCAACTGGTATTCAAATTTCTGAGTTGATTACCTCGGCGAAAGGTCCATCCGCACTTCTTACAGGTAACCTTTGCCTCATCAGTAGGATTTTGGACAAAGAAGTGCCACACTGCACTCTTCCTGCTATGGTATACATTTTCTGACCTTGCATGCTGTGCTAAGTTGACCATCTGGCCAAGCTGTCCTGCAACTCTTAGTTTTTGGTCCATGTTTTTGGACAGCTAGGGGCCTGCCAGATAACCGCTGCTGCGATGTCAATGCCTGCTGCGGATCCTTCTCCTTATCTGAACTATTGCCAGCGCCACCCTCCTCCCCCAATGGATGCCAATCCGGGTCAAGAACTGGGTCATCCATCACCTCCTCTTCAAAGTCATCTGCACCTTCCTCTTTACCTTCCTCTGTGTCACCATGTAAGGTGGTATAGTATGCGGGAAGGGGCACCTGAGTTTCATCAGGGTCAGATTCTGGCTCAGTAGACTGCGAGGGCAATGTAGTGCTCTGGGTCAATGTACCAGCAGAATCATCTAGCAGTGGCTGTGCATCAGTGCACTCCATGTCAGATTCATCTTGGACTGGGGAATTCAGGATTTGACTGGATAACCCAGGCATGGTATGTGAAAAGAGCTCCAGAGAGTAATCTGAAGTGTGGGCTGCCGCATCCTTAACTTTTGGTGGGGGTGAAGGACACAAGTAAAGCTGTTTTTCCTGACCAGAACCATGCACTGACGACTCCGTGCTTGCAGGTTTCGAACGTTCAGAAGAGGAGGCAATAGAGCTGGTGGCTGTTTTGGCAATGTACGCCAAAACCTGTTCCTGATGCTCCAGCTTTAAAAGCGGTTTTCCTACGCCAAGAAAAGGGAACTGTTATGAATGGGTCACCGAGGAGAAAAAAGCAAAACAAGCTAAGTCACAGAAAACCAGAGAGGTTGGTAACTATGCAGATTGCAGATCCCTGATCCTACTACACAACTAGCAGCAGCCGTGGAGCGTACCTACGATGTTCCTAGATGCTTCGTCACAGCCGGAGGACTAAATAAGACTGAAGCATGAAAAGGGGAAAACTAACTGCCCCAGAGCAGACCCCAAAGGAATAGATAGCCCCCACACATGTATTGACGGTGAAACAAGATGAAGGCACAAATACAGGCAGGAAAATAGGCTGAGCAAACGATGGGGCCCAAACTAACTAGAGAGGAAAGGAAAGGAAAGGAAAGATACTGTCTGCAACCTGCAAAAAACCCTACAAAAATAATGTCCAACACTTCTGATAGCAAAATTAACCCTGAAGTCACTAGACTTCTCCCACTATATCAGCACTCTGAAATATCCTGAGACAGAGCAAAAAGACACCAAACTAGTAAGGGACAAAAAGCAAATTGACAAAATACTGATAAATAAGAGTGGAAATTCAGCACAGCCCCCAGCCGGGGCTGGCTGACAACACCAAAAAACTGAATAGACCAACAAAATCAAGTGTGAACATTAGCAGAAAAACTTAGCTTTAGATAACTGGAACAGAGCTGAAAACCAAGAGCTGACAAGCCAGAAGGAATCACCAGCAACTGAATAGGGCGTCAGCTGTCTTAAATCCAATCTGAGACTCCTAAAGTCCAATCGTCATCCTCATTCTCAGGTGGCAGATCTCCACCGATCAAATCAGCCTCACTACCTCCTGTTACCACCAGAGGGAGTCTGGAAGGAGAACTCACAACTGGTGAACCAGAGAATGAACTCACAACAGGGAACCTTACAAGCCTTCTTGGGCCAGATGTTAACGCAGGCTCAACACCTCCTGCCTTAGCTGCTATTGTGCTTTTGCCAGAACCAGCTGATGCACCACCACCATCATTACCAGCTGCGCCCCCCTCCACCATACTTCCTCATGTTTGGGAAAATGTACCAAAAATACCAGCAGAGAGATGGTACTGTATGAGGAGCGTCCAGCTCTGTAAGGTGTATTAAAAAAATTAAATCTACGTATATATTTTGTTAGTCAGTGACGCTCTCCCAGTATGTATTTGACCGTGATCCAACAAGCAGATATACGGAACTGTGTCAGAAGTGTACAGCTGTATACATTTTTTGTGTAACTAACAATCTCCGTATATGTAAGCAGATATACGGAACTGTGTCAGAAGTGTATAGCTGTATACATTTTTTGTGTAACTAACAATCTCCGTATATGTATTTATGGAGTGTCACACACACACACGCTGACTCTGTATAGATGTGACTGTAATGCGAATGGCAGATATACAATACTGTTTGAGAATCGGACAGCTCTATACGGTGTCTGTATGGAAAATTGTCAATCTCCGTCTATTTTTATACGGAGTGACACATTCTGTCTCTGTATAGTTTTGACCGTGATCAAACAGCAGATATATGAAACTGTTTGAAAAGTGGACAGCTCTATAAGGTGTAGGTCTGGAAAAATGGAAAATCTCCTCGGTTTATTTTTACAGAGTCACACACAGATAGCTTGTATTTGTCCGTGATACCAGCCGGTACACGGTAGTGTGTGAGCAGCGTACACCGCTATACGGTGTGTGAAAAAATGAACGCTCGGTAACTCACCAGAACAAAATAATAAAAGTTGGAGTGCTTTGAAAAAAGCAGTTTTGAACAGCAGTGTGCACACAGCAATGCAGCTATCAGGTAGCCTTAAGAGGCAGCCTAATCACCACCAGCGCTGCTGCACGCAACAAAAATCCTCCCCTTTAACTGCGCACTAGCTGTGTAGTGAAAAGCAATTTTTTTGTTCTTCTTCCTTGCCTAACGCTCTCCCTTTTTCAGAATCAGCAGCAGCACCTCTCCCTATTCTAAGATCGGCAGAAGTAAGATGGCGGTCGGCGGTCACGGCCTTTTATAGTCACTGTGACGCCACACAAAGTCAGCCAATCATTTCATGCCCTTCTCTAAGATGGTGGTGGCCGCTGCCCATGTCATCTCGTTGCCCACAGTGTACGTCCTCCACCATTAGCTGAGAAAAGGCGCTGGAAGCATTATTTGAAACGCGACTTTGGTGCTCGGCTCGGCGACCTCATGGCCGACCTCATGCTATGGTCGGGTTTCTATCGGCGAAAGCCGACTTTAGGTAAAGTCGGCGATTTTTGAATTTGACCGACCCGTTTCGCTCAACTCTAAAGGTCATGGCTAATTTAGCCCTTATCATTTATCAAGAGTTTAAGGCCTTATTAAGTCTCATGTATGAAAACAGCCTCATAGTAAAATTTGTCTTCTGCCTTACCCGCATTAATCAGGCTTAGCTATTATTTTTGCATAAGAAACATAAAATTGGGACCTTTTTTGCTAAGAGCAAGACAGCAAAACAATCTGACAAAAAGGACATGTATGAGACCTTCTATGTATTTCATTGTTGCCTAAACAACTGTACTGTATGACCCCGCTTGTGCCCCTTTGTCATTCCACACATCAAATCACGAGGGAGAAAGAATGTGTGTTACCCACATCTGACTATCTTTTTGGAAAAAAAAAGTGCAATTCTAATTTTCTATTATTTTTGTTATAACACTAAGGTGGGGTTCACATTATGTTTCTGCTCTACATCCATGACTCAGGAGATCAATCTGAATCCCTGAAACTTGTGATTCAAGCAGAACTCTCGATTGGGCCGTTGAATATAAAGTGGCAAACTTAACCGGACCAGGGGTATTTCCATTTTTGTGTTTCAATTTTTTGCTCCCCTTCTTCCCATGGCCATAACTTTTTTTATTTGTCCATCAATATGGCCATGTGAGGGCTTGTTTATTGTGGGCTGAGTTGTACTTTTGATCATGTACTGGATCATGTACTGGAAAAACGGGAAAAAAAATTCCAAATGCGGTGAAATTGCAAAAAAAGTGCAATTTCACAATTGTTTTTTAGATTTTTTTTTTACCATGTTCACTAAATGCTAAAACTGACCTGCCATTATGATTATCCAGGTCATTACAAGTTTGTAGACACCAAACATGCCTAGGTTCTTTTTATTTAAGTGGCGAAAAAATTTCAAAGTTTGTAAAAAAAAAAATAGTTTACATTTTCCGTGACCCATATCGCCTCCATTTTTGAGGATCTGGGGCCGGGTGAGGGCTTATTTTTTGCGCGCCGATCTGATGTTTTCATTGATACCATCTTGGTGTAGATACGATCTTTTGATCGCCCGTTATTGCAACGTTGCAGTGACCCAAAAAAAGGTAATCATGCGTTTTGATTCTTTTTCTCGCTACACCGTTTCCTGATTGGATTAATTCTTTTTATATATTGATAGACTGGGCGAATCTGAATGTGGCAATACCAAATATGAGTATATTTGATTTTTTATTATTGTTTTATTTTGAATGGGGTGAAAGGGGGTGATTTGAACTTTTCTTTTTATTTTTTTTTAATATTTTTAAAACTTTTTTTCACTTTTTAATAGCTTCAATAGTCTCCATGGGAGACTAGAAGCTACAATCATCCAATTGCTTGTACTACACAGAGCAAGGCTGCAGCCGTGCTCTATGTAGCAGATATGCTTACTTGCTATGAGTGCCGACCGCTGGGCGGTACTCATAGCTATCCAGCTATGACAACCACAGGGATCACCTGCTGACCCCGGGTTGTTATGCCAAACCATCGGCAACCATGTGACACGGGTGCCGATGGGAGGAGGTAATGACATGTGTTCTGCTCGTGCATGCTAAATGCCGCTGTCATAGTTTGACATATTAACAGCCGCAGGTATATCGCGATTCCACACTCAGCTGTTAGGGGCACAAGTCAGCTGATCAGATAAGCTGTCATGTGCCGGAAAAGGTATGGGCACGTCGCCGGAGCCCCCACCAAACAGGGGGAGACGTCCAATGATGGACACTGCATGTCATTGGATGTTAAAGGATTAATTCAACGTCTCCATCTTAGGGACTCCATCTTGTCTCTTTTCCTGTGGTATCAACCTTTATGGCCAGAGAAAAGAGCGTATAAAAGATTCATAGATGAAATTAGTTTATGACACAACAAAGCGCTCTAGGTGTATATGAGATTGGTCAAACAATGGGGGTAAATAAGAAATAAATATAAGGTCAATATATATAAATGCTCAAAATAATTTTATAAAGGAAAACTTTCTTTTTTCTTCTGTACATTGTTTGGGACAGTTGCAGAAATTTCTGCAACCTGCTTGTGGTGTTAGACCATACCCTAGAATACCCATATGAACCTATAAACATCAATATTTCCTAAAGTTCAAAATAATTTTTTAAAGGAGTTGTTCCAAAAAATATTAATTTCACCTATCAACGGGACAGGTCAATAACTCTAGTATCCATATCATTACCAAGAACAGAGGTTCTTAAATCTTCTCTGTGTGAATGGAGCACTAGTGAATGGGTGACCACTGTTGTATTCACTTGTATGGGACTTATAGAACCGCTATCTTAAATAGTCCTGTAGTAGTGAATGAAGCAGTGGTAATGTTTTTGCACTAATGTTTCGTTCACATCGACACTGAGGGAAAATAGAATCCGAAGTTGCAGACATCAAATTTTCTTTGCCCAAGAGCTCGGGCAGATAGCTATTTTTGGTTCGAGAGCAATTCGACAAAACATTGTTTGCAATCAGGCCAATGTTAGTCTCTAGAGCCATGCACATGTCCAATTTTTTCCTTTGACAGAGTCTGTCCAAGAAAAAAAATTGCAGCATGCATGATTTGCATTCATAAATCGGATCTCACTCAGTGATACAAGTCTATGGGTCCATGGTAATCATCGCACAGCACTCAGATGATTTGAGTGTGGTTTGATTTTCACAGAGTGAGAGACTGGAGAATTTTTTCCCATCTTCTGCACCTCATGGGAAACCAGATCAAAGTTTGATCAAAGTGGATTAGACTAATTGGCTTGAATCTCTGGATGAGGGAAAATACGATGATGTGGCCCTAGCCTTATTATAATTAATGACCCTGTCATTGGTTCAGACGGAACCTCCAATTGAGTCATGGGCGTAGGGCCAACCCCAAGGAGAGTTTAGCCTAACTTACTTGTATTTACATAATATAATATAATATAATGATAGAATGTTCCACATATTCATTAGTAGTACAACATTTACTGTAGACTACAACAATAAAAATAGCAAGGAACATCATTTCTATGACTGTCCACAAACTTTGATCTTCTAAGAGCTCTTGTAAGGCAGTGACCCGTGTCACAGGTAGGGGTCACTTTGTGTTCTCCCCAGGTTATGCACAGAGGTGTATGAAGGCCATAGGAGTGCATGGCAATCAGAGGCATAGCGGTGGCTGTAATGCAGACTAAAAATAAAAAAAGTGTTATCCTTGGACATGCTAGTGTCCAAAGCAGATGTAGGGAAAACCTGCTCTGGGATGTTGTGTTGTGAAACAGACTGCAGGATGGTAGTCGTGCAGTCCGTTTCATTCCAGGCCCAGGTTTTCCATGTGGCTAAAGGTCACAAGTTCTTTTGTTAAAAGCCCTGCAGGAATGGGTTTGGGTATGTCAGGTCCAGCATCAGGGCCAGAGTGAGATGATGCTTGTTACTGTACAGAGCAGTTGGTGTTGCAGAGCATGGCCTGTGTGAGGCAACACAGGACAGAGTGGAGCCAATAGGCCTGGCACCCAAAGCGTACACAGTGGTGCCGCCATCCACGGTAATTGGAGGAGGACTGGTGTGCATAATGGCTGCAAACAGGTGGATATGGTGCCCGGTTGTGATCTGGAGTATATCAAGGACTATGTACGGCTGTGTGAGTAAAAAGACAATAACAGCAGTATGGTCACCCGCCGTAACTGGTCTCGGATGTGGCCAGGTCTTGTGCCCGGAGGTAGCTTGTCTTGTGCCCAAAGGAGGATTGGTGTGTAGCGACAGCAAACTAATTGAGTAAGGGATAATGCCTTTTTGTGAGCGACTCGCACAATTCTCGTGCGAGTCTCTCGCATGAAAACCTGGCACTGCCGCCGGCACTTGGACCGGAGCGTGTGGCTACATAGAAATACGTGTAGCCGCATGCTCCAGTCTGAGTGCTGGCGGCAGTGCCAGGTTTTCATGCGAGAGACTCGCATAAGAATCGTGCGAGTCTCTTGCAAGTGAGTTTGATCCCTAAAGCTATGAGTAGAGACATTGACACTGTGCTGTGGTCACCCACGGTAACTGGACCAAGGGAGGTCCAGCGTGTTTAGGCACTGCAATCTAAAGCTGTGTAGTATGTAGTGCTATGGAATGGACACTAACGTTATATGCACTTGTGCGTGAAATGAACATTTAGTGTGTGAAGTAACACATTAGTGTGCTACCGCTGCACTACACTCTGTATTTGTAATCAAGTAAACCAGAGCATAGGATGAACAGCTATTAGAGGATATATCTGATTTAAGGACAAACGCGTAGACTAGAAACTTGTTGTACTAGACAAAGCAAAAATGGATTATGTCCCAGTGAGAGTTCCTTAATGAATCGCCAATAATTGCATGCGCAATTAAAGCCGAGTCCAAAGAAACAAATGTGGTAACCTGGGGCGGTATGTTCTGTATTGTCCTCTGCAGGGTATTTATTGCTTGGGAGCAGCTACTCATAAAGTTGAATGGGGCTCAGTGAACATGTTGTTATCTCTGCCGCTAATGGGTAATTGGGAGACGGGAGCCGCTATCAGCAGATATAAATTACCCACTGCAAACCCAGAGCATTAAGTCAGACTTTATTACCCATTATCCACAGCTCCTTCTCTTTAGTAGAAACTTGAAGTATATTAGGGAGAAAATTTATGCATTGTAATTAATAGGAAGATAAGACATTCCAGTGGTCTAATATCTGACTCACCCTAGTTTCTTTCAGGGATTTTTTATACTCCAAACAGAAAATGCAGTAAACTTGGGAATTTTTAATGACACAAATATCTTTTGAAGCTCAGATTTGTAACTGGTGTTAAATAGCCTTGGATGTCAATGTGTTCCACTAATTTGATAGATTTGCATTCCTCGGAGGAAAGTCTAGAAATACATTACTATTGAAAGGAAGCCTATTGGGAATTGTGCATAAAGTCGACAATGTATTTGTTATGTATGATAAATATGATTTACCATTGTGTCCTTGAGTGTCAAATGGAAAGGCCATTTGTCACACTTGATGCCTTTAATGCATCATTGTAGCCACCGAGGAGTGACTTACGCTTTCTTGGTTCTTCACGTCTAGAGAACCTATTTTGAATACTTTGCTTCTGTTGTTAGCTGCTATCTAGAGTAGAATTCATGTGTGTTATGAGCTATAAAGTACATTACATGATTACTTAGAAGCAAAAACATAAAATCCATTTATTTCTGTTCTGAAAAGGCAACTGGTTTCTGGAGAACTTTAAGTATTCTTGGTTATTATGGAATCTCCTAAATATTGGAGGTAAAACATTGATAATTCCAACTCTGTATATTCAAATAAACATTTTTAAACAAGATTTTTCTTGTTTTCTTCGTCACACTCAGATTTAATTTAAATGTGATGGTCAGTTGCAAAAATTTAGACATAGGATCATGGAATGTTAGAGTTGGAAGGGACCTCAATGGTCATCAGGACCAACCCCTTGCTCAATGCAGGATTCACCTAACCATCTCAGACAAATGTCTGTCCAGCCTGTGCTTGAAGACTTCCATTGAAGGAGAATTTACCACCTTTCGTCTACTCACCACCACATCTAAAAGGGGATATCTGGAACGCTGTAAAAAAAAACCTGTCTATAGCTGCCTCTGCACCCACCTTCTTCTCCCCTCGACATAGAATTGACTAGTACCAACTATCATCTCCTATTTCACTAATGGGAACATCTACCCATTCACTAAATGCAGATTTTACCCATTATTTAGGAGTAAAAGATCAATCCCGGAGAAAGAAGCAGACGCCCTGCTAAAATATATGACAGAATTGCTTATTTTCACATATAGTATTGATTTATGATATAAAAATTAAGACGATTAAATCTGTTATAAAATGAATTTTCCTTCTCTAGCTGTTTTGCATCTATTTGAAATAATGTTAATGATAAAACTACTTGTGTGTATAACTTATCTACCAGATTTAGTTAGATTTGAGGCTGATTTTAATCATTTTAATGTCCCTCTCTATTTCTGTAAGACGTCTTTACAGCTTACACATATTATAGCCTCCTGTTAAATTCACCATGGGGTGCACATTAATGCTCAATGTTTTAGGCATTACAGCAGCAGCTAAGAAAATTTGTCTCCACACACACATACAGTATTTTGGGAGATTTTGCCAGTAGAGTGCCACCGAACATCATTAGAAGTGACACCTTCCTGGACGTTGGCCTAACCTAATTGACCACAAAGCATTATTTGGCACAGCTCTTCAGCGCCGTCCCAATAGGTAACCATTTACAATGAAGTTATAATAAACATTAATTTCAGATTAATTAGGTTTGATAGGTCTCTGTCAGTGAGTTCAGCAGGAGGATTATTTCTTGTAGACCATCCATATAGACTAACTTATGTTGTTTGCTCTTGCAAGGGTGGCAATTTACATCTCTAGCGTTAACGCTGTGTTTTTTCCTTCTCAATCATTCCTTCGTTGTCATTTCAACTACTGAGAAGTCTGTTTTCAAGCAATTAAACTGAAAACAGATCTGATAAAGAAGAACATTTCTCCCTCCTTCTGTGACACAGCGTCTTGGGGTCCTAGTAATTCCCCTTGTCAGCACTGACAGGCTCATCACACTGGGAGGACTGACGGAGCATTATTACTGGGACTCCGAGAACTGCCTCCCACTGGGAGATAGATGTATGTGTGCAGTGGCATCCAATGTTAACATAGTGGCTACGATTTATCTAGGCTCCTTAGAGGAAAGTCAGCAACGTATTTTTTAACTATTTCGTGCACTTAACAATGTGTGCTTAGAGATCCGAATAAAAAGCATTATGCTTTAGTTATTGGAAGCAGATACCTCTGGATTTCAAAATGTCACATCTCATGCAGAGTCCCAGATAATTATATAAATTCCAATTTTAACAAGGCTGATTCCCTTGCATTTTATCCACCAGAATAAAAAATAAAACGCAATTTCTCAACTCTGTGGATTATAACGATTGCACTAAAAGGCCAGTTTTTATGTGTTTGTAGAGATGAAAAATGTCTCCACGGAAGAGTCAAGTCGGGAAAACAGTTATGTTACAGAAAAAAAAAATGGAAATCAACTGAGCAAATTGTCATACACGAATATAATCTGAAAAAACCATACTAATTGCATTACATTTGCTGATTAGGGAGTTTCTGAAGAATATTACACAACTGATCTGGTTCCACGCTTAATGGAATTAGATTGGACAATCTCAGCAATAATACAATTGTCCTCCTGCGATCAACTCCTACATTGACAGCTTGATGGGACATCTCTTAATATCTGAGCTCCCTTGGGCCAATATTGTAAGATAATAACTGCGAACTTCCATTTATTATTTAAGAAATACGTTTTCTAACTTCGACGTTAAAGCATGCCTGCTATTTCATGTAACTTTGCAGAATAAGCTGTCATGTTTGTGTAAATGAGAAAAACATTTTCTGGTGATTATATGCCTTGTATTGTGCATTTTTCACCACTTTTTACCTTTTCTGGCTCCTATTTTTTCTTGTCTGAACAAGTGGGTGGAGACTAGCTGCTATGATGCCACCCATACCTGGAATTAGAAACATCCTCTCTTCTTTCTCTGCTTAGGACATACATAGAAGTAGTAGTATGTAGGGTATTTCACAGCAATACTGTGCAATGTAGCTGTTAGGGCTGGCGGAATGCACCAAATAACAAAGATGGTAATAAGGTGCGTTCGCAGCACGGGGTCCACCGTGCAGGGGTGGTAACCTGCTGCTCAGTAATGGCGGATGCTATATGGCAGAATACTATGAGAACACATGCGGGTTATCGTCACCCGGTGTGTACAAGGGCGGACTCTGTTGCTTCACAGAGCCGCACTACCGCTGAACATAAACGCCGGAGCCTGTTTGTGCTCACAGAGCTCGGCTAAAAGAGCGCACAGTGTACGGCCACAGAACTCTACGCCAAGGACACGGGGTTAGAGTCCTTGTAGGCCCACTGAACGCACAGCGTCGCTGCCGCGAGCGCCGCTATAGACGCTGGCTATGGAGCACGTGCACTGAGGCGTGCCGAGTCCCTGGTGAGGCCTGATGCCTGACTCAACCTCAGACCTAACTACGCCTAAGCCTGGGCGCTAGCAGGCTAGGCTGCACAACACATGCGTACCAAGGGTAGGGGTTTCTTAATGAGTCATTCACCAGAGACATTCATACGTGCATACATCACTCACTCCACATAGTCTGTAAATACAGTCTATCCTAGCGCATGGGCGAGCAGCCATGCAAACCTTTTATAGCCACGGGCGTCCGGGACCTTCCTGGCTGCTCGGATGGGCCAATCCGAACACAAGCAGGACCTGAGCACATGACCCTCAATCGCCACCTCTGGCACAGCTATGACAATGCATACTGCTCAGCAGCGAGATTCTCCAGGGACTAAGTCCTCATGTCGGGTCACTGAGCGTGCCATGGAGATCAACATCTAACACTGCGGAGACACCATCACATGTTTCTCAACGCAGTGATTCTAGAGCAATGCCCCCATCCCTTATGGGAAATATGTAAAAATATGCAAAACACAAGCCGCGGAGACACCATCACATGTTTCTCAACGCAAGCAATGACTGCCGTTCCCGTGGTTGTTCCTTCCCGGGGAAAGACCTGGCTAGTCATTGCTTGCGTTGAGAAACATGTGATGGTGTCTCCACAGTGTTGGATGTTGATCTCCATGAGTTCATTCATCCTCATTTTTCAGTATTCCACTAGGCATTGCTTCTACTGGCCAGGTTCCTACTCCACACTGATGAGGGGCAATACCCCGAAACAGCTGTCTGTGGATGGATACCATGTTTTGGCATAGCTGGTTTCCTTCATTGGAGACTGCCCTTCCCGTGGTTGTTCCTTCCCGGGGAAAGACCTGGCTAGTCATTGCTTGCGTTGAGAAACATGTGATGGTGTCTCCACGGCTTGTGTTTTGCATATTTTTGCATATTTCCCTTAAGGGATGGGGCATTGCTCTAGAATCACTGCATTGAGAAACATGTAATGGTGTCTCCGCAGTGTTGGATGTTGATCTCCATGAGTTCATTCATCCTCATTTTTCACAGTCCCCAAGTGGAGGCTGCTACAATGTACCCATCGATAATACTGCAGGGTCCCTATATGCTTCTCCCACTTTGATAATTTCTTCTGCTCCCCTGGTGAATCCCCTGTATTTGGGAGGAAACATGTAGGGAGTTTATTTTACATATATTATTGGTGGGTACATTGCAGCAGACAGATGTAAGAAAACAAGGGCAGTATTTTGCGATTTGTCATTTTACCCTGTTTGAATAATTTTCCCCATTTTTTAGTACTGTATAATATAAGTTTAATTGAATTGGTGTAATTTAAAGCTCCAACTTGTCCCACAAATATATGAGCCCTCATTAGTTCTTTCAACATAACAATAATATTTTTTATTTTTTATAGCGCCAGCATATTCCGCAGCACTTTACATTTTAGAGGGGACTTGTATAGAGAATAAACACCTTACAGCATAAACAAAACTTGGATACCAAGAGGAGTGAGGAACCTGTTTACAAGCTAACAATCTATGAGGAAATAGAAGAGGGGCACAAACAGTAAATGGTAAAATGTGCTTGTATTGTACGGTCCAGCCATAATATACTAAATAGGGTATTCACATAACGCTGCATAATCCAGTCACCAGTCAGTATGTTTACAATATAGACACAAAGGGCTATTAAGTGCATGGAGGGTGGGATGCTAAGATGCTAAAAGCTTCATGATTTTGAAGAAAAATTTAGATAGGCCAAACAGGTAAAATTACATAAGTGAGGTGGAACGATAGGCCAGTCTAAAGAAATGCATTTTAGGCCACACTTAAAACTGTGGGTATTGGGAATTAATCAAATTGTCTTGGGTAGTGCATTCCAAAGAATTGGTGCAGCACAAGAGAAGTCTTGGAGATGGGATTGAGAGTTTCGAATTATCGAGGATTTTGGTTTGAAGTCATTACCAGAACGGAGGAGATGGGTATGGTGGTAAAAAAATAAAGTCATGATTCTTGAAAGAAGAAAAGGAATAGGTAAAAACATAGAAAAAAATGGCCCAGTTATGGATGGGATAAATTTGCTATGACCTTGACTGCGAGATAAATACCTTTTTCAATATGATCTTCAAAATAATGGCTTGCAATATTGAAGAAAAACAATGACCTACTGTTAAATCCACTTCTATGGAATTCTAGAGAAATTACATATATTGACAAGGTCAGGAGAAAGTCTTATTTCTTATAAATATTATAGTAAAAGGTCTAGAGGTCTGTAATTGAACCGATGTACATCGATAAATGGACTTGCCTAAAATACTAAGTGGTGGCACCTTTAAGCTGCATGAGCTCATTTCACTTGCAGGAGGTTTTGGGGACATTTATTTAAATTGTAAATCGCTTTATCAGTGCGAACAATTCAGTTACTTGTTTTGCATCTCAGACAATTCAATTTAACTTGTGAGCTTGACTGTAAAAATAATTTATGTACATTGTCAACAATATAAAAGGCATGACTACTTATTGAGCGCTGCAGAACCACCGTACAACGCAGCCTACAATGATTTGTAAATTGTTCTTGGTGCACGGACCTGGGCTGTATTCTCTGGAATGAAATGCTCATTTTTACTGAACAATAGCAAAAAATGACCAGTACATGTAGACCCCTGAGTTCTAACACTTCCGACTGTTCATAGCTTTTTTTTATTAATTTTTCGCATTCCCATTTTCCCTAAAAGGTTGAGGAAGTCTGAAGTATAAAAATATGTTGTTTTCAATTAGATCAAAATGTGCCATTTTTTTGACCCACATCGCTTTTTTACCTGACATAAGAATTTTGCCAGCAGCAAAATCTTGTCTATGGCTATCAATGTGGGGTCAAATTGGAACAAATTGTGTCAGTTCTTCCCATCCCACCAGAACTGATGACCTGTCTGAAACCACAGTATAAAGAGGAGGCTGGTAGTGCAATAAGAGACTGCGCTGCTGTGGTAGAATTCAAGATATCTTTATTGGCAATAAAGATATCTTGAATTCTACCACAGCAGCGCAGTCTCTTATTGCACTACCAGCCTTCTCTTTGTAGCAAGTCCTTGGACCTCGTGCAGACTGCTGCAGCTGTTTTCTGCGATTATAGGTGTTGTGACTCTCACAACCCTATCAGGTGAGCCTAACATTTGCTGTGCACTCATCTACTTTCCATACAGACCTAAGCATTGGAAGCGCCCTGTCTCCCCCTTTTTTGAAACCACAGTATGAAAGCTTTTACATAGACATGTCAGCCCTGGATAGACTATACAGTATATACCAACCTGATTTGGATGGGGTCCTGACCACCTGATCTTCTACTTTGGAAGCGATGGACTTGTACCTCCTCTTTCTTAATTTTTTTCAATAATTGCATTATTGCATATTCTCAAACCATTATAATAAATGAAATCTGTCAGCAGGTTATGTCACCAAATCTAGAAGCAGCATAATGTGGTGGCAGAAACCCTGATTCCAGTGATGTGTCAATTACATGGCTGCTTATTATAGTTTTGAAATAAATCACAGTTTTATCAGCAGAAAGGCACGAAAAAAGGACTAGTAAACCTGCATTTGTTGAAAGTCTACTGTAAAATATGGTAATGGTTACATACACAGCACTGAAGGACACTTTAGTGGCATTTTCATATTCAGTGGTTATATTTTTATTTAAAAATGACAAAATGCAAGGGAAAAAATGCCATAGGAAAATCCTTTAATCTGCAGAGAACATTATGGATGTCTTACAGAGCAGTACAATAAGTTGTTATTTGTGAACTTGGAAAGAAAGGGCATATTACAGCTTTAATCGGCATAATTTGTGAAAGATGGATGTCGAAAGCATAGCACTATCCCCAGGATATGTGATTACTTGTGGACTGGTTAGTGTTCAACCATTGGGACCCCACCAATTCTGAGAATGGGGCTCTGAAATGCCTTGCAGGAATGGAGTCAAGACTGTCCATGCATGCTATCATAGCTCCTTTCAATATCTATGATACTGCTGAGAAAAGCCAAGCTCCACACTTGGCTAACTTCAGCAGTCACATATACAATGCACACTCCATTCAAACAGTTCATTTCAGAGCCCCATTCTTAGGACCAGTGGGACCTGTATAAAAGTGATAACTTTAATTGTTGTGTCTGATGGGGTTGAGATCTGATGACTGACTCGGCCATTGCAGAATATTCCACTTCTATGCCCTAAAAAACTCCTAAGTTGCTTTTTCAGTATGATTTGGGTCATTATCCATCTGTACTGTGAAGAGCTGTACAATCAGCCTTACTGCATATGGTTGAATCTGAGCAGAGAGTATACCCTGTACACTTCAGAATTCATCCAGCTGCTTCTGTCTTTAGTCACATCATCAATAAACACAAGTGACCAAGTGACATTCCAAGCCATACATGCCCATGCCATAACATTGCCACCACCATGCTTTACAGAAAATGTAGTGTGCTTTAGACTATTAGCTGTTCCAAGCCTTCTCCACACTTTCTTCTTCCCATAAATTCTGGTACAGGTTATCTTAGTTTCATCAGTCCAATAATGATTTTCCAGAACTTCGCTGGCTGTTTTAGATTTTTTTTTGGCAAAGTCTAACTTGGTCTTTCCATTTTTTTAGGTTGATTAATGGTTTGCACCTTGTGGTGAACTCTCTGTATTTGTTCTCATGACGTCTTCTCTTTATGGCAGACTTAGATACTGAAACACCTACTTCCTGGAGAGTGTTCTTCACTTGGGTAGATATTGTGAAGGGGTTTTTCTTCATCATGGAAAGGATTATGCAATCATCCACCTCTGTTATCTTACGTGGATGTCCTGGCCTTTTTGAGGTCCCAAGCTCAGCAGTGCCCTTTTTTTTTTGCAGAATGTACCAAACTATTGATTTGGCCACTCCTAACATTTCTGGTATCTCTCTGATGGATATATGTTTCTAGCGTTACCTATCTGTGTCTTTTTCCTATTACCTAACGTATACTCTCAAATAGTCCATGGCCGCACGCTCCCTCCGTTTCACTCCTTTGTATTCTCGCTCCTGCCCCCGCTCTGAATTTTTAAGAGCTCCAAAGTGTCGTAAGATGACCTTTAGCAAACACTTTGCAAATGTGCAATCATTTGTAAGCTTTTTATTCCACTAATAGACTATTTCATATCATTTCCATATGGTTGTAATTTATTCTTGTGCATGTGTCACATTCACTGTTAATTCTCCACCATAGATTTAAATATCAAGCTGTATCCCAATACGGGCTTACTGCTAAATGGACTCAGTGATCAAGTTTGCATCTGTACGGTGCAAAGTACATTTATCAATTGTTCTTCCTAACCTCTCTTAGGTGGTAAGAAAATGGCAATCTAAAGAAATGATTTTCTCAAATTTAAATTTGTAGTTTTCAATTACTTACATTAAATCAACAACCATGATTAAGGCCCCGTCTCACCAATTTTGTGATGCAACAGCGATCTCGCCTGCAATCTCGCTACATGTGACACGCAGCAGCGACCGGCCCCCCCTGCTGGATATCGCTGATCGTGCAGGAATGTCCTGGACCATTTTTTCGTTGTCGGCGTCCCGCTGGCCAGCATGCATCACTGTGTTTGATCGCTGGATCATTGCTGCATCTCTGAAGAGATCTGCCTGTTTGGCAGCTTACTAGCGATCATTTAGCGACGCACCAACGATCCATACTAGGTTGTATCGTTGTCGGGATCGCTGGAGCATCGCTAAGTGAAATGGGACCCTTAGGCTAAGTTCACACGTACCGGAATTCTCGCGGAAATTACCGAGAGAATTCCGGAATTCCAGTCCGCGGGAAAATCGCATTTTAAATTCCCGCGATTTTCCCACGGAAAAACTAGCATTTTGCAAGCGTAATTAGCTTGCAAAATGCTAGCGTTTTCCAAGCGATCTTTAGCATCGCTTGGAGAACTGATTGACAGGTTGGTCACACTCGTCAAACATAGTGTTTGACAAGTGTGACCAACTTTTTACTACTGAGGCCGCCTATGCAGCATCAGTAGTAAAATATAGAATGTAAAAAAAAAAATAAAAAACGGTGTTATTCTTACCCTCCGACGTCCCGCGCAGCCGTTCCTAGTAATCCTTTGCGAAAATGCCCGCGATGACGTCAGTTCTCGCGGGATCGCGACGTCTCGCGGTAATTCGCGATGACGTCGCACGAATGACCGCGAGACTTCGCGATCCCGCGAGAACGGACGTCATCGCGAGCATTTTCGCAAAGTACTACTGGGACCGGAGCGTGGAGAGAGGCGGGAAGGCTGCGCGGGACGTCGGAGGGTGAGAATAACAATATTTTTTATTTTAATTCTATTTTTTACAGGGATATGGTACCCAGAGCTCGGAGGACAGTCTCCTCTCCTCCGGACCGTGGGTACCATCCGCAATTGTTCTGCTTACTTTCCGCATGGTGTGCACAGCCACATGCGGGAAATAAGCGGAACAATGCATTCCTATGGGTGCGGGATCGCCGCGATTCCGCAAATTAATGAGCATGCTGCGGTTTTTACCGCGAAGCGATTCCGCCGCAGTAAAAACCGCAGCATTAGCACAGCATTGCGTAATCCCATAGGAATGCATGGGATGCTTATTTTTCGCGGCAAAATCGCGCGGTTAAAACCGCCACGGAAACGCGAAAAAAATGCAACGTGTGACCTCAGCCTTAGTTGGAAATCCTGTAATGCCAAATGTCTCAAGTGATTGTTTATACTTGAGCACAATATTTTTTATCTTATTGTCATTTTGAGATAATCCACAACAAATCTTATATATGGAGATAGTTAAAGAGGACCATTCACTGGAGTAGCTCCTACAATTGTTGCTGCTCCACCGATTCTGGAACACTTTTGCTTTTTTTCTGTGCCCTTCAATTCCAAAGTTATGCCCCCAGTAATAATGGCGCAAATTTTCATTACAGCCAATTAGGCTTGTACCCTAGAACTGTGTGGGCCCAGCCATGTTATGACTGGCCAGCATGCAAGGTGAAATAGCAAACACCCACGAGGTGGTTCTGTCGTATACACCCAGTTAGTTGAAGGGAAAATTTGCATTATTATTACTGGGGGAATAACTTTGGAACAAAGGGGAACAAAGGAAAAAGAAAAACTGTTCTAGAATCAGTGGAGCAGCCCCAATTGGAGGAGGTACAAGTTTAAATGTAAAATTCAAATGAAAGATCCCCTTTAAATGAAGCAATTCTGGCAGTCTGTTGCTATCACTCAAGAATGTTTCCAATAATATGTTGTTATTAGAGTTGAGCTACTTTGGTTGGATCGGGTTTCATGAAACAAAATTTGTTTCAGATGAAACTGGTCCGACTAGGGCAAAAAAAGTTGGAGTTTCATCCGAAACCCGACCCCAATGCAAGTCAATGGGAAATAAAAGTCGGCATTGAGCGGATGACATTCCTCCACTCAATGCCGACTTTTAATCCCCATTGACTTGCATTGGGGTCGGGTTTCGGACAAAACTCTGACTTTTTTTTGCCCTAGTCGGGCCAGTTTCATCTGAAACAAATTTTGTTTCATGAAACCCGATCCGACCAAAGTCGCTCAACTCTAGTTGTTATACTTTCAAGTTTATTATACTAATGTATGCAATGCTCTTGTAAGCTTCCCTAGTGGTCTGAAAAATTCAGAGGAGAGCAAAACAAGCTGTACTCACCACTGGCAATTTCCGTAAAATGCACTTTTTTTCCGTTAACTGTCACTGTCTACATCAGAAAAGCTAAGCTCTCACTACTATATGGATTTATCAAGTAATCATTCAACACAGAATGTACCTAAAAAGACTTGGGTCCTGATTCATTATTGCAGTTGCCCCTTTATTTACTTTTTTTTTCATTTGCGTCATTATCTTTTGTTAACTTGCAACTTTTTAAGAGCTTTTTACATGTGTTTGCCGGATTTTTTTAATGTTTGTCATTATGGTTGTGGCGGTTCCAATTTTTTTTCAGCTGATTCATGAATTGCTACTTTTTAAAAAGTTCAAATTTTTTTGTGCAATACGCACTCTAGTCCCCCCTCCTGGGTGGATTTTATATACGTCTAAAGTATTTATGCAAATTGTGCCATATTAGCAGAACAGGTGACTTTTTGAGTGAACAAGTTGCAACAATGCTTAAAGACAAAAACAAAGAACATTTGTGATTACGTGCAAAATTCATGAATTTGGCCCGCAAAAAAAAGTTAACAGGTACCACAAGGCAAAAAAAGAAAAGTGACTTAAAAAAACAATAAAGATGAATTGGGACCTTGGTCATGGATAATAAATTTAGGCCATATTTGTGCTCGCATAGAGTATTATGTCAGGTCAGGTTCTGATATGTTGAAGATTAGGTCCATAATAGCTCTCTACTTGTTCAAATTGTTCTCAAATAACTAATATTAATAAAGTGCATATTTTTCTTGCATGAACCTTAAATAAGAATGGTATAACGACGAAGGATGGGTCTGCTCACCACTTAGAACAGGGAGGCTCTGATGATTCAGTGAACTTGCAGGGACCAGCCAGAGAAGCTCTGAATTCAACAACCAATAAGTAAAAAGGTCCACCATAGAAGATAATTCCTGAGTCTCTTAAAACTTCATTTTTAGTGATGATATCATAAAATCTCCATACTGTGATAAGCCTAGTAGCAAACCTATGCATTTCGGGAGGCAGCCTTAGTAATGGTTAGATCAGGTGAGGCTTATCACAGTATACAGTTTTTAATAGATCAACATTAAAAATGATGTTTTAACAGGCACGAGATTTATCTTCTATGGTGGACCTTTCTACTTAGCAGTTTATGCAAGAATGCACTTCGCCTAGCATTGAAACCCAAGACAAGAAGAAATGCACTGTTCTGAAATATGAGGAACTTTGCTTACATGACAATGATATAAAAAACAAATTTTTACAGTAAGGTACTGTCTTCACACTAGTATTCAAGGGTCCATTTACATGGACTGACGAGCGGAACGATACGACCGACAGTTGGTAAACTTTTACGCTGGTTGACTGGAACCCTGTTTACACAGGCAAACCAAAGTAAACCATGCACACAGAGTGATCTGTACTGTCATTGTTCTTGGCAGCAAGAGCCCTGTTTACACAGGCAAGCCAAAGTAAAACATGCGAACTGAGCGATCTGTACTGTCATTGCTCTCGGCAGTGAGAGCCCTGTTTACACAGGCAAACCAAAGTAAACCATGCACACTGAGCGATCTGTACTGTCATTGTACTCGGCAGTGAGAGCCCTGTTTACACAGGCAAACCAAAGTAAACCATGCACACTGAGCGATCTGTACTGTCATTGTACTCGGCAGTGAGAGCCCTGTTTACACAGGCAAACGAAAGTAAACCATGCGCATTGAGCGATCTGTACTGTCATTGTTCTCGACAGTGAGAGTCCTGTTTACACAGGCAAACCAAAGTAAACCATGCGCAATGAGCGATCAGTACTGTCATTGTTCTCGGCAGTGAGAGCCCTGTTTACACAATGCACCGCCGAGAACGATGATCTATTATTATGCACAGAAGATCATTTCACCCAAGTGTTTTGCTTGCTCCTCAGGTGATCTACAGTCTGTTTAGATGTCAAGATAATCGCGAAAAGATAATTTTTAACAACACTCATTCACAATAATCTTTCAGAGTAAATCTTCAGCTGCCAGGCACAAGGAATAATGTAGATTTTAACCTGAATACTCTTGGGCGATTTCCATATCTAAGAGCGTGATTTGTATATGCTTTGTTTTTTTTCTACATATTCAATTATGTTCAAGTGTATTGAAAAAATGTAACAACCACTTTTTATATGAAAAACTAATTTAATTTACATCTTGATGATTAGTTATATAAGCATTACAAAGCCAAATACTTATTATCGTGTCGCATTCTAACCTTTTGATGGTATGGTACCATAGAAAAGGTTCAACTTTTTACTTTAGATTAAGCACAGACTTATGGAGGATCAAAAAATTCAGCCTTAAGAAATGTAGAGCGCCTGGTCAAAATCTGCAATCTCTCCCTTAAAGTGCAGATAAACAATTCAGAACCTTTGCACGGGGTCAATATTGCGGCAAGTACAAATCTTACACAAGAACATCACAAGCGCATAGAAAATGACGGGGGATTATTGTACGTATTATTTCTTATAAGCGCATTCGTGAGATAAGGCCATTTGGAAAGACTCTAAAGCTTACTTGAAAGTTGTGGATATTTCTGGCGTGAAATGCTGCAAAGTAAATGACTGAAGACAGCAGAAAAAAAGGCAGCAATGTATTTACCTGCCTAGGCCTCCAGCCAAATGCACTTCAGGGTGCAGCAGGCCCATGTGGTTAAGATGGCAGTAACACAGGTGCAAAAATACTGTTAAGACAGCCACTCATTACCTACCAATCCATGGAGGGGGTGGCTGCTTAGTATATGATTGCACAATGAGGACTTGTATGTAGCACTGTTCACACAGTGGAGATGCACAGCATCCAGGTTACCAGCCTATTAGTGACACCCTTCTATTAGCTCAGGCGGGCTGCCCAGCACTATCAAGATGCATCCCATGTGAACAGGCACCACAGTTTACAAGACAGTGGGTCTAGCTGCACCCTGATATTAAAGTGCAAAAAAAAAAACACATATGAAATATGTGAGGTATTAGTCGATATTTTGGCCAAAGTATACAAGCTCGCAATCCTACGTCAAGGATCCCCACACTTGCGAGTCCCTAACACTAATCCATATCAATATACAGCAACTAAACGAGGACTCAAATCCTCCAAAAATACAAAAGACAGCAGAAAAAAAGGCAGCAATGTATTTACCTGCCTAGGCCTCCATTGTCTTGTAAACTGTGGTGCCTGTTCATATGGGATGCATCTTGATAGCGCTGGGTAGCCCGCCTGATCTAATAGAAGGGCGTCACTAATAGGCTGGTAACCTGGATGCTGTGCATCTCCACTGTGTGAACAGCGCCGCATACAAGTCCTCATTGTGCAATCATATACTAAGCAGCCACCCCCTCCATGGATTGGTAGGTAATGAGTGGCTGTCTCATCAGTATTTTTGCACCTGTGTTACTGCCATCTTAACCACATGGGCCTGCCGCACCCTGAAGTGCATTTGGCTGGAGGCCTAGGCAGGTAAATACATTGCTGCCTTTTTTTCTGCTGCCTTTTGTATTTTTGGAGGATTTTAGTCCTCTTTTAGTTGCTGTCTATTGATATGGATTAGTGTTAGGGACTCGCAAGTGTGGGGATCCTTGACGTTGGATTGCGAGCTTGTATACTTTGGCCAAAATATCGACTAATACCTCACATATTCCATATGTGGTTTTTTTTTTTGCACTTTAATATCAGGGTGCATCTAGACCCATTGTCTTGTAAACTGTGGTGCCTGTTCACATGGGATGCATCTTGATAGCGCTGGGCAGCCCGCCTGATCTAATAGAACGGTGTCACTAATAGGCTGGTAACCTGGATGCTGTGCATTTCCACTGTGTGATCAGTGCTACATACAAGTCCTCATTGTGCAATCATATACTAAGCGGCCACCCCCTCCATGGATTGGTAGGTAGTGAGTGGCTGTCTCGTCAGTGTTTTTGCACCTGTGTTACTGCCATCTTCACCACATGGGCCTGCCGCACCCTGAAGTGCATTTGGCTGGAGGCCTAGGCAGGTAAATACATTGCTGCCTTTTTTTTCTGCTGTCTTTTGTATTTTTGGAGGATTTGAGTCCTCTTTTAGATGCTGTCTAAAGTAAATGACTGCAATTATATCAAAAACTATTTTTTTTCTATAAATTCATTAGCATCTTGATGTGGACTTGAGTATCATAATTCCAGCTACAAATTTTCAGCAAATATATTATACTAAACGTTTGCATATTATAATTAGCTAATGTTTCTTGGTCCACAAAGGCCAGTTAACACACACAATGCGATGTGCATGAATTTGGCAAATACATTCAAACATATCGGACAGAAAAGAAAAAATTGCTGAATAAGAAACTGACGAATAAGAAACCAACTTCAGCCTCGTTCGAAACGAGGAATGATGGTGCTTTATTGCACTGCATTCGTGTAGCAATACCAACAAATGATTATTGCATGAGCGTAAATTGGAGAAATCAAGAAAAACTCATCACCTGTTGAACTTTAAATATTACTTTTTCCACTCCTGTAACAGATCAAATTTACTGTTGCATACAGTATATCATCTTGAGGCTAAAATCAATAGGGAAAAGTATGGCTGCAAGTAACCTGTTAATCCACCAAAATCCTTCACATTTTCACATCTATTCCCAAAGTACATGGAGACTTCTTAATCCTTACAATCTAGGGCATGGATATGTGCACTAATCTGAAACCACAACCTTCAAATGAAAATCAGCCTAGCCATACAGAAGTTTACACAGAAAAGTAGGATCCCTATTACAAAGATGAAACTTGGCCTCCTATGAAATTCTAGGTTTTTACCATCTCATCGACTTGCTTCCTAAGCAGTAATTCTACAGATGAAGAGGTTATGGTGTCACTGTGGTGGCTAGTAATTGATGAAGTGAGAGATGCACACATTCAACTATGGAGTAGGAGGCAGCACTAAGTTCTTACCCATTCAGGAAGTGAGCGGGTGAAATATAACGGGAGAGATCAGGTGCATTAACCGACAGAGGAAGGTTATAACACATCAAGTATTGAGATACCATTATTCTAAGACTTCAAAGCAGAAACAATTTTTCAGCTCTGGACCAAGGCCATTGTAATTTGAGTCAATTATTGAGATACCTTTATTCAAAGTTTTCAAAGCATTAAATGGTTTTCAGCTATGGATCAGAGTCTTCATCAGGTAAGTCATACCCACTTGATGAAGGATCCAATCAAGGGCCGAAAACCAGTTTGTGCTTTGAAGATTTCGAATAAAGGTATCACAATACTTGCTGTGTTATCACCTTCCTCTATTGGGCAGCGTACCTGCACTCTCCCATGACACAGATTAAGCAATAGTCTTGGGAGAGAAATTTAGGACAGGTTCTTGTCACATAGAAGCAAAGAAAGTGCTACCAGACAGGGCTGGGCCACCACTTTTCATGGCATTCTTTATGGTACAACCATGCCCTTCTCTCTTTCTCCAGCTTTCAGTTGTGGCATTACACATGTTTTCAACATTAGTTAATACAATATATATCAAACATAAAAAATATATGAAGATAAGGTTTCTAAGGATTTAAGGGAACTTCTATATTGCTCTATGACTTATATAAGCCCACTAAGAATTTAGCACCATTGATTTTAGCATCATGGATCTGTTGGTATTAACAATTAATTTCAGAGGACTGCCATTGCATCATCCTGATCATAAATAATTAACTGTTAGTGCAGCTCAGCGCAAGTTAGCTAGAGGACTTCAAAATATTGCTTCTTAACTGGTGAGAATTGTATCGAACGGGACTCCTTTGTTGATAAGTGTTGAAAAATGGAAATACAATAGATCTGTGTAGTATGGATTCCTACTATTATACCCCATAGACTGCCTGGGATGAATAGTACACCTCTGAGCTTTATATGGACTTCTATAGCCCCATCCTGGATCTGCCCCCATCCATTGCTCTTACTGCCCTCATCCTGGATCTGCCCCCATCCCCCCATCCACCTTCCCTATGCCATGGACTTCTATAGCCCCATCCTGGATCTGCCCCCACCCACCTTTCCTACAGCCCCTACCCACCATCCCTACAGTCCCTATCCCTATTCCCTTTTGTGCACTTGCTTTTGCAAAACTAATGTGTATTTAGTCCTGCCAATAAAGCTTCTTTGAATTTGAAAAAAAAATATAGAAGCGCACAAACGTTTAATTACATTTTTTTTATTCCACATAAATCTGTAAAATAAAAAATAGTTGCATGCAGCATTGCAATACAGTGTTGTAATATAATGCTTATAAAGTAGAATAACCACTCATAGTGCAATATGGGTCCATAATACAGAACTGTGCAACATACAACAGGGTCAGTGTGTGCGGCAATAATAAGCGCATGGACCTTAATTCTGGAAAGATCCAGGTGGATATATTTCAGTTTGATGTTGATGAATTTGATTCAAGCTGGGTCTGGTCAATTTAATTTCTATCCTTATCTCAAGAAAAGGTTTTGCAATAAATCATCCAGTAGTGACTAAGTCAACAGTGTGTGGAACTTATGATAACAGTCTTGCTGGGCTTGCGTACACCACTGTCCACAGAGAAAAATGTATGCATATGATGTGATAATTACTGTTCAAACGTGACACTGTAAATAATTGTAAAAATGAGTCATACCTCACCCAGCTGATAAATAACCTGAGTTAGGACATGTGCTTGTTTTTGTGTTGACCACATCTCCAGGGTAGGTGCCATCTGTCTCGCCCTAGAACATGTTATCATCTTTCTGTGCCAGCCAAGTGAGAGAATGAATCAACTTGAAGTTTCACGAAAATCAAAGCCTCTTTCCTGTAGTAGTAAATAGAATGAAAAGCCTAATATTTTTTATATATTTGTATGTATAGTAACTAGTGATGAGCGAGTATGCTCATTGCTCGGGTTTCCCCAAGCATGCTCGGGTGGTCTCCGAGTATTTTGGCATGCTCAGAGATTTAGTTTCTGTCACCGTAGCTGCATGATTTGCTGCTGCTAGACAGCCTGAATATATGTGGGGATTTCCTAACAAATAGACAATCCCCACATGTATTCAGGCTGTCCAGCAGCCAAAAATCATGCAGCTGCGTTGACACAAACTAAATCTCCGAGCACTTCAAAATACTCGGAGGACACCCGAGCAACAAGTATACACGCTCATCACTAATAGTAACTAATCTGCTGTACATGGTCCTTCAACCTCTGCATCTGCAAAGAACAAATATACTGTATCTTTAGCTAATATAAATGTGTATAAATTATCTGCCCATTAAAAAATGAAAACAGCATTTTTTTAGCTCTACAGGCAAGGACGCCTGTAGAGCTAAAAAAATGCTGTTTTCATTTTTTAATTTATGATCGGAGATATTAGCTAATAAAGATTATATTCTATATTTGCTAATACAAAGGGAGTATTACCAAAAGTTTATCTCCAGGTGTAGTTACTGTTTGCCCTGCTTGACATTGACTAATCATAAAAAGGGACATCATACAAGCACTGATCTCACTACTGGAACCTACTGTGATTACAAACGGAGGAGTAGAACAGAGCTGTGTGTCATTACAAACACACATTGCAGGTCTTCTCTCATAGCGCTAATAACTCTGCTCTACTACCTCTTTCCCCACACTAACTGCTGCAGAATGAGAGCTGCAAGAAGTGTTTGCATTGACATAAAGCTCTGCTCTACTCCTCTCCCCCAACACTGCTGTGAAATGAGAGCTGCAAGAAGTGTTTGTAATGACTCACAGATCTGCACTACTCCCCTGCCATTATTCCCTGATTTGGCCAGTTTAATATCCTAAAACTGGTGAAAGATCTTCTTTATTTCTAAACAAACAAGTAAAAAATTCCAATAGTGTACACCAAAACTCTTCATATACATTCATTGTTTACACAGCATGGACTGTACAAAATTCTGTATTTATATCTACAGTATATAGTATTTAACTTGAGACTTAACGTGCTATAAATGCAACAGAAAATGAGCTACAGCTCCTATTTTGTCTATCTAGGCTTCAGCAGCTGAGAACAGCCTCTACACAGTGTATGGAACAATGCTGAAATACAGTATGCTCATCAATATGTAAGTCTGTGACCACTCCTGTATGCGTAAAATTTACAACTGCTACATCTGTGATTGTTACATCTGTATAGCTTATCTTCTGTCCACAGTCTTTTTTGTATATATTTGATCTGCTGTCCATGTCCAAGATAGCACATCTTTATAACTGACCAGCTGCCCTATGTACTACATAACTTTACAGAACTGGTCTGCTGTCCTTGCTGCTTCTACCTATATGAATGCATATCGATATTCTGCTGTCCATGGTGCTATCTATTATTTATTTATTGTGATTTGCTTCTATAGCATCATCATATTCCGCAGTGTTTTATAGACATTATCACCACTGTTACCGTTGGTGATCACAATCTAAATTCCCTATCAGTATGTCTTTGGTATGTGGGAGGAAACCGGAGTATCCAGAGGAAACCCACGCAAACACGGGGAGAACATACAAACTCCTTGCAGATGTTGTCCTTGGTGGGATTTGAACCCAGGACACCAGCGCTTCAAGGCTGCAGTGCTAACCACAGAGCCACTGTGCTGCCAATGGTCCTTCATCCTTATGTTACATCAGCGTCTCATTAAGCATCAGATTGACAATTTCTTATCTGTTGTTCATGTTCCTTCAATCTACAGTACATACTGATCTGCTGCTGATGGTCGTTTTATTTGTATAATTGTATATACGGTAGCTGGTTGGCTATCCATGATCCTTTTATCAATATACTTGTATATAACTGATGTGCTGTCCATGGTCCATCTATCCATATAACTGTTTAGAACTGATCTGCTGTTCATTTTCCATCTATACAACTACATATAACTGATTGCTGTCCAAAGTTCTATTTAAATACCTACATGCAAATGATCTGCTGTCCATGGTCCTAGTTATATATAATTATTATATTGCAAATTACAACATATTCTTCAGCAATATATACTGCATATAATATAGATAGATAGAAAATTATACCTTTTAATAATTATTTATGTAATAATTTTAAGGAGCCCAGTGCTTGCTCTCTAGTAGGAAGCTGTAGTAATTACAGCAATCTATGACTTTGTATGTTTTGGTCACAAATACTGTACTAAAGATAAAGACATCAGCTATAATATGATCTTTCTGATAGTGATTGTGATTTATTTAGTTGATATTACAATATAGTGTAATTGCCAATTAAGCAAGATCAAATCATAGAATGGCAGAGTTGGAAGGGACCTCCTGGGCCATCTGGTCCAACCCCCTGCTCAAAGCAGGATTCACTAAATCATCCCAGACAGATGTCTGTCCAGCCTCTGTTTGAAGACTTCCATTGAAGGAGAGCTCACCACCTCTCATGGCAGCCTGTTCCACTCATTGATCACTCTAACTGTCAAAAAGTTTTCTAATATCTAATCTGTGTCTTCTCCCTTTCAGTTTCATTCCATTGCTTCTCATGTTTCCACATGCAAAGAAGGACCTCTACCCTACATCCCTTCTGTAAAGTAGTAGAGCTGCCAGGGTTACATGGTAAAAGATAAAACTTCAGATAAACCTATTGACTCACGCATGATTTGCGTTAAGGCATAATAGAAAGGGCTGCATGACAAAATACAAAAAAAAAACATACCTATAACATTTTTCATGTAAACATGTACACTAGTATGACAAATGGCTCTCTGACTCTCATAGATTTACATTGATTTGCTGTTGAACGCTAATGAGGAGGTGAAATGGTCACTCAGGTTATAAAAGAATCAAGATTCATGTTATATGTGAGTTTCGGAAGGTCTTCACCTATATGTTACATTGAATTGTAATTCAAGGATCTCCCAACAAGCACTGGAAAGGTCCAGCAGGTCACATTTATGTAGACGACCAACCAGATCGGCGCAGATGAAAGATGAAAACGGCAGCCGGTAAGTATAATACTAGGGGTAGGGAACTTGGATTAGTAACACCACTCTAGAGCTGAAATTTAAAAAAAAACTGCTGGAGTGGTGCTTTAAGTACTTGGGTCATGTTCTTGCATTTATAGCACATGTCAAACTGTTTATACATGTGGTTGAGCAATGAGCCTATCATTTATAATTATGGATACATAAAAGGTATAAATGATAGTTATCGTTGGCTGTAATTGATCTTGACATCTGTATAGTATCGATTACTTCACAAGGTTTTTATTAACACACAACAATATTTATTCCTGGATAGGCTTTCAAACTGACGTGTGATTATGTACAGTGATATTTAGGACTGAAGTATAATCATCTCTGCATATATTCAGGAATAAAGTTTGAATTGAAAAATCGAAATTAATACTGAAGTCAAATGTCATAAAGCTTTAGGCTCTAAACCTGTCAACTGACATACGACATAGAAGAAAATCATTTTTTTACTGCCAAAAAAGCTTTTAAAAATATCACTTGACCCCCTAGATGCCAGTGAAGATTACTGTCAGACAGAGTCATGTTGATTTCTGCTTTAGTTTTCACTTGGTTTATGTTACATGAAGGCAGTGGCACATACTAAAAATGGGGCAACTTGCTTTTCCTAAGTAGAGCAGTTCTGATTTGTCTCTACAGTACAGAAGCTGTTAATGAGCTGTCACAGAAACGGCAGCAGATGGAGCAGGAGAACAACCCTGGTTGGGGGCACTCTACTTTGCCTCTAAATTATTAATGCCTAAACACTGTCACATCTTCATTGCTCTGTCCCAAGACATTGCCCGGATATATCTTAGAACTGTCAGATAGTATACATGAAATGTAATATCCAAGAGACCCGTAAGAGCCACATACACATTACCTGTTGAGCATGATCTAGAAGAATGATACACTTGTTAGATCATTGGCGTCCCACCACTGGTACTCCACCAAACACCAATACTGTGATCCAGAATGCCAGTTTCTTTCTTCATAAAATTGTATTCCCAGTTTTGGGACCCCAAGCCATCTAATATTTGTCACCTGTACTGTATATCATTTCCAAAAAAAAATAACAGCCGTTATACTACAACAATGCTTGGATCAAGTGCATTTCACACTAAAAGTGGCATGTGTCAAGTCTCTACAGAGAATATGCTATCATCGGTGCAGCAATGTGTCATGATCTTTCATCAAAGCAACAAAATCGACTTTTATAGAGAAGGACTTTCCAAAGAAACATTGTTTGCCATGAATCTCACTATAGATGATGCCATATTAACATAATGCACTGCTGACTGATCATGCATTGGAAGTGTGTTGAAAGAATTCAAAAGGGGTTGCCCATTCATTATAACCCTTTCTTGATTAGGCACATTTTGTTTACTGCATGTTAATTTTTTCCTTCCTGTTTCCTAAGAGCCAAAACTCTTTTTTGCTTTTTCCACTGACATAGCTTTATAAGGGATTGTGAGATATGCAATGTACTGGAAAATGAGGAAAATATCCACTTGTGGAAAAAGAAGCAATTCCAACATTTTTGTTGAGGTTTTATTTTTTAAGTGTTCATTAAGGGGCAAAGGCGACCAAGAATCATGATCCTTCACACCCGTATGATTACAACAATGCCAAACTTATCATGTTTAATTTTCTTATTTACAGTGGAATGTAAAAGTTTTTTGAGGTCTAGCCACAAATTTTCAATGATGTTCAATGATGTTCAGATTAGGGGACTCTGAAAGCCATTGTAAAGCCTTCAGCTTGAGTCTTTTGAGGTAGTCTATTGTGGATTTTGATGTGTGTTTAGAATGATTATTGATTCGTAGAAGCCATCCTCTTTTCAACTTTAGCCATCAAGAATTTGTTGAAATTTCATTGAATTCACTCTTTCCTCTGCCCATGAAATTATATATTACCTAAAATACAAAGGAAATGTGTCATCTTTAACTTTTAGCCCTTTTAAAGATCATTTCATATTTAACTTGTTTAACTGTTCACAATAACAGTAATTTTGACCAGGGGTGCCAAAACTTTTACATGTCACTGTTAGTGGTTAAGCACGGCCCTAGTCCCAATTTGTACCACATGTCTACACTGGATGCGACGGTTCACACAAACGTTCCTCCGCTGCGGCCTAGTCTCTCGGTCATGACTCTGCTAACTCGGCTAAGCTCTAATGGCTCTAGTCTCTCTCAGTTCTCTTGCAGGTCTGATCTCTCTCGGGTCTATTCTCTCTTGAGTCTTCACTCAGGTCTGATTTCTCGAATGCTTTACTTGGGTCTGGTCTCTCATAATGGCGGCTATAAGCCAGCTCTATTGTTCACACAACTGTCCTGCTACAAGTCCAGTTGCTGACTCCTCTACTTCTCGCCTCTCCCTGAGCCTTTCATAACTATTATCTCTTAATGAGGGAGCATGCACTTCACTCTTGAGTTCCTGCCAATGTAATTCTCTCTTCTTTTCCATTGTCTATCGTCTTTGATCAGCAGATGATGATGATCGCTTGCAGACACCCTGTTCGGCTTTAACTGTATGTCTTCTCACTTGTCTATCTCCTTACACACCTGTATTTGGTTTGAACAGTGATTTTTTTTTTTGGTGACAGATTCCTTTTAACAGCAGCAATTGGAGTTCAGCTCTCATTGCTGCTGTTACAGACAGGTGCCATCTATTTAATACAGCATCTGCCAAGTATTGTCCAGACATTGGACATTACAGTTTATCTAACGTTTTAAAAGATTAAAAAAATGCTTAAAATGCTGTATTGTAATTCATATTTTGATACTCACCTTAGCAATCTCCAATTGTTCCCATTTCAGGATGCCTTTTCTGTCTTGGTTTTTAATATTTCATTTGGAAGAATATATGACCACTCCAGGCAATCTCTACCTGTAGACATGAGATGTTAGTTACTGATACGGCCATTGTTTGGCTCAAGTCCTTCCAGATGGAGCAAGAAGCACAGAAACTGGTTGGGAATTGGCATAGATTCAATTACGTATGGTTGGTTAGGATTGAGGTGGATGAAACCTATGAACAAGAGGTAGTCACCACTCTAAACAGCTGATGATGGTAGCTGTCATAAACAATCACCAATACAAAATTTGTATACAAAAATGCATATATATGCACACACATTCATCTAATCATATATCTTATATCTATATTCAAACATATCTATGTATCTATTTATCTTTGATGGTAAAACAAATGTCCAGTGCAATAGTAATTGCATATGAACCATCTTTTTGCATCTGAGCTCCTAGCACAGTCTGGCCAATGGCCTCTTGCTAACTGATGTAAACTAATTGTTTATGTGATCCCATATTTGTGAGCTGACGCCAGGTTAACCATGTGGTAATGATTCACAGTCAGACAAATCATTCTTGAAGGCTGTGGCCTATTAAAGCAAAATTGTTATCAGGACAGAAAATTGAACTATGCACAAGATCAGAGCCGTCTCCTGGCCGCACAGCTTACCCTATGTTCATTAACAAGGAAGAGATCCTACTTCGTCCTCCCAAGATTAAAAAACTCTGTGTGCCTTGCTGTAGCCCTTATGAAAAAGTGCAGAGTTGTTAAATGAATTGGTAATTGGTTACTTTATGGAGAACAGGGGAAAAGAATTAAATTGGATGAAAATGCTGTTGTTATCGGATTATTTTATGAGCTTATAAAGATAAATGTTGACACAAAAATAACTAGAGAGCTGACACTTATTCTCTCCTCCATCCACCGGTAGGAAACATATTTCCTTCTTTTAACAAAAGGCATTGTGCTGGAACTGCAGTTTTTAATTAATTGCCCCAGTGGGCTTTCTCAAAGCTGTGTCAGCCATTCCAGAAAGGCATTATTTAGCCACGTTGTTCAGCTTCTTGTTTTCGCACTGAAACAGTTAACCCTTCTGCTGTTGAGAAAGCCCATGGCGTACTTGTCACACAATGCTGGAGGGTTTTCTGCCACTGATTAGACTGAAGGATATGTGCTGCCAGAGTAAGGAGCAGCAGGGGGTATAGTCAGGTAATTACAGATCCATACTTCAGTTAAGGGAAAAAATATAAGCAAGTACAATCTAGGGTCATGTCTTCGTGATGTCTATATATCAGATTATTGAATTTTGTTTTCATATCCTCATATCAGGTGATTGGTTTTTATGATTGACAGCATCTTTCTATAAGAGACTAGAAAGAATCATGTAGCATCTTACTCAGACAATGGTATCTACAGCTGAATAAAACATTGTTTTTATTTTTCAATTTCTCATCTCCATTGCAGACATATTAACTTGTAAAGTTTAGATCATAATTTACATAATAATTTAAGTCCAAAAGGGAGTTACTATATATTCTTCTCTGGGCGTGTGTACTTTTTCCCATGCATGATGTAAACCAACCATAAGCAGTAAGCATTATGTAGGTGGAAAAAAATTAACACATCTCCATACGTTAAAAAAAAACAACTTTCTCCTGTAAGATGTAATGATAGACAGCTCTGATCTCTGCAGCTACTCTGTGTAGTACAGCAGAACCTAATGTGATTACAAACACCTCCAGATATCTTCTCAAAGCAGTCAGTGAGAGTTGACTGTTAATAAAAACACTTCTCTACTATCAGCTTAGCTTTTTCCTACTACCCCCACAATGACTGCCTGGAGATGAATGCTAAAGGTGTAATTACACTCAGTTTTGTTGTAGTCTACCACCTCCCATACTGACTGCCATTAGATGAAAGCTGGAGGTCTTTGTAATCCCACTCAACTCTGATCTACTCTACAAAGTAGGCGCGGAGGTCAAAAGAGCAGGGCTGTATATCATTTCATCTCATCAATAAAAACATATTCTTCTGACCTTCCAGTGGTATGATCTTTTTTTCTCTGCATGATATCTTCTGCTTATTATTAGTCATTGTCATGCAGGGAAAAAAAGTATCTGCTCCCAAAGACAAATTTATGTTAATGCTCCATTGGGCCTATCATTAATTATAACCTAAACTTTACTAGCTAATATCTCCACAAACGAGAGGAGAAATAAAAAAAATATGTGTTATTGTTCTCTGCAGTCTCTATTCCATGATGCATCCAGTTTAACATTCCAAAACTGGAAAAATGGTCCCTTTAAAAGAAGTTGGTTAATTGGCGATAAGTTCACTATTGCAGATTTGCTTTAAAAAAACTATAAGATAGCAGACAAGCACAGGTGGGATGTAATGGTGCCTGCATTGATTTTAATTTTCATAAATATAAATTGCCCAGACATGATTTTGAATAAAGAATGATATTCTATCAACATTCACTTTATTCGACAAGTTACCATAAACCTTTTTTTTCCCTTTAAATGCTTTAACTCCTGTTATTTTTTTGTATACTCACCAGCAGCAATACTGTAATGTACACGAGGACATCAAAGCTTTAACATTGAGTGACTTTGTCAAAGATTTAAATTTCTCATTTTCTGATACAACTTATGAGAAATATCAAAGGAATATCCAAAGATACAGACCAACCAATGTAAATTTCTGAAATAATTGCTGTTTTTAGAAGGTAAAAAAAAATCCTGTCGACATATGGCCGGTTTCGGCATTTCCCTCCTGTGACCATGTGATAATGAGAGTGTCATTGGAATAAAAATATGCATAAAATGGATCCATTCTATTTATTCCTTGTATTAGCATTTAAAGTACATCAGATGTAAAACATTTTTTAAAAGCAAAGGAGTATAGGGTGTTTTATTCTTATATGTTTTTGTTTTTTTTGCACCAGATTTATTAACACTCCGTTGTAGCGTATGCGTAACTGATCAATCTGCTATAAACTTAAAATATCATATTGGATTTGGCATTAACCTTTATAATAAGTCACACTTGACCTTAGTCTGAATATTTACCCAGTGGTTTCATTAATATGGTGTTTGGCCCAAACAATGCATTTACGCCAGAAGCTAGTGTGAACACATTACGTGTTCATGAGTTCTATGAGGAATCAATGTAGAATGTGATATTTGGGCGAAAGGATATTTAATACTGTGAATTGTCATAATACACAATGACTTTTGGACATTCTTTATTACAAATAGCTCATTTATTAGCACAAGCAGGTCCCCAGGGTAATTTCCCAACACCCTTACAGAACGATTGACTGCTTTTCTGCTTACAGACCTGTTAGAACAGAGAAGATATGTCAATCTCAGGGGCTTTCCAGCTATGTCATGCTGCCCATGGAAAGTGCAATATGATTAACCTGACCAGTTCACCCAAAATTCAATGTATGACTTTAGAAACAATCAATATTGCATTCCATGTGCAAAAGAAATGGAGTGTTGGAATACACTATTGTTCCAATATAAGACTAAAATGTCACTGTCTCGTGTATTTAGCACCACAATTCTGAGAAAATGAAAATGTGTGACATTTTACCTCTGTAGTGATTACCAGATATGTCTTTTTAACTGCTGCACAGCTGGAGGCATACAGATGTCCACCCTTAAAGAGGTTGTCCGACTCCAAAATCCAATTTTTTTTTTTAAAGCTAATCTTTGCTGCATTGTAATACACAACACCCTTATATATTTTGATTTTGTTTCTATCTTTCGTTCCTCCTGAATTTCACTTCATTCCCTGACCAAAGTTATTTACCTGCAGCTCTACCAAACTTGACAGCTCCCTGTGCTTTACTATCTAACCTCACAGCCAGAGCTGACACCGCCCTCTGCCTGCCTACTGCACACTCATTGGCTGTCAGTAATCCGCCCCAGCACTGACTTCTATCATCACTGGAGTATTGGAAATAACAGAGCATTGCCCTTGAAAGTAGCACAATCACTCCACAGCACACCCACAGTGGTGGCAGAGCTTCCCATGTCTCCACGTCACCCCTGACATAAGAATACTATGAAGTGAAAAGTCTATTGTGTTAATAAGCAGGGATTGAGGTACCAATATCAATATCTCATATGTAGCAAATTGGTATGGAATTAATTAAAACAACTTTTATTAGGTCATTAAAAACAATTAAAGTGCCAAAAACGTGCCAAAAAAGTGCTCGTGCATAGGGCAATAAAACAGCAACTTGTGCTATGCCGCCTATGCCTCTCTTTGAGAAGGACAAGAAATGGTTAACAGTATATCCAGCTGTGTCCTAATGTACCTTGGTATAAGTCCAAGTGTCAAAAACACATTATCCCAGCTTATTCCAACAGAAAAAATACCATCCGTATTGGACTTAATTATATTGCCACAGCCAAGCTCCACAATTTTGGCCTCAATTTCAGCAATATACATGTCCTTCACACACACAGGGCGGACTTTTAGTTTCTAGCAACATGCCTAGGAACATAATCACATACGTCTCTTAATGAAACAGTGTAATATACATAACACCCATGGAGCACAGTGTGTTGGAGTATTGTATTTCTCCACAAATACTGCATTCATAATGCTCTCATGGTGGACAATAGAAGTATCACACTGTACTTATCTTAGGTGTTGTAATCCTGTATAACGATGCCTATATATGCTCATATAAGGGGACTTCCAGGCTCAGCATATTATGGAAGTGATACATGTAAACTTTCTGTGTATCTGTGGACATTTTTTTGAGATATTGAGGGCTGTTATACACCCCTTTTTTATAATAATAAATATGTCGTCCATTATATTACCATCCTTTATATCTTGGGTAATAAAATATTTTTTTACCTTACTTTAAAGTTACTGCATTAGTGGAATTTCTAATATTCATGTGTGGTTTTTATTCACTTTAAAGTTGCGGACATGTATGTCATGTGCAGTAACATCGGAATTTCCATTGCTTGCGTGTGAGCTTCTATTAAAAAATGAAGATTTAATTTGTCATGCGCAATCACGATTTGCCAGTAACTGAAATGGTGCCGGTGCTAGGAATAGCCTTCCGCGCATGCACAGGTTGATGTGTATTCCCGGTCATAAGATCTTTGTATTTTCTCCTTGGACATGCGCATTGTGTTAGGCAGGATGCCGACATAGGCGAGCAAGTGTGTACATAGAATGGGGTGAGTCATAACAATGATTTATGATATACAGCTGTATGTTAATTATTAATTAATGCATAAATCAGCATACGTCAAGAGTTACCATATATTTATGTTATAGCACTGCACTTTGTTTCATTTATGCCATTGTGGGCTTCCGATGCACTTTATATATGCCATTTTATATGAATTGTCATTCTCTTTTCTATGTGATTTATATTAAGCACGTCCAATTTCCTGTACACTATAAATACCTTGTATGTGCATTACTGTGTTGCTTGAGAAAGGCTCAACATGAGCCGAAACGTCGCTGTGATGGGCTATTAAAACTATTAAGCACCTTTAAATCCTGAATATGAATGGTGTGCTGCTTCCATTTTTCTTTGGATCTTACATTTAAGGTTTGGTACATGCCTGGGAGGGCCTTGCACCCTTATTGTGACATTTTTCTGTGCTGCTCTTTGTTGTTTCTTTTTAGATAGATAGATAGATAGATAGATAGATAGATAGATAGATATGGGGTAGATAGATAGACACATGGCCGTAGAGCAGAGTCCACGATTCTAAGAGTTGAAGACTTTTTCCAGCATAGAGCACCGGTTACATCAATCTTATTATTGGGATTCAATAGAGATTTGCTTGCTCGTCAGTAATAACATGCACAAATCTCTCCTGGAAAGTGTTTAGTCTCAGGAAAAAATGTTTCCATTCAGTGACAGAAAGGAGAGGAAGAAGTGCAGGCTGGATCTTATGTAGACATAAGGCCAGACAGGATAATGGAAATCAGGTGAAGCAATCATTCCATTACTCTTGTTAGTGTCTCAGAGGTCTCATTTGAGCCAGTGTTTCATGTGAGCCTGTATGTTGACTCTTGTTGTGTGTTAATTTGTGAATGCCTGCTGATTAAAAATGGCATCAGCCCACTGCAGTTTACTAATCTACACAAGTTAGGACAAATATGCTATGTTAATTAAACAATCGAACAATGAAGGATTACCTCTCCCCACCCTCACCCAATCCTATGGAAGAACGTCCTGAATGGGAGCTGTGTGTATAGTCTCTCGATTCCTCTGCAGAACGACTCTTCAGGAACATCCCAATGGAACCATAGTTCCATCTGGTAGAATACAGATCTACTGCAATGCCCATCACTGAACCCACAAAGACAACCAAGGTTGGGACATTCTCTGAATAAGGGCAGTTATGCCAGAAATGCAAAAGAATCACTCTCTATTTTTTTAAATCATGGCTATCACTGTTTTTAATGGATGAAATAAACAGAAGTTTCATTCAAGTACTGATCCTTTTTCCTGCTTTTACTCATTGCACACTGCTGGTCGGCAGTATGGATAGAGGTACTTACTACTTATGCAGCGACAAGCGACAAGGAACTGCAAGGCTAATAATGTTCTCGCACAATTGTAGTATGCTAAAGCGGTTGTTAGGTACTGTAATTTTTTTTATTCACGGTGTTTTTAAAACAACAAATGGAAGAATACTTACGTTCCATTACTCTGTGGATCACTTGCATATATCACATTGAAGGTCTAAATGGACTGCAGGAAGGATGTCTGTGCTGGCTTAGGAAGGGATATGCTACACTCTTGTTCCAAGTCAGAATGCGTCAAAAGCAAAGGGGGTTATATAGACGGGTAGTCAATAGACAAATTCAAAGTCTGGCAACAATAGATCAGAATATAAAAAAACAGACCAGAGAGTAAGCACACCACTGAGCTGAAGATACAATTGGCAATGATCTAATACTGCCAGCTAGTTAAATAGCCTGGCAATTAACTTGAAAGTAAAACACCAGGAGGAAACCCAAACAAAACCCTTACAGACTGACATGCCCCTGCTATCCATAGAGTGGCTAAGCTCTCACTGACAGCCCGACACTCCCCTGCTATCCATAATGCGGCTGAGCTGTCACTCACAGCCTCCCTATGACATAGCATGTGGTGAAATCGTGACAGTACCCCCTCTTCAAGGGGGAACACCAGACCTCCAAGATTTCCAGGAAACCAAAGTAGGAAGGCCTCGACCAGACTATGGTCCTTCACCCAATGAACCGGAACCCAGGATGTCTTGTTGGGTCCATATCCCCTCCAATGAACAAAATTTTGGATGATATTTTGGGCCCACTGAGAATTCACAATCCTCTGCACCTCTTACTCTAACCCGCTATCAATGGAAATTGGTGGAGGTGTAGACAAGGGAGACAGTACAGAAAGGATAAACTCTTTCAACAGGTACCTTGTGGAAAGCATTTGAATTCCAAAGTGAGGGAGGAATTTTTAATCTAACGGCAAATTGGTTGGTTACCTGCAGAATTTCATATAGGCCAATAAATTTAGAACCCCATTTCACCAATGGTACCTTCAGCTTTATATTTTTTGATGATACCCAAAATTTATCACCTATCAGCCTTCCATTCCTGGCAAAGCTGAGCTACCTCGATATTCTATTGGACCTCCCTTCAGACATCCCCAAGTTTCTGTATGTTTAGATTAATAGAGCTTTCGTGGATTTATTGTGCTGCTAAACATGACTCAGGATGTTATTCATAAAAGAAGATGATTTATTCATAATCCCCAAGTTTCTGTATGATAATCTATACTCCAGGACACTGAGAACTCATTCTAGAAAATTCACCAGAATGAGGACGAAAACCACAATTACAAAAAAGCGAGATTCCAGTGGATGGATTAATCCAACTGTTAAAGGTGAACTGAGCAAGAAGTAAATATAAGGAACAGTACTTCTGATTAGCTGCAATGAAACACCTTAAAATTTGATTGAGTTGTCCTTTCTGTCTGTTGGTTTCAGGGTGGTAAACAGAGGAAAAGGACAAATCAATACCCAATTTTGTACAAAATGCTCTACAGAATTTGGAGACAAATTCAACCCCCCTAGCAGATACAAAATGTTCAGAGGGATTCCATGCAATCTGATCACATGATTGATAAATAACCTAATTGCCAGTTTTGACAGATTATAGTGGATGCGCAAACCTCACAAGCGGAAACAAAATCTCCAATATCCTTGGAAAGAAACAGTGACTGGACTGTATGTATCTCCGCTTCCAACTGCAAGGATAAAATGGAAACCACAATGCCCTGAGGAAAAATGGAGGATGGACATTCAGGAGGAGAAACTGAGTTAAGGTTGCATGATAACACATCTGACCTCGCATTTTTGGACCCTGGCCCGAACATGATAAAAAAATTGAATCTAGAGAAAAATTAAGACCATCTGGCCTGCATTGGGGCTTATTGCATAATGTTTGAACATGATATATTAGTAGAATAAGGTTTTATCTTAAATACATTTCCAAGGATTCCCAGTCAGACACTGTTATATGATTAACTTCTATCACAAAGTGTCCATTCTGATTACAGTACTCACTTCAGATGCTAATACTACGTAATAAGGAGGTCAGCACTGAGGATCAGATTTTCATGAAATTCCTGGTCTTAAAGGGGTTATTCCCTTTCACTAAATAAAAGTCCACTATGTGTTTTCACAGAGTAAAGTGGCAAGTCTCCGCCGCTTCTTCCTTTGTCTGGTATATGGTTTGGTGCTGATGCCACGTCAACAGTGCAGCAGCCAAGAGTGAGCTCAGAGACTCTGCCAGTGTAGACAGAACGCCCCCCTCCAGAGCCGCAGAGTGTACTGATTGGCTGTCGATGTGACATCAGCGTCATATCCAATTCCAGAGGTTCACCGGTGGACCTGGGAAAGGTAGTATAGCTAAGTTTATTTCTTTATAATAACCTGCAGCTAAGAACATTAATTTACTAAAAGGGATCAATCCTTTTAAATTTTTAAAAATATACCTGAAAAAGGAAAAATAAAGGCAAACCTTTGGACTAAGGATATGTTTTCCAAACTGTCAAAAATTGAGATGCTTTTAAATCATAAAAATTTTACATGTGGCTTAATCAATCTCCCCCACAATGTGTCATAAATGTGACATATTTGCATAAATTCTAAAACGTGTAAAATGATGCAGTAGCTCTGCGATATATAATGTCATAGCAACTACTGTACCTTCCTGCTCTTGTCAAATCCCCAATTATTTGTAAAGTGTGTTAAAACGAAGTTAATTGAAAAATACTTTCAGATATTCTAATGAGAAAGAAAATCATCCTTTCACGACAAATCAAAAAAAGGAAAATAGCAGTAATTTACATAGCTTTAATTACCGCAAACAGCTCTGAAAAATCTTTGTACAGACAACTAAATTGTTTTGGTATTTAAGCCAGAATAATAAGGGCATATGGAGACGAGCATTGTGAATGTACCGTAATGCATCTTTTCCTATTGGACGGGGCCTTATGGAGTTCTTACCCAGAATGCTTTGTGGCATTTTAAAACGGGTCGCGGGGTGAAGGCGTTAAGCGAAGAGAAAAGAAATTGAAAGGATTAAAAAGGTTGATGAGGAGATATTTATCTTGAGTAGATGCCATTTTGTGCCAGTTCTTAGCAGAGTAGAATTGGCATGCTGGTGTCGAAATTAAGGCATGAAAGAGCAATTAAAATCTGAAAAAAGGAGAAGATTTAAAAGGTAATTTCAGAGAATATTTTAAAGGCTGCAGATATCAAAAGGATACGATGCATTCCCCTGCAGGCCAGCTCCCCGGAGTCATTTATGAATCAAAAAAGTCTTTTTTTTTTTTTACAAGCAAAATTAAGTTGCCAGATGTAAGCCAATAAATCCAGCCTTCCACACGACAGGCCAGACACTCCATTAAAATGAAAGATTTTATCTCGCTTTACAACCTTTCTGCCTTGTACCATGACAGCAGGTAATTAAAACAATAAGTGTTTTCTGATGTAGCTTTTGGAAAACAATAAAAAAAAAATCAACTTTTTTTTCTCTAGTCTCTTTCCCGGGAGCGGTTAATTGTGACGATTACCGAGTCTTCACTCCACCCATCTTCTTGATGTTTTCTTAGGCCGTACAGAAGCATGTGTATCACAACTGGTATAAATCTATAAGGGTTAGCGCTTTATACACAGATTCATGAAGTTTCTGGCTGTTTTTGTCATTTATTGATGGTCAAAATGCAACATTTGAGAGTTTAATGTGCATATGACAAAGGTATTAAAGTGGTTTTCCCATGAACAAACTTAATTTTAATCAACATTTTAATCACTAGATTTTTGAAGTTCCACAATTGGATATATTTAAAATAATGATCTTATAAATGTGCCCCTGTTGTGTACTGTGCAATGGCTGTGTCTGACCGTACAGGAACATGGTCTGATCATACCACAGCTCCTGGGCTGTTATAAATGGGTCACCGAGGAGGATGGCAGGAACAGGCTAAGTTACCAGAAGACCAGAGAGGTTGGTAACTAAGTGGATTGCAGACCCCTGATCCTATCCGCACAACTAGCAGTAGCCGTGGAGCGTTCCTATGATGCCCTTGACGCCTCGTCACAGCCGGAGGACTAACTAAGCCTAAAGACAGAAAGATGAAATCTAAACTGCCCTGGAGCAGATCCCCAAAGGAATAGACAGCCCTCAAACATATATTGTCGGTGAGACAAAATGAGACACAAACATAGGCAGAGAACAGACTGAGCAAATGGTGGGGCCCAACCTGTGTAGACAGGACAGGATACAAAAGATACTTTCTGCAATCATGCACAAAACCCTGATACTACTGATATACAAAAAAACTGAAATCACACGATCTCACCCCCGCTAGATCAGCACTCTGGTGTAAACTGGCAGCAAGCAAAAAGATACTAACATAACAGGGGACAAAACAAGCTGCAACATATGGAGCAGGGCCCAGTGCTTCCCCCAGCAGGGAGCACGCTGAACCCTAGCAGCAAAACAGAAAGCAAAAAAAAAAACCACACAACCAGATTAGATGCAAAGGATTAGCAAAAGAATCACTTAGCTGAACCATGCAGATCAGGCAGGGGACAAAAGAGCTCCAAATGCACACTGAGGAAATCACCAGCAACCTCCAAGAGCAGCCAGCTCAATTATATGCTCCCAGCCAGTAATCCCACGTTTCCAATTATCGTCGTCAGGTGGGGAACTCCCATCCACCTGGCCAGCTCCACTACTATCAGCAACCACCAGAGGGAGCAGAGGGATCTTCGGCTCAGAACTCCAAGCAAGATAATTCACAACACTGGGCAGGGGAAGAAACAAAAAACAGACAGGACAGCAAGGGATCACACATACTGCTATCTGTGAGGAAAAACTGCTTACAAACAGGCAGGGAAATGTTTTGATCAGACCATGTTCCTATACAGTCAGACACAGCCATTACACAGCACATAGCAGGGACACATTTATTACATTATCTCAGTAACATTTTTTTAACCCGTCCAATTGTGGAGCTAATTTTTACTCCAAGATCTGAAAATTACAATGTAATTTAGAACTCCTGTAAGTATGGTACTAAGCTTTACTCCTACACTATGGATGGAACAGGTTTGAAGCAATTAATCAAGACCAGGATAGGCTGTCAAAGATAAACAGAGAATAGAGAAAAGACAGATGTGTTTACAGCTTTTGTCTACTCAATGAGCATTGTGACTCAAACTCTGAAACTGTCACTCTAGATGGGATATCTCTGAAGACACCCATACATCCATACATATTAGACTAATGTTGGCCGAATCGGCCAATGTCAACAGGTAGGGTCAAAAAGTCCAATGAGTATGGGGCGCAGACCACCTGATCGTCAGTGGAGATATTGATACTTTATTTCCGATTTCGAACTGCCAATTGTGTTGTCTCTTGGAGATAAGCCGCTGTCAGACATGGAAGTCAACAGCTTTATAGAACAAAGTAGTGATTGGCAAACAAGCACTTCTGTGTATGGGAGAGCAGAATGTGATAGCTGTTAACTGAACGATCAACCAAAGCATCATTCGACTGACAGCCATCTAATGTGTATGGCCGTCAATAGTTGTTATTAAAGCTCACCTGAGAGGCAAATTTTATGTGAGTAATTACATTGATCCATAGACAAAGTAAATAAAAGCCAGCTCACTGGTAAAATAATCAGGGCATTCTGGGGCCTGGAATCATGCCATTGTCGTAGTACAATTTTCAGTAATCTTCAAAAGATTGATTTTATTCAATCATCACATTAAAATCATAGAATCATAGAATCGTAGAGTTGGAAGGGACCTCCTGGGCCATCTGGTCCAACCCCCTGCTCAAAGCAGGATTCGCTAAATCATCCCAGTCAGATGTCTGTCCAGCCTCTGTTTGAAGACTTCCATTGAAGGAGAACTCACCACTTCTCGTGGCAGCCTGTTCCACTCATTGATCACTCTAACTGTCAAAAAGTTTTTTCTAATATCTAATCTGTGTCTCCTCCCATTCAGTTTCATCCCATTGCTTCTAGTCTTTCCTTGTGCAAATGAGAATAAAGTTGATCCTTCTACAATGTGACAGCCCTTTAGATATTTGTAGACAGCAATTAAGTCTCCTCTCAGTCTTCTCTTTTGCAAACTAAACATTCCCAAATCCTGCAACCTTTCCTCATAAGACAGGGTTTGCAGACCGGTCACCATTCTGGTCGCTCTTTTCTGAACTTGCTCCAGTTTGTTGATGTCTTTTTTAAAATGTGGTGCCCAAAACTGGACACAATATTCCAGATGAGGTCTGACCAAAGAGGAGTAGAGGGAAATAATGACTTCACGTGATCTAGACTGTATGCTTCTGTTAATACATCCTAGAACTGCATTTGCCTTTTTTGCTGCTGCATCACACTGTTGACTCATATTCAGTCTGTGATCTATTAGTATACCCAAGTCTTTTTCACATGTGCTGTCACTTAGCCCTATTCCTCCCATTCTATATATGCTTTTTTCATTTTTATTGCCCAGATGTAGCACTTTGCATTTCTCCCTGTTAAAAACCATTCTGTTAGTTACTGCCCACTTCTCCAGTTTATTTAAATCTTTTTGAATCCTCTCTCTCTCTTCTCTAGTATTAGCTATCCCTCCTAGCTTTGTGTCATCAGCAAATTTAATCAGTTTACCCTCAATTCCTTCATCTAAATCGTTGATAAAGATGTTGAACAATACAGGGCCCAGGACAGAGCCCTGTGGTACCCCACTTGAGACATTCTTCCAACTGGATGTGCAGCCATTTACGACCACTCTTTGGGTCCGATCACTAAGCCAGCTATGAATCCACCTAACAGTTGCCTTGTCCATTCCATACTTAGTCATTTTTTCAATAAGGATTGTATGAGAGACTTTGTCAAATGCTTTGCTGAAGTCAAGATATACTATATCTACAGCATTTCCTTGATCCACCCAATCAGTGATACCGTCATAGAAGGAAATTAAGTTAGTCTGACATGACTTATTAGTTACAAACCCATGCTGACTCTGTTTGATCACTTCATTCTTATCCAGGTATTGACTTACATGTTGTTTAATAATTTGTTCAAAGATCTTTCCTGGTATAGAAGTCAGACTCACCGGCCTATAGTTGCCTGGGTCCACCTTCTTCCCCTTTTTGAAGATAGGAACAACATTTGCTCTTCTCCAGTCTTCTGGCACTTCTCCTGTTCTCCAAGAATTTTCAAAGATTATGGAGAGTGGTTCAGAAATTTCTTCTGCTATCTCCTTCAGTACTCTGGGGTGTAATTCATCTGGACCTGGAGACTTGAATTCATTTAGGTTAGCTAAGTGTTTCCTCACTATCTTTCTGTTTATAGATATCCTGGATTCTTCTATTCCCTTAATAGGACAGTGGTTAACAGTTGGTGTTACATTTCCTTTCTGAGAGAAAACAGATGCAAAATAGGAATTTAAAAGTTCAGCCTTCTCAACATCCTGTCTTACCATTTCATCATTTTCATCCTGTAAAAATCCTATAGCATCTTTGACTTTTCTTTTACTTTTGACATATCCCCAAAATCCTTTATTATTGCTTTTGACATCTCTTGCAAGCCTCAATTCATTTTCAGCTTTAGCTAATCTGATTTGTGCTCTGCAGATTCTGCAGACATCATTATATTCTTCTTTAGATATGCCTCCCTCTTTCCATTTTATAAACATTTTTTTCTTCCTTTTTAGCATGTGCTTAAGTTCTGTGTTCACCCATCCTGGTTTCCTTAAATGCTTCCTATTCTTCCCTCTTTTCGGAATTGTTAACAACTGTGCTTTGAGAATTTCATTTTTCAAGATTTCCCATCCTTCCTGGACATTTTTGTCTTTAAGGATATCCAGCCATTGGATCCCTCCAATTATCTTTCTGAATCCCTTAAAATCTGCCTTTCTGAAATCTAACCTTGACGTCTGAGTCTTCACAGGTCTTCCGCCTCTAGTTATCCAAAATTCTAAAATAGCATGGTCGCTACCTCCTAGGGTTCCAGCCACTTTTACCTCCTCAACCATTTCCTCCCTGTTTATAAGGATTAGATCCAAGGTAGCAGTTCCCCTTGTTTTCTCCCCTACCTTTTGGAAGATAAAGTTGTCAGCAAGAGAGGATAAGAATTTCCTTGACCTGTTAGTTTTGCCTGAGAGAGATTCCCAACAAATGTCTGGATAGTTGAAATCTCCCATGACAACTATGTCATATTTTTTGGAGAACTTGGCCATTTGATGCATAAAGAGTTCATCCATATCTTCAGCTTGCACAGGCGGCCTGTAGTAAATGCCTACAATGGTGTCCTTTCCAAAATACTGAAACAAAAGCCTAAACCCCCATTTCAACACATTTTTTGCATACTAGATGGCCTTGATAAAGGGAGTCTAGAATAGCAGAAATGTGTCGTTGGAACGGGCATTTAGTTTTTTGCTGCACACTTTTTATATTATGATTGAATAAGGCTTCGAATTTTTCATACAGCATCTCTGTAAGCTGGATCTATCTTTATATTGATCCATACTGCTGCTATGTCTTTTTTGTGATTAACTGGAAAGGGTTTTTTTTAGCTAAAATAAAATGAATTTAAATTAATTTGAAAAAATAAGTTATGGAACATACCGATATCATTCTTGTCTGAAAAATCCCTGATCTTCAGCTTTAAACTCTGGTCCCAAGAGATCCTCTTCTGATTTGTGCCTGACAAAGGACAAGTGTTTCTTGTGTTAGCAGATAAGCAGAGTTATGTGCAAAAGGGGCTGGCTGATTTCTCATTTCAATACCTAAGTCAGCCTTCTCTGAGCATTAGTTAGTTATGCTACTAAAATGAGCAATCAGCTGATCTCCTTCATACAGACCACTGGTCACCTTCTGAGGCAGATCATTTTGACCTGTATTTGGTCGGAGTTTGAAGCTGAAGATCACGGCAACAGTCAATCAAAATCTATATTAGTAAGTTGCATACCTTACTAATCGAGGAAGATTTACCATATTTTTCGGACTATAAGACGCACCGTACCATAAGAAGCACCCCAATTTTCAGAAGGAAAATAGGGAAAAAAATATTAATGTGTCAAGTGGGGGTCCGTCTTACAGTCCGAATTCAGCTTACCTGGGAAGGGATCCGGCACAGGTGGAGGAGTGGTCACAGGGGTCATTCAGTGGTCCAGGCTGGTGCGGTGGTGGCGGCTCTGTGCTGGGGCTGGTGGGCTGTGCTGGGGAAGTTTGGTTGTGCTGGGGCAGCTGGGCTGTGCTGGGGCAGCTGGGCTGGGCTGTGCTGGGGCAGCTGGACTGTGCTGGGACAGCTGTGCTGGGCTGGGGCAGGTGGGCTGTTCTGGGGCAGCTGGGCTGGGGCAGCTGGGCTGTGCTGGGGCAGCTGGTCTGGGGCAGCTGTGCTGGGCAGGGGCAGGTGGGCTATACTGGGGCAGGTGGGCTGTGCTAGGCTGTGGCAGCTGGGCTGGGGCAGCTGTGCTGGGGCAGGTGGGCTGTGCTGGGCTGGGGCAGCTGGACTGGGCTGGGGCAAGTGGGCTCTGTGGGGTGAGGGTGGCGGTGGGCTGTGCTCTGGTGCAGGGGCGGCGGCTCCGCCGGCATTTCCTCAAAGCCCGGGGGCCCCCGCATATCCATTGCTGGCTGCCGCCATGTTGCGGTGGCCTCCGGGAACATGGATGCCGGGAAGATGGCCACTGGTCCGGGGACGGGGCATGTGCAGGTTCAGATCTCATCCCGAGATCTCGGGGGATGAGATCTCGTTGCCGAGATTTGAATCTCGTCTCCTGAGATTACTCGCTACCCCTGCACCAGAGCACAGCCCGCTGCCACCACCGCACCACAGAGCCCCGCAGCAACCGCATCAGCCACCAGCCATTGACGGATGTAAGTATATTGCGACCATAAGACGCACCCCCACCTTCCCCCCAAATTTTGAGGGAAAAAAGTGCGTCTTATGGTCCGAAAAATACGGTAAAAGCAAAGTTTAATGAAATATCCCAATGAATATTATAGACCTTTTAGAGCAAAACATAAATATGAGTTGAGCAATATTATTTATTCTGGGATGGACACTGACCACTGTAAAGGCTCAGGCATCACCGTGTTCTTGCTGGTAAAGTCTCAGTGGAAAATAAGACTGAGAAGTTAAAATTGGGCTCACTGTTACGTATGACTTCAGTGTAACAAAAAAAAATATTGTTCAATTGACTCTCAATTTTTTGTGACCTCTTGAGGAGACATATTGTGGCACAGTAAAAATGTTGTTCTATTAAATGAGTCTCATAAAAAAAATAAAAACTCAAACTGACAATCCAAACCATATTCATACTATAATTGTATAGCCTTCATACCTATTAACTAAATTAAAATCAAGGGCTCCAAGTTTGGGAAATTGTAGGCCAAAATCACTGTAAGTCTCAACTGATGAGGTGCATCCTCCAAGCCCCAGGTATTTCAAAGGCACAGTTGTGTGTCTTGGTGAGCCTTATATAGGCCTAAGTAGTTTATCACATGGGGGCACGCCATGCTACTTGCAAAGCCTGAAGTAGAACACAATAGAGTTTTGCGAATCAGGGTGAAGGGAGCACAGTCCGGACCAAGAAGAGGTGTGTAACCATCACACTTCCCATAAAGACAAACCTTGCTTGAATTGCAATGCCTGATCTAATATATGCCTACGAGCCAGTTAGCTCTGGTCAGGAGTTCCACCCGTAGAGCCAGGTATTGCCATATGAGCAACATTATGTTTCACAGATGTGAATTTGGCCTTATAGCATCTTCTGACATGTATGTCTGAAGATGTGTATAATTTGGTCTGCTTATTTGACATGGTCGTCATCATTTTTACAAGCTTTTGTACATTATGAAACCAGTTCTTAAGGTGGGTAATATTTTTCTAGGTATCTCTAGAAGAAGCAGGAGACCAATGAGTCTGATTTACCCTGTTCAAAATGAGCGGACTTATAAAGAGAAGTTTTTCTACCAGTTATTTTCCTCTTGGCAATCATTTTTCCACTGCTCAAACAGCAGAAATACTTCTGTTGGGAGCAGAATCATTTTACATTTTGTCCTCTAATGCACAACTACCATTACAAAATAAATTGCTACATGCATCATTTACCAAACATGGTTTAGGACCACTTGTACAATTAAAATGAGAACTTACTGTAATGTGGTCCTGATGGTTAGGGATGTTAGGAACACAGAGTTCACATTGTACTCATTCTCCATGATGGTTACTGTTCAGTTAAGATAGGTTGTCAGCAAAGAAAGAATTGCTCTTACCTTATTATTTATAGTATTATTATAAGGAACAATCTTAAACAATATTTTTCTGATGTTAATGTAATTTAGTTTTCAGTGTTTTAAATAGACACCATCTATATAATATGACCTTATGTTAATATTAGTATTCAAACGGAACTCAATTTACTGCATTGGGTTAAGTCCATCACTGGTTTTTCGTTCTCCACTTTATATCACAAATATTCTTTGAGGTTCACAAAGCATTTTGTAAATATGGAGAATGAGCATACCCCTCAGTGTGTGCTTGTCTAGGACTATTAAGGTTGATTTGCTCCCTGCTTCAATTTTTCTTTATATCTTAGGTCAGTTCATCAATGTTTTATGTTTGTCGATTTTCCCATGCCTTTTACTCTCTGTCTGAATCATAGATCACGAATGTGAATTTATGGCATGTGCTAGGATTGAACAAATGCAGGGTTCTTCTATCTATCCATTACACAAAAAATTTCAGGCATAAATCTGGGCAACAGATCTGTCCAATGTGGCTCTTAAGGGCTACCGGTAGACGCAAATTTAATTAGAGAAGTCCTAAAAGCTCTGGCAGTTAGATGTCCTCTGGGACTGAGTTGGACAACTCTTTAATATCATGTATAAATAAAAAACACAGGTTTTAAGTTACTAATGACACAATCTCTGATATACAGCTTGGATTGAGATTGTCATTTTAGGGGTTAAGATTTTGTGGAAGTGCAAATACTAGTATGACAACGAGAAATGGAAGAATAGCCAAGGATGCAGTATAAAAAGCCTAATAAGAGGAAATTGAAGGGCAGTTCAAGTGGAACAGATGGAATTTAGTGTCATAGAGATAGAACTCTATGCACCATGAACATTATATGAGAATACCAATGTTAACATTTTTCATTTCCAGTAAAAAAGGGAGAAACGTACAATGGGGCTCTCAATACAGGGAGAAATGTGGGACGCATCATTCTCCAGATATCCCCAAAGACGATATTACACAGTGATGTTATGCAGTTATCTCTGCAAAGAATGACCCCAGTAAATATCATATTTTATAGTCTTCTCCACAGGGAGTTGAGCTACAAAACAATGCCCTGCAAAATTATCTACAAGGAACGATGCCTGAGAGCAAAGCTTTGTAGATCCATGTAAACGGTATTACACTTGTGAAGTCATGCAGGGTTGAGTAAGCAAACCAATGGAGTGCAAGGATGAAGTAAGTAAAGTAATGAGTTGCAGAGTTATGGCCAACAGAACAATGAACTAGAGGTCAGAGACTTAACCAAGGCTACTTTATTTGACTTGAGTACCTTCTCACATTTATAGAGATTTTCTAACATCTTTTCAAACCACTCGCTCTCTTCCGTACTACAAGCACAAACAAGAATGACCCTTTCACCTTTCATTTAATAGTGTTCTCCTTTACTTTATATCTGAATTGTATATGTTGGCATTATAAAAATATAAGATACATTGTTTTTCAGATGCAGTATAACCAGCCCATTAGATTGTCCCTTTACAATGACATTTTTACGTGCAATGGGAAAAGGTTTACATAAAACTAAATGGCTAAGGTTTTTAACAAATGCGATAATAGTCATTTTTATTAGGTTACTAGGTGTTAATAATTATATAGGATATGGTAAGTTATGAAACACTTTGGCATTCTAGTTTCAGTCACTTTTCTAGTTCGTTTCATTGGAGGGAACCTGTTAGTAGATTTATGCTGTCTGAAACATGGGCAGAATGAATCATTGGCATACCCAGGATCAAAACTAAGGGGGGGGCAAGCCATAGTCGTTCAGGTTGTAAAATTTTAGAACGAAAAAGATGAATGAAACAGCTTAGTACAGTATAATGAGCCCCATACCTGTATATACATCATCACCAGCCCCAACCCACTAAACCCAGCACCTGTATATACATCATCACCAGCCCCAGCCCACTGAGTCCAGCATCTGTATATACATCATCACCAGGCCACTAAGCCCTGCACCTGTATATACATCATCACCAGCCCCAGCCCACTGAGCTCAGCACCACCTGTATATATCATCACCAGCCCAGCCAACTGAGCCCAGCGCCACCAGTATATATATCATCACCAGGTCCAGCCCCAGACCACTGAGTCCAGCATCACCTGTATATATTTCATCACCAGGTCCAGCCCCAACCCACTGAGCCCAGCACCACCTGTATATACATCATCACCAGGTCCAGCCCCAGACCACTGAGCCCAGCATCACCTGTATATACTTCATCACCAGGTCCAGCCCCAACCTACTGAGCCCAGCACCACCTGTATATACATCATCACCAGGTCCAGCCCCAGCCCACTGAGCCCAGCATCACCTGTATATATATCATGACCAGGTCCAGCCCACTGAGCCCAGCACCATGTGTATATACATCAGCGCAGCCACAGCCAGACCCTGTATATACATCAGCCCAGCCAGCCCCTGTATATACATCAGCCACAGCCAGCCCCCAACCTCTGTACATACATCAGCCACAGCCAGCCCACAGCCACTGTATATAAACAGCCCAGCAACAGCCAGCCCCTGTATATACATCAGCCCAGCCATAGCCAGCCCCCCAGCCCCTGTATGTACATCAGCCAAGCCAGCCACCAGCCCCTGTATATACATCAGTCCAGTCAGCCCCCAGCCCCTGTATAAACATCAGCCCAGCCAGCCCCCAGCCCCTGTATATACATCAGCCCAGCCACAGCCAGCCCCTGTATATACATCAGTCCAGTCAGCCCCCAGCCTCTGTATATACATCAGCCCAGCCACAGCCAGCCCCTGTATATACAGCAGGCCAGCCACAGCCAGCCCCCAGCCCCTGTATATACATTATCCCAGCCAAAGCTAAGCCCCTGTATACATCAGCCCAGCCACAGTCAGCCCCTGTATATACATCAGCACAGCCAGCCCCCAGCCCCTGTAGATACATCAGCCCAGCCACAGCCAACCCCTGTATATACAGCAGGTCAGCCACAGCCAGCCCCCAGCCCCTGTATATAGATTATCCACAGCCAGCCCCAAGCCCCTGTATATACATCAGCCCAGCCATAGCCAGCCCCCAGCCCCTGTATATACATCAGCCCAGCCACAGCCAGTCCCCAGCACCTGTATATACATCAGCCCATCCAGCCCCCGTATATATACATCAGACCAGCCAAATCCAGCCCCCAGCTCCTGTATATACATCACCCCAGCCAGCTCCCAGCCCCTGTATATATATCAGCCCAGTCAGCACTCACTCCCCCAGACCCGGCGTGACGTCACTGACTGAATAGAATAACAGCGATTGCCTCAGGAGCGCGTGGGTACTAGGAACTCCTCCGGATGCCTGACCTGATACGTTCAGTGGCACGCTGCAGCCAGGGGCAGGAAGAGGGGAGAGGAGAGCGCTCTCTCTCTGCCCACAAAGAACATCCTGACATTCAACGCCAGGCGTTCTTAACCCCTATGTGCAGCGCACCAGGCCACTGACTCACTGATGCTTGCGCGAACCCGTGCACATGTAAAGCCACAGTGCCCGAAGATTTAAAGGGCCAGTGGCAGGAAAAACAGGTGGCCTCATCATGATAGGTGCACGCCCCTGCTTCTAGGGGGGAAGCTACTCCCCGCCCCACGGTGGGTGCGCCCATGGAATGAATCAAACACTAGTTGCGTTAGAACAGAAAAGTGAATTTTACTCTGAAGTACTGAAATACTGAGGAATTTCAGAGAAAATATTCTTTGAAAAGCTGTCCATGGACTATGTGCTGAGATGCCTAGTCCAAGAGGTGGGTCCCTGGCAGCTCCTCCCCTTTGTGCTCTCTTAGACTAACAGGTATCTCCCTATGTAAGGAAATTAGGAGAAATCTGTCAGTTTAGGGGAGCAGTGTGGGGGCAAGTTGCTGGCTACCAGCCTCAGACTTGTCAGCAAAGATGCATAGTCCCCACTGTTGTCAATGTAAAACATACCTGGCAGTAATAAGTTTGTGCCTGTGGTTTGAGCAGCATTAATCTGATGACAGACTCCCTTTAACTTATCTGTAAAGACTTACAACTCAGCTTAAAATTATAATATTTTATGGGCTTCATGCTGAATTTGGTTAAAGTATATGACACAAGGCTAACTGATATTGAAACAATCTCAATTACGTGTCTTCAACAAGACCATCACTCACGATCTTTAGCTTGGGTTCTTGGTTAAATTTTTTTTCTAGTCATTTTTTGTCCCTCCCCCAATTATTCTGCAGTACTACATGATGAAATAGTAGTTCTGAATGTTCCTAGTTAGAAATTCATGGAAAGGCTAAAGAGAACCCATCTTGTCCTATTTAGCATGTAAACTGCCCCTAGTACTTTGTTAATAATGCAATGTGCATGACCGATGCACTTTTTTCATTAAAAATGGCGGTCTAATCAGGTGCAAAAAGCTGTTTATATAGTCAGATCGTAAATGCTCATTTAGTCATAGAGGTGTGTTTTATTTCATTCAGTCACGATTGCTGCCTCCAACGCAATTTCAAAGATATTCCCGGGGTTGCACTGACGTCACTCAAATTTGCTTTGCATTGAAGAGCCACGCATGCATCATGACAAGCGGCTCTCCACGCTTGCGCAAGGATGAGTAGCTCCGACCACACAGTCAGTGAAGCCAGGCACTACTCACAGCTTCAGCACGCACATGCGGGGAGCCGCTCGTCATGACGCAAACGGCTCCCTGATTGACAATGCGCAAGCGCAGCTCTACAGTACACTGCACAAGCGTGGGATTTTTCAAAGTGGATTTGAGTGACGTCGACGCAACCCCAGGAACATCATTCAAATTGCGTTGGTGGCGCCAACCATGATTTAATTATATAAAAAAAAATGTAGAACTAAGTTATTACAGTGATATTAATACAATTGTTGATAAAAAAAACCCAAAAAGGATAAAAAATAAGCCAAAGCTCAAGTAACAAAGTTAGAATCTGTTAATGCTAATAATGTTTTAGTCATAAATTGAATAATAATTTAAAATAAGAATCCTATTAATGTGTTTCCTAAGAGTTATATACAATGCACTTCTTTGTTTGCTTCTACAAATTTGTGATGTTAAAATAGAAACCAATATTGCAATATGTCCTGTGCAAACTCCCAGCAATTTGATGGCCCAAATTCACTTAAAGATTTAAATTTATCTTTAATAATTAATCCTTAATTACATAAAAGTCAATACAGACACACAAAAATGTAATAAACCAGATGAAACCAACAATCTCAATACAATAATACATTGGTAAAAATGTAAAATCAGTGTTGTATATTGAAGGATTTGATATTTTCCTATATTACACCCATAAGAAAATCATTTTTATATTTCAGAAAAGTAATTTTTTATCTATCTGAAAAACTTTAAAGTATCACTGTGCTATAAATTACTTTTTTTTCTCATAGGACAACAGCCCAGTTCACACCAGAACATTTCAATATACGATGTTGGAGAAAAACGGATGCATAAATGAATCCATGGTTCCCAGTGGGAACTGTTGGGAACCAAAATTGAACAAAAGGCTTAAAATGTTGAATTTTAAAAGATATGTGGTCATTGATATTTGTAGCAGATTGGTTTTGGAATGTTGCGGCTTTGTCATTTCCATCTACCCAGGGTTTTTATAAAACCAGAGTAAATTAACGTATTTCTTTTTCTTAATAGTGATAAAAAGGAGTGTATTTAAAAGTCATACATAATACTAAAGGAAGACAATCAGTGCTGCATTCATCATGTGAAATATTGAGCATTGATCTCTGCGTAGGAGTGCACACAGAAGTCAATACAAAGCCTTGATGAACTATTGCCATAAGAAAGCTCACCATACTAGAGCATCATTAATATTCTGTCAACCATTTAACAGACACTAGTGTCTACTGACCTTCTCCTGTAATAATGGTCAGTAACACCTATATTCGGTGTCCATAAAAAATCAACTCCTGCAACCATTCTGCAGCCACCTATATCTCAGACTATGGGTAAAACAGCTAGATGACAACATAAAAAAACCCATCCATATACAAAAGCTAAACAAAATAAAATAATTGACTGTAACATGACTATTATAAAGAACTAGCTGAAGAGCTCAGCGCTACCCGGGCATAGTAACTAACTACGGTTAGTTATAACAAATTATAATGATTTTATCTATATATAAAAAGCTGAGTGAATAGCCCCGCCCATTCCGCATAGCCACATTCACTATAATATCCCACATCATCCCGTCAGCCAGAGCTACCAGACTACTACCCATAATATCCCATATCATCCCGTCAGCCAGAGCCACTGGACTACTACCCCTAATATCCCACATCATCCCATCAGCCAGAGCCACCGGACAACTACCACTAATATCCCACATCATCCTGTCAGCCAGAGCTACCGGACTACTACTCATAATATCCCACATCATCCCATCAGCCAGAGCCACCGGACTACTACCAATAATATCCCACATCATGCCATCAGCCAGAGCTACCGGACTACTACCCATAAAATTCCACATCATCCCGTCAGCCAGAGCCACTAGACACTCCTACTGTCCCACATCATCCCATCAGCCAGAGCCACCAGACTACCACTAATATCCCACATCATCCCCTCAGCCTGGATCCAGAAACAGAGCGCTGAGTTGAACAGTCCTAACTTCCATAGTGGGGATCCCTTTAAGAGAGGCCTGGCGTCAGAACCAGAGCACTGAGTGGATTTGCCCTGACTTCCATACCAATGATCCCGTTAATAGAAGCTTTGGGTGTGAATCAGAGCACTGATGGATTTACCCTAACTTCCATACCGAAGATCCCTTTAAGAGAGGCCTGGGGTCAGTACCAAAGAGCAGAGTGGATTTTCCCTCACTTCCATACCGAGGATCCCTTAAGAAGGGACTTGGGTCAGAACCAGAGCGCTGAGTGGATTTGCCCTGACTTCCATACTGGGGATCCCTTTAAGAGAGCCTGGGATCAGAACCGGAGCGCTAAGTGAATTTGCCTTGACTTGCATACCAATGATCCCTTTAATAGAACCGTGGGGTCAGAATCAGAGCGCCGAGGTATTTGCCCTAATTTCCATGCAGGAGATCCCTTTAAGAGAGCCTGGGGTCAGTACCAGAGCATTTGAAGGCAATTGCCCTGACTTCCATACCGGAGATCCCTTTAAGAAGGGCCTGGGGTTAGTACCAAAGCGCAGAGTGGATTTGCCCTAAGTTCCATACCAATGATCTCTTTAAGTGACCCTGGGGTCAGAACCACAGAGCTGAGTGGAACGGTCCAAACTTCCATACCGGGGATCCCTTTAAGAGAGGCCTGGGGTCAAAACCAAAGTGCTGGATGGATTTGCTCTGAGTTCCATACCAATGATCCCTTTAAGAGGGAAGATATGCCTATAGGATGGAGGATGTATGATGGTATATGGGCACAGGAGGGGGGGATTCATTTCTGTCATGTGCACCTTTCTGGGGGCAGACAATGACTGGGAGCGTATGTTCCCGAAGATGCTATATTTCTCCCACCATGTCAGTGTCTGCTGAGGTGTTGTCAAGTGGGAAAACTGTTGGTTATAGCAACCAATCACATCTTAGCTTCTTTTAACCTGCTCTGGTGAAATGACAGATGCTTAGTGATTGTTTGCAAGGAAAACTGTTGCTCATAGCAATCAATCACAGCTCAACTTCTTTTGAACAGCTCTGGTTAAATGAAAGATGCTTCGTGATTGGTTGGTGATACATACACACACATTAATTTTTATATATAGAGATAAATGTTTATGGGAACAAAAATCTATAAATGGAAAGTGCTCTGATTACATGACACACATTTAAAAAGTAAGGATCCAGAAAAGTACACAAATATATGTGTTTAGATGGAGAACTAGAAAAAATGCAGGTAAATAATAGGTGTGCAATAAGAGTACAGATAAAGATGGAGAGCTATAAGCATGCAATTACCAATAGGAATGAGCGAGTAGTGAAATACTCGGACTCACTGTACTCATTACGAGTAGCTCCTAATACTCGGGTACTCGTAACGAGTAGCGAGTCCAATGTATGTCTATGGGAAATGAAAATAATGGTGGTGCGGAGTCAAGGTAGGCAGGGTTGCTGCTGCAGGAGGTCCACGGCGGCAGGAGTGGTGCGATGTTCCGGGTCCCAAGCTGGGAGGAGGAGATGTCCCTGCACTGTGAAGCTGTGAGACTTGGGCTGTCAGAAAATGTCAACTGAGTCCCTGCCCTTTCCCTTTGATTTTCCTTAGGTAGTTTCAGGAAAATTGCAGATGGAGGCGGCACATGCGCAGATTGAGATCTCGGGAGACCACCGCAGAGAAATCAATGGGAAAGTTTGGGGACTCCGCTCAACATCAGTATTTTCTGACATCCCAGAATCTGCAGCTTCACACTGCCGGGACCTCTCCTCCCAGCCAAGGACTTGCAGCATGATACCACTCTTGTCATCGCCTGCCTCCTGCAGCAGCGACTCTGCCTCAAGTGGCTCGTCTCAACAGCAGCCACTCCCCACTTCCAGTTTTCCTATTTTCCTCCTTGAAAATTGGGGTGTGTCTTATGATCTGGTGCATCTTTTAGTATGTAAAATATGGCATATATGTGATCAGATGGAAACCTGGGAGGGTGCAAGAGTCCATTGATCCTGATATTGAACTAGAGGCTCACAAATACATAGGAAGAATGCAATAAGTGCACAATTATGTAAGTGGTGATCAAAAGTTCATAAAATAAAATAAGATATTTAGATTTTGATTGTTATTTCACAATTTACAGTGATAAAGCATTGCTGTAGGGAGTTCAGAGGTAGCTCCTGAAACATCGGACTGGTGACGTCAGGGTGCCCATTGGCTTCTGTCGGGAAACCTATTTTACGATCCCTATTCCATATTCAGTTCCTGTTTTGGAACTTGCAGCTCTCTGGCAACCCCCTTACCCTCAGGTCAGTCAGGGAACTACACCAAGGATAAGTAGTCACTAAAAAGACTGCCTTGCTGTGTACTGGCTTTTGGGCACTCTGCAGTGAGGGCAGTATGCATATCCCCAGTCCCAGGCAGGAAATACACATGTAAAACCCCCGTTCCATCCATGCTAGAGTCTCCCAAATACCCCAGAACACACTTTGCTGCCACCAGCTCCTAGTTCTGATATTAAAATCAATATCGGGTCAGGAGCCATCCAACAGGAGCGTGAGTTTAGCCCAGAGGACGTGGTGGAACATTTAGAGCAAAGAAAATGAAGCTAGTAAATTTTTATAGTTTTACTCCAGAAAAGATAGACAGTGTTTACAAAAAATATAAAACGATGTTACAAGCGAGACAATTACAGGCAATTAAAAATAACATGGATTAAAGAAGGAACTTACATATCTCAGTCAATGGCACACCATTTGGGAGAGGGGGAGGGGTGCCTTCCGCAAGGGAAAATGGTCCATCAGCACAGATGTCTCCTAGCTGGCAGCCGGGCAAATGAAAAATGCCTAATTGAGCTACATAGCCTTATACTTTTTGTTCAGTGACCTCTCTGGGTGGGCAGAGCTAGGGAATGTGATCCCCTTTTCAAAAGTTACTAAAAAAAACATAAGTACCATAACTCTGCCTGCAATGCTTGTACAATGTTGGCAGGAGTATCATTGTTCTTAGCTTTCTTTTGATACCAAACAAGAGCTATCTGCCAGCTAGGGGAAGGCAGGAAAACTTTTCTCAGTTTCTGGCGAGCGTGGAAGTCGCAAAGCGCTGTGGTGAGTAGCTTAATGGATGTAGATTCCAAAAATATAGGTTTCCTGCATATATGACTAATCTGTGCAATTATATTCAAGTTTGCAGGAACAAAGAGATTTCCAAAACCATGTGCTCTTGCACAATGACTGAGTGAGCTGATCACAAACACATTCCCGAGGCAGGGGGAAAGAGTGAGATAGAATTACACAGTGCTGGCAGGGAGAGAAGGAGGGGGGTTGGACGCTGCAGCTTGTGTGTGTATGGTACAAACCTAATGGGGGAAGGGCAGTGTGTGTGTTCCAGTAGATGCAGCAGAAAGTTCTGGAATTGTACTCGAACCCCTGGAAAATGGTTCATATTTTCATGACAGCTTCTCATAAGGAGAAAGGATCTACTTAGTACATGATAGGTCAGATTTTGTATTGTAGCCCAGGAAAAGGTGCAAGAAACAGCATTTACTCTCTGAAAGAACACGGTACAATTAGATATGGTTGTACCAAATACCACACTGATAGCTGCTATGGCTATATTGCAGCACCTTTACACTATGTGATAGCACACCACTTTTTGTGCTTTAATTTTTTGCTCCCCTTCTTCCCAGAGCCATGGCTATTTATTTTTGGTCAATATGGCCATGTGAGGGTTTATTTTTTGCGGGACGTACTCGAAAATGGAAAAAAAATTCCAAGTACTTGTGAAATTGCAAAAAACGTGCAATTTCACAATTGTTTTTTGTTTTGCTTGTTACTAAGTCACCTGCCATAATGATTCTTCAGGGCATTATGAGTTCATAGACACCAAACATGTCTAGGTTCTTTTTTATGTGGTAAAAAAAATCCAGAGTTTATTAAAAAAAAAAATTGCCATTTTAATATACCCGTAGCGTCTCCATTTTTTGTGATTGTGTGAGAACTTATTTTTTGCGTGTTGAGATTATGTTTTTAATGATACAATTTTGGTGCAGATTCAATTTTCTGATTGCCCGTTATTGCATTCTAATGAAATGTTGTTGTGACCCAAAAAACGTAATTCTGGCATTTTGACTTTTCTTCTCGTTATACCATTTAGCAATTGGGTTCATTTTTTTATACTGTATTGAATGTGGCAATGCCAAATATGTGCATATTTGATTTTTTTCTGAATGGAACGAAAGGGGGGTGATTTGAACTTTTATATTTTTTATTTTTTTATATTTTTAAAAACATTTTATTTCTACTTTTAGCATACTTCAATAGTCTCCATGGGAGACTAGAAGCATCCATAACCAGATCGGCTCTGCTAAATACAGGCGATGATCAGATCGCCTGTATGTAGCAGAATTTCTGACTTGCTATGAGCGCCAACCACTGGGCAGCGCTCATAGCAATCAGGCTATGACAATCATAGAGACCTGCTGGAGACCTCTGTTTGTCATGCCTACCAATCAGTGACCTGCGATGACGTGATGGGGATCACTGATGGGCGTGATTTCCGCGTGCTTGCCAGAAGCGCGTGTTAAATGCCGCTGTCAGAGTTTGACAGCGGCATTTACCTTGTTGATAGCTGCCGGGGGATCGCGATTTCACCTGCCGATATTAGAGGTACAGGTCAGCTGTTCAAAACAGCTGACATGTGCCAGAAAACATTTGGGTTCACTGTCGGAGTCCACATCAAAGGGAGGGAGTCTGACATCGGTGTACGTTTAGGTCCAATGTCGGAAAGGGCTTAACATAGTATCCCAATTGTCATAGTGCATCTATATTTTATGGTCTCCTAATCATGTGAATGGGCTTGTGTAATTCTTCATTTTCTCTTCAGAAAACAATTTCCATTATTACCAGCTAGACAAATGTTGAAAATCGAACAGGGTTGCATCCAGAAAGGAAGGATGAAAGGGGTTGGAACCCAATAAATATACCTATATTAAATGTCTTAAAACCTACAAATTATTTTGTTTGAAAAATAGGTTAGATGCTAAACTTTTATGATGGGTATATTTTTATGTTATTATGGCCACATGTCAAAATATTAGCATATTCTATTTAATAGAATTTCATTTATTCCTGTTGAAACTTCTAATTTAAAGCATGTTTGCTAGTGGAGCCTAAGTCTAATCATGGACCCAAACAGTGTTATTTTTAGGTTTACATTTACTAAAGGCAAGCCAGATGTTTTATACTACTTTTATATAAGTTGTCGTTTGGCAGGTGGAAACCAGTATATAACCTGCAAGAATCAACAGGATTCATGCATTCAAAGATACATAAAGGCTGCCCTGCAGATCCAAATGTAGCCTTTTCTTTGGCTGAGTCGGAGCCCTACACTATGGCTGGCTAATATATTTTTACCATACAAAGCTTCCATAGCATCATGCTGTATCTCTGCAATCTCCATTAGCACAAAACACCTTCGATTGACTATTAAATCCTAATATGATTCCGTTCAGAGCAAAGGATGGGAGAAATTGCTTGTGTGTCTACTGTTTTTATGCCTTTTATGATTACTGATTGGAAAGGAGGTAAGAGATCTTTCTTTAAATATATTGTACACTAGCTACTGGTTCTTTAACACGTTGAAAGGTCAGAAACATTTTAAAGGCACAATTCATCATGTCCAAGATGTGTACGTATTTGTGAACTATATTCAAGACCTGCTACTCAATCTCTTTGATTTTCACTTGTTCTCACATTGCCAGGTCTCACTTTTTTGGGCAGAAGGCTAACTTTCCACAAATCTGACTGACTTGACTAAAGTCAACACAGCTTACCTTTTATAAGTCTCATTAACTTCAGTTGAAGATCAATCTCCCAGGTCAAATATTTTGTACTAAAAATGAATCTGTGATGTATAGCCACAAAGTTAATCAATATTAGTAATTAATTATCTTCTTTTTCATTCAACCTCCATAGAAGGCTAAAATGTGATTTCATTTTGGACACCTACAGTTTTAAAGCCTAAAACCTCTTATAACCTTTGGGTATCGTTACACTAAGCGGCACACCAGCGATCCCGACAACGATACAACCTGGTAAGGATCTCTGGTGCGTCGCTAAATGGTTGCTAGTAAGCTGTCAAACAGACAGATCTACTCAACGACGCAGCAACGATCCGTCGATCCGTATAACAACCTCGGCGGTCGTTGGTACCTTGTCAGCCAGCAGCTATTGTGACGACTCACGCCTGCGTCCTGTGTCACTAACGAGGTTGCTCGTCGGTGTGAAACACAGCGATGCATGCTGGCCAGTGGGACGCCAACGATCAGAAAATGGCCTGGGACATTCGAGCACGATCAGCGATATCCAGCGGGGGGGGGGCCAGTCGCCGCTATGTGTCACACGTAGCGAGATTGCTGGCGCGTCACAAAATCGGTGATGCAACAGCGATCTCGCTAACGATCTCATTATGTGAGTCGGGGCCTTATGAGTACAATAAAGAAAATCTAAAATATGAAGGATGGTTCTATTCTACTGGACATTGTTTCTAGCTTTTGGGTTCTTCTACATAGTACTTCCATACTGTAGCAGTAAAGCCTGGGGGTCATCTTTTGGACCATACAAGGATTATGGTGGCCTAGATCATAGTGGCAGTGCCTGTTACAAATTAGTTTCACCAATATATTTTGGATTTGTCAAGCAAACATTATTGCTTATTCTTTAATTAGTCTGAATAACACACTAACAAATGACTACCAATCATCTACTTCTTGACTGTCATACAAACAAGATTTTTTTCGTGATCACCTCCGAACTACTTTGATGTGTACTTGACTTCCTTTTATGCTGAGGTAAAACTGTGATAACTGATGGCTTTCTTCCACTAGTTAGCCAAAATACTGACTCAGCAGGGTCAAGGAATCACAAGTAGATTATTTCATCTTTTCAGAGGAGCTATTTTGTTATGTCAGCTTCCTGCAGTCTTAAGATTGTGTCATTGAGAAAGTGGCATATTGGGGTTAAGTGTAGCCATGTTTGAGTCCTCAGAGTTTTAGAGTAGGTAGGTTTTAATTATTTTGAGGACATTAGTACCGTAACTGGCATGGGATCAAACCAACTTTAGTTTCATGACTAGAGCTTGTTCAAATGAGTACAGTATGTGATTTCTGAAAGAGAGCCTTTGGGAATATTTGCAATATGTTGTTCACATGAATTGAGGTGCTTAGCGCTAAACCAGCCACTAATGTTGGATATCACGCAGACTATTTGCAGGCATTAGTAGCCAATTTAGTACTCCGCAGTGATGTTTATGTGAACAATGTAGATGCTTGTTCAAGGAAAGTACAATACCTAAATGATAGTGACAAAATAAATCAATTCAAACATGTGTAGAGTTCTAAGTAAATCTCTCGGATTCAGTAATACATGATACTGTGATCTGAAACCAAAGCAAGCAACCCTTATCACACAGAAGCCATTGCAAGTCCAGTTCCTGGCAAACATTTGCTGTTGGAATCTAAACATTTTTTATGCAGTGTAGCATGTAATATTACATGGTTGTATCTCACTAAATGTAGGGTTACACAATGGCCATTCAGTTAAACCTCTACTATATATAGGTGGCCTAAACCCAACAATGCATCTTTCTAATGTAGCTTAGAGAATGCGAACCAGAGACCTTAACCCCACCATGAAAATGTTTACATGCCCTACTAGTAGCTGTCATAAGATAAAAACTCTGTTGAATTTGTATGATTTAGTGTGACTATAGATTCTAAATAATACAGTATAAAAATAAAATAAAAGCCTTTCAACAATATATTTTGCACATATATATAATAGTATTGAACATCAGTTCCGAGAGTGTTGTAAGGCTGTGTAAAATTATAAAGAACACAAGAATGCAATGATTTGGAAATCTCTTATAACTCTATTTGATTCACAACAGAACAAACAAGACATATCATATGTTTAAAGTTATACATGTTTCCATTTAAAGAAGCACTCCCATCAAAGTTTTTACCCTCTCAATCCCTTAATTCAGCAACATACAGGTGATCTGATCATCGCCTCTATGTAGCAGAGCAGATCGGGTTATGGCAGCTTCTAGTCTCCCATTCAGACTATTGAAGCATGCCAAAAGTTAAAAAAAAGTTTTGAAAAAGTATAAAATAATATAAAAGTTCAAATCACTCCCCTTTCACCCCATTCAAAATAAAACAATGAAAAAAATCAAACATACACATATTTGACATTGCCACGTTCAGAATCGCCCGATCTATCAAATAAAAAAAGATGAACTTGATCATTAAACGGCGTAGCGAGAAAAAGTCAAAACACCAGAATTACGTTTTTTTGTTCCCCACAACATTGTATTAAAATGCAATAACGGGCGATCAAAAGATCATATCTGCACCTGGCATGCAAAACAATAAGCTCTCACCCAACCCGAGATTGTGAAAAATGGAGACACTACTGGTATCAGAAAATGTCGTAATTTTGTTTTTAACAAAGTTTGGAATTTTTTTCACCACTTAGATAAGAAAGGACCTAGACATATTTGGTGTCTATGAACTCGTAAAGACCTGGAGAATCATAATGGCAGGTCAGTTCTAGCATTTAGTGAACCTAGTAAAAAAGCAAAGCAAAAAACAAGTGTGTGATTGCTCCTTTTTGCAATTTCACTGCACTTAGATTTTTTTTCCCGTTTTCAAGTACATGGTAAAACCAATGAAAATGCAAAACCAAGAATACCTCTGGTCGTTAAGGGTTAATATATTGCTGTCATCATATCGTATAGCACTCTGCACTTACAATTGCTCATTTTACCTGTCTTCCCAGTAAATTCTTATCTTTTCCATTAGGTCTATGACATTATGTGATTAAATCTAAGTAGCTGAATCCTTGTAAGCTCTATGCAGAAAGAGGAGGTCTCTTTTCCCTGCATGAGTCATAATTTGAACTACAATTATACTCACCGCAAAGTCCCCCGCAGAGGAAGGAGCAGTGCAGCTGGGTCAGGAGTTGAAGATGGGGATGAAACATGCAGGGAAAATAGACTTCCTGTTTCTACTTAGAGCTTAGAAGGATTTAGCTCATCAGTTTTAATTATGTGATGTCATAGACCAAATGGAAAAGAGAAGAAATACCTGGGTAGAAGGGCAAAATGAGCAATTGTAAGTACACAGTGCCATATAATGATTATTGCAATATATTATGAGGATAAAAACTTTAATTGGAGGAGTGCTTTAATTTTAAAAAACTAACACACTGTAAGGCTGAGTTCACACGTAGCATTTGTTTCACTTTTCCGCAGCGGTTTTAAATGTGCGATTTTGCTGCGAAAACGTGAAAAATAATCATCCCATGCATTCCTATGGGATTCTGCAATGCTGTGCTAATGCTGCGTTTTTTTCCGCGGTGGAATCGCTTCGCGGTAAAAAACGCAGCATGCTCATTAATTTAGCGGAATCGCGGCGATCCCGCACCCATAGGAATGCAGTGTTCTGCTTACTTTCTGCATGTGACTGTGCACATCATGCAAAAAGTAAGCAGAACATTTGCGGATGGTACCCACGGTCTGGAGGAGAGGAGACTGTCCTCCGGGCTCTGGGCACCATATCCCTGTAAAAAATAGAATTTTAAATAAAAAATATTGTTATTCTTACCTTCCGGCGTCCCGCGCAGCCTTCCTGCCATTCTCCACTCTCCTCTTCCCAGTAATCCCCTGCGAGAATGACCGCTAGACGTCGCAATTCCGCGAGAACGGACGCCATTGCGGTCATTCTCGCAAAGGATTACTGGCACCGGGAACGTGTAGAGAGGCGGGAAGGCTGCGTGGGATGCCGGAAGGTAAGAATAACAATTTTTTTTATTATTTTTTACATCCTATCTTTTACTACTGATGTTGCATAGGCAGCATCAGTAGTAAAAAGTTGGTCACACTCGTCAAACACTATGTTTGACGAGTGTGACTAACCTGTCAATCAGTTCTCCAAGCGATGCTACAGATCACTTGGAAAACGCTAGCATGCTGCAAGCTAATTACGCTTGCAAAACGCTAGTTTTTCCGTGGGAATTTAAAATGCGATTTTCCCGCGGAATGGAATCCGGAATTCAGGAAGTAATTTCCACGAGAGTTCTGCTATGTGTGAACGTAGCCTAAAAATTGATGATAGAAAAGCATCTCCAATATGTTTGGATGGAGCCATGTCTACCATTGTGTAGCATCCACTTTTTTATAACAGTTTGTAAACATTTAAGAAGTGAAGAGATCAATTGCTGGAGTTTTGGGAGAAAATTGTTGTTCCATTCTTGTGTGATGTAGAAAATCTAGCTGCCCAACAGTCCTGGGTCTTCTTTGGCAGATTTTTCTTTTCAGGACTACAGGCAGCCAGTTTATTAACTAAACTCTTCTTCTGTCATGCCATGTTGTTGGGATGGATGCAATATGTGCTTTAGCATTGACTTGCTGAAATAAATTGCCCATGCCATAGGCCAGTGTTCCCCAACTCTGGTCCTCAAGAGCCACCAACAGGTCATGTTTTCAGGATTTCCTTAGCATTGCATAGGTGATAGAATTCTTGCCTATCCTGGTGATGCAATTATCACCTAGGCAATACTAAGGAAATCCTGAAAATATGACCTGTTGGTGTCTCTTGAGGACTGGAGTTGGGGAACCCTGCCATAGGCACTACTGTAACCCCATATGATCAGAAACACAGGCTCTTGAATTGTGTGCTGATAACAAGCTGTATGACCTCTCTCCACTTGAATACGAAGGACGCAGTGTCAACGGTTTCTCTAAAGAATTTCAAATTCTGGATTGTCATGTTAAATGATTTCTTCTTTGCATGATAGAGCTTTAACTTTCATTTGTGGATTGCACGGCAAAATGTGTTGACAGTCAATGATTTGCATGACCGAATCATGGTTTTAATGTAGTACCGCCTGAGTGCCCATAGATCGTGAGAATCGAATATTGACTGTTGGCTTGTCCATTGTGCACATGGATTTCTCTAAATTCCCTTAATATTTTGATGAAGATGTAATTTAGACAGTGGTGTAATTAAAGTCTACAATATAATGCTAAGGACCAATTACTGAAATTGTTCCACAATTTTCAGATGCATTTGTTCACAGAATGGTGAACCTCTGACCATCTATGTGTTATGAATGGGTCACCGAGGAGAAAAAACAAAACAAGCTAAGTCACAGAAAACCAGAGAGGTTGGTAACTATGCAGATTGCAGATTCCTGATCCTAACCACACAACTAGCAGCAGCCGTGGAGCGTACCTACGATGGTCCAAGATGCTTCGTCACAGCCAGAGGACTAAATAAGCCTGAAGCTAGAAAAGGGGAAAACTAACTGCCCCAGAGCAGACCCCAAAGGAAAGACAGCCCCCACACATGTATTGACGGTGAAACAAGATGAAAGCACAAACATAGGCAGGAAAATAGGCTGAGCAAACGATGGGGCCCAAACTAACTAGAAGGGATAGGAAAGGAAAGACACTGTCTGCAATCTGCAAAAAAACCCTACAAAAATAAAGTCCAACACTTCTGATAGCAAAATTAACCCTGAAGTCACTAGACTTCTCCCACTATATCAGCACTCTGAAATATTCTGACAGAGCAAAAAGAGACCAATCTAATAAGGGACAAAAATCAAATTGGCAAATACAGATAAATAAGAGTGGAAATTTAGTGCAGCCCCAGCCGGGGCTGGCTGACCACACAAAAAACTGAATAGACCAACAAAATCAAGTGTGAATAATAGCAGAAAAACTTAGCTTTAGATGACTGGAACAGAGCTGAAAACCAAGACCTGACAAGCCAGAAGGAATCACCAGCACCAGACTAGGGCGTCGGCTGTCTTAAATCCAGTCTGAGATTCCTGAGGTCCAATCGTCATCCTCATTATCAGGTGGCAAATGTCTACTGATTAAATCAGCCTCACAACCTCCAGTTACCACCAGAGGGAGCCTGGAAGGAGAACTCACAACTGGTGGACCGAAAAATGAACTCACAACAGTACCCCCCCCTTGAGGAGGGGTCACCGAACCCTCATCCACGCCACCAGGCCGATCAGGATGGGCCGGGTGAAAAGCACGAACCAATCTATTGGCATGAATATCAGAGGCAGAGACCCAAGAATTATCCTCCTGGCCATAACCCTTCCATTTGACCAAATACTGGAGTCTCCGTCTAACCAAACGAGAATCCAACATTTTCTCTACCTCATATTCCATATTGCCTTCAACCAACACAGGGTCAGGAGGTGCTGCCATAGTTACCACTGGCTCAACAAACCTCTTCAACAGAGACTTGTGAAATACGTTATGGATCTTGAACGTAACTGGAAGAGTAAATCGAAAAGAAACAAGATTAAGAATCTCCAAAATCTTATAAGGGCCAATAAATCTTGGCTTAAATTTTGGAGATGCAACCTTCATAGGAATATTCTTAGACGACAACTAAACCATATCACCCACTTTAAACCGGGGACCAATGGTCCTATGCCGATTGGAAAATCGCTGGGCCTTTTCCTGAGAGAGTGACAACTTATCCACCACTTGGTCCCATATCTGCTGCATTCTCTCAACCACAGTGTCCACACCTGGGCAAGACAAAGATACCACTTGCCCTGAAGAGAATCGAGGATGAAACCCAAAATTACAGAAAAAGGGTGACATCAAAGTGGCAGAACTAGCTCTATTGTTCAGTGCGAATTCGGCCAAGGGCAAAAATGAGACCCAATCATCCTGATCAGCAGATATAAAGCATCTTAAATAAGACTCCAAGGTCTGGTTTGTTCTCTCAGTCTGTCCATTGGTCTGGGGATGAAACGCGGAGGAGAAGGATAACTGAATTCCCAGATTGAAACAAAAGGCTTTCCAGAATCTGGAAACAAACTGGACTCCTCTGTCGGACACAATGTTCTCAGGAATCCCATGTAACCTAACCACCTGTTGTAAAAACAAGGGCACCAACTCAGGGGAAGATGGCAATTTTGAGAGTGGTACAAGATGGACCATCTTCGAAAATCTATCACAAATCACCCAGATAACAGTCATTCTCTGAGAGACAGAAAGATCAGAAATAAAATCCATTGAGATATGGGTCCATGGCCTCTTGGGCACCGGCAGGGGCATCAACAACCCACTAGAACGAGAACAGGGTTTAGACCAAGAACAAGTCCCACAGGACTGTACAAAATTCCTAACATCACGAGATAAGGCAGGCCACCAAAAAGACCGACTCACCAAATCTCTGGTACCAAAAATACCTGGATGACCAGCCAATGCAGAGCAATAAATTTCAGACATCACTCTCTTTCTCCACTGGTCAGGAAAATACAATTTTCCCATAGGGCAACGCTCAGGTTTATCCTCCTGAAATTCCTCCAGGGCGTGTCTCAAATCGGGCGAAATGGCAGAAAGAACTACCCCCTCACCTAGGATGGTAGCAGGCTCGGTCACATTAAGAGAATCGGCAAAGAAACTCCAAGAAAGGGCGTCTGCCTTAACATTCTTAGTGCATTGAAGAAAAGAGACCACAAAATTAAAACGCGTGAAAAACAAGGCCCATCTAGCCTGCCTAGGATTCAAGCGTTTGGCCGACTCCAGATAAATCAAATTTTTGTGATCGGTGAGGACCACAACTTGATGTCTAGCTCCCTCCAACCAATGTCTCCACTCCTCAAATGCCCATTTCATGGCCAACAATTCCCGATTCCCCACGTCGTAGTTGCGTTCAGATGGGGAGAACTTTTGAGAAAGAAGGCACAGGTATTCATCTTAGAAGTCACAGGGTCTTTTTGGGACAAAACAGCTCCTGCACCAATCTCAGAAGCATCTACCTCCACCTTAAATGGAAGTGAGACATCAGGTTGCCGTAAAACTGGAGCTAAAGTAAATCTCCGCTTAAGCTCCTTAAATGCTGAGACAGCCTCAAGAGACCAATTCAGCACATCAGCGCCCTTCTTGGTCAGATCAGTCAGTGGTTTGACAATACCAGAAAAATTACCAATAAATTTACGATAGAAATTGGCAAAACCCAAAAACTTCTGGAGGGCCTTCAAAGAAGTAGGCTGAACCCAATCAAAAATGGCCTGTACCTTGGCCGGGTCCATTTCAATAGTCGATGGAGACAAGATAAATCCCAAAAATGAAATCCTCTGTACACCAAAGAGACATTTCGATCCCTTAACAAACAGGCAATTCTCCCTCAAAATCCGGAACACAGTCCGGACGTGTTCCACATGAGAATCCCAATCACTAGAAAAGATCAAAATATCATCCAGATAGATGATCAAAAACTTATCCACAAAGTCACGGAAAATCTCATTCATAAAGGACTGGAAGACAGAAGGGGCATTAGTGAGCCCAAAAGGCATCACCAGGTACTCAAAATGTCCCTCCGGAGTATTAAACTCCGTCTTCCATTCATCCCCGTACTTGATGCGAATAAGATTATACGCCCCCCTGAGGTCAAGCTTAGTAAACCAGCAGGCACTCTTAAGTCTGGAGAATAAACCAGACATCAGAGGTAACGGGTACTGATATTTAACAGGGAGCGATAATCAATACACGGTCTTAATGAACCATCTTTCTTGGCCACAAAAAAAACAGCACCTAAAGGTGACAAGGATGGTCTAATATGACCCTTCTCCAACGACTCCTTAATATAGGACCGCATAGCATCATGCTCGGGTACTGATAAGTTGAAAAGCCGACCCTTGGGAAATTTACACCCAGGCATCAACTCAATTGCACAGTCATAACTCCTATGAGGAGGCAAAGACGCAGACTTACTTTCACTAAATACATCAGAAAAATTGGCTAGATAATCAGAAATATCATGAGACTGAGGAGAAGTGGAGAAAACAGGAGCGTCCCTAAGAACACACTGACAACCCCAACTCACCACAGACCCAGACTTCCAATCCAAAACTGGATTATGAGTTTGCAACCAGGGAAAACCCAGAACAATAGTATCATGCAAATTATGCAGCACCAAAAATTTACAATTTTCTTGGTGGTCTGGGGCAACTCGCATTATCACCTGGGTCCAAAACTGAGGTTTATTCTCCGCCAAAGGAGTAGCATCAATACCCCTCAAAGGAATAGGCGTCTGCAGAGGCATCATGGAAAAACCACAACATTTAGCAAAGTCCAAATCCATCAGATTCAACGCTGCTCCTGAATCCATGAAAGCCTTAGTAGAAAACGTGGATAAGGAGCAGATCAGAGTAATTGCCAAAAGGAACTTAGGTTGTACACTGCCCACAGCAAATGTTTGCGCAAAACGTTTCTCTCGTTTAGGGAAGACAGAAATAGTATGAGAGATGTCTCCACAGAAAAAACACAGCTTATTACGCCTTCTAAACTCCTGACGTTGCACCCTGGACAAAACCCCATCACATTGCATAGGTTCAGACGTTTGTTCAAAAGGTGGCAGCGCCTCCCATGTAGTCTTACGTTCATGTAAACGCCAATCAACTTGAATGGCTAATGACATAGAGTCATCCAGACCAGAGGGAACAGGAAATCCCACCATAACATCCTTTACATTCTCTGATAAACCCTTCCGAAAGAGAGCCGCCAATGCACTATCATTCCATGTAGTAAGGACCGCCCACTTTCGGAATTTTTGACAGTTTAACTCTGCAGAATCCTGACCCTGGTTTAATGCCAACAGGGTTCTCTCAGCTTGATCAACAGCATTAGGTTCATCATACAACAACCTCAAGGCCTGAAAAAATGCATCCACATTAGTCAGAACAGGATTTTCAGATGTCAGAGAAAAAGCCCAATCCTGGGGATCGCCGCGCAGCAAGGAGATGACAAATTTAACCTGCTGCACAGAGCTCCCCGATGAGTTAGGCTTCAAGGCAAGAAATAATTTACAATTATTCTTAAAATTCAGAAATTTAGACCGATCCCCAGAAAACACATCTGGAGTAGGGATCTTAGGTTCAGCAGCATGTGACTGAATGAGGTAGGTGGAAATTCCCTGCACTTCAGCAGCAAGTTGCTCCACACGATCAGACAATTGCTTAATCTCCATTAGGAAAAAAAAAATCCTCCTACGGCCCCAGAAAAAAAAGAGGAAAAAAAAAAATTCTGACACTTTTTTTTTCTTTTTTTTTTTTTTAACAACTTTTTCCTGCTTTTGAGTACCCTAGAATCTGCAGTATGGCTGGTGATTCTGTTATGAATGGGTCACCGAGGAGAAAAAAACAAAACAAGCTAAGTCACAGAAAACCAGAGAAGTTGGTAACTATGCAGATCGCAGATCCCTGATCCTAACCACACAACTAGCAGCAGCTGTGGAGAGTACCTACGATGGTCCTAGATGCTTCGTCACAGCCGGAGGACTAAATAAGCCTGAAGCAAGAAAAGGGGAAAACTAACTGCCCCAGAGCAGACCCCAAAGGAAAGACAGCCCCAACACATGTATTGACGGTGAAACAACATGAAAGCACAAACACAGGCAGGAAAATAGGCTGAGCAAACGATGGGGCCCAAACTAAGTAGAAAGGATAGGAAAGGAAGGACACTGTCTGCAATCTGCAAAAAACCCTACAAAAATAAAGTCCATCACTTCTGATAGCAAAATTAACCCTGAAGTCACTAGACTTCTCCCACTATATCAGCACTCTGAAATATTTTGACAGAGGAAAAAGAGACCAATCTAATAAGGGACAAAAATCAAATTGGCAAATACAGATAAATAAGAGTGGAAATTTAGCACAGCCCCAGCCGGGGCTGGCTGACCACACAAAAAACTGAATAGACCAACAAAATCAAGTGTGAACATTAGCAGAAAAACTTAGCTTTAGATGACTGGAACAGAGCTGAAAACCAAGACCTGACAAGCCAGAAGAAATCACCAGCACCAGACTAGGGCGTCGGCTGCCTTAAATCCAGTCTGAGATTCCTGAGGTCCAATCATCATCCTCATTATCAGGTGGCAAATTTCTACTCATTAAATCAGCCTCACTACCTCCAGTTACCACCAGAGGGAGCCTGGAAGGAGAACTCACAACTGGTGGACCGAAAAATGAACTCACAACACTATGCTTCTGGAAGACTCTGTCTCTATAACCTTCTCTTTTCGTTCATACTCATGTAACTTAATACAAAATTAACACTCTAGCTAATTTTCATTAGCACTAACTGCCTCATCTTTTTTTCTAAATGAGTTAATTCTTTCAAAAGAACTTAAAGAAAGTCTTAATTTCAACTTCTGATTTGTGTTTTAAGTTCTATTGTCAATAAAATATGCATTCTTGTTTTGATTCCTTTACATTTTACACAACTTCCCAATTTTTTTTGGAATCCATGTATACGCATAGTGTTGTAATATTTTCCTATATGGCTACTACCGAAACAATGCTATACATTATAATAGACTTAATGAATTGCTCGTACTACTTGAGCATATTCCTCCGTCCTGCATGGTACTGCTGTAATGATCATGTAACTAAAACAAAAACTTCTGATAATAATATACTTTATAAATAGCACATGGTAAAGCTTTCCTTTTAAACGTCCTGCATTTTACTCTAGTGCATTTTACGTCTCTACTTCTGCAGAAACTTCCCTGACCCAGTTAAAAAATGTCATGTACCTCAGAATACAGTTCTACAATGATATAACAGATCAATAATAATTCCTTAGGCACAAAAAGCACTAACGGCAATACAGATCTGCAGTAAAAACTAATGTTTTAGTCCATCCCGCCTCGTGTGGTGCCTAGTACGCGACTGTCTGTGAAAGCATTCTGTATTGCTTCTATTTGTGGAGTGGCAAGGGTTGCCAATTGAGGGCACATGTAGGCTTAACTGGGCTCCATAGAAAACTGAGCAGATCACCTAGTATATATAAAACAAAAATCCAGAATACACTTGTGCATGAGATTATATCATATGTTCTCTGTTCTCTAACTAGAGTTGAGTGAACATTTTGAAATTCAAATTCACCAGCTTTGAATTGAAAGTAATGCAAAGCCTCCAATTACATCAATAAGAGGTGTATTTCACTCTGAAGTCTCCAAAATCTGTATCAAACACCTTTCAAACTCTTGGTACATGGATGATGATTGTTCTTCACTTCTGTGCTGTCACAAATTTTCTGTACAATTTATTCAGTGTTCCATGGCTTTCTCTCCCTATCGCTAAGGCTACAATGTGACATTCTCTCATTATCCAGAGTCACCATAAAATGGCTAATGCATTTGCTGCTTCTTCTTGATATAAGGTTATGATAGTCCATTCTGACTTGTTGTGCTATAGCATATGGTGTTATAGGTGCAAGGTATTGTGGGGAAGCCAACGCGGCATTGTCATGAGGTCATACGATCTTCTACAATGTGTAAAATGTTAGATGATTAGCACAAATTGTTTGAAATTGCAAGGATAAGTGATTTCTCGAAAACCTTTCACAAATTCAATTCACTCCTCTCCATCTATAACTTTTTTCTTTTCAGTACATGAAGCATATATATTTATATATACCGTGTTCCGCACAAATAAATACACCCCCTTTGAAAAGTTAAATTTTAATCAATATGTCACTGAAAACTAAAACAATTTCTAAAATTTTTACATGCCCTGATGAAGTGAGCTGGGACTGGCTCAGGAAACCCGTTGGCAATAAAGATATCTTGAATTCTACCACAGCAGCGCAGTCTCTTATTGCACTACCAGCCTTCTCTTTAAAATTTTTACATGACTGAGTTACATAGAATATTTTTTTAATCCATAACATGAAAGCAAGATAAACAATATAGCTTTCAGTTTTACTCAAATTAGTTGATGCAAAAATGAAGACACCCCACATCAAAAACTGCTAAATTTAGTATTTTGTTTGATCTCCCTGATTTTTAAGAATAACACCAAATTTTCTATGCGTAGAATGAAGAAGTTGGTGATATACTGCAACAGTTATCTTTTCCATTCTTTGAGAGTGACCTCTTTTAGAGCACGGATGATGGATGGAGAGTAAATTCCCATTTTTATCATTTTTTTTAAAAAAATATGGATAGTAACTTGAAAATTTAAAATAAAAAAAAGCGAAAAATTATTGCAATGTTTAAAGAGGCCTTTCACCAAATTTTTCATGTTAAACTGGACAAATGATGTAATAGTGACTGCACAGCAGAATAAAACTTATTTTTTCATTTTGTTGCAGAGAAACTAGCAATCAAAGTATTTGAAAAATAAATAAGTTAACTTTTGTGTAGTCTAAGTTTGTGTTATCTGGCAGTTTGACTGGAGGTGCGTACTTCGACTACCCTCATGAGTTGCCCATTCAAAGCTTAGAGTTTTTCAGTGTGTGAGATGTAATGATACAGCTCTGATCTCCTGGTCTAACCTCCTGCATGATTAGAAAATGCTGGGAGAACTGTTAGGAATCTGGGTCATTCTATGCTTATGCAGCAACCCAGATTCTCACATTTGTCTCCAGAGGCTAAGTCCTTTTTCCCTGCTTCTGAGCATGCTCACGGGACTAGCTCTCACTGGAGTTCAGGAGTCAGGTGCTCAGGTCCTGCTCATGATTTGATTGGTTACGCTCGGGACTCTGGAGATTTCCGGCAGGTCCCGTACGTTATAAAAAGTGCGCATGGCTGCTATGCCATGCGCTAGTATTTTCCATACTTGCTGCTGTGTGTTTGGTGATGGATGCTTGGACTGGTGAATGACGTATTAAGAAACCCCTTCCCTCTGATAATACGAATGTGTGAGGCTACTTTCACACTTGCTTTTTTTTGCAGCGCGTTTTTCCCACAAAAAAACACATGGAAAAACCGCATACAAATGCATACAAATGCTGCGTTATTTTCAAGCTTTTTTATGCGCATGCATGAAAAAAACGCAGCGTTTTTATGTGTTTCTATGCGTTTTTTAGTGCGTTTTTACCGCGTTTGCATTTTTTCCCAACATTAGTTGGCCTCACCAAAAAAATCAAGATAGGGTTAGGATTAACACTAACCCAAACCATGACTTTACTAACCCTAACCCTAACCCTTAACCAAACCATACTAACCCTAACCCTTAACCAAACCATACTAACCCTAAACCCTAACCCTTAACCAAACCTTACTAACCCTAACCCAAACCCTAACCCCCCTTAACTAACCCTAGCTCTAACTCAAACCCCTAATTTCCATTGTCTAACCAATGGTCAGCAAAAAAACGCATGCACAAAAAAACGCATACATGAGCATGCCAATGCGCACGTATGCGCACCCATAGACTTACAATTGGTGTCTTGCTGTAAAAAAACGCATTGCGCGCATGCGTTTTTTTGAGGCAAGTCGGACGCCCAAAAAATGCAACAGGATGCATTTTGTGCGCCCGAGCGCACACCACAAAAAAATGCATGAGCGTAAAAACGCATACAAACGCATGTGTATGCATACATAAGCGCATCCCATGCAAAATATAGGAAAAAAGCGCATGCGTTTTTTAGCGCTAAAATACAGCGCAAAAAACGCAAGTGTGAAACCAGCCTGAGTGATTGGGATACAGCCAGTGTGCGCGCCAGCGCGCTCAAGCTCCGCGAGTTGCAGCAGCCAGCGCCCTGCTTCTCGCCTACTATATCGCGCTTGCAGCCCACTTTTGGCGTTCGCAGTTGCGACGCCGTGCACACGCCTACTTACGGTAAGTCCATTCGGGTGTAGTGCTGTTCTTAACTACTCCGGCTTTGGCTACCGCACTTGTGCCGCTGAGTGTCTGTGAGGCTAATACAGACTCAGCGTTTTTTGCATTTGTGTTTTGGGTACAGCTCTGTGAGTTTTAACAGAGTTTGCTTTTGTGCACCAGGTTCAGTTCTTCCTGTGCACATTACCATCCTGGTGTTCTGCCTTTTCAGCAGCGGATATTACACCTGCCGCACGGTGGACCCCGGGCGGTGAACACGTTTATTTATATTTTTTTAAGCGTGTTCCGCCGCCGTAAGTAGAACAGGTCATCAACATCTTTTAAATAGGCTGTCATTCTATGTCTTTTACAGGAGTATTCTGCTCTGCTCTCAGTGCAGAGTGATTGCTTTGAAGTTGCTTTGAAAACAACAGACATAAGTGTCACACATCTCTGGACAGGTACTGTGAGGGAAGGGACAGTACAGCAGAGTTGACAGTGTTAATCTAACATCACTATCTAATAATAATGCAAGAGGTTAATTAGATCAGGAGATCATAGCTGTATTTTACATCTCACACACTTAGAAACAGGCTGTAATTTATAGTTGGGGTGTGTACTTCTTTCCTTAGAGGGTTGCTTGGGCCATTTTACTATTTGGAGAGCTATGCTGGGGGTTATTACACTATTTGGTAGGCTATGTTGGAGCCATTATACTATTTGGAAAGCTATGTGGGGGCCATTAAGCTGTTGGAGCCATTATACTGTTTGAAGGGCTATATGACTGCTATTATACTATTTGGAGGACTATGTGAGGGTCATCATATTGTGTGGTGGACATTATATTGCTTGAATGGCTATCAAAGGCCAATTATATTGTTTTGCGGGGCTTCATGGAGGCCAATTATACAGCTTGAAGAGCTGTGAGGGGGCCAATTATATTGTTTGGAGAATAAAAGTGAAGGAGCTTGATCACTCTAATTCCAATGCACGAAAGAGCATCTGACCAAAGGGTGACACATCTCTGATTAGTACAGCACAGTGGTAATGAACAAAGGGAAGGCAGAAGAGACAGCGCAAAGGTAGGTAAAGGTCAATAATTCTTTAATCCTGTATTCATTAAAACCACACACAAGTGTTTTAAAACCAAAGCGTTTCTGGTGAGTCACTTACTCTTAATCATGGCATGAAGACCCTGATGATCATCATACTATGATTAATGGTGAATGACTTGTCACAATCATTTTGATTTTAAATCCCTTGTGTGTTATTTAAAAGGATACAAGTTTCCCATGGTTCTACACTGTTTGGAGATCTATGTGGTGGCCAATTATACTGTTTGGAGGGCTGCATGGGAGCCAATATACAATATAATTTAATAAATATATATATATTAATATGTAAATATATTGCAGATTTGGAGGGCCATTATACCGTGTGGAAGGTTGTGGGGGGTACATCATATTGTTTGGATGGATGTGTGGAATCCATCATACAGTGTGGGAGATTGTGTTGGGTCATTATGCTGTATGGAGAGCTATGTAGGAACTATCACATTTTGTTAAGGTCTGTGTAGGGGCCATTGTACTGTTTGTGAGGGGCTGTGGGGGCCACAGTGTAAGGAGGTGACAGGTTCCCACAGTTGTGCCCTCTCCTCCTTCCGTGTGACCCCCTGTGCCCTTCATATATACAGTATATGTTATGCACTTGAATGTACTATATGTTTATACTATGTATTATGTGAATGTTCCCTTTAATGGGCTGTGTCTGCAATGTATGCAATACACCTATTAGAGGCAGGGACAGCAACAGTTAATATTGTGGGCTAGGCCAGCAGCAGAGAGGGAACAGGAAACTGCTGCTTCCAAGTCATAAAGCCCGGCTACTTTGTTCAGGGCAGACGTTTATTACAGAGGGGCACTGCCAGACCCCCCAGACAGGAGAGGTCTGCTGCCCCGGAACAGAGACTGAGTATCAGGACTAAGGACTACAACACAGGACCACAGAACTTTGTAAGGGCCTTCACTGAAGGGGTCTCAGGCACCCAGATTCCAGCGATTAGATTTTCTGCAAACCTCTGGCACTACTGCCGTTGTGGGTACGGCAGTAGCAAGCATCAGAGAGAGAGCAGGAAGCCAGTGTTAAAGTCGTCTCTTTTGTCCTCCTTTCATCCTTGTTCAACTAAAGTTAATTTTTCCTGTTGGAGAGCTGCTGCATCCCTGGATCTTTTATTTCCTGGCCTGCTGAGATCCAAGAAAAAGAAAGTAACTTCTGGGGAAGAACTGTGTCTGTCCTTTTCATTTATGTACAAGGGGCTGGCACTTTTGATGGCATCATACTTTATGGGGCCATGAAAGGGGTATCTTAGTGTGTGGCAACACTAAAGGCTTCAATAGAAGCAACATTACATTAAAGGGGATCAATTGTTTGTGGGATATGCATTTCTGTGACGCCCGCTGAATATTGTTTTTTTTTTTTTTGTTGGGAGACCCAGCTAAGATTTCTGCTATTAGGATTTCTTCTATGGGGTGCCATGATTTCTATGCATGCTCTTGGCTTTGAGAACATCTGTATTCAGTATTTGCAGTTTATTCTCCTTGATGTCACATCACTTTCATGGTTGTTTTTTTTCAGCAAACTGCTACTATGCATTAAATTATGTGTTAAATTACAAAAAATTGGTATGAAGCCGTCTTAATTCAGAAAGCCAATGTCTGATACATGAAAATAATTACATTTTAAAATTTGTTAGCTAGGTTAGCTAGCGACCACCGTTAGAAAGAGTTTACTGCATGTGTGGGCAAATTATTTTTCTGAGCGGTAGTGTAAGATACAATGATTGTTGTGGCGGGCTAAACAAATAGCAACAATTTATAGAGGAATCTTTACTTGCTAAAAAATAATCAAGCTAATAACTTGTAAAAAACTATCAGCTCCCTAGATTCCATTCCAGAAATATTCACATTTGTTATTTCTGGAGCATACGATGTAAAGAGATAAAATCTCATCTCTGCTTGTGGTGCAGCTGAACGTTTCTTCAGACATTTCTTAGGGGGCATGTACATCCATTCCTGACTCCCAGATTGGAAGCTTGGCAATCTACCAGTTTCAGAGTCTTCTGTGGGGGGCTTTCGCTTTCAAACCTCCCTCCCAGATGTTGCCAATCACAGCACGGCAGTGTCTGAGACTGCTAAACTGTTAGATCAGCTGTCGAGGGTATGATTGAAAGTGTCTGAGAGATTTCACATTCTGCGCTTCCAAAGCAACAAATTTGAATATTTTTGTAATGGTGTGATGCATAGCAAAATGGAGAGAGTGGCAGAATTGGGGAGCTCAATGATTTTTAAAAGGGATTTAACTAATTTTTCTTGATCAAGAGACAGGTCCTCATTAATTATTATTATTAATAATTACTAATATTATTATGTTTTTACTTTTCAAATATAATATTTAATCATTACTATTTTATATTAATATTCACTTTATTGCTTAATATTAAGTAGTATTAAGTATGTAGCTAGCTTCAACTGCTAATACATGTTATATTAGGGCTTATGCACCTAATCAAATACATAGAATTTACTGCTTTTTAGAAAGTTTATAAAAGGATGTGAAAGAAGCCACTGGAGCCATAGGCGGAGGAGGACATGACTTGGGGATGGGTGGACCTTTACTCCTGCGGCTTTTTTGGTATAGTGGTGTAGATTTTTAAGCACGAGGGATGTTGCTTTAAGAGTAAGAAGCCCAGTATGTCTGTGCCTGGGGGTTATTGTGAGGAGGGTGGGGCTTATATAGAACAGGAAACCTGTGTCTCTCCCTCTTTCTTGCACAGGATGAACAGGAGGAAGCATTTCCTGCCCACCCGCCCTGTTTATAATCATTGTCCTAAAATGTTTTAATTATTGCTTGTATGATGAATGCTTTATTGTATTTTTGAACTTACCATTGTATATTTTGTTCCAGGTTCAATTTTATCATGGCTATAAAGAGTTAACAGCATTAACCTTCTAAGACCAAGGGAAGGGCAATCCTTCAGCCATGGTTCCCTAGAGGTTTCCTCCACAGGGGGTTTTTCCTCTCCTGAGTGCTGTAGGATGACTCTTTGTGAGTCGGAGGTTTGCCAAGTTAGTCCCCTTAATGCTTTTGCAGGGACTTCTAGTTTATAAGTTTACTAAAGTGATTTATTAAAAAAAAAAAAAAAAAGGTGTCAAATGTGAATTTATAACCCGTCACAGCTTTGCGGTCTAGGAGTCAGGTGGAAGTTGCAGGCAAGTTTAGGTGGACTCATTTTAACTAATAGAGGATGTAAAACCTCATGGTGGTGAACAGGCTCGGCTTTGGTGGCCAGCCTCAAGGACGTTGTAATGCTAACGTCAATCAGGGACGGGCACAGTGGTTAAGCACAGGAGTGAGGATAATAGGGTCATTGGTGCCCTGAAAGTTTACTGGCTATGCTTGAATGGCAAGCCAGTGCGTGCCGCCCCTTTATGGCTGTCTGTCCTGGTTCTGTATGTCAGACAGCTGGGGGTATCACAGTACTTGTGAATCCCAATGTACTAGCACTTCACCTGACTCCTACTGTGATTGTTTTAATCCTGTGATTTAAATAAAGCTGTGGCCATTTTGACAACCAAAATAATGTGTTGTGTATTTATTCTAGTGCCTAGGTTTACTGTAGTTATGGTGGTTTTAAGATGGAGTGGGGGTCCGTCCCATATCCATAAGTCAAGTAAATCATGCTGCTACTGTTACTTAGCCTTAAGTATAATAAGTATAGCTGTACATTGATCAGCTGTTATCTTTACTATGATCTCTCTAGTATCTGGATCTTTTTCAGAATCTATGTCTCTATCTTCTGTTTCTGTCACAATTCTACTCACTTCCTTTGTCCTTCTCCCAATCTTTGTTTTCTTCCCCATTTCCCTCTTTTTTTTTTCTGTTGATCTTGTGGTAAATAAATTCACTTGAATCTCAATACTGGAAATCTTGTATTTGCTTGGAAAATACACATGAGATAAAGAACGAAACATAAGAGCTTACAAAGTGCAGAATAGACAGAACCTCACTGATCTTAAAAGTGCACATTCTACAGTAGAGAGAGGACTCCGCTGAACATAACCGCTTACACAATACAGAAGAGAATGGATCCCACTTATCATACAGTGCACACTGAGCTTAAACTACACAGAAAAGAGAAGACCTAGATGATCATAAGAGCTTACACATTACAGGAGAGGAAGACTTACCCAGTGACTCTAGAGTTTGAAAACCATTCTGCTGTAAAAACTGTGCTTTGCTGGAAAGATGACCTAGTTGATAACCACTAGGGATGATTGAACCGGAATGGTAAAGTTTGGGGTCCGTACTGAACACCTAGTGTCTGGTACTGAACACAGAATTTTTAATGTATGTGTAGTTTCTTGTTCGGGCTCGCCAGTCTAATAAAGCTTGTTGAAAGGCTGCAGCAAGCTTTATTAACAAGCTTTTAGACTGTGGGCACTTCTGGATCTGTATAAAGGCCGGATCACAAGTGCTACCACCATTCTGCTCTTTTTAGTGTAGGGTTAGGATGCAGCTGGTGTGAGGGATAGATACTGACTGCGCACTCTGCAAAAAAGCCCCTGTGTGTACTCTGTAACCAATATCTGTGGGAGCACTGTGCTAAAAGTCAGTTTGTGTATACTCTGCACCCATATTTGTCAAGGTACTGTGCCAAAAAGCCACTGTGTGTACTCTGCACCCCTTGCCTTTGTGAGTACTGTGCTAAAAAGCCACTGTGTGTACTCTGCACCCTTTGGCTGTGGTTATACTATGCCTTTAAGCCGATGTGTGTACTCTGTATCCCCCATCCTGTGGGAGTACTATGCCTTTGAGCCTCTGCATGCACTCTGTACCCTCCGCCTCTGGGAGAACTGTGGCTTTAAGCCACTCTGCGTACTCTGCCCTGACAGCCTGTGGGGGTACTGTACCTTTTAGCCACTGAATGTTTTCTAGTAGTATCTAGTAAATAAATAATTGACATCAGTCTTCTCATACCCATTTTTAGGCCAAAGAAATAATTTTTCTGGACCAGTGTGTTTTTTAGTAGTCTGAGGACTAAATAACTGGCACCAGCCATCTCATTGCTCTATTTGCGAGTAGTGTGCAGAAAAAACACTTCCAAAGACGAGTAGATCATCAATTAAGGGATATTCAGGTTGCCGTGGGGGTTCTGGTGTAGCTAATGATGGTGGTAGGGGGTGTAGCTGATGAAGAGAGAGGATGTGGTCATTCTGTAGCAGCTACGTGCCCAATTACAACACCTTTTTCTGGTGCACGCAGGCGAAAGGACGTTATGCGTCCTTTCATAGGCCAGAATATCACTGCCCGAAAGGTGTGGCCATAACATGTTGAAAAGATGTTAGTTTGGATGGCTGAGAGTGGCTCCAGTTCCTTTATATTAACTTCCACCCGTCCTCTACAGAAAGTGCACAGTTAGCACCTGAGGAACATGGTCATTCAACTTCCAACTCAATCCCTTGCAAATCAGCCAAGCAGTCTGAGCCCCAAGACATGCAGCAGTCACTTCTGCTTTTTGATGACTTCACTTGATGGGATTCTGTTGACCATCCACCTGGTCCTGCCCCAGACATCGAGCAGGACCAGGTGGATGTGGAATGATGACGGTTGAGTATGTGGGAGACCTAGTGCACAGGGGTCAGGTGCACCACCACAGCACATGTCAGATGATGACAAAACTCAATTGCCAATTGCAGCATCCTTCTGCAGTGTGCAGACCAGCAAGAAGGGCAGAGTTGAGGAGTCAGCAGAGAACGATGCGGGGGATGAGGTCCTAGACTTCACATGAAGCGGAGGGTATCCAAGTGATGTACGCAGTTCAAAGGAAGAGGAGGGGGTGGCCATGCTGCCCCTGCATCATAGCAACAGGGCCATCTGTCTACCTGCAAAGAGAGGATGTGACAGCTTTATCACCACTACCACCATCACCACCAGTTTTGCTGAGCATCTCCGCCCCGTCCGATGGAATTATTTAGCTTTCTATCACCCAAACCCTAGAGAGAAAGAAGAGATACTCCCCAGCTATCCACAAGTCATAGTCCTGAATGATGGAATTTCCAAATTACTGGCCTTTGAAATGCTGCCATTAAGACTGGTGGAGATGGATAGATTTAAAAAACTGATGGCAGTGGCTGTATCGCAGTATGCTGTTCCCAGGCACCACTACTTTTACAGGTGTGCCATACCTGCCCTGCACATGTTGCCATCCCTGCCCTGCACATGTGGACAAAATAAGGTATGCACTGTGTGGTGCCCCCAGGAGTATGGCCACCACAGTGGCTTTGCCTTCCTCCAGGGAGGGTAATGCCAGGCTTGGAGGCAATGATGGGTCTCTCTCACAGTCAATCCATACATACCACACAGTTCCGCTCCAGGCCAGCAGGGGGAGCTCTGACCCAGGATTGAGGGGAGGAGTGCTCTCTGTGGGCCAGGAGGAGGAAATAGTTAGTTAGTCTGCGGAAGGTGAAGTGTGCAGACGTGGAGTGAGAAGCTGGAGGCTGAACTGCAGAAGGCGAGCTCCCTCAGCTTGAGAGCGCAAGAACTGGAGTCTGGTCTCCACGGTGGTACGGATACTAACGGTCCTGCCACAGACACCAGAGGAGTAGGAGGCTGTAAATGCCCTACTCCCATCTAAGACTTGAGGCATAACAGCAAAACGGATAGAGAGCCGGGAGTGAGAGTCCCTGATCAGGCTACAGCGTGTCTGTCATGCAAGTAAAGTTCTAGGAACATCTGACAGGAGGAACTTCAGAGTAACTAAGTACTGGAGTGCTTCACACCACACAAGTGCTAGGAAGGAGACTGCACAGCCCGTCTGTGAGAGAGAATCCCTGAGTTGCTTCCAGGCTAGCCTGCTCTGTTACTATCTGTAATCAGGACCCTGGACTGCAGTTATCAAGTAAAGGTACAGAAATTGCACCCCGCTGTGTCTTGTCTGCTTCCTACCCTGTTGGCACTGCTACGTCCCCGTGCCAACCACCTTTACACTGCCCTGGGGTTACAGCTTCACCGGTGGGGAGCTACACCATCTAAGCTGCGACATACTATCAGCCCCAGAGGATCTGCACGCAGCGTTGATTAACACCTCACTTGCCAAATACCACAGGTGGCATCACGAACTTTCCATATAAACTACATGACACGTTTCGATAATATACTAGCAGCAGGGCAAGCCAGCACCTCCAATGCATACTGGCTAAGCTCTGGCCAGGTATCCAGCTTAGAGACCCAAAACTTGAAGGGGAAGAGCCGTCTGGGAGTACATTGAGAGGGCAAGACATGTAGTCTGTCACCATCTGATGGAAACGTTGCCTCCTGCTGACTGGAGCCGTCTGTGATGGTGTAGACATTTGTCGCGGGCACACAAAACTTTGCCACATTTGGGCCGTACTGGTTTTGCCTTGTGCTGAGGTGCTGCTTCTGCTCCCTATTTGTGCAGAGCTTCCTCCACTGCCTCAACGCACAGAGCTGCTTTGTAAAGCACTAGCAGCATTGCTCTCGGGTGGAATGGAGAACATGATGGAATGCACCAGTGTGTCTTGGTACTCCCGCATTTTATGCTCCCGGTTCAACAGTGTTATGAGGCTTTGTAAGTTGTCCCGGTAGCGAGGATCTAGGAGGGTGTACATCCAATAATCAGCCATGTTGAGAATGTGGGCGATGCGGTGGTCATTTTTCAGGCACTGCAGCATGAAATCAACCATGTGCTACAGACTCCCAACTGCCCAAGAAACGCTGTCCCCTGCTTGAGGCGTAATCTCTGCCTGCTCTGCATCACCCCACCCTCGCTCTACATACTGACTACTAGAGCATTGTGTACCTCCTCCATTGACTCCTCCTCATCCTCCTCACAAAGTGTCCCCTGCCTAGGCCTTTGTGAGGAACCACGTTGCGCAGATTGTCCAGAAGCAGATGGCATTTGTAACTCCTCATCCTCCAACTCTTCCAAAACCTCCTCCCTTAGTGCTTGCAGTGTTTTTTGAAGCAGGCAGATAAGGGGGACAGTCAGGCTGACTAGTGCATCATCTGCACTCGCCATCCACGTGGAATCATCGAAGGCATGCAAAACGTGGCAGATGTCCTTCACAGAGGCACTCTCAGTGGTGGTGAAGTGTGACCGGCGCGCAGTGCGACTTGTTTGCGCCTGATGCAGCTGGTACTCCATTACTGCTGCCTGATGCTCACACAACCGCTCCAACATATGTAACGTTGAATTCCACCTGGTGGGTAGGTCACATATGATGCGATGTTCTGGAAGGCGGAATCGGCAATGCAGAGCTGCAATGCGCGATCTTGCTATGCTGGAACGCCGCAAGTGAACACACTCCATGCGGACCTTGTGCAGCAGTGCATCAAGATCCGGATAGTCCCGCAGAAAGCTCTGCACGACCAAGTTGAGCACATGTGCCAGACATAGGTTGTGAGTAAGGTTGCCTAGGCCCAGAGCTGCCACCAGATTTCGGCCATTGTCACACACTACCAAGCCTGGCTGGAGATTCGCTGGCACAAACCACACGTTGTTCTCCTGCTTGATGGCATTCCAGAGCTCCTGTGCTGTGTGGCTTTGATTCCCCAAAGAAATTAATTTCAGTACGGCCTGTTGACGTTTGGCCACGGCTGTGCTCATATCGGTCTTAACAGGTAAGCGTTCACGGGTCCATGTGGAGGTAGACCGTGACGGCTCCTGCAGCGCTGATTCTGAGGAACTGGAGTATGAGGAGGAGTCAATGTTTACAGACTCGATTCCTGCAATCCTTGGAGTTGGCAGAACACGTACAGCGCCACTCTCAAGATCTGTACCCGGCTCCACAACATTGACCAAATGGGCAGTGAGGGAAAGGTATCGTCCCTGTCCATGGTTACTGGTCCACGCATCGGTGGTCAGGTGGACCTTGCCACTGAAGGCGTTTAGTAGCGCATGTTTAATTTTTCCCTCCACATGCTTTTGCAGGGCAGGGACGGCTTGCCTGCTGTAATAAAAGCGGCTGGGCATGGTGTATTGTGGGACTGCCAATGCCATGAAGTTACGGAAGGTGTCAGTCTCCACCAGCCTGAATTAGAGCATCTCAAGGGCCAGTAGTTTGGCAATGCCAGCATTCAGAGCCTGTGCTCGGGGATGGTTTGCTGAGTATGGCCGCCTTTTCTCCCATGCCTGTGCTACCGATGGCTGTAGAGTGGCCTGGGAGTGTGAGGATGACAGGGAATGTGGTGCTGTGGGTGGAATGTCACTGGGTCTCTGGACAACAGTGCCAGAGATTCTTCCATGGCGATCCTGTGAGGAAGCCGAACCAGCTATGTGTGAGCTGGAGGAAGAGGCTACAACACGAGCTGAAGAGGTGGTAGGTGGTGCTGTAGGTTGGCCTACGTCTTCAGTGTGTCTTTGTAACTCCACCACGTGCTTGGTCCGCACATGTTTCCACATATTTGTGGTATTGAGGTTGCTGACACTTTTCCCTCTTTTGACTTTCTGATTACACAGCTTGCGTTTGACAAAGCAAATGTCATCTGCAACTGTGTCAAAAAAGGACCATGCACTGCAGGTCCTGGGAGCGCCCCTTTTAGGTTTTGGAAGAGGAATGCTCCTAATGGGTGCCGAAGTGGAGGCTACAGGCAACCAAGTCTGCCCCCTCCCTCTCCCTCCTGTTTTGGCCGTTTGGGGAATCTCTTCCTCAGAGCTGCTCCCACCACCTTCCTGTTCCTCACGCCATGATGGGTCAAGGACCTCATCATCTACACTCCCCTCTTCAAACAACTTCTTCTCCTGGGTAGTCTCGCCAGCACAGTACGCACCAGAAAGTGGAACCTGAGTCTCATCATCTGATGCGTACTGAGGTGTGCTGACCATAGGCACTGGCCCACCCGCCTCTTCAGATTCAGAGGGACAAAGCAGTTGCGCATCACTGCAAACTCCCTCTTCTTCACATTCTAGAATGCTGCTTGGCTGGCCCCCTGTTTCCAAGCCAAGAGATTCAGAGAACAGAAGTAGAGATGGCTCCTGTCCAGGGCTCTCTGACTGCATGGGCAGTTTGGCAGGTGGTGAAGAGACAGATGGTTGCTCTTCAGTGCTCTGGCCCTGAGAGGATGTGGAAGTAATTGAAGTCGATGCATTAGCTGCCATCCATCTGACAACGGCTTCAATTTGTTCATCCCGCAGCAGTGGGGTACGGCGAGGTCCTACAAAGCTGCGCATAAAGGACTGTTCCCTGGTAACACTGGGGATGCTGAGTCACTGGTGCCTGCAGCAGGCACAGAATCCCCACGTCCTCTCCCTGCTGAAACTCCATGTCCACAACCACGTGCCTTACTCCCTGCCTACTTCATCTTGGTAGACTGATAAAGATAGGCAGAAAAGTACAAAAGGCGGGCTTAATGTGCTTATTCCTGAACAGCTGCTAACAGGTATAATAAACACTAATTTTAAAAAGTGTGTGTACTACACTTTAATGTGAGCTAATGTGGCCTACACAACTGTCAAGTGGAGTGTTTGGTGAACTTTAATTACGTGTTTTTTTTTCAAAAAAACAAAAAGGATGTGACCAAAGATGTGAAAGCAATAGTATCACAAACGTTTTGGAGCTATTACAATGCAGGAAGGTAACCTACAATGCAATAGATAAGGCTCCAAAAAATAGGCTAACACTAATCTGGCTGGGGCTGCAGGGCACAAGCCAGAAAAAAGGTTCCTTTATCTATTCCTATATAGTTTTTGCAACCAATCTAGCTGGATACAGATGGAAGCACACTAATAGGAGAAATTCAGGAAAAATAAGCAGCACTACAGCAAAAAAGAACAATGTATGAGGCAGTGACGCACGCTGAGCGGACTACAACCAGAGGTGGCTGCAGAACACAGTACAGCGTGAGCTGCACTCACACACAGAGACCTCACAGACAGCCGTGAACAGTGCAGAGAACTGTGCACTAGCACTGAAAGGCTGCAGAAAGGCTCCGCTGTCTACTCCTATTCAGTGTTTGCAACCAATGTAGATGATACGGATGGATGCACACTAATAGCAGAATTAATGAAAAATGAGCAGCAATAAAACAAAAATAAATATGCATGAGGCAGTGACGCACGCTGAGCGGCCTACAGCCAGAGGTGGCTGCAGGACACACTACAGCATGAGCTGCACTCACACAGACCTTGCAGACAGCTGTGAACAGCGCTGCAAGGCAAAAGAAAGCTTCTCACAGGGGTTGCTAAACTAGCCTGGGTAAAGCACAATCTAGCAAATTGATATTTCTAACTGTCCATCAGAGTCACAAGAGCAGCGTCCTGTCCCTAACTTAATTCACAGCAGAGTGAACCCAAAATCGCGGCGGCTGCTTTTAGAGTGCATCATGACATCACTTCAGCAGCCAATCACAGCCATGCCATTAGTTAACATGCCTACATGCCTAACAGGATGTGCCCACACTTCTTAGGATTCCTCATTGGCTGAATCGAATCAAACTGGCTCATAGCATTATGATAACTTCCGATTCCGGTATTCGATATGCTAAAAGTATCGGAACTCAGTATCGGAATTCCGATACCGCGAATATCGGCCGATACCCGATATTTGCGGTATCGGAATGCTCAACACTACTCCCTAACTGCACACTGGATAAATGTAGCAGCAGCTGGGACACAGGCGGAAGGTATGCTAGCTTATGTCCTATCACCACTCAGGATTGCTGAATGTTTATCTGTCCAAGTTGCCTCCTCCTCCTCCTACTCTGCTTCCTCCTCCACCTCCTCATTCAGTCACAGGAGACCTGCATCACCAACCTCAGCACAGCCATGGAGAAAGGACAGCAAGCTGTTCTTAAACTCCTCTGTTTGGGGAACAAATCCCACAATGAGCAGGAGCCTTGGACTGGGATCAAATAGCAGACAGATGAGTGGGTGGTGCCAGTGAACCTCAAGCCAGGTGGTGTGGGATAATAGGCAAAGTCTTGTAGCAGCTCTGTGCAAAATTAGGTTTTACGCACATCCCTTGCCTGGAGCATGTGTTGAATTTGGTGGTGCAAGGTTTCCTGAAAAACTACCCACACATGATAGAGCTACTGCTCAAAGTGTGGCAGTGTGAGTGCACTTTTGGCATTCTCATCCTGCTACTGCTCGCCTGTTTGCACTGCAGCATCACTTGTGACTTTCTGCTCACCTGCTAATATACGACGTACTACAAAGGTGGAATTCCAACTTGCATTTGCTGGAGATACTATGCGGGCAGCAGCAGGCAATAATGGAGTTTCAGCTGCAGCACACATGGCTGAGTCGCTCTGCAGAACAACACCACTATCACCAATGAGTGGTCAACCATGTGGGACGTGTGCCATGTTGCACTGCTTCAAATATTCCATCAATATGGCAAGTGCTGATCATCAGTGTTACTATACAACTTATATGCCTGTTGGAAAACCCAATTCACATCATGATGGGTGAGGTGGTGGCACAGCAGGAAGTGGAGCAGGAGGAGCAGCACCAATTCACACCATTATCAGACCTGTCGCACACATGGTTCAGAGAGTGAGAAACTCCACCAACAGCAGCCAGGTACCCATTTGTACAGCCAGGTGACAGTGTAACAAGGTGGCCCGGGGTGGTAGTCCCAGATGAGTCAACTAAGCCACAGTCAGTGTACACCCCAGGACCTTGTGCAAAAATAGACAGGACAGATGCAATCCCAGACACAGCTGCAGTCCAACAGTCAAACAGTTTAATAAAAGATCCACAAAAAGAGAAAACAGATATCCGGCACCGTTTGTATGATGTATACAATACCCTTAGTTTCAGCACATGTATTTTCACATCCACATCAAATGCACCACCTTAATCCCATTTAGAACGGGTGCTCAATCCCATATCGAAAAAACAAGAAGTTTCAATGCTGAGAGAAAAGAAAGCAGGATGGCACTCCCCGTTCACATAAAATCGATTACTTAATTTCACATAAACAGGGCATAGGCATGGGAGCAATGTGCTGAAAGACGGATGACAGCAGTTTCGCACCCAATGCGCTTCAACAGGTCCTGTTGCTTATGCCTATGCCCTGTTTATGTGAAATAAAGTAATCGATTTTATGTGAATGGTGAGTGCCATCCTGCTTTCTTTTCTCTCAGCAGTTTAATAAAAGAGATTAACAAAGTGCAATATCAACTTCCTGCTCTCTCCCTAATAACATCCATGGCCATACCCATGGCGGCCGAAAGAGGAGGTAGTCCGTACGCCGGAATCTGGACGCTTGAAGTTCCTTCGGCAGGGCACTTACGTAGTCCTAGTGCCCGTGGCATTGCCCAAAGGTCCGGGGCAGCACCCTTTCCCCTCCAGTGGTCTGGCAAGGCTCCCAGCTGCAGCTGAGCATCTGCCCTTGGCAAACGTGCCCGGGTTCTGACCAGGAAGCAGGAGCTTCCTGTTCCCTAGAGGCTGCTAGCTCAGCCCTCAAAGTTAGCCCCTGATAACCCTAGCTCTATAACAGTACATTCAAGAATGTTATACATGAATCATAGAATCATAGAATCATAGAATCGTAGAGTTGGAAGGGACCTCCTGGGCCAACTGGTCCAACCCCCTGCTCAAAGCAGGATTCGCTAAATCATCCCAGTCAGATGTCTGTCCAGCCTCTGTTTGAAGACTTCCATTGAAGGAGAACTCACCACTTCTTGTGGCAGCCTGTTCCACTCATTGATCACTCTAACTGTCAAAAAGTTTTTTCTAATATCTAATCTGTGTCTCCTCCCATTCAGTTTCATCCCATTGCTTCTAGTCTTTCCTTGTGCAAATGAGAATAAAGTTGATCCTTCTACAATGTGACAGCCCTTTAGATATTTGTAGACAGCTATTAAGTCTCCTCTCAGTCTTCTCTTTTGCAAACTAAACATTCCCAAATCCTGCAACCTTTCCTCATAAGACAGGGTTTGCAGACTGGTCACCATTCTGGTCGCTCTTTTCTGAACTTGCTCCAGTTTGTTGATGTCTTTTTTAAAATGTGGTGCCCAAAACTGGACACAATATTCCAGATGAGGTCTGACCAAAGAGGAGTAGAGGGAAATAATGACTTCACGTGATCTAGACTGTATGCTTCTGTTAATACATCCTAGAATTGCATTTGCCTTTTTTGCTGCTGCATCACACTGTTGACTCATATTCAGTCTGTGATCTATTAGTATACCCAAGTCTTTTTCATATGTGCTGTCACTTAGCCCTATTCCTCCCATTCTATATATGCTTTTTTCATTTTTATTGCCCAGATGTAGTACTTTGCATTTCTCCCTGTTAAAAACCATTGTGTTAGTTGCTGCCCACTTCTCCAGTTTATTTAAATCTTTTTGAATCCTCTCTCTCTCCTCTAGTATTAGCTATCCCTCCTAGCTTTGTGTCATCAGCAAATTTAATCAGTTTACCCTCAATTCCTTCATCTAAATCGTTGATAAAGATGTTGAACAATACAGGGCCCAGGACAGAGCCCTGTGGTACCCCACTTGAGACATTCTTCCAACTGGATGTGCAGCCATTTACGACCACTCTTTGGGTCCGATCACTAAGCCAGTTATGAATCCACCTAACAGTTGCCTTGTCCATTCCATACTTAGTCATTTTTTCAATAAGGATTGTATGAGAGACTTTGTCAAATGCTTTGCTGAAGTCAAGATATACTATATCTACAGCATTTCCTTGATCCACCCAATCAGTGATACCGTCATAGAAGGAAATTAAGTTAGTCTGACATGACTTATTAGTTACAAACCCATGCTGACTCTGTTTAATCACTTCATTCTTATCCAGGTATTGACATACATGTTGTTTAATAATTTGTTCAAAGATCTTTCCTGGTATAGAAGTCAGACTCACCGGCCTATAGTTGCTTGGGTCCACCTTCTTCCCCTTTTTGAAGATAGGAACAACATTTGCTCTTCTCCAGTTTTCTGGCACTTCTCCTGTTCTCCAAGAATTTTCAAAGATTATGGAGAGGGGTTCAAAAATTTCTTCTGCTATCTCCTTCAGTACTCTGGGGTGTAATTCATCTGGACCTGGAGACTTGAATTCATTTAGGTTAGCTAAGTGTTTCCTCACTATCTTTCTGTTTATAGATATCCTGGATTCTTCTATTCCCTTAATAGGACAGTGAATAACAGTTGATGTTACATTTCCTTTCTGAGAGAAAACAGATGCAAAATAGGAATTTAAAAGTTCAGCCTTCTCAACATCCTGTCTTACCATTTCATCATTTTCATCCTGTAAAAATCCTATAGCATCTTTGACTTTTCTTTTACTTTTGACATATCCCCAAAATCCTTTATTATTGCTTTTGACATCTCTTGCAAGCCTCAATTCATTTTCAGCTTTAGCTAATCTGATTTGTGCTCTGCAGGTTCTGCAGACCGCATTATATTCTTCTTTAGATATGCCTCCCTCCTTCCATTTTATAAACATTTTTTTCTTCCTTTTTAGCATGTGCTTAAGTTCTGTGTTCATCCATCCTGGCTTCCTCAAATGCTTCCTATTCTTCCCTCTTTTCGGAATTGTTAACAACTGTGCTTTGAGAATTTCATTTTTCAAGATTTCCCATCCTTCCTGGACATTTTTGTCTTTAAGGATATCCAGCCATTGGATCCCTCCAATTCTCTTTCTGAATCCCTTAAAATCTGCCTTTCTGAAATCTAACCTTGATGTCTGAGTCTTCACAGGTCTTCTGCCTCTAGTTATCGAAAATTCTAAAATAGCATGCTCGCTACCTCCTAGGGTCCCAGCCACTTTTACCTCCTCAACCATTTCCTCCCTGTTTATAAGGATTAGATCCAAGGTAGCAGTTCCCCTTGTTTTCTCCCTTACCTTTTGGAAGATAAAGTTGTCAGCAAGAGAGGATAAGAATTTCCTTGACCTGTTAGTTTTGCCTGAGAGAGATTCCCAACAAATTTCTGGATAGTTGAAATCTCCCATGACAACTATGTCATATTTTTTGGAGAACTTGGCCATTTGATGCATAAAGAGTTCATCCATATCTTCAGCTTGAACAGGCGGCCTGTAGTAAATGCCTACAATGGTGTCCTTTCCATTGTTCTGTCCTTGTATTCTTACCCAAACAGTTTCCACAGGACTCCCCGTCTCTGAAGCTTCAATCTCTGTGCAGATATACGCGTTTCTAACATACAATGCGACACCCCCTCCTCGTTTATCAAGTCTGTTTCTTGCAAATAAGTTGTATCCTTCTAGTCTTGTATTCCAATCATGTGTATCGTCCCACCAAGTTTCAGTGATTCCAATGACATCATCTTTCTTTTCCTGTGTTAGTAGTTCCAATTCTCCTTGTTTGTTGCCCATGCTTTGTGCATTAGTATAGAAACATTTTAGTTTGTGATTGGTTTCTCTTTCTCCAATATTTTTATTGATTAGATTCTTTCGTCTTTGTTCTTCCTTTCCACTTCTAATAGCAGAGTTCTCAATAGCATTTGTCAGGTGTATGGCTTTTTCTGGTCTTTTGCTTCCCTTCCCATGTTGTTCTAGTTTAAAGCTCTCCTTACAAGTGTAGCAAGGCGACTTCCAAATACATGCTTTCCAGTCTTCGTAAGGTGCACCCCATCTCTAGCAAGTAGTCCATCATATAAGTAGTTCACTCCGTGATCCAGAAATCCAAATCGTTGCTGATGGCACCATCGACGTAGCCAGTTGTTCACCTGCAGAATCTTATTCCACCTCCTTGTTCCATGGCCATCCACTGGGAGGATGGAAGAGAAGACCACCTGCGCTCCCAGTTCTTTCACTTTCTTGCCTAAGTCTTCAAAGTCTCTGCAGATGGTTTCCAGGTCGTTTCTTGCGGTGTCATTTGTCCCCACATGTAGTAGCAGGAATGGGTAGTCATCTGTAGGTCTGAAGAGTCCTGATATCCTGTCAGACACATCTTTAATTTTTGCACCTGGAAGACAGCACATTTCTCTTGAAGTTATATCCGGTCTGCAGATAGCGGCCTCTGTTCCTCTCAACAGGGAATCCCCCATGACCACCACTCTCCGCTTCTTCTTCACAACATTTTTCTTTCTCCATCCAGGAGGACTCTGAAGGCGTACAAGGTTGCTGTTTGTTGGCAAAGTCTTATCCTGATGTATTTCTTCATTGTTTTCCTGCGTGAGAGCCTGGTACTGGTTTCTGAGCAGTATGGGTGCTGACTGCCTCCTGATCCTCCTGCTTCTCTGGGTCACATGTCTCCATTCCTCTGTTTCTTCAGGTGCACTTCGAATTTCTTCTCTTTCTGTAACATGAAGAGATAATTCTGCTCTGTCCAAGAACTCTTCAACTTCCTTAATGATCTTCAACGTAGCTAACCTCTCTTCGAGATTTTGCAACTTTTCCTCCAACAGGGACACAAGCTTGCATTTGTGGCATGTGAAGTTTGGCTTTTTCACTGGTAAATCTGTGAACATATAGCAAGAAATGCAGCTCACAAAATGGCTCCTGGCCTCTTCCATCTTGAGATTTCTTAAAAACGATGAAAGATGAGCCAAAATATCGGCGCGCGGTTTTTCCGATTTCCTCTTTTCAGCTGCAGCGGCCAAAACCCAGTGATCGTTGAGCTCGCGGAGACTCTTCACTTATCCCAGAAGGCACTGGGAATATGCAAATGATCTCCTCAAGACTCTTCCCCTGGTTTTCCGATTTCCTCTTTTCAGCTGCAACGGCCAAAACCCAGTGATCGTTGAGCTCGCGGAGACTTTGCATACACAGCACACTAAAGGGCCCGTCACACTAAGCGAGATCACTAGCGATATCGCTAAAGCGTCACCGATTTTGTGACGCAGCAGCAATATTGCTAGCGATTTCGCTATGTGTGATACTTACCTCCGACCGGCTCCCCCGCTGGTTATCGCTGACCGCGCGAGAACGTCCTGGGCCGTGGACGCGGGCTGGAGGGCGTCTTCATCGCCGCGTCTGACAGGTAAGTAACGACCGCCGACCGCTGCTATGTCGCTGGTGAGATCTGCCTGTTTGGCAGCTCACTAGCGACCATTTAGCGATGCACCAGTGATCCTGACCGAGTCTATCGTTGTTGGGATCGCTGGTGCATCGCTAAATGTGACGGTACCTTAATATATAGAATACAGTAACATTAATACAGTGAAGTGCGCATAGGAGAGAGGGGGCAGACAAGGGTTCCTGCCACCTCCTTACAACAGTTTGGGAGGATGAGGAGGAGCTGGACAGCAGGCAGATGAACAACCATGTTCACAGCAGGGCGGAACTGAAATCACCTCAGGGGTGTCATTGGAGCATGGCTGGGGGGGATACAGAGGTCTCAGACCAAACACTTATCGTTGTCTCTGGGCAGTCTGGCACACATGAGCCAATTCATGCTGCTGTGCCTGCTTAATGACCAAGAAATTGCCCGTATTGTTACCAGTGCTGATTACTGGGTGGCCACCCTGCTGGATCCCTGCTACACAGACAACGTATTATCATTACTTCCATCATTACAGCGTGATGGAAAAATGCGTGACTACAAAAACATGCTGGTTGGGAAACTACCACTGATTTTCCCACCTGACTCAGTGGAAGGCTAAACAAAGGTTGAGGACGTCACCAATGAAGCTGAGGCATGATCAACACCTCAGAAGGCAAGGCTAACATGGCCAAAATGTGGTAAAACTTTCTCAGCATGCCACAACGTGTCTACACATCTCCACATACTAACTGATGGGTCTGCCCCATTTAACTTCTGGGTCTCCAAATTGGACACATGGCCTGAGCTTGCTCATTTTGCCTTGGAGGTGCTGGCCTGCCATGTGGCAAGCGTACTGTCGAAATGTGTGTTTATCACAGCAGGGTGTGTCATCACACACAGGCGCATCCGCCTGTTCACATCCAATATATGGGAAGCTAACATTCCTTAAATGAACCAGGCATGAATCCCACAGGACTTGTACATACCTTTGGATGATTAGACAACTATAACTGCCCCAACCAGCCAGTAATCAACTTTATTTGCCATTTGTTTTATTTGAGTGCCTCCTCCCCAAATAAAAAAAAAATGCGTTGACTGCCTCCTCCTCTGGCCCTTCCACCCACACCACCACTCCTCCACCACCTTGTCCACTTGGACTTCTGTACACTGGTTGTAGCTTGTTAGTTTATTTTGAGTCAATTCTATGTTCTTTTAAGTCAGTTCCCTAAAAAAAACAAAAAAAAAACAGTTTTGGATTACTCCTCCCTTGCCTCTTATACCTACACTGCCACATAGACCTTTTCCTCCACGTGGAACTAAAAAATACTAAATACAAAAAAACAGGGTTGGATTACACCTCCCTTACCCCTTCCACCAATACTGCCATGTCCACCTCTTCCTACACTTGGACCTATGCCTCCTGGTTCTAGAGTGCTAGTTTTAGTTTTGTAAATTCTAGGTTGTTTGTAGTCAGTTTTAAATAAAAAAACTCTGAAAATTAAAATTGACTATTTTGTTTATTCATTTTATTCACTTATATAGCACCATTAATTCCACAGCACTATACAGACATTATTGACATTGTCCCTATTAGGGCTCACAATCTAAATTCCCTATTAGTATATCTTTGGAGTGTGGGAGGAAACTGGAGAACCCGGAGGAAACCAAAGCAAACATGGGGAGAACATACAAACTCCTTGCAGATATTGTCCTTGGTTGAAGTCCTTGCTCATTGGGTGACATTTCTAATCAGGTTCTGTGGTGGTACTGTACCCCATGCTTTGTGGGTGAAATTTTTTATCAGCTTCTGTGGGGGTACTGTGCCAAGTAGAGCTGTGTGTATGCTTTAACTCATATCTGTGGGAGTACTGTGCCTTTAAGCTGCTGTGTGTACTCTGCAACCATTCCCTATTATCTGGGTGTGACATTTTTAATGAAATTATCTATGGGAAATATGGGAACATGCTCTGTGGGTGAAATCTGTTATCATCTTCTGTGGGGCAAATGTGAAAACATACTCTGTGGGTGAAATGTTTAATCCGCTTCTGTTGGGTAACTCGGCCCTATGGTAATGTTGTGGACAAAATCACGTGTGCACTGTGGACTGTGCAGTTTAGTTTCTGTGAAATTTCTTATTCCCAATACACCTGTAACAGTACCCCATGCTCCATGGTAGAAATTTGTAACTGGACTGGCAGTAGCAAGCTTCTGTCTCTTTGAGGGCACTGTTAAAATTTATATTTTATTCATTTACTTCCTATTTTACCATGATTACTATGGTGACAGATCCCCTTAAAGTAATTTTTGTATCCATATTTGTTTGCAGGTCAATTATCCTTCTCTTACACTCATTTATCTTTCTTTTTCAGCCCCCTAGCCCTTATTCTGAGTACTTTACAGCCATTTTACAGCCCTGAATCTCGGATCACCATTGACACATATGGGGTTCGAGGTCCATAGTCAAGTTTGGGTCGCAAACCGGACATTTAAACAGTCTGTATGATCCCATCGAACCTAAACATCCACAGGTTTGCTCATCACTAACTACCACCACTGTATGAGGTATTGTAATCCACTAGAAGTTGTAGATGCCGGGCACTATTGGGAAGCCCATAGGGCAACAAAGTGATGCTTTCATGCTGTCTGATTCTTCAGCAGTGTGGGAAATTGTGCCAGTTGTGAAAATGCAAATTTCAGGAAATGTGACTTGAACTCAATTCTCTGCATGTCTCACATCCTCCGGATATCATGCACGTGGTGTATGTGTTAGGAGATTTAGACTTGTTGCCATCATGCATTTTTATTAGTTTAGCTGACTTCTCTTTTTATTTATGATTATCTTCAGTGCATTGCAAAACTAGGAATAATTGTAATATATGTCAATACCTTATTTTGTTTCCTTCTCTCCCAAAAACAATTCTCCAGTGCTGTTTCAATGCCCAAGTTCATGCCCATTTAGTAGCTCATTTAAACTGCTGCTCGACAAAGACTTTCACAGAATATTCAGATAATCATAGAAGGGAATTCTCGTTGGAGTACAGAGGTTGGATTGAGAGAGTCTCAGATTGAAAAATTCTCGAACACAGACTGTTTACATATAATGTAGAAATTCTTGCAGAGCAGCAGCTGAAAGCAGCTTCTAAAGAAACATACAATATAATTTGAAACAACCCTGCAGCATAGTGTTTGTGAGAGAAGGAAATAAAATAAAAAAACACTGTCTATGGGTATATACAGGGATGCCACCAGGAATTTCTGGGCCCCATATTAGCAACATTTTCAGGCCAAATCAGATTGTTGAATAGACGTTAAAACTTCATCTTTATTGCAATGCCTTTAAAAACATACTGTTAAAATTGTAAATCCAGGGGATTACGCGCTTCGAACAAAAATATTCTTAGTCATAGCCATGGACATTTTTGTTCGAAATACGTAATCCCCTGGATTTACAATTTAAACAGTAAGTTTTTAAAGGCATTGCAATAAAGATGAAGTTTTAACATCTATTCAACAATTTGATTTGGATGTTTGTTGCAGGAACTTTTTTGTTTGATTACCACAGCCGCTTTTTCCGAGCACCATCCTGGAGTCCACACCCAAAGCCATAGGGATTCATCTAATGGTGAGCTGAACACCTTTCTGTTCTCCCATTCTTGGACCCTTGTGTTATCCCATTCCTGGCACTATGTCTCCCATTCTGCCCCCATATGTTCTCCTATCCTTGCCCCATGTGACTCCATTCGGCACCCGTGTGACTCCATCCTGGCCTCATGTGACTTCATCCTGGCCCCATGTGACTCCATTCTGCCCCAATGTGACTCCATCCTTCCCCCATGTGTCTCCATCCTGCCCCCATGCTGTCTCCATTCTGTCCTTATGACATCTCCATTATGCCCCCATGTAGTCTCCATTCTGCCCACATGTCTCCATTCTGCCCACATGTCTCCATTCTGCTCACATGTCTCCATTCTGCCAACATGTGTCTCCATTCTAATCCCATGTCATCTCCATTCTGTTTCCATATTGTCTCCATTCTGCCCCATGTCTCTCTATTCTGTCCCCATGTCTCTCTATTCTGCCCCATGTCTCTCTATTCTGCCCCATGTCTCTCTATTCTGCCCCATTTCTCTCTATTCTGCCCCATGTCTCTCCATTCTGGCCACATGTGTCTCCATTCTGCCCACATGTGTCTCATTTTTGCTCCAATGTCTCTACATTCTGCCTCCATATCTTTCCATTCTGCCCCATGTCTCCATTCTGCCCACATGCCTACATTCTGCCCCCAAGTCTATCCATTCTGCCCCAAGTCTCTATATTTTGCCCCATGTCTCTACATTCTGCACCATGTGTCTCCATTCTGCTTCCATGTCCCCATTCTGCTCTATATCTCCATTCTGCCTACACGTCTTCATCCTGCTCCCATGTATATCCATTCTGCCTCCATGTCTATCTACTGTGCCTCAATGTCATCTCCATTCTGCCCCCATGCCTCTTCATTTGGCCCCATAATGAGGTGTTACAAAAAAAGTAAAAAGAGAAAAAAATTTACTCCTTACCTGGATGAAGTTTAGTAGCATCCCCTTCCTGCCTTTATCTGTGGAGCAGACGCTTCGGCACATGACAGTGATGTCATACGCCGGTGATGTGCAGTACGACATCAGCTGACGGCCTGTGAAAAAGTCGTGTCACTGTGGATATGATATCTCTCGGATGCTCTATACTCCAATCCATATAGTTTATTTACAACATTAGCACTTGAGAAAGTGATAGGTCATGAAGTACTGTATGTTGGTAGATGTTCTTGAAGTTATCTGAAACCTTCACAGACAACGAATAGAGTGGAGGTCATGCATGGGGTTTGATTTACAGAGACCTGTTCTCGGGATCAATGGGAGTCTCAGTGTTCAGACCCCCAGAGATAGGATAGGGAATAGCTTACAATCTTGAAAATACAGTAAAATAAGACTTTAAAGAGGAATCTGGGTTAAAGGGAATCTATGACCCTATTTTTCGCCTATCAGCTGCGGCCACCGCCATCAGGGGCTTATCTACAGCATTCTGTAATGCTGTAGATTAGCCCCTGATGTATCCTGAAAGAGAAGAAAAATGAGTTAGATTATAATCACCCAGGGGCGGTCCGGGTCCGGTTCGGGTCCGGAGGGAGTCAAGGTCCGATCCGGCGCCTCCCATCTTGCAGCGATGACGTCCTCCACATTCCTGCTCATCGCGGCTCTGGCGCAGGCGCACTGCTCTGCCCTGTTGAGGGCAGAGCAGATTGCTGCAGTGCGCAGGTTCCAGAAGAGGTCCAGCGTCTGCACGTGGCAGTACTCTGCTCTGCCCTCAACAGTGCAGAGCAGTGCACCTGCGCCGGAGCCGCGATGGGCAGGAATGAACAGGACGTCATCGCTGCAAGATGGGAGGCGCCGGACCGGACCGCGACTCCTTCCAGACCCGAATCGGACCCGGATCGCCCCTGGGTGATTATAATCTAACTCATTTTTCTTCTCTTTTAGGGTACATTGAGGGCTTATCTACAGCATTACAGAATGCTGTAGATAAGCCCCTGATGGCGGTGGCCGCAGCTGATAGGAGAAAAATAGGGTGACAGATTCCCTTTAAATATGTTGACAGCATTTCTTACAGGAGAGCACTGCCTGCATTTCCCAAAATTAATTATTTTAATATTGACAACCAATAGCTATAGGAAAAACTAGGGTAGCAGTTCCACCTGAGTCATGGTGCATGATGGGGTCCAAAAACCCTTTGCCAAATAAGATGACACCTGTACAAATGATAGTTGGCAGGTGAAGTGGGGGCGTCCTGTTACCGATTTTGCATTTGGAGTCATGAACTTCAAGTTACATTTCTGTTAATAACCATTATCATTCTGCTTTATTTTTCACCACAGTACAATTTATCATGGATTGGGGTGTTGTAGTCATGATTTAGTGCTCGAGAAGAATAGTTCTTTAACAAGAGAGCATTTAGTTGTATAACATATTTTTTTTTTTAAATTCCCCTTTAGAGGTTCCACAGGATACAATTTATGTCTGTATTTAAGAGAATGAGCTGTTTCTGTTATAGTGGACATCCCTGTCGGGTAGAAGTATACATAATTTGTCAGGAGACAATGCTCACAGGAAATCTGCAGGATGTACTTTAGCTATGGACTCAGTGTTAATAAATTCAAAGGAACACTACGTTCCTTTCACACCACATCATGATTATTGGCCTTTTATGCCTATTACTGAAATCTACACAGAGACAGCGCTGTCACATTCAAGTGTGGGGTCGTGAGCAGAAAAGCGGAACTAGGCCTTGCACCAATAATCACATAAATGAGGATTTGTGGGGGACAGCTCCTAAGTGAGGACACAAGAATTAATTTGTGTGGTTTTGTTCAATATAAATATTCAAGAGGTGGATCGGTTAATTCAACCAGCAAAAATGAACTACTTTCCTGGAAACATGTCGAGGAATGATGCAAGTTGTAAGACGGATGTTTAATAAAATTGTGTATCATGGCCTTTATTTAAAAGCAATTCAATTCTGCCATGTTATAGCCATGTATAAAATGCAATGTCAGAGGAACAGGATGTGTAGAGAAGAAGAAAAGAAGCTGCAATTGTAGTGACCCGGTCCAGACTGGGTATGTACCTTTAAGTAACCTTGGACTGTGAGTAGCTTTTGTACACCTCAACTCACCCCTAAGTCATCCTTTTACTGTTGTATGGTTTAAATGAATCCATTACTCGTTAATCTTATATATTCATGATTTATATATTAGTCTCACAATGTGAAGTCTGACACAAGACTTGCATGTTATCCTATAAGTCAGTGACCCTGTCACCAAGGTTAAATGGGAGGAGCTACCTCAAGTGTCTTTCTAGACAAGACAGGGTTCTGGAAAGTTCCCTGGGGAGTCGGGTTCAAGGTGTGTCCCAGAGCAGACCTCATGTGAGGGGTCTCTCGACCCCTCCAATCTCCAAGCTTGGAGGTTCATCCTTCTCTACATTTCAAGACTTACAGCCAGGCCTAATGCCTTGGATCTTCCTCTGACTTCTACAGCCAAGATGGCTGAAGACTTTTAACCTTTTTTTTAACCCTGGGTCCCTGCTGTCTGGTTTAAGGCGTGCTTCTCCAGCATTAGGTAGCACTAAATGTTTTCAGAAGAACCTATTGCTCTGCGTGTGGAGGAAATTGAAGGTCTCCTGCCTCACCGCAAATTATCCGTTATTTACTTCAAGTATATTTCTGCACGTACCGTGACCAGCTGAGAAAATTAATACGGGATTTCAGGTCTGTACATATTGCCATATATTCCCTCTTCTGCCTTTATGCTACCAAGAGACTTTGAACTCTCTTACAACTACCTGCAAGTACTGCTCCTAGCTAATACAGGTTCTTAAAGCTCCAGAACCTCAATTCTGTGTCAGAATCCAATCCTGAACTGTATTGGCCATGGATTCCCCACGTGAACTGTTACCATTACTCCATTTTATATCTCCCCTTTCTGCTGAAATAAAGCAGCTGTTATCCCCGAGTCCTGTTGTCTGTGGTTATTCAATCGGCTGTGGACACTGCATGGGGGTGGATAACAGTGAACGGAATGGCCCCATACCAGGGCTGTTGCACAATGACATAGAGAACAGACATATCCAGAATAAAGTGAGGTGCAGTGCACCAAAGAAAAAAAAAACAAGGGAAATCTTTCACATAGGCTAATGAAGCCCAAATTATTAATACGTTATGTGTTTAGATGGTTGAAATGGATGCTTAATACCCAAGGCATGTCGAAAGATCAAACTGAGGCAATATCATGTAAATAGCACTTTGGTGACAGTTCTCTTCTTTATTTATGTGAGCTAAATAATTATTTTATGTCTACTGTATATTTATATAGCACCAACATATTCTAAACCACTCTATTGATATTATCATCATCAGTTCCATAGATTCTAGACCACATTTAGGCTCACAATCTTGGGGCTTACAACTAACACCAAGTTCACACGTTGAGTATTTGATTAGTTTTTTTTACCTCAGTATTTGTAAGCCAAAACCAGGAGTGGGTGATAAATCCAGAAGTGGTGACGTGTTTCTATTATACTTTTCCTCCAATTGTTCCACTCCTGGTTTTGAATTACTAATACTGAGATAAAAAAGACTCCCCAAATACTCAATTTCTGCATGTGGCCTAAGGATGAGTGAATCTTCAGAAATTCAAATTTGCCAGGAAATTCAATCTGTATTAAACCAATTTGATGTGAATCAAATGTGCACTATCATAGTTTGAGGTCTCTCCAGATCCCAGAGCATAATAAGCATAGATATATAAAAACATTAAAAAATTATGCTTTCCCGGCCCTCACAAATCCAGCTGTGCAGCACCGCTCAGGTCAAGTTCATACCCAAGACCAAAACAACAGTGGTAAGATCTGAGCCATGATACAGACCACACTAAAGAAGCCTTTATGGGTAATAGCAGACACACAATCTATCTTGACTGTGTCCGTAAATCCAACATAGATTGATTGTCCTCTCCATCATATAAACCTTCTCAGTTTGGTTCTGTTACTGAGAGAAAGTGGGTTACTGTAGTACTTCAATCAATTGATTGATGGGGTTCCAGCAATTGATTGCCGACTAATCTAGCAATTACTATTAGAGATGAGAGGTTAGAATTCTATGATCACTGGAAAGGAGTCCTGAAAATTGCCTATTACCTAATGGAATCCATCGCTTCCCTTTGATTTTGGTGCAGCATCATCATTGCAATGTGACATACACACTACATCGGACCAGTAAGGCTAGCCAAAAGAAGAGCCACAGATTCTGGCAGGTAAGAGGTGATTGAAGTGCTCCCATCTAATGGTTATGGACCACTGGCCTAACTTCTGGAACAGGGTTCTGTGAATCAATTCTTTCATCTTTATTTGCTACCTATTAATGCAGTGTAACAGGTTGCCCCAACTGGACAACCTTACTCCGGAATGAATAGCTGTAACAAGCTTCTGCTGATCTGGCTTCTCCAACCAGATGAATTCAGCTGTAATGGTTGAATGAAAGTGTCCATTCTTCTTGCTCAGTAGAGTCCTGAGTGTGGACCCCCAACATGATGTCCAGTTGCACTAGCAGGGCATATAAAAATGGTTGTCCAGGTGGGTCAATCCTATTAGTGTTATAAACACACCTTATTGAGGTATTTTCTGTTAGTGTTAATTACACTAAATCAATTTGAGTATACATCATTTGTAAGAGGGGCTTTTTTTGAAGAGCCTTAAATGTTCTTCAGATCAGTCTGGGTCTGGGTCATGAGACCACCATTGATAAATCAGAATACTGTTCAGAGTTTCCCAACACTGAAAGCAGAAGTACTCGGCTCCAGCCTATGTGCATGATCAGAGCAGTGTACGGTTTTAATAGAAAGTCTACAAGTCAGCACCCTACTCTATGAATGTTCTGAGGAAGTGGATCCACAACATTTAAGAGCCAATGAAATAGACTGTATATATATATATATATATATATATATATATATATACAGTACAGACCAAAAGTTTGGACACACCTTCTCATTCAAAGAGTTTTCTTTAGATTCACGCTGAAGGCATCAAAACTCTTTAAGCTCATCAAGAGAATGCCAAGAGTGGGCAAAGAAGTAATCAAAGCAAAAGGTGGCTACTTTGAAGAACCTAGAATATAAGACAAATTTTCAGTTGTTTCACACTTTTTTGTTAATTATATAATTCCACATGTGTTAATTTATAGCCTTGATGCCTTCAGAGTGAATCTACAATTTTCATAGTCATGAAAATAAAGAAAACTCTTTGAATGAGAAGGTGTGTCCAAACTTTTGGTCTGTACTATATATATATATATATATATATATATATATACTATAAAATCGTCTAATTCTGGCTGTCTGTATGCAACGGAAATCCCGCGTCGCTGATTGGTTGCACCCGGCCGGCCGCAACCAATCAGCGACTCGGGATTTCCATTACAAACAGAGAGACAGACAGACAGAATTAGACGATTATACAGTAGACTAGATGGAGGCCCAATGCTATTGCATCGGGAGGGCACAGAGATATACTCACCTTCCGACGGCCCCCGATCTCCTCTCCACGCTCCCGGCATCTTTCGGTCCCAGTAATGCTTTGCGCGAATGACCGCTGATGACTTTGTGCTCTCGCGAGAGTGACGTCATCTCCGGTCTTTCGCGTAAAGCAATACCGTCGGAAGGTGAGTATATCTCTGTGCCCTAGCATCGGGCCTCCATCTAGTATATATTTATAAAAGGGTCCAACATTTCGATGAATTTTAAAAAGCAATTTCATCCAGGACAAATAATTGTGACAAAAGACAAGAATCTGAGGAAGGGAATGAGTGATTCAGAACACTTAATTATGTCATCCTTGAGATGCAACTCTAAACTCTAGAGAAAAGTCATTTAGAAAGAGAGAAACCAAAGACTTTACATTCAATGTTTAATTTGTGTGTTGAAATTACTCTTTAGGCCTGGGTTCACATTATCTGCATATGTCAATGGTTACAATACTTGTATAACCCATTGGGAAATATATGTTTATCTATGTCGCTCCCTGACATCTCCAGTCATTAAATTAAATAATATCCTTCACCATAGTGTACATTTTAACAACTGACTCATATATAGTGACAGAGATAATATGGTTGACATTTGCTTAGAATATTTGAACAAGACCTATTGCTTCTCTGTTGCCCCCATCAAATGTTGCTCAGACAGACATTAAAGTGGGAATTGCTTAAGATAGGCCTTTTATACCCAAGTCTTGGGTGGATTGTAGTAAGATGCACCAAATGCATTAGAAAAATTTCAAATTGTGCACATCTCTGGCTGTACATGTGACAAAAAGTCTCATCTACTGTATACCAGATAAAAAGATGCCTATTTCTAGATTACATTGTAATACAGTTATCATGCCTCAGAAGCTCATACCTTCTCAAAATCCCATCCACTTTTACAATTATGTGACTGTACAAAACAAAATAAAATTGCACATTTTTGTGCAAGTGAATTTGGCATAAAGCCCTTAATAACAATTCTCCCAGGAGTACTCGTGCAAGGTATAAATGTATCACCTAGTTCTAAACTTTAAATTCAACCTCAAGTTCAAGTTGTCATTGTTTAATAATTTCTGGATAATAGACTATTGTTTGGAGCCCAAGATCAGGTCCTAAGGTCTATGGCTATAAGGGTAGCACTGTTTGTTTTACACTATTAACAAACAGGACCATCTATAGCTTAGCTGATGAGTATCAGATTATGAAGCATGACCATTCTAGGCAGATAGCTTATCCCTATTCACTTGAATGGGGCTGAGCTTCAATACCAGACAGCGTATTCATATGAGTGGTAATACTTTCTAAATTCAAAAACTATTTTAACTTTACCTAACCATAAAAAGGTTAAATATAGATAAATAGCATGATAAATCCAAACAGGGTGCAATCCACCCTGTGCCAGTTATTCCACTTGTTACCCATCTGCTACAGAGCACAACATAAACTTAACAATCTTCAAAGCTCTCCACAGTTCTACATTGCCCTACATTTCACTACTCATCTTTGTCTACTTCCCTGCCTTCCATAGCCCAAATCAACCACTCCTGACTCCAAGATTTCTCCTATATTGGGCCAATTCTCTAGAATGCATTAGGCCGGTCAAACCGGTTAATACCCAGTGTTAACAGTTTTCATCTCTCTTTATACAAGCCTATCACCTCATCGCTCAATAATAATTGCCTTCAGTTTTCCCTTCCTAAATTTTCCTCTAAATCCAGTCCTTTCTGTCATCTGATTCCTCACTCTCTTTGCACTCAATGAGAAAACGGTCTTAGGAGCGCAGGAAAGAGACTCAGACAAGAGATGGGGTTAAACCACAACGCGTTTCAACGGAAGATCCGTCTTCATCAGGTGGAAGATGGATGGTTTAACCCCATCTCTTGCCTGAGTCTCTTTCCTGCGCTCCTAAGATCGTTTCCATTTTCTCATTGTTCCTATCCTCCATTGGAGGTTTTCGGCTGGAGCTGCGGTGGAGACCTGACATCTTCGTCTGCCCCTGGGTTGCTTCCTAAGCGCTCCTCTATGACCGCTTATCACTGACTCTTTGCACTCAGTAACCTTTTGCATCTAGACATATACAGATAATTATTGGTGATCGGCTCATACAGCTTTACATGAACGCCCTGATTTATCATTAAAATGGCTGGCTAATGCACTACAAGCACTTTTCACCTTGTGCATTCCATGTTTCCTTTTATATTGTAAGTTTTTTTAACAAGACCTTCACGCCTTTTGTATAAATTATAGAATTATGTGTTACTCTGTGTTTGATATTTTTAGTTCATGCACTGTATTAACCGTAAGGTGCTGTGGATTATCTTGTCGCTATGTAAATACAATAAAAATTATTATTTATTACACACTGTTAGAATTTGGCTCCGCTTGCTGAAGAGATTGTCATGTGACCGTAAAGTTGTGATTTGCATACTTGCGGCCATGTACCGACTAAATATTGAAAGAAGTAGGAAGAAAAGTTAGTCATCATCACGCAACTCCAACTATGCATTAGAACTATAAATGATGACCTCAAATAGGCATTATAACTAAAGACTGTCATAATATTGCTCCTAATTACTCTAGTAGAGTTTCAAACGACAAAGAGGATATCCGGCACAACCATCTATCAATCAAAAAAGACTTTATTGTGAAGCCATTAAAAAACTCGGGATCCAAAATTACATGTAAGAATACTTTTCTGAGGCTCACTGGTGTCCTTGGTCATAGAACCTATGAATAAGGGCACCTGTGAGAGCCAGAAACTCGTCAGGTTTTAACATGTAATTTTGAATCCCGAGTTTTTTAATGGCTTCACAATAAAGTCTTTTTTTCAATGGATGGTTGTGCCGAATCTCCTCCTTGTCTGATTGAATACCAGCTGTGCCTCACCAGCAGGATCAGCCCCCAGCATTCAGACTTCAACCGCGGTATATGAACTACACCGCATGGTGAGCTCTACAAGTTTCCCTTTTCTGGAGTTTCTTACACTGTACCCTTAGGTATAGAGCATAGAAACTGCTACATATTAAAGGGGGTTTTCCAGGCTAGGGCAAACTATCAGTAAGCACTGTAGCCTACAGAATCCTACAGTGTAATATGCACACTGTTAGGCTGTGTGCACACGCTGTGGAATCTGCTGCGGATTGATCCCCGTGGATTTTCAAAATCCGCAGATAAATCCGCAGGTCAAAAGACCTGTGGTTTATCTGCGGATTATCCTGCGGTTTTGCCCTGCAGTTTTACCATCTCCTCAATGGAGGAGATGGTAAACCGCTGCGGAATCCGCAGAAAGAATAGACATGTCAATTCTTTCTGCGGTTTAGAAACCGCAGAAAATCCGCGCGGAAAATTCCGCAGCATCTGCACTGCGGTTTCCTTTTCCCATAGGGAATAATGGTACTGTACACCGCAGCAGAAACTGCTGTGAATCCGCAGGGCCAAATACGCTGCGGAACCGCAGCAGAATCCGCAGCGTGTGCACACAACTTAGGATTCAGCTCTCTTTGCCAGTTATAGTGACCGTTCTGTGATTGCAAATAGGTGATTTGTTCATTAAGAGAAGAGGAAAAGCTAGTCGGCAGGTGAGTGCAATTATACTAATAGAATTTACGTGATGACTACTCAAACCGGCAAGCAAAGTCGAATCCCAACAGTGTACAAATACCCCTATTCTGCATGTACTAGTCTTGCCTAATGTTTGCTCTAGCCTGCAAAACCCTTTAAAGGGAACCTGTCACCAGTTTTGTCCCATATGAGATAAGACCACCACTTTTCAGCCATGATATAAAGCATTATAATATGCTGTATATAAGCCACCAATCCAGCCTGCAAGACAAGAAAAAGACCTTTTATAATACTCACCTACAGGGCAGTCGGGTCCGATGTGTGTTGCTGTCTGCTGTCTTGATCCGGCACCTCCCCTCTTCTTTGGATCGCCCCATTCTCCTTTTTGCTTTGTGTGGATGATATGTCCTTCGTTATCCACACATGGTCCCCGGCATTGCATTGCTATGCAGCCGCACTTCTCTGCCCTGACCAGGTTAGAGTAAAGTACTGCAGTGCTATGCACTGGGGCTCTTTGACCTTTCCCAGAGCATGCGTACTGCAGTACTTTTCTCTGCGCTCGACAGGGCAGAGAGAAGTAAACCTGTGCAAGAGCTCAATACCGGTGACACTGTGTGGATTACGTAGGATGCGTCATCCACATGAAGCAAGAAGGACAATGGCATCGCAAGAAGAAGGGAGGTTTCAGATGAAAGCCAACAATGCCTATCGGACCCGACCACCCCATAGGTGAGTATATAAAAGGTCTTTTTCTTGTCTTATAGGCTGGGTTGGGGGTTTATATACAGCATATTAGAATGCTGTATATCAGGACTAAAAAGGCAGTGGTCTTATCTCATATAGGACAAACCTGGTGACAGATTCCCTTTAAATATCCAGTAGATTTTTTTTTAACTTCATAACTAGACAAGTACAGCATGTAGAACTTCACTAGAGAAATTACGGCGGTCTATTCCTTGGATATGCCTTGAGTAAACAGTGTGTTTGGCAATCATTTATAGTCCTAATGCCTTACTCTAAGACAAAGAAATATTTCATTTAATTAGTGAACCGACATTTGTAGAACTAACCCCATGTAGGATGCTTTGGAAATGTTAAAGCCTTCAGAGATTATTTGGACCTGATAAGTAAATCCTTAAACATAGAATGGCACCACAACAATTTTAATTTGCATATTAATTATCAGTGCTAGATAAGCAAGGTTGCTGGAGAATAATTATGCTTTTGGAGGACTATGTGTGATGGTTGGGGTCTTTGTTCAATGTGTGCGTGGGTGGATTTTTCTTTGTGCTTATGTCTGTATTCACTGACGACACTAAATCTCAGGAATTTTATAGTTATGAATGACAGATATAAACGAATTACTATTACACCATTATATTGGTGTAGCAAAATATAAGTCAGTTATGAAAAGGCTATCAAGATAAACTAACATTGTACGGTGGGTAGCCTTGGTGGCACACTGTGTGTTATGTTCAAGGTAACAAACATTATATAAATCCAATGAAATAGGAGTTTGTATGCAACATTAGAAAAGCGAGTCCAACAAATGAAGCGTATTGTACAGCACCCATATCCTACTGTGGGCTTATTATTTACATATTGTGCCTTTGAAAACAGTGAAAAGTCTCTATTCACATTGACGTCATCATAACACTATGCTGGATCAGTTATTGGACAGATCTGAGCTGCATATTGTAGTTTTATTGTTTTCATAAATAATCACAACCCATTAATGGAATTCTTATGGATTTTATGAAAATCTGCAGATCATTAAAATAGAGTTGAGTGAAATGGGTCGGTCCATTTCAAAAGTCGCCGACTTTCGCAAAAGTCGGGTTTCATGAAACGAAACCCAACCATAGCGTGAGGTCAGCTACGAGGTCGGCGACCAGAGCGCCAAAGTTGCGTTTCAAAAGATGCTTCCAGCGCCCTTTTTCAGCCAATGATGGAGGACGCACACTGTGGGCAACGCGATGACATAGGCAGCGGTCACCACCATCTTTGAGAAGGGCATGCAAGTGATTGGCTTGCTTTGTGTGGCGTCACACGGGCTATAAATGGGCGCGCACGCCGACCGCCATCTTACTTCTGCTGATCTCAGAATAAGGAGAGCTGCTGCTGCTGATTCTGTAGGGAGAGCGTTAGGCAGGGAAGAAGATACAAAAAACTGCTTCTGCTGCTAGCGATTTTGCCTGTACAACTCACCAGTTAGTGTGCAGTGCAAGGGGAGGCTATATTTTGGTGCATCAGCTCTGTTGGTTACTAGGCTGCCTTATAAGGCTCCCTGATAGCTGCATTGCTGTTTTCACACTGCTGTGCAAACTGCTTTTCTAAAAGCAAAAATACTTTTCATCCTCTTTTTTGCCCAGTTACCAAGCATTCATTTTTCCACACTTTTGTGTGCAGCAGTCCTGCTTATTAGGCTGCCTGCTGCCATACTTGGCACTGAGAGCATCATTGTCAGCTTGCTAAAATCTCTAGGGAGATTCAAATTCTCCCCAGTCCTATATAGACATTTTATACACCATCCAATTTCAGCCTGTTACATTGAGGTGTAATCTATACTGGGCCTGAGATAATAGTTCAGTGTCCTCAAGTCTGTAGGGAGATTCAAATTCTCCCCAGTCCTATATATAGACATTTTATACACCATTCAATTTCAGCCTGTTATATTGAGGTGTAATCTACACTGGGCCTGAGATATTAGTTCAGTGTCCTCAAGTCTGTAGGGAGATTCAAATTCTCCCCAGTCCTATATAGACATTTTATACACCATCCAATTTCAGCCTGTTATATTGAGGTGTAATCTACACTGGGCCTGAGATAATAGTTCAGTGTCCTCAAGTCTGTAGGGAGATTCAAATTCTCCCCAGTCCTTTATAGACATTTTATACCCCATCCAATTTCAGCCTGTTATATTGAGGTGTAATCTACACTGGGCCTGAGATATTAGTTCAGTGTCCTCAAGTCTGTAGGGAGATTCAAATTCTCCCCAGTCCTATATAGACATTTTATACACCATCCAATTTCAGCCTGTTATATTGAGGTGTAATCTACACTGGGCCTGAGATATTAGTTCAGTGTCCTCAAGTCTGTAGGGAGATTCAAATTCTCCCCAATACTATATACACCTTGTACCTTGTTTTACAGTACCATATTGCTGGTGGTATTTTGGGCACATTTTCCCAAAAATGAGGAAGTGTGTTGGAAGAGGCCATGGAAGTGTGCGGGGGTTGCCAGCTGGTAATAATGGTGTTGGTGGTGGATCTGCTGGTAGTGGCAAAAGCACAATTGCACCTAATGCAGGAGGTGTTTAGCCTGCGTCATTTTCTGGCTCCACAAGGCCTCGAAGGCTCCCTTTTCTGGGAGTAGGTAAACCGCTTTTAAAGCCGGAGCTTCAGGAAAAAGTTTTGGCTTACATTGCTGACACAGCCTCCAGCTCTATCACCTCCTCTTCTGAACTTTCAAAAAATAAAAGCACTGAGTCGTCATTGGAGGCTCATGGTCAGGAACCACACCTTTCCTTGTGTCCTTCACCCCTACCAAAAGTAAAGGATGCGGCAGGCCACACTACAGATTACTCCATGGAGCTCTTTTCACATACCATGCCTGGGTTATCAAGTCAAATCATGAATTACCCAGTCCAAGAAGAATCTGACATGGAGTGCACTGATGCACAGCCACTGATAGATTTATCTGCTGGTACATTCACTCAGAGCATTACATTGTCCTCGCAGTGTACTGAGCCAGAATCTGACCCTCATGAAACTCAGGTGCCCCTTCCCGCATACTATACCACCTTAAATGGTGACACAGAGGAAGGTGCACATGACATTCAAGAGGAGGTGATGGATGACCCAGTTTTTGACCCAGATTGGCATCCATTGGGGGAAGAGGGTGCCGCTGCCAATAGCTCAGAAGAGGAGGAGCATCCGCAGCAGGCATCGACATCGCAACAGCTGTTATCTGGCAGGGCGGAAGCAGTCCAAAAACGGGTTACAAAAACCAAAAGAGTTGCAGGACAGCTTGGCCAGATGGTCAAATTAGCACAGCGTGCAAGGCCTCAAAATGTCTTCCATAGTAGGAAGAGTGCAGTGTGGCACTTTTTTGAACAAAATCCTAATGATCAGGCAAAGGTTATCTGTAAGAAGTGTGCAAAGACCTTTAGTCGAGGGAAAAATCTGAGAATACCAGTTGCATGGTTAGACATTTAACCACCATGCACTTGCAAGCGTGGACGGACTACCAAACCTCACGTACCACATGTGCAACTGCTCACAATGTAGGTAGTCAGCAACGCTACATCGTTTCCCCCACTGTAAGCCCACTGGTTAGCATACCACCAGCAGCAAATGTTGAGGTGTCGTTGCAAGGCCAAAGCAGTCAGGGAATCACAATGTTATTGCTACGAAAGACTGAATCTAGGCCATCAGAAAGAACACCAACTCCATCACCATCATCAACCCTCTCTCAGTCCACCATGTCCACCGCTAGTTCCACCATATGCAGATCTCAAATCCAGCTCACCCTACCAGAGACTATGAGTAGGACAAGAAAGTACCCATCCTCTCATCCGCATACACTGGGATTGAACGCCCACATTGCCAAACTAATCTCGTTAGAGATGATGCCCTACCGGTTGGTTGAAAGCGAAGCTTTACACAAACTCATGGCCTACGCAGTACCACGCTATGACCTACCAGTCAGCACTTCTTTTTGCGAAAAGCCATTCCAGCCCTCCACCTTCATGTGAAAAACTGCATTATCCATGCACTCAAGCAATCAGTGAGTGGAAAGTTGCACCTCACAACAGATGCATGGTCCAGTAGGCATGGCCATCACTGCGCACTGGGTTAATGTGGTGGATGCAGGGTCCACAGGGGACAGCGGCGGTGGGACAGTGCTGCCTAGCCCACGGTATAGGAACAGTTGGGTGTAGGCGTTCGACCCTCCTCCTCCTCCAGAAGCGAAAGCTCGTCCACAGAGCACAGTCGCACGAGCACTCCATCCTCAGCTGCCAGTGTTGCACACTCGGTGTCCCACTATCGAACAGCTAGTGGTAAGCATCAGCAGGCTGTGTTGAAGATGATGTGTTTGGGTGACAGACACACCGCGGAGGTACTGGCCGACTACTTTCAGCGACAAACTGAGTCATGGCTGGGCAGTCTACATCTTGAGGCAGGCAAGGTAGTTAGTGATAACGGCCGGAATTTTGTGGCAGCCATAGCCCTTTCAAAACTCCGACACATAACTTGCCTGGCTCACACCTTGAACCTGGTGATGCAGTGCTTCCTCAATAATTATCTGGAGTTAACAGGCCTGCTCCAGAAGGTCTGAAGACTGTGCTCGCACATCCGCCGGTCGCCCGTACACTCCAGTCGTATTCAGAAGCTGCAACGATTGCTCCAACTTCCCAAGCACCGCCTAATTATCGACGTTGAAACAAGGTGGAACTCCACCCAGCACATCGTTGAGAGGCTGTGCGAACAGAGGCAGGCTGTAATGCATTTGTGGGAGGATACATGGCCAGGCACTTTGAGGGCAGACATGGAGTTGTCGTGTGTGCAGTGGTCGAAGCTGAAGACCTCTGTAAAGTCCTTCAGTGTTTTGAGGAATGCACACGACTGGTAAGTGCAGACGACGCCATCATAAGCATGAGCATCCCACTTATGCATCAGCTCATGCAAACTTTGACACACATTAAGGAGCAGGCATCTGCTGCCGAGGAGGATGAGGAAGAGGAGGAGGGAAGCCTTGATGACAGTCAGCCATTGTCGGCTCCGGGACCTCTCCTGGACGAGGTGGAGGAAGAGGAGGTGGAGGATGATGATGGGGATGATTATTTAGGGAAAGAGGATGCTTCTCATGGGGCAAGAGAAAATGTTGGCTTTGCGAGGTCTGGTACAAGGTTTGTGCGTGACTGGAGGGATGTGGATTTGCCAGAAAGTGCTCCTCCACCCAGCACTCGCAGTGCATCATTGACAACTGGAACATTGGCCCATATGTCAGATTATGCTTTGCAAATCCTGAAAAGGGACCCCCGCATTGCCAAAATGATGAACGATGACGACTACTGGTTGGCCAGCATCCTGGATCCACACTATAAAGGCAAATTCCAAAACATGCCACAGGAGAACCTTGACCTAATATTGGCTAACAAACAAGCAATTCTGGTAAACCGTTTGTTTGCGGCATTCCCAGCACACAGCAGCGGTGATGGTTCTCCAACGAGCCGTAGGGGGCAACATGGAAGAGGTGTTTGTGGTGCACACATCAGAAGTGGCATTGGAGACGGGTTTCATGACCATGTTGTAGACTGATTCTTCAAGTCCCGCTTACACGACTGGTAATACTGCATCGATTGAAAGTGACAGGAGACAACAGTTGTCAACTATGATTACAAACTACTTCTCGTCCCATATTGATGTTCTCCCTCAAAAGTCATTCCCCTTTGACTATTGGGCCTCTAAACTGGACGCCTGTCCTGAATTGGCACAATATGCCTTACAGGAGCTCGCTTGCCCTGCTGCTAGTTTGCTATCGGAAAGAGTCTTCAGTGCTGCTGGCTCAATCCTGACAGAAAAAAGGACCCGTCTGTCGACCCAAAATGTTGATGATCTAACCTTCATTAAAATGAACCATGCATGGTTTTCAAAGGATTTTGTCCCACCTTCCGCTGATGACACATAGGTTGCCAGAAAAATGGCTCGCTTTTGTCCTCCTCTTCCTCGGACATCTCCAATTACTCCATTTGCAGCTGCTGAATATCCAACATCAACATATGCCATTTTTTAAACCTCCCTAACTGGGCTGCCTCCCCCCCATGGCCCGGGTCACCACCTAGCGCACGCAACCTTGCGAGTGCCATTGCCCTGGACAGGTGGGTGGGCCGACTCTTGGGCGCCGGCACTGGCACAGGGTCCCTCATAGTGCAATCAAGTGTCTCTGATGGTGGGGGTGCACACCCGCCGTCAGACACACCGGCGTACTATGAGGGGCCCAGGACCAGTACCTATGCCCACGAGTGGGTCCCACTTGCTTGGGCAGGGTCCCAGCATTTGCAATATTTACCTCTCCCTTCTCCTCTGCTGTGTAGTCTGGGCTGTCAAATCCTTCCCTGGGACTGCCACTATAAATTTGGTGAACTGATAGATCATGGTTAAGACGTAGCTATGCCCTGTCCTGCTGGCCGGGCTCTAGCTTCAGATGATCAATGGCTTCCATTTCTTATGGACGTTGACTCACAATGAGATGCAGTGGTGGTTTATCATCAGCTTTCACAGTTTTCCTACTCACAGACGTGTGACATTCCTGCCCACATTTTTAAATGTGCCCTCTCATGCCAATCCAATAGAATCGCCTACAGCCTGTGGCTTCTGTCTTTTGCACTCCAAAGTTACCTGACAGATCATGATAGGCAGTGAGCACCATGTCTACATCTCTCCCTGTGATCAAAATTTGATGGAGATGAGTAACGGTGATGGGATCAACGGTACTGTGATACAGCAACCCTTTCTTCACAAAGAACTGTTTTCGCTGTCTCCACACACAAAGTAATTGAGGGTCAGCATCGCCTCTGAGAATTCTCCAGGGAGTTTTTCCCCTGATTAGTAATTCCTAAATTTCTGCAATCACTCGACTTTATGTCTGTACTTTTATCCATCTCGTTTCCTCTTGCGGAGAGTCTGGACTGTCTTACTGAGACAGAAATATATAAGAAGATTTAAAAATACCCCAACAGTGTATACTGGTGTACGCTTCAAAAACATTTCCTTTTTTCTACTTTTTAGATTGTTGTCTAATCCATACTGAGGCTGTGAGTGTCTTGGTTGGACTCCGGAAATAAACATGGAGATTTTAAATGTTTAAATTATGCTATATATACCTGTTATCCGGTGATACTGTACCCTTTCTCAACTTTCTACAATCTTGTCGAATCCATACTGTGCCTGAGACTGTCTGAGTCTGCCTCCTGATTACAGATGAGTGGTGTTTGAGTGGAACTGTTGGCCAAGTTCAAATTTTAGCTGTTTTGGGCGGTGTTAGATCCGTTCGTCGAACTACAACACTTTGATTAAAATTCGGCTGTTTGAGTTTTAGCTCGAGAACATTTCGTTAAACAAAAGCGTATTTTTTTTCACATTAATAATGGTTTTCAATGATAATAGACAGTTTTAGGGCATAGTAGCGGTGTCTGGTAGCCAGCCGTGTAGTACACCTGTGAAGGAGCTACACCGTGTGTTTCTAATAATTTTTACCGCATATTGTCCTGAAAATCCTTTTGGGCCTAGTAACTGTGTCTGCTACTCAGAAGAGAAGCCCACCCGTGAACCGAGCTATGCCGCCTGTTTATGAAAGAACCAGTTTTTGACTGCATTTACACCACTTAATACTTTGGGCCTAGTAACTGTGTATGCTACTCAGCAGAGTTGGCCACCCATGAACCAAGCTATGCCGCCTGTTTATGTAAGAACTGTGTGCTACTCAGCAGAGGAGCCCAGCTGTTAAGCAAGCTACAGCACCTGTGGTTTGGACACTTAATTTTTTCACATTCTTTCTGGAATGCCGTTTAGGCCTAATTCCGGAATTACGGTTGACCTGCACTTACTGGGAAATGCTTGTTCGCGGGGAAGAATTGTAATCCCAGATCCCCATCACTAACGGGTTTCAGCGTTTTATCCGCACCTGTAAGCGATACACGCTGGTCCTTTCATTGTAGCACACATGCAGCCCCGGACATGTAAGGGCATGACAGACCTGTTATTGGCCGATCTCGCATGCCAGAGCCTCGCGTGTCCCTCTAGTAAGCTGGAAGCGGACAGCGGGGGCATGCCTGAGTCTTGTTCCTTAACGGAATTAAGCTTGCAATCTGTGCAGCTTTTTTGTGGATGGCATGGTTGAGGTTACCCGTGTTGAGTCCAATTAAGCCGCAGGCTCCACTCCTGGTGGTGCCCTTCTGGACATTCCATTAAGGTTCAGCTTTGCAACCATACTGCCCCCGGAAACCAAACACTTTTCCTGACAGTGACATTCTGGTCAAAGAGCGCGATGAAATCACGTCTGTACGCCCTCTGCCTAAACAGTCCAAGTGCAGAGAGATGGAAGATGGGGATGACGAGGAGTCCAGACTAGTACAGGGATTCCCTAGCGAGGAGACTTATTTAATTGTTTTAAAGGATGGGAGCAATTTTTGGGGAGCACGATACTCTGGAGAATGATATCTGGGGCCCACCATACACTGGAGCATTCCAATGGTGGACATCAGTCACTGGAGCAGTATTTACAGGGCCCATTATACACTGGAGCTTTAGAAATGGGGCCCATTATATATGGAGCATTATTTGGGCCCATAAGACACTGAAGCTTCATCTATGGTGAACAACATATAGTGTAGCATTATGTGGAGCTCATCATATACTGTATCGAACATTATATGGGACCAATGATTCTGTATGGAGAAATATATGGGCCTCATTATTCTGTATGGCGCACTATGCGGTGGCCATAATACTGTATGGAGGAATATACTGTCTGTTTTTGGAACTATTGGAGAATTTAAAATGGATATCAGTCATGTGATGTAAGAATTGAAGAATTTTTCATTGTACTATACCACTGTTTCTCTGCCGTATCAAAGGATCATGAATTGTGTCATGTGTTAATGGAGCCCAGTGACACTCTTTGGCCCTGGGCCCACGAAAATCTGGAGCCAGCCCTACCCCTCCCACAACTTTAGCCAAATAACCCCCAGTTTTCAATGCCTAACTATTATTATAAAGTAAATTAAGGTTGACAAGCTTAAGGAATAAGAATTGATGTTTTTGGCATTAAAATGGGCACTCTAGGTGTGTTTCCTGTCCTCCACTCACTGCTGACTTTTCTTCCCCATTGACTTACATTGGGTTTCGTGTTTCAGTCGACCTTCGACTTTTCACAATAATCGGCCGATTTCGTTGGACCCGACTTTTGCGAAAGTCGGGTTTCGTGAAACCCGACTCGACCCGAAAAAAGGCAAAGTCGCTCATCTCTAAATTAATATATGCTATAATAAAATATGTATTACTGGGGTTAATATCAATTAAAGGAACAGATATATCAGATGTTCAATCTTTGCAGCTTGAGTGCAAGGGGACCTGTTATCTTGAAACTCTAAATGTACTGTACTTTCTGGTGAGGGTTTTCCAGTTAGAGAGGCAGAATGAGCCCTTCACATTTTGAGCTAAGAGAGGACATGTAACAGGCAGAGCAGAAATCACCTCTGTAGTATAACCTGAGTATGTGTAGCCCCCTGGTTAAGAAATGAAACCAGCAGGATTTTTAATAATTTGCCTTAATTTATACATTTTCAATATGGAGGCACAGTTATTTGTAATTCTGGGAAATCAATAAACTTCTCAACTGTGCTTAGTCCCTCTTCTCTATTTCTCTGTACTGGTTCACTTTAGATTGTGTCTTCAAGAATGCAATTTTAAACTTCATTCACCCTAACAGACTCACTTGCATACCTGCTTTCTTGCTTTTCCTCTTTGCTCACATTTTGAGATTCCATTTTCATACTTCTGGTGCACCCACACATGAACGGTCCTTTCACGAACGACTATCCAAGACCCTCTCCTACTGGCCCTACTCATTTTTTCCAGGTAGTGTCTGTAAAGAAGTGAAGATGTTGCCCACTCTCCCCCTTGAAGATATCATTTAATACATTATGATGATTATATGTTTAATAACTTGTACTGTTATTAAGGGAAGTTGTGTTCTGCCCAGTACTAGGTGGTTGACAGGGATAGTCAGACATAATAGCTGGGTCTAGCTCGGAGGGAGTAGCTATTTGAGGGCACTGCAAAGTGCTTCCGGGTAGAATGTCAGATAGGGACAAGACTGCAGCAGTAGCAGACCTCAGGTCTGGTCGAGTAGCAGAGCTGCAGTGGGTTCTTTTGTGGCAGGAGGGAGACGAACAAGGCAGGTAGTAAGCTGCTACAAGTGAAGTGACAATGAGAAGGAAGTGAGCAGTGTTAAGAGTTGGTCCAGAGTTAAGGAGAGAAAAGGAGGAAGTATCGGGACCTGGACCAGGAAGCCAAGTGGTACGGAGTTGTCTGTCAGTCTCGTAATAGGACGGAGAAGGATGGATAAGTGAGAGGAAGATAAATGCCCCTTGAGGAGGTCCAGAGGTGTCAACAGAGCAGAAAGCTAAGTAGTGGCCATATTGGCTTAGAAAACTTCCCTTGGGGGGAGAAGGATGTGGAACCGCAGGTGGTAGTATAGAACTCTTGCTAGTCGAACTGTAGTGCCATTATTGTGGGCGAGAAAGCTCTCTGAATAGAGTGTGCTGGACTGTGTTGAGGCAGAAGAGCTAAACGAAGTTCACAGGGAGAGTGACTCCAGGAAAGAGAGGAGAAACTGTGTGATAATGTTTCAGGTCATAACAGAAATGTTTCTGAAGAGGAATATCTACTACCTGCTCTACAAAGTTCCTCAAAAGTTATTGTTCAGAAATAAAATATGTTTATTTATGAACTATGGGCTTCCTGATTGAACTCTGTGACGTCTGGTCCTGGCCGGTCAAATACAATGGTACCGTGCGGTTTTCAAGGGTGTATCACCACCAGAGCTAAAGTCCACACATCCAGCCAGGACACCCATTTTCATGTAGCATGCCGGACATGTAGCACAAGTATCGTGCCCATGGCTACAGCCCAGCTGTAGGGGTGCTGTTACATTACACCTTGTGTGGTTTTATGTATGGTTTTGTCCATACATGATGTAGCATCCTTATTATACCTAAATTGATATTGTAGTGTACCCTATTCCTATTCATTCTATGCTATATACACAGTCATTAATATATACATAAAGTCTATGCTATATACATTGTCTATACTACTGTATATACGCATAGTCACATACACACAAAGTTTATTTTACATTCCTCAAAATTGAAACTGAAATATCAAGAAGAAAAAGTCGTGAAATTATAGAAATCACAGTATCGCTGGACATATTAATGATATGCAAATGATAAAAAAATGGAAACTACATCTCAATGTATTCAATATCAAGTGTGAACATTGCGGGCAGAAATAGACACACTCACACGCCATGGCACTTTATTAATGAGGCTATTGTCTATTCTGGTGAATGCACTTTTTGTATTTAAATCGTCAAGATCCTCTGTTGGCAGATGTAAAGGATCCTCTATTTTTTGGGTGTTCATATATTTCCCATGAATAATTGTTTTTAAGAAAAGCATTATGCCATAATATAGACTACGAGACCCTTAAATGGTGGGTGCTATCTTCTGCTGGTAAAGCACAGTGATATCCAGAGGAGAAAAGGGAATTCAGCACATACATCCACTAAATATTTACTAGACCCATACTGTGCATTGGATAGGATCCATACATCTGGCAAATGCAGTTCTTATGGATCCCCAAATTGACAAATAACAATAATAATTGAATATACTGTAAGTTAAAGACTATGTCCACTACTTTTACATTGATGAGGTATCAAATCAATAGAAGGTGGATGTGTAGTAGCCTTCGACAACCACTATCATTAGAAGGCCGGCTTCGCAAGTGAGTACTTCCACCCACGGCCACCACCCATAACAGCTGATCAGCGGGGGTGCCGGGTGTCAAACCCTGGCTGTTCAGACATATATAACCTATACTAAGGATAGGTCATCAATGTAAAAGTAGTGGACAACCTCTTTAATTTTTTTAGATTTTCATTGATTTCTACCTGTTTCTTTCCTTTCTTCTTAGCAATTTTACTTTTATTGTATGCTCCTGGTGTTTAATGCAGATCAGATGTTATTTTATAAATGGAAAAGCCTTTCTTCTATAGATTTGAGAGGAGTGAAAATGTAATAAAATCCTGTCTATCCATGAAAGAGTATGATCACCTGAAATGACCCTACAGGAATATATAAAGAAAATTGAATAAATAGGAACTTGCTAACAGTGTTATCCAAATTTCTCTTTTGTATGTATAACTAGATGTGTATTTCCTGAAGGAAGTACAGATTGTGCTTTGAAATGGTGCCCGGGCTGCCCCTTTAAGAGAGACTTGACTGCTGCCCCTGCAAGACGTTCAACTAAGGATCCATTTTAACTGTGAGTGCCTCTCAGGGGTCACTTTGGCCTGTGGGGCCCCCCGGGTCTGATTTGGTGGGTGGGGCCCCTCAGGATCCAATTCGGTGGCCTGGGCTCTTCAGGGCTTGAATTGTTGGGCGGGGCACCTCAGGGTCCGATTTTGTGGGTGGGGCCCCTCAGGGTCTGATTTTGTGAGTGGGGCCCCTCAGGGTCCGATTTTGTGGCCGGGGCCTCTCAGGGTCCGATTTTGTGGTTGGGGCCCCTCAGGGTCTGATTTTCTGGCCGGGGCCCCTCAGGGTCCGATTTTGTGGTTGGGGCCCCTCAGGGTCCGAATTTGTGGCCGGGGCCACTCAAGATCCGAATTTGTGGCCGGGGCCCCTTAAGGTCTGATTTTGTGGGCAGAGCCTCTTTGGGTCCAATTTGGTGGGCGGGGCCACTCTGGGTCCGATTTAGTGGGTGTGGCCCCTCAGGGTCCGATTTTGTGGGTATAGCCCCTCAGGGTCTGATTTTGTGGGTGGGGCCCCTCAGGTTCCGATTTTGTGAGTGGGGCCCCTCAGGGTCCGATTTTGTGGCCGGGGCCTCTCAGGGTCCGATTTTGTGGTTGGGGCCCCTCAGGGTCTGATTTTGTGGCCGGGGCCCCTCAGGGTCCGATTTTGTGGTTGGGGCCCTCAGGGACCGAATTTGTGGCCGGGGCCACTCAAGGTCCGAATTTGTGGCCAGGGCCCCTTAAGGTCTGATTTTGTGGGCAGAGCCCCTTTGGGTCCAATTTGGTGGGCGGGGCCACTCTGGGTCCGATTTAGTGGGTGTGGCCCCTCAGGGTCCGATTTTGTGGGTATAGCCCCTCAGGGTCTGATTTTGTGGGTGGGGCCCCTCAGGGTCCGATTTTGTGGGTGGGACCCCTCAGGGTCCAATTTTGAGGCCAGGGCCCATCAGGGTCTGATTTTGTGGCCGGGGCCCCTCATGGTTTGATTTTGTGGGTGGGGCCCCTCAGGGTCCGATTTTGTGGCCGGGGCCCATCAGGGTCCGATTTTGTGGGTGCGGCCCCTAAGGGTCTGATTTTGTGGGTAGTACCCCTCAGGGTCCCATTTTGTGGCCGGGGCCCCTCAGGGTCCGATTTTGTGGCCGGGGCCCCTCAGGGTCCGATTTTGTGGGTGGGGCCCCTCGGGGTCTGATTTTGTGGGTGGGGCCCCTCGGGGTCTGATTTTGTGGGTGGGACCCCTCAGGGTCTGATTTTGTGACCGGGGCCCCTCAGGGTCCGATTTTGTGGCCGGGGCCCATCAGGGTCTGATTTTGTGGGTGGGGCCCCTCAGGGTCTGATTTTGTGGCCGGGGCCCCTCAGGGTCTGATTTGGTGGGCGGGGCCCAGGGTCCGATTTTGTGAGTGGGGCCCCTCAGGGTCCGATTTTGTGGCCGGGGCCCCTCAGGGTCCAATTTTGTGGCCGGGGCCCCTCAGGGTCCGATTTGGTGGGCGGGGCCCCTCAGGGTCCAATTTGGTGGGCGGGGCCCCTCAGGGTCCGATTTGGTGGGCGGGGCCACTATGGGTCCGATTTAGTGGGCAGGGCCCCTCAGGGTCCGATTTGGGGGGCGGGGCCCCTCAGGGTCCGATTTGGTGGGTGGGGCCCCTCAGGGTCCGATTTGGTGGGCGGGGCCACTATGGGTCCGATTTAGTGGGCAGGGCCCCTCAGGGTCCGATTTGGGGGGCGGGGCCCCTCAGGGTCCGATTTGGTGGGCGGGGCCCCTCAGGGTCCGATTTGGTGGGTGGGGCCCCTCAGGGTCCGATTTGGTGGGCGGGGCCACTATGGGTCCGATTTAGTGGGCAGGGCCCCTCAGGGTCCGATTTGGGGGGCGGGGCCCTTCAGGGTCCGATTTGGTGGGCGGGGCCTAGGGTCCGATTTTGTGAGTGGGGCCCCTCAAGATCCGATTTTGTGGCCGGGGCCCCTCAGGGTCCAATTTGGTGGGTGGGGCCTCTCAGGGTCCGATTTAGTGGGCGGGCCCCTCAGAGTCAGATTTGGTGGGGGGCCCTCAGGGTCCGATTTTGTGGCTGGGGCCCCTCAGGGTCCGATTTTGTGGATGGGCCGCTCAGGGTCCGATTTTGTGGCCGGGGCCCTTCAGGTTCCGATTTTGTGGCCGGGCCCCTCAGGGTTCGATTTTGTGGCCGGGGCCCCTCAGGGTCCGATTTTGTGGTTGGGGCCCCTCAAGGGTCCAATTTTGTGGCCGGGGCCCCTCAGGGTCCGATTTTGTGGTTGGGTCCCCTCGGTGTCCGATTTGGTGGGCTGTGCCACTCTGGGTCTGTTTTTGGTGGGCGGGGCCACTCTGGGTCCGATTTGGAGGCCAGGGTGGCTCAGCCTCCGATTTTAAGGCCGGGGTGGCTCAGCCTCCGATTTGGAGCCTGGGGTCACTCAGCTTTCGATTTGGCGCGTCGGCCCTTTAAGACTCATTTCGGTGCGGCGGCCCTTTAAGAATCACTTTTGCACTTCGGCCCTTTAAGAGCCAGTTTGGCTCACTGGGCTTTTAAATACACTTTGGCGCACATTCTCTCTCAGGGGCATGTGTCATGTGATGAAGCTAGATTTGCATTTGTGCTGTGGGTTTCGCTTTAAGAGCTGATATTATGTGGCAGAAGCTCTGTTCTGGAGATGTCATGTGACGTTCGTAGGCGTTGGCATAGTAACTGGTTCTGCCTGCGCATATCAATGAGCTCAACTGCCATTTCAATCGCCTCAGGGCACGTTTTGCCATTTCCCCATTCAAATGCATTGGAGACAGTGCATTCCAATGACGGGAAAAAAAATTTTCTAACGCAAATTGCGCAAAAACTACAAATCTGATCGACACGAAAAATACTTAGCACACCTCTCATGGGCGCTGGCTTCGAAACGACACCTCAACGGAGTCTGTGCGTGTAGCGGTTCGGGCCGCATTAATTGCGGAAATCAACTTAATAATAAGAAGAAGAAGAATAAGTTAGCAGCGTTCGGATTACAATATAGTGGTTTTTTCAAACCACTATAATGATAATGAACGCAAACCTATGGATAACTTTGATTTTCTTGGAAATGTTTCTATTCTTGCCTTGGGGCAATGACAACGAAGACTAGTGCAGATTGTATTTCACGGTTGCTGATGGTGTTAACGGCAGGTTAACTACTTGCTTTCACAAATCAATCTGTAGCCTGTGGATGGACTTCTTTTTAGTGGATTTTGCTATATTAACCCCTTAATGACCGCCAATACGCCTTTTAACGGCGACAGTTAAGGGTACTTATTCCTCAGAGCCGCTTTTTAATGGCACTGAGAAATAAAGTTATAGCGCCCCCCAGCATTGGAAAATCTCCAGAGTCTTGGCTAACATGATTCTGGTCAGTTTTTAACGACCCCAGTGTTGCGATCACCGTTATTCACGTAATAACGGCGACCGCAAACAAATCTGATTTACTATTTATTTCACTAGCACATCAGAGGAGAGAGAAATGGGGTCCTCCGAGCTCCCCTGGTACTTGCAATGTCCCCTGGCCCTTGGCGTCTTCTTCCGGGAAAAAAATGGCGGGCGCATGCACAGTGCGCCTGCTGAGATCTGTCGGCTGGCACCCGGCAACAATAAATTTGCTAGAAGCTGGTACACAACCTGCCTGTATCTGACTGATTTCTCACTGTACTGAATGTTCCATACCCCTCTTCTTGCTTTGATCACGACAATCCATCTCTCTGTGTGTGCTGTATATGGGAGACAGCATAGCAGCTAATGTGCACCCAGCAGATCAGTGACAACTCAAAAATAGAGAGAGAACCTGCAGAGTGGATAGCTGGTAAAAAATGCTATATAAGTCAAACAATGGCCTTGAAATAGCACAAAAAGAGGACTTAAAAATCCTCCAATAATACAAGAACACAGGAAAGAAATCAGGATGCAGTGGACCCATATAATTAAGATGGCAACACAGGTGCAAGAATACCAATGAAACAACCGCTCACAGCCTACCAATACATGGAGGGGGCGGTTGCCTGGTAAGTTAATGCACAATGAAAAACTTGTATGCAGCGCTGTTCACACTATGGCCATGCACAGCATCCAGGCCAGCCTAGTAGTGACACCCTTCTATTAGCTCAGGCGGGCTGCCCAGTGCTATCAAAATGCATGCCATGTGCACAGACACCGCAGTTTACAAGACCAAATGGGCCCAACTGCACCCTGAATAAAAAGTGCAAAAAACACATAAAAATGTGAGGTATTAGGTGATATTTTGGCTAAAATACGTGAGCCCATAACCTGCGCTAAAGGTCCCCACCTTTACGGGTCCTAACACTAAATCCACTGAAATAGCACAAAAAGAGGACTTAAAAATCCTCCAATAATAAGTCATACAACAATAAGTCATACAATGTCCTAAAATAGTGTTATTTATCATGTACACAGACATGGCAGCTTACTCTGCAAAGTTACCAGAAATAACAAGACAACATTGAAGATCTGACCAATGTTTTAACCCATTCACCCTGTGCCATTGTTCATTTTTGCATTCCTTTTTATTGCTCCCCTTCTTCCCAGAGCCATAACTTTTTTAATTTCCATCAATCTGGCCATATGAGGGCTTTTTTTGCGGGACGATATATTATATATATAGTATACTGGAAACAGAAAAAAAATTCCAAGTGCGGTGAAATTTTTTCAAAAATGCAATTCCACAATTGTTTTTTTTTTTACCATGTTCACCAAATGCTAAAACTTACCTGCCATTATGATATTATGATTCTCCAGGTCATTACGGGTTCGTAGACACCAAACATGTCTAGGTTCTTTTTTTACCTAAGTTGTGAAAAAAATTCCAATGTTTATCAAAAAAAAAAAAATTCGTCATTTTCCATAACGTCTACATTTTTTGTGATCTGGGGCCGGGTGAGAGCTTATTTCTTGTATGCCAAGATAATGTTTTAATTGATATTCTTTTGGTGTAGATATGATGTTTTTATTACCTGTTATTGCATTTTAATGCAATGTTGCGGCGACCAAAAAATGCAATTCTGGCGTTTTGACTTTTACCGCGTTACGCCGTTTATTGATCGGATTAATTCTTTTTATATATTGATAGATCGGGCAATACTGAATGTGGTGATACCAAATATGTGTATTTTTAATTTTTTTTGTCTTATTTTAAATGGGGGCAATTTAAACTTCTTTTTTATTTACTTCTTTTAGGCTACTTTCACACTTGCGTCAGTACAGGTCCGTCGAAATGCGTCGTGCCGACGTACCGACGCACGTTGTGAAAGATTTGCACAACGGGGGCAGCGGATGCAGTTTTTGAATGCATCCACTGCCCCATTGTAATGTCCAGGGAGGAGGGGGCGGAGTTTCGGCCGCGCATGCGCGGTCGAAAATGGCGGACACGACGCTCAAAGCGTTACATGTAACTTTTTTGTGCATCGCGGCCGCCAAAACACGACGCATCCGTCGCACGATGGATGCGACGTGTGGGCATACGTCGTAATGCGTCGCTAATGCAAGTCTATGAAGAAAAAATGCATCCTGCGGGCAACTTTGCAGGATGCGTTTTTCCTCCAAAACGGCGCATTGCGACGTACGTAACACGACGCTAGTGTGAAAGTAGCCTTAACCGCTTCCCTCAAGTTGTAAAAGATGCAACAAAAGACTGGAAAGTCGCTCAGCAATGTTGCTGCGAAATTGCTGTGCACTATGTTGATTGGTGGTGCTTTTTCAGGTGGGATCTAGGTGGAATCTGCCTGAAAATGAGAGATTCAGAGATTTAAGCTCATGACTTAGGCTGTGGTCACACTTGCGAGTGCAATGCGAGAAACTCACACGAGTCTCTCGCCTTAATACCTGGCACTGACACCGGCGGTTCGGGCATGCAGCAGCACACTCCGGTCCTGAGTGCCGGCGGCAGTGGCGGGTATTGAGACGTGAGTTTCTCGCATTGCAATCGCAAGTGTGACCCCGGCCTTAATTGGGAGACGTATGGTTCTGTGACAGGAATTGTGCTAATAAATCTGAAAGCAAGATAACTGTCACTGTTTCAACCATTTTTAATTATAGATAATTTTACACACAAAAACCTAACAGAACTGGCTTGGTCCTGATTGGGACACCAAAGAAACATAAAAGAGGAAATATGTGATATTCATAAACTCTATATGCCCCCCATTTTATCTAGTCCTGTTTATAGTCTGCACTATTTCTACTAAATAACCTCTTTAAATTGTATAAGAACAGCGTCTAGTAAATCCATTATTAAAGGAAATGGCAGTAATAGATGCACAAATATATGGAAACAATGAAAATACATATTTGATACTCGCGATACTTCATCATGTTGCTATAGGGATGTTAGTTAGAGATTATCTTGACATTTTCTCACGGGAACATCTTTTTAGATTTCATTTGATTCATATTTTCTATTTTTCACTTATGATGTGCAATGCTCTGGTGCTGTAGTTACAGACGTATACTGGAAGCACAATACTGGTAGTAAAATGGCCAGCAAACTATTGATTTCCAACATTCTTGATCTGTGTGCTCTTTTAGACAGGAAAGGTTTAGGAGCGCTAAGTACGAGCGGCTTCAGATCTGGCAGACTCTTTCCTATTCATATACTGTATCGCATAGTAATGTTTGGCCAAATAAAGCAGCTGTTATTGCCATGGATTCTAGAAGCCAGACTCGTGACTAGTGCTCGATAGGCAGGGAGAATACCTCTGATATGTAGCTGGCATCTAGCGATAGATCTCAGGAAAAAAAGAGGCTTAGGGTAGAGACACACTGGCAAATTTTTCGTCCGAGAATCGGATCGTAAAACTTGCCCTGGCCAGCACCTCTCCTGACCTGAGCATAACAGCGTGATGGATTAATATGCAGCTGTCAAGTTCAAGTCAGGAGAGGTGCCGGCCAGGGCAAGTTTTACGATCCGATTCTCGGACGAAAAATTTGCCAGTGTGTCTCTGCCCTAAAAAAGGAAAACTGATTTATCACACCTTTTCGCTTAAGCAAAGAAAATTGCTCTGCTTCAGCAAAGATGAATTGGTGCCTGCATTGGCTGCTCAATGATGGGCAGCAAAATTATTATAATTTGCAAATATTCTAAAAATTTAAATTGTCTGGTACTTATTTCTTTTCTATTGTGGGCTGTCTAACGTCCAAAAGGTTCTTTTTACCATTACAAATAATACTAGATATTTTTCTATGACAGTCTGATAATCTGTAACTTTAGATAGTCTTGCACCTCTCAGTTTCTGACAGTGAAGCATTAGTGAATTTTTATGGAAATTCGATAAAATAGAAATAACAGAAATCAGTTTGCAGAAGCTTTACAGCAAGTAAGTTTGACCAACGCACTGTTGCAGGTTTGTAATTAGAGATGAGCAAATCTTTTGAAATTCGAATTGTCAAATTTCCAATTTTGCCCCTCATATTTAATTTGTGGCAAATAAATACATACAAATTTCAATACTAGAAAACTTGTGCTTTCTCATAAAATACACGAAGGGGAGAGGACTCTGCTGACCATAAGAGCTTCCACCTTACAGGAGAGAGAAGGGACCCCGCTGCCCTTAAGAGTGCACACTCTACAGGAAAGAGAGGACCCCAATGACCATAAGAGCTTACACTCTACAGGAAAGAGAGGACCCCAATGACCATAAGAGCTTACAATCTACAGGAAAGAGAGGACCCCAATGACCATAAGAGCTTACCATCTACAGGAAAGAGAGGACCCCAATGACCATAAGAGCTTCCACCTTACAGGAGAGAGAAGGGACCCTGCTGCCCTTAAGAGTGCACACTCTACAGGAAAGAGAGGACTCCAATGACCATAAGAGCTTACAATCTACAGGAAAGAGAGGACCCCAATGACCATAAGAGCTTACAATCTACAGGAAAGAGAGGACCCCAATGACCATAAGAGCTTACACTCTACAGGAAAGAGAGGACCCCAATGACCATAAGAGCTTACAATCTACAGGAAAGAGAGGACCCCAATGACCATAAGAGCTTACACTCTACAGGAAAGAGAGGACCCCAATGACAATAAGAGCTTACACTCTACAGGAAAGAGAGGACCCTGCTGCCCTTAAGAGTGCACACTCTACAGGAAAGAGAGGACTCCAATGACCATAAGAGCTTACACTCTATATCAATGAAGAGATAGAGGACCCAGCTGACCATAGGAGCGTATACTCTACAGTAGAGACAGAGAGAACAATGCAGCCCTTGAGAGTGCACCCTCTGCAAGAGAGAGAAATGGCCCCATTGACCATTAACCCCTTAATGACAGCCAATACGTCTTTTAACTGACCTGAGATATAAGAGAATATCATCCCCATACAGGTGACAATCTACACTATAGCTGACAACTTGCTATATAAAAAAAGATCAGTGTTGGAACCGTCCATATCTGTTTAACCCCTTAGTTGCTGCTGTCAAAAGTGACTACATCCAATAAATGGTTAATAGATTGTGGGACTTCCGTTTTAATCTAATTGACACACTGAGATCATGATTGTGTGGTCCTGATTTTTGCCATAGCACTTCATGGCCAAATAGCGGCCTTAGAGTCCCCCGGCTACAGTGGTCGGTTCAGAAGTTAGCGACATTTAAGTGGTAAACAAACATTTTTTTCATTCCTGCTATACCACTTTGCATTAATTCCTGAAAATCACCTGAAGGGTTAATAAACTACCTGACAGCAGTTTTCAGTAAGTCAGGGGGTGCTGCTTTTAAAATGGTGTCACGTTTGAGGTTTTTCCAATATATAGCTCCCCCAAAGTCGCTTCAAACCTGGACAGGTCCGCAAAAAAATAAATTTTGTAAATTTCCTTGAAAAAATGAAAAACTACTGCTACAATTTTAAATCTCCTAAAAGGCTAACAAAATAAACTAGCGTTTTAAAAATGCTGATGATGTAAGGCAGACATGTGGGAAATGTTATTTATTAATGTTTGTGTATGGTATGGCTAATGTATATGGATTAAAGGAATAATCATTCAAAGTTTGAAAATTGCAATTTTCTTTACATTTTTGTCAAGTTTCTGATATTTATAAATAAACACAAACGCGTTCCAGAGTTATCGCTGCATAAAGTGACACTGGTCAGAATTTAAAAAATTGGCCTCCGTCACTAAGGGGTTAAAGCTTACACTGTATACCATTGAAAGAGAGAGGACCCAGCTGACCATAGGAGCTTACTGTCTACAGGAGAGAGCTGCATAACAGTGACTTGAGAGATGGAAAAAACTGTAGTACAAACTGTGCTCCACTGGGAACCACTGATCTGTGATGGCCCAAGAACTGACCACCACTGTGCAAGGTATAATATTCTGCTATATGTCAATGCTGCAAGGCATTATGGGGAGGCCTGCGCATCAACAAAAAACTACATTTAAAGCTTCAGTAATTCAGGAAATGGTGCTGGGAAAGATTTTTTTTTTGAACCATGAATCAAATCTGAAAATATTTCAATTTGCGTGAAACTGCTAATTTCACGAACTTTGACTCCTCTGCAAATCGATCCATTCATCTCTATTTGTATCCCCTGGTGGACAATACCACAATTACAACATATTGGTTTTGGTGCTAGCATTATTTTACTTCAAATGCAGCTAGCATCTGCAAATATTCTTCTTCTTCAACATTTGTATGTAAAATATATTTAAAGCAAAAGAAAATTTTAAGAGCCGCAGTAGGCTCACTTTTCTTTAAATGTTAATTACCATTGCAATTCTGTCAAATAATTGTATCAGATTACCATAATTTGATAGTACTTTTGAATATATGCCGAGGAAAATTTGGTCAAATTTGCTAAATTCAGTACATTAATCTACCAGCCCTCTAAAGACAGAAACTAGACCACCTGGCTCCACTTTACATGTGCCTGGCCAAGTTTTTCAAGTGGAACATGAGATTTAAAATCCTGGCAAAACACTGTGTATTCATGTAGAAATGGCTTCAATAAAAAATTGAAATTCAACACTTTTTTTTTTAAACAAATTTCTCTTCCTAATGCAAACTACAAAGTGTCCCCTTCTATTGACAAGATTTAGGTCCATGTGGAGACCAATATTCTGATAGACCCAAGGTGTTCATGCCAAAGCAATACCTTAGCAATCTCATATGAAGCTGGAATGTGTATTGATTTACACAATAATGTAACTGCTCTTGAAGTATAAGGGTTAATGGCTCAGGCACACTGGAGGCGGAAGCATAGTCGCAGCTTCGGATCTGTAGAACTCTTGCCTCAAGGACTTTGAAGGTCACCCTGATCTAGCGAGTGCTAGCAGCTTGCAGAGAGACATGGCAGGAAGGGGCAGTAGAAGAGAGACAGACTCTGTTGTTTTTAGAGAAGAGAGCTTTGCATAGGAGGACAGCTGGGAACGGCAGAAATGAGAAGTAGAAGCTATAGGCAAATCCATACAATTTTGTGTTTACTAGAAAATGTCATCATCCTCGTCAAACTTTACCCTTGTGACCGTCGGATGTTATGCAGGACAGCACTCCGCTGTTGGGTTACCTTGAGTAAATGCCACACAAAATGACTTTTTGCAGGACACTTTCTTGCCACACTAGAGACAATAGCTGCTTATTATTTTACCAGTTTATAAAATGCTGTTATCTCTCCCTTTTATGTCTTCCCTCTCTGGCACAGCATGTTATCGTGTTAAAGCCAGCAGAGTATGTGAGTGAGCTACACAAAAGCGAAGAGCATTAGTCGGCCCTTGCTTTGTGCTCTTAGCGGTCGCCGGCGTTATCCAGCTCTCCTTTCCCTTATCAGCTTGCTCCTCTAATTCTTCTCTATATTTCATTTGCTTTATCAGACTCTGCTTCGATTTACAGTTTAGACAGGGTCTAAAATGTTTATTAGTGATTCTAGGAATAAAACCCATTTTACATTCCATTCTCCAGCGTGTAGCCTTGGGCTTTAAATGTTTTAAGAATATTATAGACGTTTGTATTACGGTACTTTATCTTTGTAAAGCCAACAAGACGTATAAAAATTATCCTTGTCACTTTTTACTAATCCATCCCAATATAAAGCCTCTTGTGCTGTGACTTCAGGCTATGTTGGAACAATAGCTGTTAAGTAGCCATGAAGATAATGCAGGTTTGGAACAGTAGGATTGACCTAGCTGGCCATTGTGGTCTATATTTCAAAACAATGGCTCGGAAACATTCTCATTGTTTCTCAAACTGTCAGATGCCCCTTATTTCCGGATATGTGGCGCACCTTCCAAGTGCCCCTAATTTTGAAGGATGATATGGCTGTGCCAGGACATAATGCTTGGGTCATGGACGTAGCATTCTCTCATAGACTACTTCATTTTGAAAGACATTCTACAGCACACGGGAAGAAAGTATAGTGCTGTTCGACTAAGCCACATTGGCTGTTTCTAGGGGCCTTGGTGCACCATTTTTCACACTAAGGGCTTTGTCACTAACACTTTGTCACTATTCTTGGGGCTCTGTGAGAGTATGCCACAAAACCATTTTCATACAACATTTATATGTTCTTCATAAATATCAACTGTTTGAGGCCCAGAGATTTATATTGATAGGCTGGGGAGAACTTAAAGAAAATATGTTCCTGTGTTAATATTTTATGGCTGTGGTCTAAATTCATTCATGTTTCAGGTGTAGCATCTGATTAATTTAGATGTCTGATTTGGTGTCAGATTTATTTATGGGTATAGTATGGGGTTGCATTCATCTGGGGTCTGCTTAATTTAAGGATCTGGTCTAGGATAATAGCAATTCAGGGGTTTGGTGTGCGGTCCCAATAACTTAGGGATATTGTCTAGGATAATCTAAATTTAGGAGTCTGATATGGGGTCCAAATAATGTAGAGATATTGTCTAGATGTCTGAATTAATTAAAGGATCTGAGGCCTGATTAAATTACTGCTCTCTTCAGAAGTAATTCTGGGGTCTTGTCTGAATTTATTAGGGGTAAGTATATTTGTGCATCAACAAAAAAAGAGCAGCACTCCATCAGTGAAAAAAAATACGTCTTTATCCACCTATGTATTTTCATTTCGGCACCTGATGTAGCCATGATAAGCGCAATGTTAGTAAAAAAAAAAGAATAGAACTGTTTGGCCAAGGTTTATTTTAGATTATTTTAGCTACATCCATTGTTTTTAATTTTTGTTTCATAAATCAATAGTTCTCATGAAAATAAGAAACTTTGTTATATATCTTATCAGAGAAATCTTCTTTCTCCGCCAGGACTGATATTTCATTCACAAAATTCTCAATTCACAAGTATGAGAGATGGGAGATGTCAGTTGGTGCTGATAAGATTCTATGTAGATGGGAGGGGGGACAAGAAGGGAGAAACTCTGCTTCTGGTTCCTCTCTCCTCCTATACCCTCTGATCTGCAGAGAATCTTATCAATACTCATCTCCTATGTCAGTAAAGTAAAAAATCTCTTCTTGTCCCCTCTCCCATCTACATAGAATCTCATCTGCACCAACTGCCATCTCCTAGCTCAATAATGTAATGATCTGTCTTCACTGAATACAGATTTTACTTGTGAAATTAGAATTTTGTGGATGATTGATCATTCTTGGAGGAGAAAAAAGCAGATTTCTCTGAGGTGATATATCGCAATTTTTTTATTTTCATGTGAACTATTGACTTATGAAATGTAAAATGACAGTTACTCTTTGAAACACAAAGGGCATCATTTTAGCCTTCAGAAGGCGCTAAATAGGCTCTACAGAGTGGTGCACCTGTTGATAAACAGTGTATCCTCTTGTATATCAAGTCACAATTGGGCTGTTGGTACAGTCTTCAAAATACACAGTGGATTTGTATCACAAAATGTATCTCTATCATCAATATTAAATTAATAGGCATCATGAAACATCGTCATTACTTTTGCTATATCTGCAAATCTAACAATGATGTTAACAATGTATTGTCTTTTAGATCATTCCAAATTCAGATGCTTCTTCTTTAAAAGGAATTTGTCAACTAGTTTTTGCTACCTGATCTGAGAGGAGCATGATGTAGGCAAAGGGACTTTGAATCCAATGATGCATCATTTAGCTTACTGGGTGCAGCCGTTCTGACACAATCAGAGATTTTAGATGTAGCAATGCAGCACAGCTGAGAAAGCTAACCCCGCCCACACCAGGCTCTCCATGTACATTGTCTATAGACAGTGAGCTGTTTATTACAGAAGGGGGCGGAGTCAGTTGAGTCACAGCAATGATATTCACCACCTTCACTGTAAGAAAACAACATCACATAACTGGACATGTGACACATCCTTGAATTCTATGTTTTAGCCCCTACATCATGCTGTCCTCAGATTACATAGCAAAAACTTACTGACAGTTTCCCTTTAACTATATAAAGTTATTAACTTAATTTCTGCAATTTTGAATATATTCATATGCCTTTCTTTATAAGAAAATTAAATTTTAAGACAAGATAAATTTGCAGACTCTGTTTGGCCCGTTACTTAGAATCTCTTAAAAAGCGCCAAATAAAACTAAACCCTACTTTGCTTAGCGTTATTTGGACTTAGCAGCACTGGAAATTATAGATGGTGTATGCTTCATGCTTTATGCTAATAGGTTATTTTTCACATAGAATGTGGGTCACAATACGAGAAAGTGATCCATATTTGTCAATTTAATTGTTTCAATAAAATTGATGAAAAATGTTCTGATGATAAATATGGAGCAATCACATTGCCCCAGATATGCTCCAGCTTTGAAGTGATAAATAGCCCAGCTGGAGAAGACTCTTAAAAAAAGTCTATTCCAAACATCTAAAGCACCAAAAAGTTAAAGATATTCTTCTAAAAGGAAAAATAACATCTATAAGTATTGCCCATATTATCTTGTACTGCATAAGTAAAATATTAATAGAGAATACAACATTCTGGGCAGATCTCTCACCTCATTATTATGCATTCCATTCATATGTTAATATATGAGAAATCGGCATATATTACAGACACATGTATCTATAATAATACTTAGCATTGGATATACAGTATACTGAAGAGATACTATGAAAACGGATCATATACCGTGAGGGTAATGGATTCACCAGGCTTGCTATTTCTAAATTATAATTTGCATTAGAGGGCTTAGTCATAAAAATGAATGTCAGAAGTCAAGTATGACTATATATACATTGTATTGTTTATCTTGTATCCTTCCTGAGTTATGTCCTGTCTTATAGGCTAGAGCTCTATTCAATATTCTGCAATTATGAAAACTAACAAATCACAGGTGTAGATGAGACACACCATTGAAAGGAACCGGTTACAAGGATTTTGCTGCGCCAACTGAGTGCAGCATGATATAAGGACAGAGACCTTGATTCCAGCGATGTATTACTTACTGGGCTGCTTGCTGCAGTTTTGATAAAAATCACTGTTCTATAAAAATCACTGTTCGATCTGAATCCTGCAGTTGGTATACAGAATGAAAAAAGTGATGTGCCTACGATTATGGCCACCCGTAAAAAAAGATTTGCACAAAAAAGTAGAGATACATAAAAGACTACAAAAACTTAGTATCATCATTATTGTATTGACCTGCTGAATAACATTAAGGGTCAGGGCTGGCTCCAGGTTTTTGAGGGCCCCGGGTGAAAGAGTCTCAGTGCCCCCCCACCCTTTAACACATACCACGATTCATGCTGTGTGGCGTCCATGGTGCTGGCCAAAAAAAAAACTTGTCTCCGTGTGGATCACACGGACACGCATGTGATCCACATGGACACACGCTCTGTGGCAAAACACGTTCATGTGATGGAGGCTATTGATTAGTAGTGTACGTATGAAGGAAAGATGAGAGAAAAAGGAAGAACAGAGAGAGAGAATGAAATAGCAGAGAGAGAGAAAGAAATAACAGAGAGAAAGAGAAAGAAAGTACAGAGAGAAAGAGAAAGAAAGAACAGAGAGAAAGAAAGAGGGGAAGATAGAACAGAGAAAGAGAGTAAGAACACAGAGAAAGAAAGGAAGAACAGAGAGACAGAGAAAAAAAGAACAGAGAGAGAAATAAAGAAAGATTGGAGAAAGAAAGAGAGTGGACAGAAAAAAAAACAGAGAGAGAAAAAAAGAAAGAGGGGAAAGAAAGAACAGAGAGGTAGAGAGAAAGAAAGAGAAATAAAGAAAGAGGGGAGAGAAAGAAAGAGAAAGAAAGAACAGAGAGAGAAAGAAAGAAAAGAGAGAGAAAGAAAGGAAAGAAAGAACAGAGAGAGAGAAAAAGAACAGAGAAAGAAAGAAAGAAAGAGGGGAAAGAAAGAAAAAGAAAGAAAGATCAGAGGGAAAGAAAGAATAGAGAGAAAGAGAAAGAAAGAGGGGAAAGAAAGAAAGAACAGAGAGAGAAAGAAAGAGGGGATAGAAAGAAGAGAGAGAGAGAGAGAGAAAGAAAGAGGGGAATGAAAAAATGACCAGAGAGAAAGAAAGAAAAAGAAGAGAGAAAGGAAGCTTGGACAGAAAAAAAGAACAGAGAGAAAAAGAAAGAAAGAGGGGAAAAAGGAAAAGAGAGGGAGAGAGAAAGAAAGAGGGGAAAAGAAAGAAGAAAACCACAGAAAGAGGAAAAATCCTCCAAAAAATTCAGTTGCAAACCAAGGAGGCCCAAATGCATTTGCACTAATCCAGGGTGCAGCAGACCCAAGTAAAATGGCAGCTGCACAGGTGCATAAATACCAAATGAAACAGCCAGCCTACAATCAGGGATTGGCCGTGTAGTACACCAGTGCAGTGTTTTACTTGGGTCCGCTGCACCCTGGATTAGTGCAGATGCATTTGGGCCTCCTTGGTTTGCAACTGAATTTTTTGGAGGATTTTTCCTCTTTCTGTGGTTTTCATGTTAGAGTAGGGACTGACAAGTGTAAGGAACTTTGACGCAGTTTGTCAGCTTCCGTATTAAGGCCTTAATATCAACCAATACCTTACATATATTGCTATGTTTGTTGTGCACTTTTTATATTTTTTCCAGGGTGTAGTTGGGCCCAAATGGTTCTGCAAACTTGTGGCCTCTGTTCACACGGGATGCATTTTAGTTGGCACTGGGCAGCCCCCCTATATGGTGTTACTAAGAGGTTGTTAGCCAGAAGCCCTGCGTTCCCTGTGTGAACATTGCCACATGCGGATTATTTTTTCTGCACTGGTGTACTATACGGCCAATCCCTGATTGTAGGCTGGCTGTTTCATTTGGTATTTATGCACCTGTGCAGCTGCCATTTTACTTGGGTCCGCTGCACCCTGGATTAGTGCAGATGCATTTGGGAAAAGAAAGAACAAAGAGGGGAAAGAAAGAACAAAGAGGGAGAAAGAAAGAAAGAACAGAGAGAGAGAAAGAAAGATGGGAAAGAAAGATGGCAAAGAAAGAAAGAACAGAGAGAGAGAGAAAAAGAAAGAACAGAGAGAAAGAGAGGAAAGAAAGAACAGAGAAAGAAAGAAAGAAAGAAAGAAAGAGAGGGGAAAGAAAGAGAACAGAGAGAGAAAGAAAGAACAGAGAGAGAAAGAAAGAACAGAGGGAATAAAGAGGGGAAAGAAAGAGAACAGAGAGAGAGAAAGAAAAAAGATTAGAGAGAAAGAACAGAGAGAGAAAGAAAGAACAGAGCGAGAGAAAGAAAGAAACAGAGAGAAAGAAAGATTGTCTAGAGATACCATTGCAGCCCAGCTCCCATTGTAGTGCCCACCTGAGCCTCCCAAAGCAGGACATATCATGATCCGCTCATATGGCCGACATCCCCGAGTCCAAGGTGATCCCGCGGTTCACGCTGTCGGAGGACACGATGATGGATCTGAAGCATTCCCTGAAGTGCCTCCATGGTTCCGCCACAATCTCCTCCCAAAATTACCTCATTTCCGGTCAGTTTCCAGCACGACACTTCCGGTAGAAAGTCATGTGCGAGTTTTAAAGTGCTCCTCGGGGCTCCGCCGTGTACTCCTGTGTCCATGGGAAAAGTAAACTTCCGGCTTGGGCAGTCTCTCTCTCAAAATCGTGACTGTCCGGCCGGACATGGGATGGTTGAGAGGTATGAATGCTCCCCACCATACACCTCGTACACGCACGGCTCCGCTCAATACACTTCTGGCTCTGCTCCCCACTCCTTTTACACATGCGGCTATGCTCCATACACACGCTGCTCCGCTCCCCACACCTCCACTCCCCACACCTCGTACACACGCGGCTCCGCTCCGTACACCTCGTACACACATGGCTCTGCTCCGTACACCTCGTACACACGCGGCTCCGCTCCGTATACACGGCTCCACTCAGTACACCTCGTACACATGCACGCTGCTCCGCTCCCCACATCTTGCACACATGCGGCTCCACTCTATACACGGCTCCACTCCGTACACCTCGTACACATGCTGTTCCGCTCCCCACATCTCATACACACGCAGCTCCGCTCCCCACACCTCGTACACATGCGGCTCCGCTCCCCACACCTTGTACACACGCGGCTCCGCTCCCCACATCTCGGACACATGCGGCTCTGCTCTGTACACCTCGGACACACGTGGCCCCGCTCTGTACACCTCGGACACACGCGGCTCCGCTCTGTACACCTCGGACACATGCGGCTCCGCTCCGTACACCTCGTACACATGCGGCTCTGCTCCCCACACCTCGTACACACGGCTCCGCTCCCCAAACCTCGTACACATGTGGCTCCGCTCCGTACACCTCGTACACATGCTGCTCTGCTCCCCACACCTCCGCTCCCCAGACCTCGTATACACACACAGCTCTGCTCCATACACACAGCTCTGCTACATCCCCCCTGTAAACCCCTCCTGACACCACACATAATAAACTTCACCTCATCCTGCAGCATGACAACCAGCACAGCCTAGTCCTGCATACACTGAGGGCCCTGATCATGTGACCAAGCTCCTCCCCTCCTGTGACCTCATTGCAGGTCCTGTGCATGAAGAGAAGCCCAGCAGGAGCGTTGTCATTGCTGGGATTTATCAGGGCTGCGGTGGCCGGTGGGGTCTCTGGCAGGGTGAGGATTGGGTCGGTACATGGGGGGCGTGGCAGCGGCCATGGGTATCGATTCCCAGACAGCGTGAGTGGGCCCCCTCGTCTCGCCAGGGCCCCGGCATTTGCCCAGGTGCGCCGGGTGCTGACGCCGGCCCTGTTAAGGGTAAGTGCATTAAGTATTTGACATAGAAATTTCTATATCTTTTGGCAGGAAAAACGCTGTGTAAAATAGGTGCATTTTTTCCCCAGCCAATAGTATGGGTGAAATCTGCAGCAAAAACGCCAAAAGAACTGACACGTTGCAGATATAAATCTGCTCCAAATCTGCATGTCACAAATAAGCATTGTGCGCCTGAGACTTCAGAATTCCCATTCACTTTGATGGCGTCCAAAAACCTTCAGGTTCTGTAACAAATCTGCGCAGAAAAAAGCAACAAATCTGCAATGTGTGCACTGGCCCTGATATATGTCTATTAACCTGAATAATGGAAAAAAAATCCAGGCTCAACATCTCTTTTCTTCATTGCACCAATGAAAATGAGCGCTAAAAAGTGATAAAAATGTCATATATAACCAAAAATGAGAACACTGAAAACTGTATCGTGTCCAGGAAAAAATAAGCCCTTGTGTAGGTATTGACAGACAATTGTAAAACACGTATAGTTCTCAGAAGAAGGTTACACTAAAAAATGTTTTCCTTTAAAATAATGTATTTATTATAAAAAAGCATTAAATAAAAAGTACAAGCATGTAAATCTGGCATTGTGATTAAATTTAGCACTTTATGTGAGCAGAGCAGCATGTGTATAGTTTACCAATTTTGAGAGATGTAAGATGGATTCCTGTGTGTTATGGAGCAGCAGGAGGAGACAAAAACTAGAAACAGCAAGTACAACCTTGTGCAGTTTTGGCTCCCGGATAGGGGTGAGGTACATTTATGCCTCATTTGCTTTTTTGCTGATTTACTTTTGCCGTATTTCTGAGAAAAATAGGAGAATAATTTCTTCCGACATAATCGTGAGACAGGCCAAATCCTGCTAGATTTGAGCACAAGGCTCCATTTACCATTCAGATGATGCATACAATCACCTCTTCGCCCTTCGCAATTTGTACGTCCCAGAGAAGAGTATCTCCACAAATTTTGAGCTCATTCTGCTCCACTATGGTGAAAGAAATATGTTTTCATGTAAAATTGGGTTCACACAGAGCATTTTTGAGCAATGCCCAGCCTGACTATGTGTCTATGAGGTTGTAAGTTTGGGTCGAGAGACCTGTTCGTCTAGTATTGGCATTGTGGTCAGTATACAAAGAAAAAAATACTTTGGTGTGAACCTGGCCTAATAGTGAGAGAGCACATAAGAATTGCTAATAGTACATATTTTATAATTATATCTATTGTCATTTTTGGGGGTTTTCACCGATAGATCCTCTTTAAACAAAAAAATGAATTACAAAACGACAACATTTTTAAGTAAAGCAAAAAAGTTGAAATAAGGATCATATGCTTACTAGAGCTGATGATGGTATAATTCAGAATACTGTGTTATTCTTTTGCCTCTTTTATTATATAATCCACCAGTTTCCCTTGATGTAGGAGGAGTTAGACGACATGAACGTCATTGTAAACTCTATTAGCGAGAATATCTGAGACATTTTATCCTCCTATTTCTGATAAAAGTAACATGGATAATAAAGATCATTATAGAGATGAACTTATCATTATAAATTCTCCCTTCCATTGATTCTCCACAATCACTCTAATTTGCTGAACGAATAGAACCTGGTAAATCGATTCCACCATGTCTAATGAAAACTCTGCAGAGCAACATGTGCTGCCTAGTAGGATAGTGTTTTAATGCCATTGCATAGCAATATCAAGTCCTCGGGTGGTCTGTAGCTAAAGCATTGCACTATGCAAATTAATTCAATTTATTACAGTCATGAAAGGGTCCAAAATAATGCAACATCATAGACTAGTTCAAGTAGATATGTCTAATTCTGTGAGAAAATAAGACATACATTTAAGGGTTTCTGTCAGCAGGATTTCACCCCACAAATTATTTATATGTGCATGTAGCTCTTTCAAAGATAAATTCAGCAATACCTTTACATGGCCAGTCCACTCCTTCATTATTGAGAAACGTTTGAGCGAAATGCAAAATTATGCTGAAGACCTGAAGCCTCTGTCACTCCACTTCTATTCCCCAACCACTGAAGATTCCTTCTGTTTTCAGAGATAGGAGATTTCATAGAGATGGAGTGACAGAGGCTTGAGCTCTACAGTCTCATTTGTGTATCAGTTCAAACGTTGATTTCTCAGGAATGGCGGAACGGACTAGCCATGTAAATGTATTCCTGGACTTGTCTTTGAAAGAGCAACAGGCGCATTGTAAGGCAGTGAGGGGGATCATCTGCAAAGATCGATATGTATCCCCCAGGATGCTGACGGAGTCTTATTAAACCCGCTGGAGCGCCTAGTGTTCACAGCAGAATGCCTGTGAATCACAAGGCAAAATAAAAAAAGAAAGATTGGATTGGGTCCAAATAGTTGACCCAGTCAGATTTTTAGGAAAACCTGTCAAGGCTTTTATTTTTAGAGGGATTTGCAGGTTTGGTAGTTGGGCGAATTCCTCTCTCCACTCCGGGATTTGGAAGTGGATCTATGGTCACAATTCCATGTAAATCTGTCAGCTTTGTCTTGGGTGGGTCAGTTTGGAGTTTGAAAGCTGCAGAGCAGGAGGCTTTGTGCAACCCAGGTCTGCGTGGAGCTAACACAGAGCCAGGGACTTTAAGGTGGCTGACGCATCCAAGAGACACGGCTGTGTCATTGTCCACGGCAACAGGTTTTGAACACAAACTGTATTTGTGAAAACTCAGTTGCAATCCAGAGAATATCACTCCTGTATGTGAGTCTGAAAATAAAGACACTGTTTATGTTGACCTTTATGTGGTCCCTGCCTATCTGTCGCACTGCACCAATCCCACTCCACTACAGCATATAAACAGTTTAGGATGTGAAATTCTGCTGACAGACTGTAACAGGAATGGTGGAACCACTGTGCCGTGGCCTGAGGAGAGCCTGGAGGGAAGTAACTAGGTGAGCACCTGACTCTTCATTAGAGCCCCTGAAGGTGGGGTTAGGCTTGGTTTCCAATGACCACCAGGTGCTACTCCAGGACAGACCACGGACACATGGCAGCTGACCCCCAAGGGACTGGTAACAAGAACATCTCAGAGAGGGACAGCAGATGCAGGCACTGAAAGAACATAGGTACTACAGATACCAGCGGGTCCAACTGGTGTACGAAGAGGCACTAGCAGTTGCTATTTGGTCCAGCTGGTATACAAAAGCACTGGCAGATGTGGACTGGACCAGCTGATAGACAGATGAACACTGGCAGGTGCAGACTGGACCAGCTTATGGACAAATTAGGACTGGCAGGTGTAGACTGGACTGGCTAATGTACAGAAGAGGACTGGCAGGTGCGGACTGGACTGGCTGATATACAGAAGAGATCTGGCAGGTGCAGACTAGACCTACTGATGTACACATGAACACTGTCAGGTGTGGACTCAACCAGCTGATGTAAAGATGAGCTCTGGCAGGTGCGGGCTGGACCAGCTGAAACTGAGATAGACAAGAAAGTTCAGGCAGACAGGTACAGGACAGGTAGACTGACTGATGGGTATTGGGACCTGACAAGTAGCAGGCTTGCTTAAGAACTAACTAACCATGTTACTCAGACACCCCCATGCTGGAGGAGGTTTCTTAAATAGAATGTGTCACCCAGCTATTGGGGACACTTTAGAAAGTCAAGTGTGGCACCTTTAAGAAAGGAGTGCGCGCACCCTAGGCACAGTGCTCAGGGATGAGCATGACATGCGCACACTCCGGACAGCAGCAGACATTGAGGAAGAGCGGGACAAGGGTCACGGCGGTGAGTAAGCTGGCATCCCTGCCGGGGAAGAGGGGCAGCATGTAGGGATGCCAGTGCTGCACAGACTTCCTTTATACTCTACCTATCACCAATCTAGGGTTGCCCTCTTTAAGAAAACAAAGGACAACTGAAGATAGATGTTAATTATTAAAATCACCAAATAAATAAATGCTGGTTCGTTTCAAAAATTGTCTTCTAAGGACATGACATTCTAGTTAAAGTCAGACCCAAATTTCCAGGTTGTGGGATCCTAATATGCAGAGCTGGATCCCACAACTCCTCCTCGTTGTGAAAATGTAAGGTCTTGAATGTTATTGTAAGATCTCACTCTTTGAACTAAACTAGCTACATCCTTTACTGAGCTGTTACAGAATGGTATCTTCATTTGAACTGTGACCATTCAGATAGCATGCAGTAAAGGATTTTGTAGAGCTTGTGTTTTGCTCAAAGGGTGATATTTCATGGTAACATGTGAGATCTCGTCCTTTCATTGCAAAGTGGTTTTGGAGAGTTTTGAGATTCCAATCTGCCTGCCAGGATCCCACAACATGGAAATGTGAGCCCAACTTTTGCTAGAAAGTTGGGTCCTTAGAGGGCCATTACTGAAATTGGATAATGGGTGTGGTGAGCGGTAAATATTCATTTCTCTTTAACAAGGGGCACAGGTGTTATCCCCAGCAGCCGGCTCCTGCCTCCTGTGATCCTCGTTTCCACTGCTGCCACTCCCCCAGCCCCCATCCACAGCCACAGCAGGTATAGCCGGAATGTAAGACTCACCCCCCATTTTCCTTCAAATTATTTTGGGAAAAAAGTGTGTCTTATAGTCCAAAAAATATGGCACATTGTTTCTTTCAGTTTTAGATTAAAATGTGCACAAAGTCAAGCTCTAAATTTGAATAATAATTTTTGAAAATGTAATAATGTAAATTGGATTAGAATATGTACACAGGCCTCATCAGGTGTAAGAGATCTATTTATTAAAGTATGCAGTATTGTTAAAATATAGAGACAAAGACTTGTTAAGGTTGCAAAGACAATACAATTTTCAGTAGTGCACAGACAATACATTTTTCAGCAGTATTGTACATGAATCAAAAATAACATTTTCAAAATGGCTCATGAGGTATTAGATACTGTTTTTGGCACAACTCACTAGATATTTTAAAAAAGGATTGTCCTTTTATTAACTCCTTAAGGGCCCTAGAATGCTATAAAAAAAAAGCTCATTCCCAGAGTGCCCGCCACTCTTCCGCATTGCTGCCCGGGTACCCCACCAGACTTCTTTTCACCTGACATTGTTGGCTTGTGACCAAAGCTGTCAATCAGTGACCAAACCTTCACAATTGCTGTGCCTGTGTCCTAATCTAATGAAATTGACAGGTGTACAATTCATGTCACTCGCGCGCACACATGGCCTGACAGGTATCAGTATCAACGTTCTTCCCAATACACAAGTGAGTGAGTCAGAATACTCCTTTAAGGAAACAGGATAGCATTAGATATAAACCAAAATTTTTGCAAATGGACTTTCGAAAATGAACTTGTAGGTTTAAAAAGAGGTAACGAAATTTCACACGCCACATTCTTGACTGTGTTCTCAGAACATTCGGAATTTTTTTCAGCCGTGAAGCCTTTGATTTGGATACGTGCCTCTCTTTAATGTAATTATCTTTACCATGACTCTAAGCTTTAAGACATCATAGTTCAGGCCAAAGTCTGCAATTTCATAGCCACTGTTAAGTATTCTGAGAAAAAATTATGACTCATAGATAATTTTAACAGAATCTAGTCTGCCAGTAATAATAAGAAAACATAGCATTGGTTGATAGGTTCAGGAGAATTATAGTAGATGCTTGGATTAAAATGACAGGTGACTCATCTTCACTTAAGGATTTTAATCATCTATTAACCATTAAGGAATACCACTCTACAATCTTGATACTTTTTGTTATACCTAGAGATTCACAAAAAAACATTATGCATAGTTTCCAACATAATTCCCAACAAGGAGTATTTAAGGTTCTTCATAATAATGCCCCCTTCTTGAGCAGTCTGCTGTTATCCAGAAGTATGGCTTTAAATCAGCTTAATAAATAATGTAAATTTCTAGAAATGAGTGAATCAATTCACAGTACCCTGGTCCAGTGGCCACGTCATCATTCTGTGACCGCCAGATCGAAACCCTGTGAACTGCCTCTTACCTGACAATATCCCCGTGACATCACGCGTGCATAATGCCACCGTGGTGACATCAAACTAGGCCTACAAATTAGAGGTCCCAGGGATTTCGGTAGATAGGAGCCAGTTCGCAGTGCTATAGGCCACGGAATACTGCCGTGACTGCTGGACCAGGGTCCTGTGAATTTATACTGTCATCTCAATAAATTACATATTATTTTACTTATATTGATAAGTTACAATGTAAGGAGCCTAAAGCCATATTGACACAATGTAATCCCAATGCATTTTTTGTTGTTACTTTCCAAAAATGTTGCAAAATAATTTTTCCACTTTTTAAGCTAGCCACAGCACTAAATCTACTCTAATGACTGGATCCGGACAACTCCAGTGCCATTGCGCTCCTCTGATGCCTGAGAGGTAAAGCTGCCTCTGCTTGCAGCACATGAGTGCACAGTTCAGCCTAATGCGGCTGGTCCAAACTGTCAATCAAGCAGGAGTACACCGCCCACAGAAAGCACTAAGGCTGTGAAGTGGAGTGCTCATTGCCTAAGAGATGATACAGCCCTTTTAAAATTTTCACTATCTTGAATTTCATGACACTAGTAACGAGCTCAAGATGTCTATACATTTTAGATAGCTATTTGGGTGAACACTATTTCTCTAGTCCCCCTATACACATGCATGCTCATTTCTGCTGAGCCTATATAATGTTCTGAATGGGGAGAGAGGTGTAGGCATCTGTCAGCCATTTTTAGAGGAGTCACATCTCCCTTGGGAGAATTATTATGTGAATCGACTTACCCCAGTTTTGAGCTGTGTTAACCAAAATGAATATCTTTAATCCAATAACATATTTTGTTTCCCAACGCGTTTACATGGCCGACTGGCAGTTTTTTCAAGTGTAAAAAACAACTGTACCAGGTAATGACAACCCCATACACATGAAATGGTCTGCCGAAAACAGCAGATTTAGACAATAGTATTCTTTATAGGCGTAGTCTGCTTCTTTAGAAGGGACTAAGCTGATTGCATGTCCAAGGACCCATAGCACCTAGCTATAACCTGTGCAAGAAGGTGCCTGCAAGCGTTCAATTCCTTTGCGGCGTCACAATAGGGTAAATGAAACATTACACAATTCTCATTTCAGTTAATGAGCTTTCTTGGTACGGACATGTCCGGTCCTCAAAAGCAAGAGGGCTAATCAATGAGAGTTGCAAACCAGACGACCCTCGTAACTGTTTCCCCCTGATCCTCCTGTTTTCTTTCATTAACGTGTAGTGTTGTTCGAACCCATGCGGTGGCTTAACTACTGATTTTTTTTATCTCATCTCATTAGATAGCATAATTAGTTGTCTCAGTTGCTGGGCTCACCAGCTGTCTAGCGTCGGTGACTGTCTTTCACCTCTCACGCACAATGTGTACTGTCTACTTTCTATCTCTCGCCTGTGTTTGCCACCTCTCTCCCTTATCATTGTCCCCTTGCTTGTTCCCCTGTTTTTACATTATTTCTGTCTCTCACTGCCGTCTTCTGCCCATTATTTCTCTGTCTTGGTGAAACGGAGCTGATTTTACTGTTGTTTTTTATTCGATAGTTTTTATTAGCAGTTTCATTACTGCACACTACAGTGCCATCTGCTTCCGTCCTTCCCTCCTTGCTGTGGTCTTCTTGCCTATACTTCTCGCTGCTTTTCCTGGTATTTATTATTACATGTTGGCAGACAGTTTCTTACTGTGTAGCCCGTTGCTTTATTTTATTGTTTGCCGAGTTCTGTATCATTTCTTTCGCCATTGTTTTAACTGTCCTTGATAGCTGTCTTTTCACCTTCATATTTCCAGCCTGCCTCATTTCCTGTCTGTCTGTGTCACCCATTGGTAACTGTCCTTAAATAACGCCCTGCAGGGACTGCTGTCACCCCTCGGTCTGCGTGTTCACTGTGCCAAGATGACAGCTCCCTCGCTCAACCCATCACTCAAATTCCCTTGTTAAACACACAATAACATCCGACATTGCCTATCAAACAGCTAGTGGGAATCTTGTTGTGCTAATGGCTGGTTTCATGTTTAAATATAAATTTACAATGTACTGTTAATGATGACAGCCGTGCTAATAGCCCACTCTTGGAGACTGCCTGCCAGATTGGGGAAGTACACAGTGACTCCCTTCCCTCCAGAGCAGAGGCATAAGCAGTTCCCTTGATGTTTCTGCATGTCCCTGGTGCACTGCTACAGGTTTGTAAGTATGAGCTGCAGGGACAGGCAAAATGCTAATGATTTTTCCTGAGTTACATGTCAACAGCACAGAAATGGAAAAATGTCAGGCACCCAACTAGATCATGCATACGGGCTTAGACTAACTTCGTAAAATACAGAGGCGATTCCGACTTATGCAGAGATACATTTCGGAATGTTCTGTCATATGCAAACACAGTTTTCTGGGGGGTTAAAAGTGGAAAGATTTATACAGGTGCTGCCAGCATGGAACGAACAAGATTGGATATGCGTAGAAGATTTTATGCCAATTCTAAAATGACTTGATCTTGATATAACGGAGTGAAGATTGGTCATACACGCCTCATTGATTGCTAAACACTAATTTCAAAGCTGACACAATGTTCCTTAAAGGAATACAGAGGGCCCGAGTCATCAATCAGAAATTACTTTGAAATGTTGCAAAATTGTTGCGCAATGCGGATTTGCACAAAAATGTTGCGGCTTTTGTGGGTTTCACACCAATTTCACCCAGCTCTGAAAAAATTAGCGGATATAGGGTGGGGCGAGGGCGCAACAGGGAGCATGATGAGATAGCTTGTCTAGTTTACGATGAACTGTGGCATACCTTACGCAACAAATCTTACTCCAGTCCTTTCCTGGAGTTATGACTTTTCAGATGTGCCTGAATCATTAAGAGGTGCACGAATTTTAATGAATCAGGAGTGTCTGACTCGCCCTCTCATCAAGTCTTGATTAATTGAGGCAGAAGAGAGAAAAGGAAGAATGCAAACCAAAACGAATGTAAGTCTTTTACAGTAACATAAACGTTATATATGTTTTAGTGCCCTTCTAAATGTAAGTAGATCAGTTGGGGTTCAGGTCCTGAGACCCCTACAGTTTGCTCAAACCACGCTTGAGAAGAAAGCAGCTTAAGTGGCAGAAGAGAGAGAATGAAGTATACCATGCTATGTGTGTCCACCTCTCAGGAAGGGAGTTAAAGGGAACCTGTCACCCTTTCTTTTGACTATCAGCTGCTGGCATAGACATCAGGGGCTTATCTACAGCATTCTGTAATGCTGTAGATAAGCCCCCGATGTAACCTGAAAGATAAGAAAAACATTTTAGATTATACTCACCCAGGGGGAGGTCCGATCCAATGGGTGTCGCAGTCCGGTCCGATGCCTGCCATCTTCATACGATGCCGTCCTCTTCTTCCCTTCCTGTAGTGGCTCCGATGCAGGTGCACTGCAGTGCACAGGCGTCGGGAGAGGTCTGGCACCTGTGCACTGCAGTATTCTGCTCTGCCCTCAAGAGGACGGCATCGTATGAAGATGGGAGGCGTCAGACCGGACCGTGACACTCATCGGACCTGACCGCCCCCTCCGGTGAGTATAATCTAACGTGTTTTTCTTATCTTTCAGGTTACATCGGGGGGCTTATCTACAGCATTACAGAATGCTGTAGATAAGCCCCTGATATCAATGCCGGCAGCTGATAGTCAAAAAAAAGGGTGACAGATTCCCTTTAAGCGATCTGGGGTCGTCATAAGAAGTGGACCACCACCGATCTGTTTGCAATTAAAAGGTCACTCAAATATAAAAAGATTGGGGTAGGTTCACACTTAGAATAATTGCAGCGGATTTTTCTGCGCCAAAATCCATAGTTGCCAGAATAAACGCTGAATGCAATACGTACATTTCTTACACGGTGTTAAGTACATATTTGCATGATTTTTCACAGACTTTTTACTTGATTTGTTTTCCATTCATTTGAATGGGTGAAAAACTCTGAAAGAATTAGGTTTTGCCAAAATGCAGCGCGATTCGAAATACGCACGGGAAAAAAAAACCCCAGCGCGTGCTGTAGATTCCAGAATTCTCACTGATTTAGCTGGTACTGTAGAATGCTACTTATTTATATTATCATATGCACTGCGTACAATTCTTTGCAATTTTGCCACATGTGAACATAGTCTTAAGGGTTAGTTATTTCTTAACTGTTCATAGCGGGGGGGGGCCATTCCTCACTGGTCTACCTGCAAAAGAGGTAAGCCATAGATCAATGTGAACTGTGCAAGTTGTGGGCACAGAAGACTGAAAATATTATTTATTGATCTGAATTCTCCATAGAATAAAAATACTAGCATTTATCGGGTTCATTTATTTTGTTCTTCTTATATTGCCATTTAAGCATATAACTGGAGAGGGGAGCTGGATACATTATGTGATCACTTAGTAAAATGTTTAAAGTAACTACAAAATGGAGTTTTCAGATGTATGTTTTCAAAAACTAGCTATTTCATCTAATACATGATAGTAGATGACCATTAGGTGCTTTCAGACAGATTGAGAATTGGTTGCTTGTAAAGACCGCTCGTTCCCACTGCAACATATATTTATGATCACCAGACAAAGAAGCAGAATGCTCATTTATCTGGTTAGTGGATTTTCTATGTTGGCATAAAGATCACCATTTGCGGAAATAGATCACCCTGTGTAAATTGGACGTGCTGCCTATAGTATGAGCATTTAAGTGAACACAACCATCATATCAAGGTTATTCTCTTCTCATCAGTACCAATCGTTCTGTGTACACAGGCCAGGTCACACCAAAGGATTTTGGGTCTCAATGTAGTGTCCAGTGTCAGAATGCTGGGTTTCCGTCCTAGGTCCTGGGCCTTCCACAAGTAGAGATGAGCGAATTTGTTCCGGAATCTGATTTTGACATATGCGGGCCATATTCGAACATTATTCGTGATGAATGTATGTCTTCTGATCCTTTCCGAATGTAATTGAGAATTTCTACTCCAATTCACTCTAATGATGTTCAGCTGTGTTCGATGAATATTGCAAAAACAATATTCGATTCCGATCGTATTCGGAACCGAATCCAAACAAATTTGCACATCTCTATCCATAAGGATAACGACCCCAAACATACTTCAAGAAACACCCAGAAATGCATGGAAACAAAGCCCTGGAAAGTTCTGAAGTGGCCAGCAGTAAGTCCGGATCTAAATCCCATTGAACACCTGTGGAGAAATCTTAAAGTTGCTGTTTGGATGAGACACCCTTCAAATATGACAGACTTGGAGCAGTTTGCAAAAGTTGAGTGATCAAAAATTATATTTGAGAGGTGTAAGAAGCTTGTTGATGGTTATAGAAAGCGATTGATTCCATTTATTTAGTCCAAAGGGTGTGCAACTAAATATTAAACTGAGGGTGCCAACAATTTGGTCCTGCTCAGTTTAGGGGTTTTGTGTGATATTATGTCCAATTTACCTTTTTTCAGTTTTTTCTTTGTTGTTCCAATACACACAAAAGGAATAAACGTGTATACCAAAACATGTGTAATTGCAATAATTGTCTGCAAGAAATAGTTAATTTCACAGAGCAATTTCAAGGGTGCCAACACTTTCAGCCATGACTGTATATTTATTTAGAAAATTGGTGACACATTCAATACTCATTTCTCCTACTGTACATATTCAGATATTATACTGACTTTGCTAATTTAATACATGAAGGAACATTACTATACATGAACATGTATATATGCAAATACACACAATTGCATTTACGTATTATTGTGTGGAAAATAAGTATTTGATACACCTACGATTTTGCAAGTTTTCCCACCTACAGAGAATGGAGAGGTCTGTAATTTTTATCATAGGTATACTTCAACTCTGAGAGGCAGAATCTTAGAAAATAAAAAACAGAAAATCACACTGTATGATTTTTGAATAGTTAAATTGCATTTTATTGCATGAAATAAGTATTTGATCATCTGCCAACCAGCAAGAATTCTGCCTCTCACAGACCTGTTAGTTTATCTTTAAGAAGCCTTCCTACTCTGCACTCGTAACCTGTATTAATTGCATCTGTTTGAACTCGTTACCTGATTAAAATCCTGCAGGGCACACAAGGTTCCCCTGCTCATACCAGCACATACCAGACACGTTTGAAGTTTGCCAGTGACCATCTGGATGAACCAGAGGAGTCATGGGAGAAGGTCATGTAGTCAGATGAGACCAAAATAAAACTTTTTGGTATCAACTCCACTACCATGTTTGGAGGAAAAAGAAGGATGAGCACAACCCCATGAAGACCCTTCCAACCATAAAGCATGGTGAGGGAAACATCAAACTTTACAGGTGCTTTTCTGCAAAGGGAACAGTATGACTGCACCAAATTGAAGGGAGGATGGATGTCATCAGGTATAGCAAGATTTTGGCCAACAACCTCCTTCCCATAGAAAGCACATTAAAGATGGGCCGGGTCTTCCAGCATCACAATGACCCGAAACAGGAGTGGCTCCGTAAGAAGCATTTCAAGGTCCTGGAGTGGAGTCTCCAGACCTGAACCCAATAGAAAATCTTTGGATGGAGCTAAACTTATGTTGCCCAGTAGCAGCCCCAAAACTTGAAAGATCTGGAGTAGATTTGTATAGAGAAGGGGGCCAAAATCCCTGCTGCAGTGTGTGCAAACTAGATCAGGAACTGCAGGAAATGTTTCTGTAATTGAAAACAAAGGTTTCTGTACCAAATATTAAGTTCTGATTTTCTATTGTATTAAATACTTATTTCATGAAATAAAATGCAAATTTATTATATAAAAATCATACAGTGTGGTTTTGTGGATTTTTTTTTCTAAGTGTCTGTCTCTCTCAGGTGAAGTGTACCTACGATAAAAATTACCATCCTCTCCATTCTTTGTAGGTGGGAAAACTTGCAAAATCGGCAGTGTATCAAATACTTATTTTCCCCTTGATATACATAAAATTAATGTATATTATAATGATTGATAATGTAATATATACAGTAACATTACTAGGTGGTCTTATAACTAATGAACAAAAGGGCAAGTATTGCAAACATTATAGAAGGACACAGCATTTACACAAGTGATGTCAGGTTTCTAGACATTAGATGTGAAGATAAAACACTTGTATTCTTCACATGCAGCTGTATTGTATAGCTACATAAAATGAGACATGTTTGTCACACAAGATAAGGGACCTACATAAGCACTCTTCTCTTTCGTCAGAAAATGAGACACATACCCGACACACAGAGCCAATTTGTGTAACAGTCCATCAAGCGCTTAGCCTCTCATATAAACATACACTTGCAGATGGATTTCATGTTATTAAGGCTTCTAGCTGCATCTGTGATCCAGATTACTTATACTGTGTCTTGATACACTCACTGATTCTAACAAAGGAAATATGCAGGTCTTGAATTTGATAAGAAGTCTATAGTAGATACCGAGAAATATAAGAAGGCGGCCATGACTTACCGTTGGAATTTTTGTCATGAAATGTTCTCAGTTCTTTAAAAATGCTGCTTTCGCCTTGAAATGCTAGTATAGCGTTGGAAGTTTGTGTGTAAATGGGTTTGCATTTGCTGGTTGTGAGAAATTATCCAAAATATGGGGGTGTGCTAAGGCCTTAGAGATATTTTTTACAAGATTATTTTAATAGATGCTGAGCTAGCGTAGTTAGCAATTGTCAGGTTTCAAACAGGCAGCCAAGCCCAATGTAACGATTCCATGTGCCATAGGAAGAAGGAGAATGGTAAGAATTTACCCTTTTCCGACAATGGGCATAATATTACGTCAATGTCAGACTCCCACTGTTAGATGCGGGCTCCGGCGCTGAGCCAGCACCTTTCCGGGCACATGACAGATGATCTATACAACTGACATGTGCCCACAACAGTCACAGGTGGAATCGCGATCCACCCGCGACTGTTAACTAGTTAAATGCCGCTATCAATTTCTGACCGTGGCATTTAACATGTGCTTACCGGATGCGCATTGCTAATCCCAGCCATCTTTGACCCCCGTCACATGATCACAGGTCATCAATGGGTTGGCATGACAACCAGAGGTCTCATGCAGACCTCTATGTTTGTCACTGCCAGATTGCTATGAGTGCTGCCCGGTGGTCGGCGCTCATAGCAAGTGAGCATTTCTGCTATACACAGGCAATGTCATCATCACCTGTATGTAGCAGAGGCAATCGAAGTACTGCAGCTTCTAGTCTCCCATGGACATGGAAAATGTTTTTAAAATATTAAAATAAAAGTTCAGTTCCCATTCAAAGTAAAGCAATAAAAAAACAAACATACATATATTTGGTATCACTGTGTTCAGAATCGCCACATCTATCAATATAAAAAAATTGTTAACCTGATCGCTAAATGGCATAATCATAAAAAAATTAAACCTCAGAATTACATTTCTTTTTTAATAAAATGCAGTAACAGGCGATCAAAAGATCATATCTACACCAAAATGGTATCAATAATAACACCAGCTCGGCGCGTAACAAATAAGCCATCACCCAGCCCCAAATCATGAAAAATGGAGATGCTACAGGTCTTGGAAAGTGGCGCCATTTTTGTTGTTTTTTTTTTTTACCAAATTTTGTATTTTTTTTACCACTTAAATAAAAAAGAACCTACACAAGTTTGGTGTCTATGAACTTGTAATGACTCGGAGAATCATAATGGCAGGTCAACTGTGGAATTGCACCTTTCTGTAATTTCCTCACAGTTGGAGCTTTTTTCCCATTTTCCAGTGCACGATATGTTAAAATTAATGGTGTCATGCAAAGCCCTCACATGGTCATATTGCTGGAAAAATAAAAAAAAGTTATGGCTCTGGGAAGAAGGGGAGCGAAAAACGAAAACGCAAACTCGGAAAAACCTCTGGTCATGAAGGGGTTAATTTATATGTCTAAACTTTTTCCTTTAAATTAAAACACTTCTTTTTTGATGAAGATGCCAAGATACTGACCTGTGCTCTTCAAAACCGCATTTTTATGATGCTATTCTACAGAAGGAATCCAGATACGGTAAATGTAATTCTATTAGATCAATCTAATACTGTAAAATCTCATATGTTTCTTTTCTCTGTTCTTCTCATGGGACTTTATGCAGCTTTGGTAATATATTTCACAGCTAATAAGACTATTACATTCTTGCCGTCATTTAAAGGTGACATTAAAAATGTTCCCTTTAAGCCATTTCAGCTAATAAGCAGAATAATAAGCAGCCCTGGCACTGTTCCTTCTAAGACTGGCTGATTCAAAACAGCATCAAATAAATATTGCTATCTATTGCTAATATAAAAAGACCTAGAAAAACAAGATACTCAATACCATGTAATGTCCATGTAAAGTTTTCTATTGTGCCTAGATTTGCAGTTGTATAGTGTTTATGTCAATGTCCCTAGTGGTCCAGGGCAGGGAATGGGTTTGCGCTAGCAAAAAGGCCAAATGCCAGCCCCTCTAATGGGTAGAGATGGGTTTAACACACACATTTATTTTAGTTAGTAGAAAACTGGTCACTAGTTCATGTCGGATGTCTAGTTGTTTTATCTCCTTCCCAGGCTTTAGTGTTCTCACCATAACAGGGGCGACAGTTTTGTAAAGTGTTTTTCAATTTTTCATTCATTCTATGGCATTAGGATGTTTATTAGCCCTGTGGGGTACGTACACATTTGCAACTATTTGTATTATTGCTTCAATGTATCTAAATTAAACAATTAAGCAACTTTTGCTAAAAATATTAAAGTTATTGTCCGGGAGTTTAACATTGCTCAGTTACAGAGCTGCACAGCACAGCTCCATAGACAGAATAGTGGCCAAAGGCAGGTACTACACATCCGCCACCTATTCAAATCAGTAGGGGGATAGTGTAGTACTCGGCCATGGCTACTACTAGTCTGTAGATAGAGCGATGCTTTGCTTCTCTGTAACTGAGCAGTTCTGGCTGCTGTTCACACCAGGAACAGCTGATCGGCAGTGGTCCTAGATGTTCCACCCCCTCCAATCAGATATTGATGACCTATCTTAAGAATAGCCCATCAATGTTAAAGTCTTTTATAACAACTTTAAGATCTATCAAGACTGTCTTAATGGATTAAAAGTTGCCAAATTCGTTAAAAGGCGAATGCCACTTAATAAATTCGGCACCTCTTCCGAGTGGCATGCTCCTCCATGGCCACAACAGATACCCTACTACCATTTTGGTAGGTCTGATGCAAACTGAATGAAAACACCAAAAGTCACAAGATTTTTGCCCAAATTCCCTGTTCACCAAACTTTTTTGCTACTTTTCAAAGCTTTTACCACAGTTTTCTGGCATAAAAGCTTTGATGAATCGGCCTCAATGTGTTTTTTTGAATTACCAGTCACAAGTAGTGTTGAGCGATACCTTCCGATATTGGGAAATATTGGATCGGATTTTATCGGACCGATACCCCAAAAATATCGCCGATTCTGATACAAGGAAACCAATGCAAGTCAATGGGACACAAATATCGGAATGAAAATAAACCCTTACTTTCCTTGTAGGTTAATTCCACATGAAGGAAAACAGCTAAGAATAATGTAGAATGTATTGGGGGAGGTGGAGGAGACATTAAAGGCATAGAGGCATAAAGGCATAGAGGTTTAGCCCAATCAAATGGAATAGCAGGAATAATTTTTTTTTTTAAAGACGTTCGGAGTTACAAAGATATTGACTATGTTAACCTTTTATATATTTTGTCAGATATGTATATTTCACTACTTCCATGCTCTTCACCTTCTTTTTTACTTCTCCCACACTTTCTCCTTCATCATCCTCTTCAGGGTCATCTTCTTGGTCTTCTTCGGGGTGGTCTTCAGGGTCATCGTCTCCAGGGTCGTCATTTTCGGGACCTTCGTCTTCTTCGGGGTGGTCTTCAGGGTCGCCGTCTCCAGGTTCATCGTTTTCGGGGTCGTCGACTTATTCGGGGTGGTCTTCAGGGTCGTCGTCTTTAGGGTCATCGTCAGGGAGATCCAGAGTGATTACTAAAAACCATTTCAAAAAGCTTGAACTTGGAAATGTAGCAGAAGGTACAAGAAGGCTGAGGAACTGCTGACAACCAGCTGATGGTACTGGAACCTGGATGGGTAGCCGAAGGTACAAGAGCCAATGGAACTACCGAGGACCAGCTGATGGTACTGGAACCCGGTTGCTAAGTAGGAGGTACCTGTGCCAGAAAGCACTACCAAGGACCAGCAGACATTGGTGGAACTCGGATACCAAGAAGGAGGCACCTAAGCCAAAGGCTCTGCCTGGAACCAGCTGACGTTACTGCAACCCAGGGGGACATATTCAAGACTGACTTCCAAAGAACAGCTAATGGTACTGGAACTCAGATAGGCAGCAGAAGGTACACATGAAAAAAAAAAAAGTTGCAAGGCCACGAGCCGGCCGGAGTTACCGAAACCCACAGTCCTACAGGGGGAGCTTGTCCTATTGGCACTACGGAACCAGCCTTCATTGCCAGATCCCGCAGCCCATATAGGAAGCACCTAAACTGCAGGCACCATAGAGTCGGCTAACCCGACCGCAACACGACAGGACAACGTATTGGAGGCAAATTGACGTTGACACTACCCGGAAACAGCTGGCGTGCTGGAACCAGGCTGGGCAGGAGGGAGTACCCGTTCCAAAGACACTTGTGAGCAGCAACTGGCGGTGTTGGAGCCCAGGGATTACAGGAGAAACAGAGTGGAGGCAGAGGCGTAATTGGAGCAAGTTTAAAATCTGTAGTAGTGAGAATGTGGACAGAGCAGGCGAAATTGCTGGACACACAGAAGGGGATCAGCTGACGTTACTGAACCCCAATAACACAGGAGCAAGTGTTGACTGTGCAGACGGCATTTCTAAGCAGCAACTGGTGGTGTTGGAGATCAGGGATTACAGGAGAAACAGAGTGTAGCCAGAGGCCTAATTGGAGCGAGTTTAAAATCTGTAGTAGTGTGAGTGTGGTCAGAGCAGGAGAAATTGCTGGACACACAGCAGGGGATCAGCTGACGTTACTGAACCCCAATAACACAGGAGCAAGTGTTGACTGTGCAGACGGCATGTCTGAGCAGCAACTGGCGGTGTTGGAGCCCAGGGATTACAGTGCAGGTGGTAGAAACATGAACACAACAGGAGACCTGGATACTGTTGCCAACCAATTTTTTAACCTGGAAGAGGACTGGCAAATTCCTGCGAGATCCAGGCCTTGTTCATTTTCAGAAAAGTAAGCCGGTCAAAGTTATCGGTGGATAGTTGCATGCGACGGTCTGTTAGTACACCACCTGCGGCACTAAAGACGCGTTCCGATAATAAACTAGCAGCAGGGCAAGCCAGCACCTCCAATGCATACAGGCTAAGCTCTAGCCATGTATCCAGCTTAGAGACCCAAAACTTGAAGGGGGAAGAGCCGTGTGGGCAAGACATGTAGTCTGTCACCATCTGACAGAAATGTTGCCTCCTGCTGACTGGAGCTGTCTGTAATGGTGTAGACATTTGTGGTGGGCACACAAAACTTTGCCACATTTGGGCCATACTGGTCTTGCCTTGTGCTGAGGCGCTGCTTCTGCTCCCTCTTTGTGCAGAGCTTCCTCCACTGCCTCGACGATGCTCTGTAAAGCACTAGAAGCACTGCTCTCGGGTGGAATGGAGAACATGATGGAATGCACCAGTGTGTCTTGGTACTCCCGCATTTAACGCCTCCGGGTTCAACGGTGTTATGAGGCTTTGTAAGTTGTCCCGGTAGCAAGGATCTAGGAGGGTTTACACCCAATAATCAGCCATGTTGAGAATGTGGGCGATGCGGCGGTCGTTTCTCAGGCACTGCAGCATGAAATCAACCATGTGCTGCTGACTGCTAACTGGCCAAGAAATGCTGTCCCCTGCTTGAGGCGTCATCTCTGCCTGCTCTGCATCACCACTCTCGCTCTACACACTGACTACTAGAGCATTGTGTACCTCCCTCCTCTGGACCAATGTCTTCCTCCTCCATTGACTCCTCCTCATCCTCCTCACAAAGTGTCCCCTGGCTAAGCCTTTGTGAGGAACCACGCTGCGCAGACTGTCCAGAAGCAGATGGAATTTGTGACTCCTCATCCTCCACCTCTTCCACAACCTCCTCCCTTAGTGCTTGCAGTGTTTTTTCAAGCAGGCAGATAAGGGGGATAGTCTTGCTGACTAGTGCATCATCTGCACTAGCCATCCGTGTGGAATCATCGAAGGCACACAAAACGTGGCAGCTGTTCTTCATAGAGGCCCACTCAGTGGTGGTGAAGTGTGAACGGCGCACAATGCAACTTGTTTGCGCCTAATGCAGCTGGTACTCCATTACTGCTGCCTGTTGCTCACACAACGTCTCCAACATATGTAACGTTGAATTCCACCTGATGGGTAGGTCACATATGATGCGATGTTCCGGAAGGCGGAATCAGCGCTGCAGAGCTGCAATGCGCGATCTTGCCATGCTGGAACGCCGCAAGTGAGCGCACTCTATGCGGACCTTGTGCAGCAGTGCATCAAGATCCGGATAGTACCTCAAAAAACTCTGCACGACCAGGTTGAGCACATGTGCCAGACATGGGATGTGAGTGAGGTTGCCTAGACCCAGAGCTGCCACCAGATTTCGGCCATTGTCACACACTACCATGCCTGGCTGGAGATTCGCTGGCACAAACCACATGTCGCTCTCCTGCTTGATGGCATTCCAAAGCTCCTGCGCTGTGTGGCTTCGATTCCCCAAAGAAATTAATTTCAATACGGCCTGTTGATGTTTGGCTACGACTGTGCTCATATCGGTCGTAACGGGTAAGCGTTCATGGGTCCATGTGGAGGTAGACTGTGACGGCTCCTGCAGCGCTGATTCAGAGGAACTGGAGTATGAGGAGGAGTCAATGTGTACAGACTGGATTCCTGCAATCCTTGGAGTTGGCAGAACATGTACAGCGCCACTATCAAGATCTGTACCCGGCTCCACAACATTTACCCAATGGGCAGTGAGGGAAGATATTGTCCCTGTCCATGGTTACTGGTCCACGCATCGGTGGTCAGGTGGACCTTGCTACTCCAATTTAGCTTCAATAAGAAGCTAAATTGGAGTGCCCAGTGTCAGGCAGCTGCCACCAAAGCAAATAGGGTCAAGGGATGCATTAGATGAGGTCTGGGGACACGAGATGAAAACATAATTCTCCATCTATACAAATCACTCGTCAGACCACACTTGGAGTATTGTGTGCGATTTTGGATGCCGGTGCTCAAGAAAGACATTACTGAACTTGAAAAGGTTCAAAGGCGGGCTACTAAAATGATAAATGGAGTTAGTTCACTACAATACCCAGAAAGGTTATCAAAATTAGGTCTATTTACGCTAGAAAAGAGAAGACTTAGGGGAGACCTAATATACTGTATATGTACAAGTATATCAGAGGGCAATACAGAGATCTCTCCAATGAACTGTTTGTACCAAGGACTGTGACAAGAACAAGGGGGCATTCTCTTCGTTTGCAGGAAAGACAATTTCTGCACCAGCATATAAGAGGGTTCTTCACGGCAAGAGCAGTGATACTCTGGAATTCTCTTCCTGAGGAAGTGGTGATGGCCAACTTATTGAATGAATTTAAGAAAGGAATGGAAGCTTTTCCTTTGAGTAACAGTAAAGAAGGTTACGAACAACATAATATTATAGGTAGATGATTGAACCAGCTTAGGGGATGAAATTTTTTTCCCTATGGAGAAAATTGGCTTCTACTCTGTGGGTTTTTTGCTTTCCCCAGGATCAACAATGCAGAACAGCTGCACTAAAAATAGGCTGTACTAGATGGACATAAGGTCTTCCTTCAGCCTTCAAAACTATGTTACTATGTTACTGATGGCGTTTAGTAGCACATGTTTAATTTTTCCCTCCACATGCTTTTGCAGGGCAGGGACGGCTTGCCTGCTGAAATAAAAGCGGCTGGCACATTGTATTGTGGGACTGCCAATGCCATGAAGTTACAGAAGGTGTCAGTCTCCACCAGCCTGAATGAGAGCATTTCAAGGGACAGTAGTTTTGCAATGCCAGCATTCAGAGCCTGTGCTCGGGGGTGGTTTGCCAAGTATGGGCGCCTTTTCTCCCATGCCTGTGCTACCGATGGTTGTAGACTGTCCTGGGAGTGTGAGGATGACAGGGAATGTGGTGCTGTGGGTGGAATGACACTGTGTCTCTGTACAACAGTGCCAGAGGTTCTTCCATGGTGATCCTGCGAGGAAGCCGAACCAGCTGTATGTGAGCTGGAGGAAGAGGCTACAACATGAGCTGAAGAGGTGGTAGGTGATGCTGTAGGTTGGCCTAGGTCTTCAGTGTGTCTTTATAACTCCACCACGTGCTTGGTCCGCACATGTTTCCACATATTTGTGGTATTGAGGTTTCTGACACTTTTCCCTCTTTTGACTTTCTGATTGCACAGCTTGCATTTGACAAAGCAAATGTCATTTGCAACTGTGTCAAAAAAGGACCAGGCACTGCAAGTCTTGGGAGCGCCCGTTTTGGGTTTTGAAAGAGGCATGCTCCTAATGGGTGCCGAAGTGGAGGCTACAGGCAACCGAGTCTGCCCCCTCCCTCTCCCTCCTTTTTTGTCCGTTCGGGGAATCTCTTCCTCAGAGCTGCTACCACCACCTTCCTGTACCTCATGCCATGATGGGTCAAGGACCTCATCATCTACACTACCCTCTTCAAACGACTGCCTCTCCTGGGTAGTCTCGACAGCACAGTACGCACCAGAAAGTGGCACCTGAGTCTCATCATCAGATGTGTACTGAGGTGTGCTGACCATAGGCACTGGCCCATCCGCCTCTTCAGATTCAGAGAGACAAATCTGTTGCGCATCACTGCATACTCCTTCTTCTTCAAATTCTCAAATGCTGCTTGGCTGGCCCCCTCTTTCCAAGCCAACAGATTCAGAGAACAGAAGTAGAAATGGCTCCTGTCCAGGGCTCTGTGACTGCCTGGGCAATTTGGCTGGTGGTGAAGCGACAGATGGGTGCTCTTCACTGCTCTGGACCGGAGAGGATGCGTTAGCTGTCATCCATCCGACAACGGCGTCAATTTGTTCGTCCCGTAGCAGTGGGGTACGGCGAGCTCCTTCAAAGCTGCGCATAAAGGACTGTTCACTGGGAAAACTGGGGGATGCTGAGTCACTGGTGCCCGCAGCAGGCACAGAATCCCCATGTCCTCTCCCTGCAGAAACTCCATGTCCACGACCACGTGCCTTACTTCCTCCCTTCTTCATCTTGGTAGACTGATAAAGATAGGCAGAAAAGTACTAAGGGCTTAGTGTGCTTATTCCTGAACAGCTGCTAACAGGTATAAGAAACACTAATTTTATAAAGTGTGGACTAGACTTTAATATGAGCTAATGTGGCCTACACAACTGTAAAGTGGAGTGTTTGGTGAACGTTAATAACTTTTTTTTTTCACAAAAAGACACTGGATGTGCCCAAAGATGTAAAACCGATAGTATCACAAACTTTTTGTAGCTATTACAATGCAGGAAGGTAACCTACAATGCAATAGATGAGGCTCCAAAAAATAGGCTAATACTAATGTGGCTGGGGCTGCAGGGCACAAGCCAGCAGAAAGGCTCCTCTATCTGCTCCTATACAGTGTTTGCAAATATTCTAACTGGATACGGATGGAACCACACTAATAGGAGAAATCTGGAAAAATGAGCAGCACTAATGCAAAAAAGGGCAATGTATGAGGCAGTGACGCACGCTCTGTGGACTACAACCGGACATGGCTGGCTGCAGAACACACTACAGCGTGAGCTGCACTCACACACAGAGACCTCGCAGACAGCCGTGAACAGCGCTGCAAGGCAAAAGAAAGTTACAGCAGTTGATAAAGTAGCCTGGGTAAAACACAATATAGCAAATCGCTAGGTCACACTGTCCCTCAGAACGGCAGTGTCCTATCCCTAACTGAATTCACAGCAGAGTGAACCCAAAATGGCGGCGGCGGCTTTTATAGTGCATCATGACATCATTTCAGCAGCCAATCACAGCCATGCCAGTAGTTACATGCCTAACATGCTCTAACAGGATGTGCCCACACTTCTCAGGATCCTCATTGGCTGAATAAAATCTAACTGGCTCATTGCATTATGGGAACTTCCGATTCAGGTATTTGATATACTAAAAGTATCGGAACTCAGTATTGGAATTCTGATACCGCGAATATCGGCCGATACCCGATATTGCAGTATTGAAATGCTCAACACTAGTCACAAGGTGTTTGCGTCTCGTAAAAATCCATCAGCTTTTATATAGAGAACCTTTACAATGTAAATCAAGGGACCTGTTTGGAAATAATTTATTCACTGCCACTCTACATTATATATTCTATGTTCAGTCACCGTTTGTCTTGGGTGGACACTTGTCCCTCACTTCTATCTCGGAATGGTGTGAATTCTTATGTAACCAGGTTGCTTAAGCAGCGAGAATATCAAAGACTCTTATTTCCCAAATTGAAAAGATATTGGGTGGTGAAATGTTAAGATTGATGACAAATAAATGAAAGATTGTGACAGTCCTGAATTAACCCCTTACTGTCAGCTGACGGAATAATACATCCGATGTCAGTATCCCCCACTTTGATGAGGGCTCCGGCGGTGAGCCCGCATCAAAGCCGGGACATGTCAGCTGTTATGAACAGCTGACATGTGCCCGCCATAGGCGCGAGTGGAATCGCAATCCACTCGTGCCTATTAACTAGTTAAATGGCGCTGTCAAACGCTGACAGCAGCATTTAAATGGTGCTACCGGCCGGCAGGTCAGAAATACTCGCTCCTCTGCCCCCCGTCACCGGATCGGGTTCATCAGAGCATCAGCATAACAACCAGAGGCCTCCTTGAGACCTCTATAGTTGCTGATGCCTGATTGCTTGCTCATTGCAATGCTGTCATTCTGCTACATGGAGCCGATCTGAGCATCGCCTCTATGTAGCAGTGCCGATCAAGCTATGGCAGCTTCTAGCCTCCCATGGAGACTGCTAAAGCATGCCAAAAGATTAAAAAAATGTTTTTAAAAATATGAAAACAATAAAAAAAGTAAAAGTTCAAATCACCCCCCTTTCGCCCCATTCAAAATTAAATGATTAAAATAAAATTAAACATACACATATTTGGTATTGCCACATTCAGAATTGCCCGATCTATCAATAAAAAAAGGATTAACCTGATCATTAAACGGCATAGCGAGAAAAAAAATCAAAACGCCAGAATTACGTTTTTTAGGTCTCTACGACATTGCATTAAAATGCAATAATGGGCGATCAAAAGATTCTATCGGCACAAAAGTGGTATCATTGAAAACATCAGCTCCACTTACAAAAAATAAGCCCTCACCCAACCCGAGATCAAGAAAAATGGAGACTCTACGGGTCTCAGAAATTGCTCAATTTTATTTTTCTTATGCAAACTTTGGAATTTTTTTACCACTTAGATAAAAAAAACCCTAGACATGTTTGGTGTCTATGAACTCTTAATGACCAGGAGAATCATTATGGCAGGTCAGTTTTAGTATTTAGTGAACTTAGCAAAAAAGCCAAACAAAAACAAGTGTGGGATTGCACATTTTCGCAATTTCACCGCACTTGGAATTTTTTTCCCGTTTTCTGTTACACTTCTGTATTTATCAAACACTTCTGGTTTTGGCTTAAGCATACTGAGGTATAAACTGAGGTAAAAAACTCACCAAATATTGACCGTGTGTACCAAGCCTAAAGGCACCGTTACACATAACGATGTCCCAGCGATCCCACCAATGATCCAACATGATGGGATCGCTGGGACATAGTTAGGCTGATCACTGGTGAGCTGTCACAAAACATCCCCCAGCGATCAGGACCAGCGACGCTGGACGCTGGTTTCTAATGTAAACATCGGGTATCTAGGAGCCGCGCGACTCCTGGATACCCGCTGTTTACCTTGGAAACCGGCGTACACGCTGGTTTCCAAGGTAAACAACGGGTATCTAAGAGCCGCGCGACTCCTGGATACCCGATGTTTGCATTAAAAACCAGCATCCAGCGTCGCTGATCGCTGGTCTCTCATTGCCACGCGCAGCGATGCGTGCTGGGCAGCGGGAGACCAGCGATCGAAAAACGGCCCAGGCCGATGCTGCACGATCAGCGATAACCGGCAGGGGGGCCAGTCGCTGATCCCCGTCACACACAACGATCTCGCTGGCGAGATCGCTGTGTGTGACGGGGCCTTAAGAGAAACACGTCACCACTTCTGGATTTATCACTGACCAAAAACTGATAGTGCAAATGTGGCCTGAAAGGGGTTATAACTCCATCTCAAACCAGCATGTTGTGAATGGTGGCTCCTGAGTTATCAGCGGTGTATTAGATAACGTAATCCTGCCTCTGGTGATAAGGAAACTGCTGTAAAGTCCTCCTGAAATGTCAAGAAGTTAACGCCTAAAATAAATGCAAATGGCCAGTGTGAAAATGACAAGATAACTAGTTTTATTTTTTAATAAAGATCTTAATTAAAAAAAAAAAAAATCATTATGAAAACTGTATTTTTAAGAATAAATTTGACATAAAAGCGAAACAACGTGTCATTATCTCACAACATATTCCCTTTAATGGACTAGACATTTCTATTCAATCTTGACAGCTATTTATAAAAATGAAAAAAAACAAGTAGCAGATGAGAAAATTAGAGCTGGAAATAGATAACATAAAAGTCAATAAAGAACGGTGAAACAATAGAAATACTCTGGAGGAGGACTGAGCAGCATCCTGTCTTCCTGACAATACTAACAGCAAATTACAGAGATCCTAATTGTCTGTAGGTTGGGAAGGAGGGGGAGCTGTGACAAGAAATAAGCGACGGCTAGGCAGGTTTCATCCACAGTTATGAAGCCTCTTGTTTATTGAGATCCTCATGTGTCTGCCAGAGAGGAAGAAACGGCACTGGAGTGATACAGACCTTTGATCAGGTTCTTGAGCACTGAGGACACTGGAGCAATTAGAAGAAGGGAAGATCCCAGAGCAGTCTTTTAAGGTGCTTGAGTCTAGGAGCAGTCTGCAGAGATACATTTTTCACTTGGTGTATAAAGTTATCAATTGAATATATATAGTAATGAACTCAGAATTAAAGTTTAGCGAACTTGTTCGGGGTTCACTCTTATTCGGCAAGATATAGCGCTTACCGAATAAGCTACAGTGGGAACCCAGCTTCCTGGATCGCACCGACCGATCAGCTGATCGGTGCCGCAGCTGCATGTGTCGTGGCTGTGTCACAGTCACAGCATATGCATTCAGAGCATGTTTGTTGGGCTCTCCATCATGATCAGCCGGTGCAATCCATGTAGCCGGGTTCCCTCTGCAGCTTATTCGGTAAGCACTATTGCTTGCCGAATAAGAGGGAACCCTAACAAATTCACTCAACTCTACTCAGAATATCATGTTTACACTATTAGTGCAACCTTAAGTAAAAGCACATAATCATAAGAGCTCTTTCAGATGTCCATGCTCAACGGTCTAATCTCGGATCCCAATACACAAAATGGCCTAGCATCTCCCAACCCGAGCATGAGTGCTTAATATATTTCTTTGAGGCTGCCACGCTCGGTTCAGATGTGCGGTCAGTCCTTGCAATGTGAACTGTGATAGGACAGATGATCAAGGACATGACCAGTTTTTATAGGCAGAGATATTGACCAGATCAGAAGCAGATAAAATGGAGCTGCATGTTTCGGACAAGCACAGAAAGGGTCGTTAACCTCTTCAGCACCAGAGGAAACTAAGTCCATTTAATATGGGACACAAATCGCACCGTCTCTAAAGAAGACCTGAGAGTCATTACCTGACATGATCATTTAACTACAGTTCTTCCAGGAGGACATGACACCCTTGTGACACTTATTAAGTGATTGCTTGCCCTGAAATTGGACCCCCAGCTATTATTGCATGTTATGAAATGGGTATAGTTAGTTAAACAGCATAAAAATAAACAAATTAGCAATTGACTTGATGTTTCTATCTCCTGCACTTTTCTGAAATCAGAGCTTTAATCTTACATAGTTTACAGCTTGTTGTTAAGGAGTTCAACTAACAAAGCCTAGCTGAGTATGAGAAGTTGCTAATGTGGCGCCCTGCGTCTTTACCACCACAAAAGGGTTAAATATGTACTCTTTTGTATGTGTTTTGTGAGCAATGGGAGTTATGCTTTCTCTGCTAGAGACCACAACACACACACAATTTACCTCACTCCCTTACTTGTCTGAAGCTTAGAGATTTGCAGACATACCCTAACTGGGAGGGGGATGAGTCTAGAGTTGTTGTTTTCGGTGAAGAAGTTGAAGGAGAAAATGGAGAACGCTCCTGGAAGCCATGCCATGTGCTCCCTCCAGAAGTAAAGCTAAGAAGAATCAGGGAGTCAGCCCCTAGGCCATCCATGCTTTCAGGGCAGGGTGGTAAGCTGAGAGACTGTGAGTTTATACAACCAACAGCAGAGTGTTTCCCTCGGGAAGACTGCAGCAAACTAGGATCAGTGAAGGATTGTGCCAGAAGAAACTTGAGCTTCACACAGGATCCAAGCTGCAAGTTGCCAGAGGAGGAATGCACAGTGAGTAGTGGCTATACTAGAAGTTCTAGACTCCGGGAAGCCTTGGTCCCAGAAGGGATTAGAATAGCAGGAAGCTTACACCGAGTCACAGCAGAGTGAAGGATAACTCCCATTCTGCAGAGCAGACTGTAATCTGGTGGGAGTTGTAAAATCTCCTCTGATCTGCACCTGAAGTACAGTAAATGATAAAGTGACTTTCCTTGTCTCCTGCCTTATTACTCTGTGCTTTCTACTTCCATCACAATCTCTGGGGGTCAGCCCTGGTTGGAGGGGGTTAAACATCTGCACTGTCATCACCATCTACTCCCCCAGGGATCATCTGCAGTGCCGGCTATACTACAGTCAAACACTCCAACTGGTTTCACGAATCACTACATAAACTTTATCCCTAATCAATACACCCATTTTACATGACCGACTGCGGCCACAGACTGAGTCACTGCCACTATGACATATCCCTTTTAGACGACCGGCCCAGTATCGAGTATCCCATGGCCTCTGGGGTGCGTCACTATGTTCCAGATCTCAGCCAGTGTTCTCCAGCCCATTGACTACTATACAGCACTTAGTTGTCCACCTTTCCCTCTCTGTGTGCTCCTGACAGACCTGCTATTAGTCCTTCAAATTCCCAAGTCCCTGGCATCAAAATTTTCCTGAGCAGTTCCATTAAGACTCTCATTGTGTGGCAGTAGCATAGGTTCAGCTGTAGTACAAAGCTACTAAACCAGAACTGTCCCTTGAAGAGGAATCTCTGCTCACAGCAACAAGGATCTGAAAGAGACTGGAGAGGTGTGCCGTTGAAGACACAACTTGAGAATAATGCTTTTAAGTGATCCTAACAATATGCCATCACTTGCCTAGATGAAAATATACCTTTAAGGAGATATTTATGCATCTAATTATTTATGTTAAACATATTTTTACAATTGGACTGTTGATTGTATAATTTCCTACATTATCTATTCTATTACTTCTAAACACTGTTTTTCGGTGGTTCCTTTGTATCACCATTCATACTGCACCCACACACACAAATGATACACCATTTGAAAGGTAAATTTGCCCCCAAACAAACCACACATCCATGATTTGATCACAAAATACAGCTTAAACATTAATTTTCATAAACCTGCAGTAAGGAAAAATGACCTGCAAGTGGCACCACAGTACCCCAAAGCACACTACCAACACATATGTAAACATGCATTGCTTTTTCGCTCATTACTTCGCCCCATACACACATGATACACCATTTGAAAGGTAACCTTGCTCCCTTCAGCAAGAAAACAGCCAAACAAACCACACATTCACGATTTTATCACTAAATACAGTTTAAACAATCATTTTCATAAACCTGCAGAAAGACACAATGACCTGCAGGTGGCACCTCGACCAGAAAACATTTTTTAGCCTCTACAGTACTTATCAAACCAATTTATTGTATTACCAATCTACATATATAAATACCTGTCTGTATTCATCAGCTCATGAAAAACATTTACATTTGACCAGCTTGCTATTTCTGAAATTGTCTGCGCCCCCGATGACCAATGTGCGAAAATTTTGCACGGGCCAAGCTAGTTATATTAAAATACATTTTGAAATATGGTAATTTTCACATTGCCACTGAGCGCTCACAGTTTTGTTCAGATGACTTTTCAGCTTAGATATGTACACTGTTATAAAGCTGAAGGCAGATAGCATAGTATACGCCATTGACAGGCGAGGGATACAACTCAGCTTTTCACCTTCCCTGCTCGATAACCTATGGAAATGTTACAGAACATGTGCACATCACTCTACCATAAAAGTCAAAAGGTTTTATTCTAACTTTCTTTTGCTTAGGCACCTTTCAAAAAAGTCAAAATGGCTGACCCCATATCCCTATAAAGACTGCAGAATAAGCTACTTGATATATAAATGTGGCATAACAGGATACATTAATTCTAGCTCCCAATTAATATACTGTACATTATACTGGTAGTTATGCCTTGTAGTACCACATGTATTATTGCATGCATAGCTCTCAGCACTGGTGTTGGATTGCCAGAATCCTGGCCAGAAATGAAGAAATTGTGGGTTAAATTTTGGGCAAAGTCCATCCTGGTTTGTTAACAGACAACACAGATTTGTTGGAATTGTTTTTGAAAAATAGAAAAAAATGTGAGAAAATACCAGCAAATTCGAGACAGCTGATCTCTATGTCTGCACATGTTTAATTTAAAGGAAATCTGTCATCTGTTTTTTGCTGAGAGCATCATGATGTAAGGACATAGACCCTGATTCCAGCAATATATCACTTACTGTTCTCTATGCTGCAGATCTAGCAGTTCTTTGAATGCTGAATTTTGAATAACTCCACCCACACCACTGATTGGCAACTTTATGTGTACACTGTGCATAGGCAAAAAACTGCCAATCAGTGGTGGGGGTGTAATTGGACTATTTGGCAGCAGGTTTACTAGTCCTCTACTTAGAATCTCCTGCTGTTAAAACATTGATTTGATAAACTACATTGAGATCAGTAAGTGATACTTCACTCAGAGTCTCTGCTCCTTCTTTCTGGTGCTCAGATTAGGCAGCAAAAAGCTGGTGACAGATTCTCTTTTTAAAGGGAATCTGTCACCCCTTCTTTGAGATATCATATAATGATATCATTCAATTGTGTGTCACATAAGGATCCTCTTAGTACTTTTGCTTCCCCCCAACCCTGCACCTTTCATGCATAAATACCTTTTTTATATCGGTTCAGATGTATGTAAACTGCCGCTGTCCGGTCCACTGGCGGGGCTTATTCACCAGCTCCCCCCCTCCCTGTCTTTCTCTATGTATTTCTTCTTGTGTAGTGCAAGACAGGGAGGGGGAGCAGTTGAATAAGCCCCGCCCATCGGACCGGACCGTGCCAGTTTACATACATCTGAACCGATATAAAAAAGGTATTTATGCATGAAAGGTGCAGGGTCAGGGGGAAGCAAAAGTACTAAGAGAATCCTTATGTGACACACAATTGAATGATATCATTATATGATATCTCAAAAAAGGGGTGACAGATTCCCTTTAAAGCTCTTGAACCCCAACACAAACACCTTTTTGCTGATATGGCAGAAGGAACTATGGCGGGCACTGTTTAGGTGCCAGGACCAGGGTGCAGCTGCTACCGCTTCAGACGACCCTGTGACATATACTGGCTCTGCGGAACCCCAATCTTGGTTAGGGCTCTTTCAGACGTCCATGATCATGGGTCCGATCTCGGATCGCTATGCAGAAACTGACCGCATGTCTCCCAACCTGACTGTGAAAGTGTCATATATTTCTATAAGGCTGTGACACTCGGGTCAGGAGACGCACGGCCAGTCAGTGCATTGCGATCCGAGATTGTCCTGATAATCAAGGACGTCCGAAAGAGCCCTTATTTGGTGCAGAAGGGTCTTGATGTGGATATTTAAATGTTTAAAGATAAAATGGCCATTTTTGCATTTTGAGTAAAATGTTTCTTAATGCAATCCCTTTTATGCTGTCTCCTCTTTAGCGACAAGTAAGTAGAATATATGCCAATGAGAGGAAGCATTCTACTGACACAAATGACCCCTTCCCATTTCTTCCAGAGAGTAGTGTAGACTGAGTCCTTAATAAGCAGGAGGCAATTTTAATAAAGTAAATGGGGAGGAAGAGTATACCGATTTCAGCAAATATTTCTGACAGCACATACTTTACGGTGAAAAGGCTGTCAGATATTTTAATTTCCCTCTGGAACATTCTATTACAAACTGAAGATTCTAGATGCAATTTCCATTTAGCCGGAGTTCTGCATGGCACGAAACGACGTGCCACATGTAGCGCAACCAGTGCGGTATGCCTACTTATGCAGCCAATAATGGCCTCACATCATGGTGCTAAAAGGGTGGAGACATGCCTTAATCATTGCTGACATTTTTACAATGAATTCCATACCCCTGAATTACTGAAATGTCAATACATGTGTTATATATAGTATTCTCAATACCGGCACGTGCGTCTAGCGGAATATCCTGATGAATTCAGAGTACATTAACTATTGTTATTTTTCCCCACACTTTCGGAGGCAAACAAAGTACACAAACCAGAGTTATTTCTCCGGCAAATTTACATTGCAGCGAACAGATTTCTCCAAGCTCTTTTTCACTTGATTATAGGTGAGTCTCGGCTAAAAGGCACGTTCATTGTTTGTCATCAGATTTAATTACGTGTTTACCTACAAACTTTAAGTGGGTCAGACACACGTGCTGGTTTTAGCCTCCTCAACAGTTTACTGAAGCAGCCACGTTACGTTGTCGAAAACTGGATTAAACACATTTGTCAGTATTGTCGTAAGAACTACATTGTGCAAATCACTGTGAACCAGGCGGTGTAATTATGTACCGGCGTAAACAGAGATAGTCAGTTACGTAGTTGCTACCTGGCTACTTCGAATTTTTTCAGACCATTTTTTAGCACACTTTAAGGTCTAGTTCACACTTCAGTTTTTTTAATGCAGATTTTTTTTCCCCATAAAATCACAAGTAAGTCCTAACGGGGATGCAGAAGAAGAGATTCATGCTTGGCATTTCACTACGGTCTTTAGGCTGTGGTTTAATTTTAATGATGAAGAAAGTGTAGCAGATGTTACACAAGTTTGAACATAAATAAGGATTTTTCTTAAAAAAAAATAATCAACACATTTTTACATATGAAAACTGCGCATTTGAAGGCACTATATAAAAAAAAGCATAAATGCAATCAAAGTATTCAGTATGATTTATTGCAGATTCCTGTGTAAATACTATCAGCAACAACTAGAAATTTACCAACGAAAAAGCGCACAGCTTTCCCAGAAATAGATGTCCTTATTTGTAAAGGTAGACACTCAGATGGTAAGTTTTATAAAAGTTGGACATTTTTGCATTTGCAGCTCCTGTATTTTGCATGATTTGTACAGATTCACAAAAACATGGCTGCTAGTGCATTCCGAGACCGTCTCAGACCCGGGCACAGGTTACGTGTGGTAGTGCCGCACTGCTACATTCTCTTCAACTGTTTTCTGGTACAATATTGGACAGAACGTAGAAACAGGTGGGAATAAAGGTTCAAATCTTTTGTTTTCTCTATATCCTCTACATCCCATTTTATTATGTAATGTAGCATTGTCAACGCATCTGCAGTCAATATGTCAGTGGGGGTCTCTTTCATTGATGGTAGGTGACTATTAGACAGCCACAACACATGCAGGGATTGCCCATTTGTTAGGCGGTGTCTAACAGCCGTGAGACATACAGCCGCGGCGATTTGAACATATTATTCGAGCACGCCGAGTACACTCAGTTAGCACGCGAGCATGCTCAGATAACACCAGCACGTTCACTCATCACTAGTCATAAACAATGTATCCTTTTGTTAAAACATGGGTTCATATGTAGTATACTTAGTATATTAGTCATTATTATTAATTTTTATAGCACCATTGATTTCATGGTGCTCTACATGAGGAGGGGTTGAATACAAAACACACATAGAAATTACAATGAACAAACTATTAGTGACAGACAAGTACAAATGGGAGATGACCCTATCCTTTTGAGTTTACATTCTACAGGTAATGCGCTAATTTGAAAGTATTGACAAGACTTAGAGACCTAAAAAAATTCAATAACTTGTTTCATCACTCCATATGACTACCGACAGGCCCATCTAAGGCATTTCAGGGAGTTTGATAAGCAATACCTATTTTTAGGATAGGTCTTTAATATTAGATTGGTGGCGTCTTACTTCTGCTACCCTCATTGTTATTAGGCACAGATTTGTACATAGTGACTGTGTCTGATAGGTTAGCTAACTGCAGGTCAGCCACTTACAAATCTATGGAACTGTTGTCTGGGCAATAGTTATGGTGGATGCGGTGCTGTCTGGAGTGCAATGACCTCTTCAATCAACTGAAAAATGAGGGTGCAAGAATTCATCACTACTCTCATATTAATAGCCTGTCCTAATTATCAACGTCCCGAGCACTCTGTGCACTATTCTTTTCTAATTGGATGAGACTCACCTAATTGTCGATGGGTGAGCCACAAAAAAAAATTACATCTCATGTGGATCATATCTACTGCATCCAAAAAAAATTGTACCATTTTTCATATGCTCATCTGACCCCGGTTTAACAGTGAATCTCTGGTCTGACATTGGTCCTGTGTTCTTTCTATTTCGTCTGCTTTATTACTATTCATAGATAATCACATGTAAAAAAGAACAACATTTTCATATTTTATTTTACATTTTGGATACTTATCATTACATTTATCCTTTTTGTGTGTTGCTAATAAGAAGAAGCGACAAGCGAAACACGCGTTGGGGTTTTCCCTCCCTTGGCAAGCTTTACACTACAGGTAATGGCAGCACTACATCGATACTTTGGCATATGATCTTGGACTATGGCTCTTTAGTGGTCATGTTATATTCTGGTGGAATTATCCACCATGCACTTGCACCTTAACCTCTCTTATTGATAAATTTTATGGGATCGATCCCCTCCTGACCTTTTTACATACCACACTGTGGTCCTTGCACATAGCTACTTTACCATCATGATATCTATTGTTATATTTATATATTTCTATGCAAATGGTGTTTAAATCTTCTTGTACTTGTAAACTGATTGTGTTTTTCGATATCTATCTTTTTTGCATGTGGCTGTCATGTGAATTTGCTATTATCTTTGCTTGACTTCGCAAGACATTTTTTGGTGTAGGTTGCGTGGAGGTCACTCTGCCTTGTTCTGTATACCCTTGCTTTATAATATTTACTATCTTTTCTTGTTTTTACCTTTATTGTTAATAAAATCACTTTATTTTACTTTGGGTTTTGTACATCCCTTTTCTTGGTCTTCTCACTTATTTTGTAAGTGTACCTAATATTTATTTTGGTCAATTTTTTTGTCTTTAATAGTAAAAGTGACGTAAGCAACACTCCAAAAGGCAATAATGTGACAAAAATATCTAGTTGTTTTGTAAAATAACAGTCTCAGACTTCAGTTATTCTTACATTTATTTTCTTTTTATCATATGAATGTAGTTTACCATTTTCCGCCTTGGCTCTTTGAATAATGAAGGCTTAAGGGCATGCCCAGGGTTCACAGCAAAATGAGGCTCACCACTTAAAAATAGATATCTTTTAAGAATCTTGTTTTTGAAAAAAAAATTATGCAAATACATATGATATTTTTTAATATCTAGGTAGATATATCTAAGTTCATAAGCATGAAAAGGAGGAATAGGTAAATCGTAAATTTATTGGAACCACTGATTTGAATTGCTGAATTGGGCAGCAGATTGGATGGGCACAAGACTGCTGGCTTGGTGGCCGTAGAGAAGCTTGTTACAGAAATCTAGGTGGGATATAATGAGGGCATTCACTAACATTTTTGATGAGTCAAAGCAGAGAGTGGATTCTAGAAATGTTTTACAGTTTGGGGTGGCAAGAGATGGTAAGGGCATGAATGCGTCGCATGTAGTGTAAGATAGACTCAAAGGTTTCCTAAATTCATCCAACTTGGGAAAGGGAAGAGCCATTAACAGTGATTCAGAGGTTTGATGGTAGGGAGGTTTGTGTGAGATGGAAAAAAGATGTGAATTGTATGAGCAAATATAGAACTTTTATAAAACCTATACATCATGAGTAAGGGCTCAATGAGACAAGTGTAATAAATGTCCAGCCTAACTGAGCAAATAACACAATCACAAGTATCATTGGGTCACAATTACTGCCAAAGCATCTCCACCTTTCTATGAGACCACTCAGTTTTGTGAATGAAGACACTAAAATTGGAATATTATATTGAAATTGTATATTGTAATTTCATCTAATTAGCTAAAGTGATGATTTGTTATGTTACTGAGCTTATGAGAAAATTATATACCTGTGTACTCGGGCATGGAAGGACTAACCATTGGCCAACTGCTATTGCATAAAAAATGTCCAGCCCTTAGATTACACATAAAGAAAAAGTGTGGTGTAATATTTTGATATTTAGGCAAATGTGTTTTTATATAACCTTCAGAAGTATGTATATGACATTGAACGAATCTAAAACTGCTAGCGGAATACAGTCACATAGAATTCATCTTAGGCAGGTTTTCACATGTCTGAGTACGGTACACGATGTCTGGGCAGCGACAGGTCTCTTGACCCAAAGTCAATGGCCTCTAATATGGCTATGAGGCAGTTAGTTGGGGTCAAGAGACCCATGGTTGATCCAATGATAGTGGAATCTATACAGTCTGTGAAAAACATGAACATGTAGTAGCAGCCTAAGAGAAGGATTTAACAGTAATGGCTATAAAAGTACCATCATTTTGCTAATTTTAGCATCATTATTACAATTTCAAGGGACAGGTTGATCCTTTCTGAATTCTAGAAAAATGATACATCTGCAAAATGTTTTCTGAGCTCCAGTATAACAGTGATCTCATATTGAGATGTCATATGTGATTTATCTTCACTGAAGTGTAATGAGAATAGGACCGAGTTTCCTCTGGACACATATAGATTCAAAGTCATAGCTCAAACCCCTTGGGTTCATGGTACAAAAGCTATAACAGTACTCACTACGAGGTTGCTAAGTCTGCTAAAACATTAAAGTATTTATGGTACATGCACAGTAAAATATTGTTATATGGCATTAACATACAGTATATGGCCTTAGGCTCCTATTGCCTGATTTGGAGAGTGGACCAATGTTTTTATGATACTGCATTTCCAATATATCATTCCATTTGCTTGTTATATCCATGATCATATCCATGATTTTCTTTGACCTCTACTTGATCAGTAGCTACTTTTCTATATTTTTGAACAAACATAGATAAATAGAAGAACAAGTGTTTTTCGGTCCTAAGATACTACGGCCTTATGACTAAAGGTCATGCTTTAAATCCATTATATATTTATATATACTGGGAGTATTTTATTATATACTGTGAGTCTTTGCATTTTAATGTTATTTGAGACTCTTTCTATACACTTTTTTGTATGCATATAGTATGATTAAAAGGTGCTTCTCCTTACATGCTGTATTTTATAGTTATTTGTACTGGATATACTGGGATGTGCTGCTATGCATTGATCATTAGCCTTGCAGTATAATACCCTGCTGGATTCTCTTTACTTATTCCTTCACTAGTATTTATGCAGATTGCGAATACTGCATGCATTTTCTGGTTTTGACAATTAATGACAATGTGGATCAATTTTTCTATATAAGGCCAGGTATAGTTATTGATCTAATATTGGAGTGGTATATAATAGTTACTAGGGGTAGGCTTCATGTGCCTGTAGTGTTAGACTAAAATGAACTACCCCTGGTTTAACACATGTGTTGTATAGATTATTGCATATTTAATTAAGCATATGGATTTTTTTTATTTTTTTTCTATTATGTATTGGTTTTATTCTCTGATTTTTTTCCTTTGGAGTTTGACACTGTTGTGATTTTTTTTTATAGGTAGTACAAACCTAAGTAAATAGTCTGAATTTGTAATAGACAGTAAAATGCTGATTAAAATATACATCAAAGCACTGTTTGCAATTTTTTTGCACTTTGATATGATTGAATGTATTATGTCATAAATGATTGACCCAGGTTATCCAGGTCACAGCCTTCAAAGGTTTTTCTGCCATCACCAGCAAGAAAAACAGCACGATTTTCAATAAATGAGATTATGCTGTATCTTATCAAGCTGCCAGTTCGCAAACACATATATTACATATGAAACGTCTTCATAAAACCTGGGATGATTCTATATTATATTGATGATGGAAGAGGAGACTTACAGAATTGACGCTCTCTTATATTATTTATCACAGCTGACTGTCTCTGATATCATTACACTACTGTATTAGCGGCTGATAAGTTTATTCAGCAGTGTAATTGTTTCCTCATGATAAATATTCATCTCTGCAAAAAAAAAAGAAATACTACGGCTGAGACGGATATTGGTGGGCGATTCTTGATGCAAGGAATGTGCGCTGATGCTTTGATAGCGCTGGGACATAAGATTAAGTGCTGGACATCTTGATGACATTTCTTTTTTTTTTTCTTTATGTTGATTGGGTGGTTGGTTCCCAATGTGCTACTATTGGAAGTAACTGAAATAGTTAAATGCTAACTGATACAAGATTAATAGAATTATCTTGTCTAGCCCTTGAGTTAGGTAGGATGGAAGGACACCCATTTCCCAATTTTGTCTTCGGACCAATTTCACAGACTGTAAAAAAGTTAGAGCCTGTTTAGATTTCTGGTAAAGACTAGAGATCTCAGACTCAGTCCTTTAACGTTTCGAGACACCGGATTTCACTTTTGGAGAATTAACGCTTAATCTGATCATCATTAATGGTGGCAAAGTAAACCTACAGTAGATGATTGTATGTATCTGGTCAGCACTTACATTTATCGCATGGCCAGAATCGATGCCTGTGTAGCATGAATCAATATTTTATACCATTGAATATATTCCCTTTTAGACATAGTTTATATCTTCCAGTTTTCCTGTGGAGACCAAATGAATCATTTCCACCTCTGTATAGATTGTCAAAGGAAGATCGGTTTAGAAGAGTAATGCCAACATTCTTTATAAAGAACAGGTGCTAACTTGTGCTGTCTACACTTAATATGGTTAAAATGTTGGGTTTCTACATATTTTGATCATAATATGACATTCAAACGCATAGGATCTTAATTCTATGTGTATTTAAAATACATTCTAAGAATTATAAATGTGTGATATATATATTACACACATATATACATGTACATATGTATATATCTATAGTCCTATATATCAATTTTTTCTAAAGAACTGTACGTGCGCTGTGTATATGCTGAGGAGAATAATAACTATGATAATAGGCGCTCACATTATCCTGTAGTCCATTGATATTTATACATGTACATTAGCATCTTTATGTGTCTACACAGTACACGTTGTTGCTTCATTGAGCAGGAACGTACTCACAGAGAGCTAGACACATCACGTTCACCAGACACGGTCACACATTTTCCCAATGATATGGTACGGCTACTGCAAAGAATGTGGGCATACGCATTCATGATTTTACAACCTACACATACCGGTAATTCAAGGGTCTATTATGAGCTGGGTATGATCACAGCATAAAATGAGATGAACAAAAAAAGAAATCACATCGCTGTTACAATTATACAGATGATTGACAGCTATCACCTAATTATAGACCACCCCATAAACAATTGTTAGAAAGCAAACAGTAACTTTCTCCATCTCCCACACATACCCTTCTATCTTGCCTTAGATATGTAATAAACTCAAATGGACCCATCTGAATAGGTAGAAAAGAAAACATTCACAATGTGTTTTTGCCCTCTAAATGAATAAACCTTGAACATGAATTGAAACACCAGCCTACATCATGATGGGATCTGTTCTTCTCCAAGGATTGACACCAGCAAGTAAATATATCTGTGCACAGTAGGCTTGCTGATATAGGCTCACAGCAGTAGCACAATGTGCTTTACAATAAACATACATATGAGCACTACAGAACAAGAAAGGGAAGCACAAGAGAAGATTTCTATAAAGATGTAGCTCCTATCGAAGCCACACTGAGTAGATTATAACCAAACCGAGATGTGTACTACGCAGTAGTCGCCCATAAATGACACCATACAGCCAGAAGTGTCTTCGGAGCAGATTAAGTTTTTATTGCCTGGCATAACATCATTTCATTAAGATCTCTTATATGCCTCAGGATGGCTAAAAATCATGATCTGCAGCCACCTTCATTGTAAAACATTCACCCCGAGTTGTACTAAATCAGCCAAGAGTGCAGTTTCAGGCCCTGTTTTCAATGAGTTATTAACAGTGTTTTCTACAAGGACAGCAATCAGTAAATAAAACGCCAAAGTGAATCCTGGGCTTTCTGACCTCATCTAGAAAAGCTTGTCTCTTCTCACAGATGATGATGATGATACTACGGCAAATCAGGCCACTCAGACCAGTACAGATGATTACTAATTGGACATTTCTGGGAGAAGATGTGACTCATTCACCTGGCTTCTTATTCTGTCCCATTACTATTGTAAGCTTTGTAAAATATATATGCATACTAGGAAATGTTTTTCAGATGACCACCCAAAATTGCGTTGAATAGTGGTCTTTGAATGGGTGAGCTTCACAAAGAAGATGGCCATTATGCTTGTTATATGGGGGAACTAGCAATTTGATTTGTCACAGGAAATCTGGTCTTCTTCTCATAGAGCTAGTCTTCCAGAGAGGTTTCACAAATTTCTGGCTTCACATTTCTAGGCAGGAGCGTACAGGAGCTAAACCCTGAAACAACATGTAATCACCTGCTCCAGTCTTTACTCGCACACAAGGTTGAACATGTAATCTCAGTGATTTAATACATTTCTGTCTGTCCCTACCTATACTTCATGTGTGACTTGTCTGCCTTTGCTTTGTGCCCACAGACTGGCTGCACCTGCTGTTACTATGCCTCATTCATTGTTTCCCATGGGAGCAACCAGAGGTGAGAGGCTAAAGCAGCAGAGAAGAGCACTTCATGACATTGAGAACCCAGAAGGGATAGCTGAATGGCATTCATAAAAAAAGCATATACATCTGCTAGGTATGCCACTACATCATGGCAAGCATATAAGGGACCAAATCCTCCTTTGTAAGTGGTAGATAAGTTGAAAGAGGTCAAACTTACCAGAAGGAGGAAGATGCAAGCTGATGAAACCACTGACCATCAAGAAACATGCTGCCCCCATCCTGATGTCCAGACTGGATTCCCTTAGCCATGAGCCCATTGCAGGACAGAAGTTGAGGTGTCACTAAATGTGAGCAAGAGAAGTGTCAATGTGACAAATTTCAGGGTATTCCTCCATTCTGCAGTACATGGCAGCACCTCTTCCCTATTGAATGATCCATATGGACCCGCTTAACTGTCACCCTTAAACCAAGAGCACCTGACTTTTCCAAGAGTGGGTGTAGGACCAGGTTATGTCAGAAGCTCAAAGCAAATATCCACTTGCCAAAAAAAACAACAGGCACAGTTCTTGTCCCCCCTGTTCTCCTCTCTCCTCCTGTATTGGCTTATGTGGGCTCCACAGCAATGCAGAACAGTGAAAGAAAGAATGAGCCAGTGAGCGAGAGAGAGAAAGGGACATGCAGACATAGGCTGGAAAAAACACGGTCTGGATCACAGCTGGTTGGATGGATTGGAGGATACGCAACAGCTGGTTAAAGTGGCAGCTTCTGTGATGCTGATGGGAGGAAACAGGATTGCTGCAGCCGCAGGCATCCTAACCCCAGCTGCTGTCTGTCAGGGATGGAGGAGGGAGGGGGGTGCATTTAATGCACAAAGAGATTGAGATTTATGCAAGGGAGGACAGCGACCAATTCCTTCACAGCAAGAAATGTGCAATGTTTATGCAAATGTTAGAAAAGGAACATCATTCTAAGGCTGGAAGATATCTCTGTGGACCACTGAGTGCTGGATTGGCCTTTTACTGCTAGAAAACCAATAAAATATAGCAAAAGACTATCATTTTCCTCCATGGTATTGTATGCTGGGAATGAAATGTTGTCAGGGGAGCAGCATTTTGTCCCCGGGAAATGTGGAGCAGAATGTTACAAACTGTGTTGCCGGGTTCAGGGCACCGAAATATCTGTAAATAGACTAAAATCCCACCATGGCACCGTGCAGAGAGGACTGACGGACAGCTCCTACCCTGCTCTGGGACCCCAATTTAATGTCTCTCCATTCACCTTTCCCCCGATCTGTGGAGATACACTTTATGAGAGTGGGGATATAACTGATGAACGAGAGGGGGCAAAACAGTCATTAACCATTCCGTCCCAGGATGAGGAGACGTGGTCGTGTGAACCAGCACCAGGAGGGGGAGCTCCTTTTATTCCTTGCTGTGCAGCATCCTTTTCTCTATGAGAGTCCCTACGGCATATAATACCATGTTGAGAGTTGTTAATAAAAAGCTGGAAGTAAAGTAAAAGAGCAATAGGGTCTTATCTGGGTATTAAGAGGTACCTCTAATCAGATTTTACTCACCAGACAGAGTCCAAACACAGGCTCAAAGAAATATTAGCTGCTGCAGATCCACCCGTCTCCTCGTGACCAGCCAGAGTTAAAAAAAATGGGATAAAGAGGTGGATTAACTCCCGTGTTGAGAGTTGTAGTATAACAAACAATTCCAGGAAACAATTTCCAGTGAATTATCATATAGAGCATGTTATTTCTTTTCATACACATAATATATGCTTTGTATACCAATACATTGAGGTAGGAGGTGTTGTAGCAGCTGGCACACCTGCCAGTACATCTGTTCCTGGTAGACCTCCCTTCTCATATACCTTGTAGGCAGTGCACTATACAAGTGACCTGCACACATGTTCTGCATCATTCTTCATTCAAAACCTGTGAAAAAGAGTAGAATTCTTTATGGAATAAACGAGAGGTAGAGAGAAGGACTACCATAATTAATCTAATTGTGGATGTCCTGCATGTTAAAATTGTACTGAATTATAGAATTCATACCTAAAGCAAAGATTTGCCCCATGGATTGCGGCTGCAAGGACGGCAGTGTGAAATATCAGATTACAAATTACATATTAAATTCCCATTACATTATAGTCTATCATATATAGGAACACATTGCAATTTTGCAGTAATCCTTTAGAACACACCAGTTTCGTAAAGACGGGGCTGGAATAGGCGCAGCTCACATGTAAGCCCCACATGACTGCGCTGGGGACATAAAGGGGTTTTTATTTTGTTTTAAATCTGGTGGGGGAAGGATCGAATTGGTGGTTCAGGGATAGAGGAGGAGAGCTGGGGGTGGGGTGCTATATAGGGTCAGGTAATTGTGCGGGAACCCTCACTCGGCCGGAAGGACAGCAGGAGCAGAAGAGGACAGACAGAGCCAGCAGCAGTCCTTACCATGGCATCCGTGTACTTGCTGCTGGAGAGGCTGCGGGACGTCGCCCATTCCAGGAGGGGTCGATGGCTGGAGGAGCAGCACTCCTCTCTGCTGGGCGATGCCGGGACCAGGGAAAGCGCGGGCAGGAGGAGGACCAGGCCACCGGAGAGGCTCTCGCCTGAGGTAGTGACGTGCAGCCGGCGCAGGCCTAGGAGCCCCTCCAGGGACCCTGCGGTGGCTGGCGGTGACGGCGCGGCTTCACCCCGCCCAGCGCCGCCCGGCAGGAATCCAATGAGCCGGCCGGCGGGGAGAGGCGGAGGTCACACTGGAAATGAGGGCCGCACCGGAAGTGCGGCCTGCATTGACGAGGAGTGCGGCACCCGGGGCCCGCGGCGGAGCAGGGAGGCAGGCTGCCTCCCATCAGAGATCGGGGCAGCGGCGGTGCAGGCCAGGGGAGATGGCCGGCGCCGCTATGGACGGGGCCCGCGGTAGCGCCACCACAGCAGGAGCATCTGGCGGTGGCCCTAGCAGAGGGCTGGCTGAGAAGAGAGCATGGGGGAGAGTCGCAGCGGGCCGGCAGCAGCAGCATGACCCTATGCTGCCGGGCCCAAGCAGTGATCGGCAGGCTGCAAGAGCGGCGGGCAGAGAAGAGGAGCTGCCTGGCAGGTCACGGGGGCGTGGAGCGGACCGGGCAAATCGGCCTGGGTCTGGTGGGCAAGCATGGTCGAGATCAAGGAGGAGGTTGTTAGTGAGGGGTGCTGCAGGAGCTCCGGCCCCCCCCGGTGATGAGGAGGCCAGGGGCGCGGGCCAGCAGAGCAGCACTGAAGATTCGGAGGACGACAGCGAACGGCAGCAGGATTAGGGACATCCGGCTCACGGGGACACAGCATCCACGCAGCCATGTGAGTATGAGTCCATGTCTTGTTTGTCACCCACAGGGGCAATAGCACAAGGGGTTGGGGTTAGTCAGAGGTCAGGGTCAGATGGAATGGGGATAGGAGGTGTAATTGGGGCGGAGACGCCAGGCTTCGGGAGGTTTTGTGTAGTTTGTCCCAAGTTTTAAAAAGAATGGGGGGGCCGCGAGCGAGACCGGGACGTCACCTGTGGGGGCTTGGCTCCCGGGTGTGGGGTCGGTCCACTTTCGGTCGTGGAGTCACTGAGGCCAGATGGAGAGGATGGGCCTATAGGAGGGGTATCGGTATCTCTTCAGACTGAGAAGGATAAGGGAGATTCAGTAAAATTGGATGACAGGGCAAGAGGGGAAGTGTACGTGTGCTTCGAAGGACCTTTGGGGGCGCATTTAAAAAAGGAGGTGGAGAAGATTCGGCGGGATGAGTACGTGGAGATTTTCTCCCTTCTCCCCCTGGAAAAGTTTAATTTCGATAGGGGGAAAAAACACGATAGCAATAAAGAGGAGGAAAAACGGAGGTGGCGACTTATTCCGCAGACATTTGTGAACTGTTACAAGCATTTGCGATATTGGCAAGTGTGATAGGGGAAAAGGCCCCCGAAAACCGTTCGGGTCTGTTTTGTTACCTCGATGCGATTGGCGAGGCGCACCGTACTTATGGGGGGCAGGCGTGGTTGCGCTATGACGAACAGTTTAGGCAGAGGAAGGCGGTGAGGCCGGAGATTAGGTGGGATCAAAAGGACATTGGGCTCTGGTTCAAAGTGATGGTGCCAGTCAGGTAGGTACGGGCAGTCCTTTCACGGGAGCGGAGGTAGTGGCAATCAGCAGGAGGGCTCGGAAGCAGTGGTCAGGGTGCGCAAGGAGGAAAAGAAAAATCAGGAGCGTCCTGGCAATTCAATGAGGGGCAGTGCAAATATGAGAACACCTGTAAATTCAAGCACGTGTGCTCTCATTGCAACGGTGGCTCACATGGGGCCTCAAAATGTTTTAGGAAAGCAAGGGGTAAGCCAGCAGTGGGTGCCCGTCAAGAGGGAGACGCCGGTGAAGCTTCAAAGGATGGCCCCCTTTCTAAGTAGATACCTGGATCAAGATAAGGCCAGGGTGATCCGAACGGGTTTCGCAGAGGGTTTTAGGATACTCCCTCCCAGCCACGTAGTACCTTTTTCTATTAAAAATTTGAGGTCGGCTGATCTGCACTCAGAAGTGGTTAGTGCAAAATTGCAGAAAGAAGTTGAGTTGGGTAGGATGGCGGGACTGTTTGCGTCGTTACCAGTTGAAGGGGTGATCGCTTCCCCGTTGGGGGTGGTGCCAAAGAAGGAGCCTAATAAATTTAGGTTAATAAGGCATCTATCTTACCCGAAGGGGTTGTCGGTCAACGATGGGATTGCCCAGGAGTTGTGTACGATGATATACACATCTTTTGACACGGCTTTACAATGGGTGCGCAAATACGGCACAGGGGCTTTGTTGGCAAAAACCGACATCGAGTCGGACTTTAGATTGCTACCGGTGCACCCGGATAGCATTCCGTTGTTGGGATGTTTTTGGAAAGGGGGGGTATTTCTTGGATAGGTGTTTGCCAATGGGCTGCGCAATCTCGTGTTCTTTGTTTGAAACGTTCAGTTCCTTTATGGAATGGGTGGTTAGGGATGTTTCCGGTGTTCCATCCGTCATTCATTACTTGGATGATTTTTTGTTTATAGGGCCACCGGAGTCGGTTTTATGTAGGAATACTTTGGCTGCCATGGAATGGGTGGCAGACTCTTTTGGAGTACCGTTGGTGAGGGAAAAGACCGAAAGCCCCTGTACGGTCTTGAGTTTTCTGGGCATATTGATTGATTCGGAAAGAAAGGAGTGTCGGCTACCAGAGGATAAATTGTCCTTGTTGAAGCAGGAGGTTTTCAGAGTTAGTAGGTTAAGGAAGGTGACATTGAAAGAATTGCAGTCATTGCTAGGCCGATTGAATTTTGCATGCAGGATAATGCCCATGGGCCAAATATTTTGCCATAGGTTGAGTGGCACGACAGCTGGGGTGCGATTGGCACATCATTTCATTCGGGTGACAAGGGAACACAGGGAGGATCTGGCGGTGTGGCAGCGTTTTTTGGAAAATTACAACGGTAGATCTTTGATTCAACACAAATTTTTGAACAATTTCGATTGTGAGATTTATACGGACACAGCAGGCAGGGTCGGTTATGGGGCCTATTGTAGGGGTAGGTGGAGCGTTGGCAAGTGACCCGAGCAGTGGCATCAGAGAGGCTTGACAAAAATTCTGGTTTTGCTGGAATTGTTCCCCATTGTAGTGGCAATATGGATTTGGGCCGAGATGTTTGAGAATAGGAGAGTTAGGTTTCATTGTGATAGCATGAGCGTGGTGTCGGTGATCAACACTTTGTCTGCTTCTTCTCCCCCGGTGATTAAGCTGGTGAGGGAATTGGTGGTACGGTGCCTGGAATTGAACGCTTGGATTACTGCGGTGCATGTGCCGGGCGTGCAAAACTCTATAGCGGATGCTTTGTCTCGTTTGCAGTGGGAGCGCTTCCGGGAACTGGCACCAAATGCGGAGACCTTAGGAGCGGAATGCCCTTTGCATCTGTGGCAAATTATTACGGACGGGCCGGAACGTTGATCCGGGAGTCGGTTACGAGTCAAACTTGGGCGTCATACGAAGCAGCATGGAACATATGGCTGGCTTGGGTGTCCCGTTGGGGAGCATTGGAGTCCGAAGAAGACAGGACATCGGCGGTGTTGTTTCAGGTTGGCAGGGCGGCGGAAATGGGCTGGTCAGTTACGAGAGTTAATAAATTCATTGCTGGCCTGGCTTTTGGTTTTAAGTTGGAAGGTTCAGTTGATGTCACGAAGAATTTCCTGGTTAGACAAGCGTTAAAAGTTTTCCGAAAAGGGACCCAGAGTTGTGACAAGCGTCGACCTATTTCGTTTAGCACGTTGGAAGGGTTGGGTAGAGTTCTGGAATGGATTTGTAGTTCGCCGATGAAGGAGGCATAGTTCAAATTGGCGTTTTCTTTAGTGTTTTTTGGGGCTATGCGGATAGGCGAATTAGTGTCGCATAGTAGGCACAGGGCTGGAGGTTTGCTGGTGGAGGATTGTGAATTTTGGAATGGGGATTGTTTTTTGGATTCGGCGTTCAAAAACTGATCAGTTGGGAAGGGGTAAGCGAGTGGTGTTTGGGCGAATGGAAGGGGCTGCGATGTGCCCAGAAAAGTGTTTGGAGTCATATTGGAACTTGTGGTCGGGTCGAGTGGGCCCCTTACTGTGTCACGAGGGCGGTGCGTTTTTGTCTCGTTTTCAGTTTATTGCGGTTCTTAAGAAAAGTTTGAGGGAGTTTGGTCTCCCTTCTGGTTCCTACGGGTCACATTCTTTTAGGATTGGTGCGGCCTCTGAAGCAGATAGTCGTGGTTTGGGAGTGGAAGAGATCAAGCGCATCGGCCGCTGGAATTCCGATCGATACTTGACATATGTGCGGCATTGATGGGGCTGGGGGTGAATGGTTTGGGGGTGATTAACAATTGCTGTTTGGTTATGTATTTCAGGTCGGGAGCTGTACTTGGCCTGGATTTTCGGACACTCCTTTGTGTATTGGGGGCGCTCCGGGCAGACGTGAGGCCGGATGGTAGGCAATTGGGTTTTCGGAGGAATCGAGTTGTCATTAGATGGTTGGGATTTCGGGGGATGGTCTCGAGCAGGGCTTTATCGGCATTTTCTAGATTTGCTCGTTTGGATAAGGCTCCCGACATTTTTGTTCTACATCTGGGAGGAAATGATTTGGGCATCAAACCTGTCAGGGAGTTGATTAGGGACATTCGCTTTGATTTTTTGAGGTTGTGGGCATCGTTTCCTGGGGTGCTGATGGTTTGGTCTGATATTGTTCCAAGAAAGAAGTGGAGGGTGGCCCGATCATTGAAAGGGATTAACAGGGCCAGGTTGAAGTTGAATCGGGCCGTATCCAGTTTTGTTTCCAGAAATGGGGTATCTGCGTATGGCATTTTGAATTGGAACTGGGGGTTTGTAATTTTTGGAGGGACGACGGGGTTCATTTGAACGAGATCGGAATTGATTTATGGGCATTGGCGATACAAGGTGGAATCGAAAGAGCACTGGTGGAGTTGGGGCACTCACGAGCCTGAGGTGGTCAGGGCTGTTCGTGGTTGGCGGGGCGTGGGGTTCTTGGAGTTGATGCTGAACCAGCAAAAAGGAATTGGAAGTTAAAATGCTGGACAGTTAAAAATTGTTTCGGTGGATCTGGCTTTTGGTTACGGCTCTGGACGGGGTTTTACCCGGGAGCTTTTGGTGGTTGGACTTCCCGGAATGGGATGTTTGGTGCCCTCGAGCTGGTGGTTTATGGCTGAGGGTAACATGGATTTTTTAAGTTCTTGTGTTTTTGCCAAATATTTAGCCAGATTTTTTGGGGCTCCAAGAACCCTCCCCTCATGTCTTATAAGATTGTGTATTTAATACTTATTGTAAATGTTTGTTATTTGTTAATAAACTGGCCGCTGTGGCCAAAATTATCCAAAGAAGATAATGTGTAGTGTCTTTATTCTAATAGGGTGGGTGTTTTTTCCTAGTACAGGAAGTGTATAGTGAGGGGTACAGGTTGCGGAAAAAAACCCAGATTGGCCATACGCGGTCATGTTCTCTGCCTGCTATGACTCCTGGTTCTTCACGATGGATTGTCTACCTACATTGCTGTCTCCCATTGCAAGCAGTGCGTGGGAAGATTTGATAAAAAAATATAAGGGTAATTAGACTATGTGCCTATGCTAGCACTAATGCAAAATGGTGCAACGTAGTCCATGCTTTCAGGTCTATTAAGTATGTGATCCCATAAGTCACTTAGTAGTGACTACACAGTATAGTCAGTGCCTATAAATCAGTGATATATATATACAGATCTGGCAAAAATTCTGTCTGATTTTTCTCTTATAGGTATATTTTTGAGTAAAATGTAAATTGCTCTTGTATTCTATAAACTACTGACAACACGTCTTCGAATTTCGAAGCATTAAATTTTATATTTATTTTCAGAAAATTAGAAATGGTCAAAAGAACAACAAAATGCAGTGCTTATAGACCTCAAGTAATGTTAAGAAAACAAGTTCATAATCATTTAGAAACAACATTACTAATGTTTTAACTCAGAAAGAGTTCAGAAATCAATGTTTTGTGGAATAACCATCATTTTTAATCACAGCTTTCATGCGTCTTGGCATGCTTTCCACCAGTCTTTCACACTGCTATTGGGTCACATTATGCCACTCCTGGTACAAAAATTTAAGCAGTTCTTCTTTGTTTGGTGACTTTTGACTATCCATCTTCCTCTTGATTACATTCCAGAGGTTTTCAATGGGGTTAAGGTCTGGAGATTGGGCTGACCATGACAGGGAAATGATGTGGTTGTCCTTCATCCACACATTGATTGACATAGCTGTCAGCTAACATAAGAAAAAATAAAAAAAAACTAATAACTAGAGTTGAGCGAAACGGGTCGAAAAAATTCAAAAGTCGCCGACTTTTGGCAAAGTCGGGTTTCATGAAACGAAACCCGACCCTAGGATGAGGTCGGCCACGAGGTCGGCGACTTACGCGCCAAAGTCGCGTTTCAAAAGTTTGTTTTGCGCTCTTTTTCAGCCAATCAGGATCCACGGACACTGTGGGCAACGTGATGACATAGGCACGGGTCACCACCATCTTTCAGAAGGGCATGCAAGTAATTGGCTTGCTTTGGTGGTCGCCATCTTACTTCTGCCGATCTTAGTATAGGGAGAGGTTGCTGCTGATTCTGTAGGGAGAGCGTTAGGCAGGGAAGAAGACAAAAAAACTGCTTCTGCTGCTAGCGATTTGGCCTGCACAACACACAAGTCACTGTGTGTGCAGTGCAAGGGGAGGCTATATTGTGGTGTATCAGTGGTGTTGGTTGTTGGGCTGCCTTCTAAGGCTTCCTGACACGCTGGCATTGCTGTTTACCCACTGCTCCGCAAACTGCTTTTTTAAAAGCAATCCAGTCTCCCTTATCCTCTCGTCACTTTGGTCACAGGCAACTGTGCCATCGAGCGTGTCACATAGCGCTCAGATATCAGTGGGCCGCACACATCCACAAGTGTCCAGTGTCCAAAAGTGTACGCAGAGATTCAAAATCTCCATTATCCTCTCGTCACTTTGGTCACAGGCAGCTGTGCCATCGAGCGTGTCACATAGCGCTCAGATATCAGTGGGCCGCACACAATCCACAAGTGTCCACTGTCCACAAGTGTACGCAGAGATTCAAAATCTCCATTATCCTCTCGTCACTTTGGTCACAGGCAGCTGTGCCATCGAGCATGTCACATAGCGCTCAGATATCAGTGGGCCGCACACAATCCACAAGTGTCCAGTGTCCAAAAGTGTACGCAGAGATTCAAAATCTCCATTATCCTCTCGTCACTTTGGTCACAGGCAGCTGTGCCATCGAGCGTGTCACATAGCGCTCAGATATCAGTGGGCCGCACACAATCCACAAGTGTCCAGTGTCCAAAAGTGTACGCAGAGATTCAAAATCTCCATTATCCTCTCGTCACTTTGGTCACAGGCAGCTGTGCCATCGAGCGTGTCACATAGCGCTCAGATATCAGTGGGCCGCACACAATCCACAAGTGTCCACTGTCCACAAGTGTACGCAGAGATTCAAAATCTCCATTATCCTCTCGTCACTTTGGTCACAGGCAGCTGTGCCATCGAGCGTGTCACATAGCGCTAAGATATCAGTGGGCCGCACACAATCCACAAGTGTCCACTGTCCACAAGTGTACGCAGAGATTCAAAATCTCCATTATCCTCTTGTCACTTTGGTCACAGGCAGCTGTGCCATCGAGCGTGTCACATAGCGCTCAGATATCAGTGGGCCGCACACAATCCACAAGTGTCCACTGTCCACAAGTGTACGCAGAGATTCAAAATCTCCATTATCCTCTCGTCACTTTGGTCACAGGCAGCTGTGCCATCGAGTGTGTCACATAGCGCTTAGATATCAGTGGGCCGCACACAATCCACAAGTGTCCACTGTCCAAAAGTGTACGCAGAGATTCAAAATCTCCATTATCCTCTCGTCACTTTGGTCACAGGCAGCTGTGCCATCGAGCGTGTCACATAGCGCTCAGATATCAGTGGGCCGCACACAATCCACAAGTGTCCACTGTCCACAAGTATACGCAGAGATTCAAAATCTCCATTATCCTCTCGTCACTTTGGTCACAGGCAGCTGTGCCATCGAGCGTGTCACATAGCGCTCAGATATCAGTGGGCCGCACACAATCCACAAGTGTCCACTGTCCACAAGTGTACGCAGAGATTCAAAATCTCCATTATCCTCTCGTCACTTTGGTCACAGGCAGCTGTGCCATCGAGCGTGTCACATAGCGCTCAGATATCAGTGGGCTGCACACAATCCACAAGTGTCCACTGTCCACAAGTGTACGCAGAGATTCAAAATCTCCATTATCCTCTCGTCACTTTGGTCACAGGCAGCTGTGCCATCGAGCGTGTCACATAGCGCTCAGATATCAGTGGGCCGCACACAATCCACAAGTGTCCAGTGTCCAAAAGTGTACGCAGAGATTCAAAATCTCCATTATCCTCTCGTCACTTTGGTCACAGGCAGCTGTGCCATCGAGCGTGTCACATAGCGCTCAGATATCAGTGGGCCGCACACAATCCACAAGTGTCCACTGTCCACAAGTGTACGCAGAGATTCAAAATCTCCATTATCCTCTCGTCACTTTGGTCACAGGCAGCTGTGCCATCGAGCGTGTCACATAGCGCTCAGATATCAGTGGGCCGCACACAATCCACAAGTGTCCACTGTCCACAAGTGTGTGCAGAAATTCTAAAACTCCCCTGTCCTATAGACACCTTGTACCTTGTTTTACATTACTATATAGTTTGTTGGATTTTGTCTACATTTCTACCAAAAATGAGGAAGGCTGGTGGAAGAGGCCGTGGAATTGGGCGGGGGTTGGCAGCTGGTAATGATGGTGTTGGTGGTGGATCTGATGGTAGTGGCAAGAGCAAAATAGGACCAAATGCAGGAGGTGCTGACCCTGCGTCATCGTCTGTCTACATAAGGCCTCGAACGCTTAGTTTTCTAGGAGTTGGCAAACCGCTTTTAAAGGCAGAGCATCAGGAAAAAGTTTTGTCTTACATTGCTGACTCAGCCTCCAGCTCTATCGCCTCCTCTTCTTCAGTTGTAAAAAGTAAAAGCACTGAGTCGTCATTGGAGGCTCATGTTCATGAACCACACCTTTCCTTGTGTCCTTCACCCCAACCAAGATTGAAGGATGACGCAGGCCATACTACTGATTACTCCATGGAGCTGTTTTCACATACCATGCCTGGATTATCAAGTCAAATGGTGAATTACCCAGGCCAAGATGAATCTGACATGGAGTGCACTGATGCACAGCCGCTGATGGATGATTCTGCTGGTACATTCACTCAGAGCACTACATTGTCCTCGCAGTGTACAGAGCCAGATTTTGACCCTGATGAGACTCAGGTGCCCCTTCCCGCACACTATACCACCATACACGGTGACACAGAGAAAGGTGCACATGACATAGAAGAGGAGGTGATGGATGACCCAGTTGTTGACCCAGATTGGCATCCATTGGGGGAAGAGGGTGCTGCTTCCAAAAGCTCAGATGAGGAGCATCCACAGCAGACATCGACATCGCAACAGCTGTTATCTGGCAGGCCCGGAGCACTCCAAAGACAGGTTCCAAACATCAAAAGAGTTGCTGGACAGCTTGTCCAGAGGGTCAAAAGATCACAGCGTGCTAGGCCGCAAAATGTCTGCCAAAGTAGGAAGAGTGCAGTGTGGCAGTTTTTTGAACAAAATCCTCATGATCAGGCCGAGGTTATCTGTAAGAAGTGCGCAAAGACCTTTAGCCGAGGGAAAAATCTGAAAAATTTGAATACCAGTTGCATGCTTAGACATTTAACCAGCATGCACTTGCAAGCGTGGACACAACACCAAACCTCAAGTGCCACATGTGCAACTGATCACAACGAAGGTAGTCAGCAACGCTACATTGTTTCCCCCACTGTAAGCACACCGGTTAGCACAGCAGCAAATGTTGAGGTGTCGTTGCAAGGCCACAGCAGTCAGGGAATCCCACTGTTATATCAACGAAAGACTGATTCTAGGCCATCAGAAAGAACACCAACTCCATCACCATCATCAACCCTCTCTCAGTCTGCCCTGTCCACCGCTACTTCCACCATATGCAGCTCTCAAGTCCAGCTCACCCTCCCAGACACTATGAGTAGGTCAAGAAAGTACTCAGTCTCTCATCCGCGTACACTGGGTTTGAACGCCCACATTGCCAAACTAATCTCGTTTGAGATGATGCCCTTTCGGTTGGTGGAAAGCACAGCTTTCCGCGAACTCATGGCCTATGCAGTACCACGCTATGACCTACCCAGTCGCCACTTCTTCTCTCGCAAAGCCATCCCAGCCCTCCACCATCATGTGAAAGACCGCATTGTCCATGCACTCAAGCAGTCAGTGAGTGGAAAGGTGCACCTCACAACTGATGCATGGTCCAGTCGGCATGGCCAGGGCCGTTACGTGTCCATCACTGCGCACTGGGTTAATGTGGTGGATGCAGGGTCCACAGGGGACAGCGGTGGTGGGACAGTGCTGCCTAGCCCACGGTCTAGGAAACAGTTGGCTGTAGGCGTTCGACCCTCCTCCTCCTCCTCCTCCTCCTCCAGAAGCGACAGCTCGTCCACAGAGCGCAGTCGTACGAGCACTCCATCTGCAGCTGCCACTGTTGCACACGATGTGTCCCCCTATCGAGCAGCTAGTGGAAAGCGTCAGCAGGCTGTGTTGCAGATGATGTGTTTGGGCGACAGACACACCGCCGAGGTGCTGGCCGAGTACTTGAAGCGACAAACTGAGTCATGGCTGGGCAGTGTACATCTTGAGGCAGGCAAGGTAGTTAGTGATAACGGCCGTAATTTTGTGGCAGCCATAGCCCTTTCAAAACTCAGCCACATACCTTGCTTGGCTCACACCTTGAACCTGGTGGTGCAGTGCTTCCTCAAAAATTATCCGGAGATAACAGCCCTGCTCCAGAAGGTGCGAAGACTGTGCGCGCACATCCGCCGGTCGCCTGTACACTCCGTTCGTATGCAGAAGCTGCAGCGATTGCTCCACCTTCCCAACCACCGCCTCATTATCGACATTGCAACAAGGTGGAACTCCACCCTGCACATGGTGGAGCGGCTGTGCGAGCAGAGGCAGGCCATAATGCATTTGTGGGAGGATACACGGCCAGGCACTTTGAGAGCAGACATGGAGTTGACAGGCGTGCAGTGGTCGAAGCTGAAAGACCTTTGTAAAGTCCTTCAGTGTTTTGAGGAATGCACACGGCTGGTAAGCGCAGACGACGCCATCCTAAGCATGAGCATCCCACTTATGCGTCTGCTCATGCAAACTTTGACGCACCTTAAGGAGCAGGCGTCTGCAGCCAATGTTGATGAGGAGGAAGAGGAGGAGGGAATCCTTGATGACATTCAGCCATTGTCTGCTCAGGGACCTCTCCTGGACGAGGTGGAGGAAGAAGAGGAGGAGGAGGATGATGGGGATGATTACTTAGGGGAGGAGGATGCATCTCGTGGGGCAAGTGAAAATGTTGGCGTGGCAAGGTCTGGTACAGGGTTTGTGCGTGACTGGAGGGATGTGGATTTGCCAGAAAGTGCTCCTCCAACCAGCACTCACAGTGCATCATTGACACCGGGAACATTGGCCCACATGTCAGATTATGCCTTGCGGATCCTAAAAAGGGACCCCCGCATTGCCAAAATGATGAACGATGACGACTACTGGTTGGCCAGCATCCTGGATCCACGCTATAAAGGCAAATTACAAAACAACATGCCACAGGAGAACCTTGACCTAATATTGGCTAATAAACAAGCAACTCTGGTAAATCGGTTGCTTGAGGCATTCCCAGCACACAGCAGCGGTGATGGTTCTCACACGAGCCGTACGGGCCAGGGGCAGCTTGGCAGAGGTGTTCGTGGTGCACACAGCAGAAGTGGCGTTGGAGACAGGGGTTTCATGACAATGTTGTGGACTGATTTTTCAAATACCGCTCACACAACTGGTAATACTGCATCGATGGAAAGTGACAGGAGACAGCAGTTGTCAACTATGGTTACAAACTACTTTTCCTCCCATATCGATGTTCTCCCACACAGGTCATTCCCCTTTGACTATTGGGCCGCTAAACTGGACACCTGGCCTGAATTGGCCCAATATGCCTTACAGGAGCTCGCTTGCCCAGCTGCAAGTGTGCTATCGGAAAGAGTCTTCAGTGCAGCTGGATCAATCCTGACAGAAAAAAGGACCCGTCTGTCAACCCAAAATGTGGATGATCTAACCTTCATTAAAATGAACCACGCATGGGTTTCCAAGGATTTTGTCCCACCTTCCCCTGATGACACATAGGGTGACAGAAAAATGGCTTGCTTTGGTCCACCTCTTCCTGGTACTTCACCTATTTTGCCTTTTGCATCAGTTGAATGTCCAACATCAACATATGCCACTTTCTAAAACTCCCTAACTGTGCTGCCTCCCCCCCATGGCCGGGGTCACCACCTAGCGCACGACACCGTGCGAGTGCCGTTGCCCTGGACAGGTGGGTAGGCCGACTCTTGGGCGCGGGCACTGGCACAGGGTCCCTCATAGTGCAATCAAGTGTCTCTGACGGTGGTGGTGCACACCCGCCGTCAGACAAACCGCTGTACTATGAGGGGCCCAGTGCCAGTACCGACGCCCACGAGTGGGCCCCCCTTGCTTGGCCAGGGCCCCAGCATTTGCAATCTTTACCTCTCCCTGCTCCTCCGCTGTGTAATCTGGGCCGTCAAATCCATACTGTGCCTGACACCGTCTGAGCCTGCCTCCTGATGTATAGACATATATTTTGAATGTGTACGCTATCCATACATGTTATCCGGGGATACGTTACCCCTTCTAAACTTTGTGCAATGACGTGCAATCCATACTGGGCCTAACACCGTCTGAGCCTGCCTCATGCTGTATAGACATATATTTTGAATGTGTACGCTATCCATACATGTTATCCGGGGATACGGTACCCCTTCTAACCTTTGTGCAATGACGTGCAATCCATACTGGGCCTAACATCGTCTGAGCCTGCCTCATGCTGTATAGACATATATTTTGAATGTGTACGCTATCCATACATGTTATCCAGGGATACGGTACCCTTTCTAACCTTTGTGCAATGACGTGCAATCCATACTGGGCCTAACACCGTCGGAGCCTGCCTCATGCTGTATAGACATATATTTTGAATGTGTACGCTATCCATACATGTTATCCAGGGATACGGTACCCTTTCTAACCTTTGTGCAATGACGTGCAATCCATACTGGGCCTAACACCGTCTGAGCCTGCCTCATGCTGTATAGACATATATTTTGAATGTGTACGCTATCCATACATGTTATCCGGGGATACGGTACCCCTTCTAACCTTTGTGCAATGACGTGCAATCCATACTGGGCCTAACACCGTCTGAGCCTGCCTCATGCTGTATAGACATATATTTTGAATGTGTACGCTATCCATACATGTTATCCGGGGATACGGTACCCCTTCTAACCTTTGTGCAATGACGTGCAATCCATACTGGGCCTAACACCGTCTGAGCCTGCCTCATGCTGTATAGACATATATTTTGAATGTGTACGCTATCCATACATGTTATCCGGGGATACGGTACCCCTTCTAACCTTTGTGCAATGACGTGCAATCCATACTGGGCCTAACACCGTCTGAGCCTGCCTCATGCTGTATAGACATATATTTTGAATGTGTACGCTATCCATACATGTTATCCAGGGATACGGTACCCTTTCTAACCTTTGTGCAATCACGTGCAATCCATACTGGGCCTAACACCGTCTGAGCCTGCCTCATGCTGTATAGACATATATTTTGAATGTGTACGCTATCCATACATGTTATCCGGGGATACGGTACCCCTTCTAACCTTTGTGCAATGACGTGCAATCCATACTGGGCCTAACACCGTCTGAGCCTGCCTCATGCTGTATAGACATATATTTTGAATGTGTACGCTATCCATACATGTTATCCGGGGATACGGTACCCCTTTTAACCTTTGTGCAATGACGTGCAATCCATACTGGGCCTAACACCGTCTGAGCCTGCCTCATGCTGTATATACATATATTTTGAATGTGTACGCTATCCATACATGTTATCCGGGGATACGGTACCCCTTCTAACCTTTGTGCAATGACGTGCAATCCATACTGGGCCTAACACCGTCTGAGCCTGCCTCATGCTGTATAGACATATATTTTGAATGTGTACGCTATCCATACATGTTATCCGGGGATGCGGTACCCCTTCTAACCTTTGTGCAATGACGTGCAATCCATACTGGGCCTAACACCGTCTGAGCCTGCCTCATGCTGTATAGACATATATTTTGAATGTGTACGCTATCCATACATATCATCCGGGGATACGGTACCCCTTCTAACCTTTGTGCAATGACGTGCAATCCATACTGGGCCTAACACCGTCTGAGCCTGCCTCATGCTGTATAGACATATATTTTGAATGTGTACGCTATCCATACATGTTATCCGGGGATACGGTACCCCTTCTAACCTTTGTGCAATGACGTGCAATCCATCCTGGGCCTAACACCGTCTGAGCCTGCCTCATGCTGTATAGACATATATTTTGAATGTGTACGCTATCCATACATGTTATCCAGGGATACGGTACCCTTTCTAACCTTTGTGCAATGACGTGCAATCCATACTGGGCCTAACACCGTCTGAGCCTGCCTCATGCTGTATAGACATATATTTTGAATGTGTACGCTATCCATACATGTTATCCAGGGATACGGTACCCTTTCTAACCTTTGTGCAATGACGTGCAATCCATACTGGGCCTAACACCATCTGAGCCTGCCTCATGCTGTATAGACATATATTTTGAATGTGTACGCTATCCATACATGTTATCCGGGGATACGGTACCCCTTCTAACCTTTGTGCAATGACGTGCAATCCATACTGGGCCTAACACCGTCTGAGCCTGCCTCATGCTGTATAGACATATATTTTGAATGTGTACGCTATCCATACATGTTATCCGGGGATACGGTACCCCTTCTAACCTTTGTGCAATGACGTGCAATCCATCCTGGGCCTAACACCGTCTGAGCCTGCCTCATGCTGTATAGACATATATTTTGAATGTGTACGCTATCCATACATGTTATCCAGGGATACGGTACCCTTTCTAACCTTTGTGCAATCACGTGCAATCCATACTGGGCGTGAGAACGGCTGGCGAGCTGTTAAGCAAGCTACAGCACCTGTCCAGACAAGTACAGGGATTCCCTAGCGAGGAGACTTATTTGATTGTTTTCTATGTTGGGACAGCAATTTTTGGGGAGCACTATACTCTGGAGAATGATAGATGGGGCCCACCATACACTGGAACATTCCAAAGGTGGACATCAGACACTGGAGCAGCATTTACAGGGCCCATTATACACTAGAGCATTAGAAATGGGGCCCATTATGTTTGGAGCATTATTTGGGCCCATAAGACAGTGGAGCTTCATCCATGGGGACCAACATATACTGTAGCATTATGTGGAGCTCATCATATACTGTTTCAAACATTATATGGGACCAATGATTTTGTATGGAGAAATAGATGGGCCTCGTCATGAGATGTAAAAAGTGAGGTATTTTTCATTGTACTATACCGCTATTTCTCTGCCGTATCGGAGCATGATGAGTTGTGGTATGTGTTAAAGGGGCGCTCTTTCGCCCAAGGCACATGAAAACCTGCAGCCAGCCCTCCCCCCCCACAAATTTAGCCAAATAACCCCCATTTTTCAGTGCGTAACTTGTATTATGAAGTTAATTAAGGTTGACAAGCTTAAGTAAGAAGAATTGATGCTTTTGGCATTCAAATGGGCACTGTAGGTGTGTTTCCTGTCCTCCTCTCACTGCCGACTTTTATTCCCCATTGACTTACATTGGGTTTCGTGTTTCGGGACGACCCCGACTTTTCCCTATAATCGGACGATCTTGCTCTACCCGACTTTTGGAAAAGTCGGGTTTTACGAAACGAAACGCGACCCTAAAAAAGCAAAAGTCGCTCAACTCTACTAATAACTAGTAACTAACACCCCATGTCTTTTTATCTTTTTGCACTTTTCATTGTTTTTGCAGGATGCAGCTGGGCCTCTTAATGTTGGCTTGTTTTTTTCTGTGTGATGCATGTATATAGTGCAGAACAGCCCGCCTGCTAATACTATGGGGGTGATCAATAGGCTGTTCAGAAACTTTGCACCACACTGTGTGACTGATGTCCTATGCAAGCCTTATTTGTGTGCATTTTTCCCACTAGGTAGCCAGCTCCTCTTTTTCTTTTGGTTACTGGCTGTCTTCATCAGTGGATTGCACCTCTGCTGCCCTAAGCCTTTATCAATGGAGGTCTGCTGCATCCTGCTAGTGCATCAGTCAGGGTTTGGTGAGTCTACCTTTCATATGTAAGAGTTTTGTATCTACCAAACAGTTCTACTTTGATTTCAACAGGCCATATGACATCCTCCCAATACTCTTCTGGATAATCCAAATGATCTCTAGCAAACTTCAGACGGACCCGGACATGTACTGGCTTAAGCAGGGGGGACACGTCTGACACTGCAGCATCTGAGTCCCTGGCGGCGTAGTGTGTTACTCATGGTAGCCTTTGTTTCGGTGGTCCCAGCTCTATGCAGGTCATTCTGTAGGTCCCCCTGTGTGGTTCTGGGATTTTTTCTCACTGTTCTTGTGATCATATTGACCCCACAGGGTGAGATCTTGCGTGGAGCCCAAAATCGAGGGAGATTATCAGTGGTCGTGTATGTCTTCCATTTTCTTATTATTGCTCCCACAGTTGATTTCATCACACCAAGCTGCTTGCCTATTGCTGATTCAGTCTTCCCAGCCTGGTGCAGGGCTACAAATTTGTTTCTGGTGTCCTTTGACAGCTCTTTGGTCGTCACCATAGTGGAGTTTGGAGTGTGACTGTTTGAGGTTGTGGACAGGTGTCGTTTATAATGATAACAAGTTCAAACAGTTGCCATTGCTACAGGTAATGAGTGGCGGACAGAAGAGCCTCTTAAAGAAGAAGTTTCAGGTCTGTGAGAACCAGAAATCTTGCATGTTTTTAGGTGACCAAATACTCATTTTCCACCATAATTTGCAAAATAAATGTTGCCAATTCAGACAAGGTGATTTTCTGGATTTGTTTTCTCGTTTTGAATCTCATCGTTGTGGTCTACCTATGATGTCAATTACAGGCCTCTCACATCTTTTTAAGTGGGAGAACTTCACAATTAGTGGCTGACTAAATACTTTTTTCCCCGCTGTAAATAGTGTTATTACAAAGTGTTCATTATGAAAGCTAAAGTGGTTTTCCCAAGAACAGATCACATTTTAATCAATACATCTTGGAATAATTATAATTTCAGAAATTGGATGGGTTTAAAAAAATGTTCATGTGCTGTGGTAAACTTATAAATGCGTTGCTGCTGTGTACTCTGTAATGGCTGCGTCTGACCATGCAGGGACATGGTCTGATTGTACCACAGCTCATTGGTTCCCAACTGATCAGGCATTGATAACCTAATTTAAGGGTGGGTCATCAATGTTAAAGTAGTAGACAACTTCTTTAATCTCGATACAGGTATATCAGGAATAGCAGTGACCACGAAGTAGTTCCATCACACTTCATTTATGTCCATTTCACAGTGCCATTTCCGCTGATGCCCTTATAATAGTGCCAATCTGTGTCAGCCATTGACATCCAGAGCACTATGTATGAGCATGAACTCTTTTTCTGCTCATAGATATATTCTGTTCCCGTAGATCTTCCCGCAGTATAAAAATGGAAGTGAATTACAAAATGATAGTAGAAAACATGGATCAGATCTAAGTAGTATAGGAATCACAATATGGTGGCAGAAAAAAATGTACAAGCTCTAAACAGCATGAGAATTACAAAATGATGGGAGAAAAACATGTGCCAGACCCAAACAGTATATGAATCACAATATGGTGATGGACAAATATACTCCAGCTCTATATAGCATATGAATGATCATGTAGTAGCAGAAAAACATGGACCAGCCCTACACAGTATAGAAATCACAACATGGAAGCGCAAAAATATGGATCTGCCCTATACAGTATAGGAATTGAAAAAATGGAAGCAGAAAAACATGGACTAGCCCTATACACTATAAGAATCGCAACATGGAAGCACAAAAACATGGACCAGCCATATACAGTATAGGAATTGTAATATGGAAGCAGAAAAATATGGACCATCTCTATACAGTATAGAAATCAGAACATGGAAGCGGAAAAATATGGATCAGCCCTATACAGTATAGGAATCGCAACATGGAAGCAGAAAAGCATGGACCAGCCCTATACACTATAGGAATCGTAATATGGAAGCAGAAAAACATGGACCAGCTCTATACAGTATAGAAATCAGAACATGGAAGCGGAAAAATATGTATCAGCCCTATACAGTATAGGAATTGCAACATGGAAGCATAAAAGCATGGACCAGCCCTATGCACTATAGGAATCGCAACATAGAAGCGGAGAAATATGGGTCAGCCCTATACAGTATAGGAATTGCAACATAGAAGCGGAAAAACATGGACCAGCTCTTTACAGTATAGGAATCGCAATATGAAAGCAGAAAAACATGGACCAGCCCAATACACTATAGGAATCGCAACATGGAAGCAGAAAAACATGGACCAGCTCTATACAGTATAGAAATCAGAACATGGAAGCGGAAAATTATGTATCAGCCCTATACAGTATAGGAATCGCAACATGGAAGCATAAAAGCATGTACCAGCTCTATACAGTATAGAAATCAGAACATGGAAGCGGAAAAATATGGATCAGCCCTGTACAGTATATCCATGGTAGTTGAGGTCTATGTGTGACTGCACAAAAAGCAGACAGAAATTGCAGGTCATCCTTGAAAACCAGCTCAGATAAGGAATGTTGCCAAAAGCAATCAGATTCCAACTCTTCAATAGAGGGTTAGGAAATAACAGCAAACGTTTTATTGTCCGCTAAGGGCACACTTCTGTTCTTTGTTTGCTTGAATGAGTTTTATAGTCAGAGTTTTGCAGAGAATATACGATATATGCATATTTTTTGACTGTACAGAAAATCCTTGTATAATGCACTACCTCTCCGTCACTGGAGGAGCTGCTACCTGAGCTACCACAGTGGGGGAGGGTTAGAAAAATGGACTATACAGTAAATTAGAATGGCAATAGACTGGTGTAGCCCATAATGATTAAGGAGATTCACTCACAATATTGTTCTACAGAAGGGTAAGAGATGCATATAGTGAATTGTTGCTTTAGGACATGTCTGCATTTCGTTTCCACTCGCCTTCACTAAGAGCTAATCAGATTGATATACATTATTGTGGGGAAAGTTTGTAAACATTGTATTTTATTCATGGAAATTCCTGGTGTTTGTATAATTCCTTCCAGTGGGTGTTCCTATTCAGTGATTGACAGTCTCTCCTGTACATGCAGAGATAGATGTCAATCACTGAGTAGGAACACCCAAACAACAAATATTTCAATCAATAAAATACAATTTAGGTTGGTTTCACACATCTTGATATTTCCTGTACTGGAAAAAATGGTACCGGAGATATCCGTGTCCGTGTGTCAGAGTGTACTCGTGGCACATCCATGTGCTACACGTGTGCCGCCCGTGTGCCGCATCTGTACCACACGGACGGCCGCAGGGAAGTAATGCTACAGTAAGCGCTGTTCCCCTGCATGTGGTGCTGAATTTGGCTGTCATTCTCCCTGCTCTGTCGGCAACAGCACGAGCAGGGAAGAATGAATAAAAACAAACCGACATGGGGTCCTCCTTATTTTTTTAACCAACCTGTGGGGGCTACTATTCTCAGGCTGGTAAGGGGCCATGAATATGGGCCCCCCAGCCTAAAAGCAGCAGCCTGCAGCTGCCCAGAAAAAGCGCATCTATTAAATGCGCTTTGTCGTGATGACACAATGATGCGATGACGTCACTGAGTCTGTGCACGATGTTTCCCATTCATTGCCCAGTAGATTACAGCCTGAGCGGTCGCATTAGCACTTATTAACCCCCAGAGATGGATTTACGCCGTGGGACTTAACAGAGCGCCGTACAGGTATTGTATATTGTTGGTTTGTTTTTTTTAATTTTTTTTTACAGGTGACCAATGGCTTCAAGATGGAATTAGCAGTCTAATAAAGATGGAAAAAATGTGTGTTGTATTATTTCATTAAAATACTTTATTCTTAATGTGTTTGTGTTTAATTAACCCTTTACTTACTATAGGATTAGTAATGGATAGGTATCTTATTGACACCTCTCCATTACTAAGCCGGACTTAATGTCACCTTACAATAGCAAGGTGACATTAACCCCTTATTACCCCACTTGCCACCGCTACAAGACAAGTGGGAAAAACCCGACAAAGCTCCAGAATAGACGCATTTAATAGATGCACCTTTTCTGGGAAGCTGCAGGCTGCTGTTTTTAGGATGGGGGGCCCATATTAATGGCCCCTTACCAGCCTGAAAATAGCAACCCGCAACTGTATAGTTTTGCCTGGTTGGTTAAAAAATAAGGGGGACCCCACGTCAGTTTGTTTTCATTCATTTTTCCCTGCTCAAGCTGTTGCCGGCAGAGAAGGGAAGAATGACAGCTGAGTTCAGCACCACATGCAGGGGAACAACGGCTTACAGTAGCCGTTGCTTCCCCAGCAGCAGTCCCTGCTCACAGAGGACAGTGTACACTGTTCTCCGTGTGCACGTTTGCAGCATGAGTTGCGGGCCGTGTGTCTGTGTTAAAACAGACATGTCTGCGTGTTTTGCACATGGACACACGGTCCGTGAAAACACGCTGACATCTGCAGAGACACATTCAGTTGAATGTGTCTACATGTGTACGTGTCTCCGGTACGTGTGAAAACTGTCACCACACATACCGGAGACACGGACGTGTGAAAGAGACCTTGTACTGAATCTTTTCTGACAAACCTATGTATCATTCTGCTCAGCTTCTCCTTTTATATACCTTGCTGTCCTCAGATTGCACTGCATGTATAATGTGACAGGTTTATTTCCAATATTTGCAAGACAGACATGGCAGAAAGTGTTGGCACCCTTGAAATAGATCCAGAAAATGAATTATTTCTTGCAGACAATTATTGCAATGACACGTTTTGTTATACACATGGTTATTTCCTTTGTGTGTATTGGAACAAAACAAAAAAAAATAGAAAAAAAAGCAAATTGGACATCATTTCACAAAACCCCCCAAAAATGGGCCAGACAAAATTGTTGGCACCCACAACTTAATATTTCGTTGCACAGCCTATGGAATAAATAATGGCATTAAATTGCTTCTTATAATCATTAACATGCTTCTTACACCGCTCAACTGAAATTTTGGACTATCTTCTTTTGCAAACTCCTCTTAGTCTCTCATATTTGAAGGGTGTCTTCTCCCACCAGCAATTATAAGATCTCTCCACAGGTGTTCAATGAGATTTAGCTCTGGACTCATTGCAGCCACTTCAGAACACTTCTGCACTTTGTTTCCATCAATTTCTGGTTCTTCCAGAGGCAACAGAATAATCCCAAAGCATCTTTGAAACTCCATCATATTTGACTGTAGGTACTGTGTTGTTTTTTTTGTAGGCCTCATTCCATTTTCAGTAGACAGTAAAATGATGTGCTTTTCCAATAACCCCTATCTTGGTTTCATCTGTCCACAAGATGCTTTCCCAGAACAACGTTGGCTTACTCATGCACATTTTGGTAAACTGCAGTCTAGCTTTTGTGTGTCTCTGTGTCAGGCGTTGGGTCCTCCTTGGTCTCCTGCCATAGTGTTTCATTTCATTCAAATGTCGACCAATAGGTCGCTCTGACACTGATGCACCTGAGCCTGCAGGACAGGTGGAATTTCTTTGAACTTGATGGGGGCTTCTTATCCACCATCCGGACTATCCTGCATTGCATCCTTTCAGTTTTTCTCTGCTATCCACATCCGAGGAGATTAGCTGCAGCGCCATGGGTTGCAAAAGTCCTCTCGAAAGCTTGCAATGTGTTACCATCTTTTCAGGTAGCCATTAAAAGGTATCAACCACTGAGGACTCTCAATTCTGAATATTTTTCCAGATTATGTTGCGCACTATGGACAAAGGAACACCAAGATCTCTGGAGATGGACTTGTAATATTGAGTTTGCTGATATTTCACAACAATTTGTTTCTAAAGTCCTCAGACAATTCTCTTGTCCTCTTTCTATTTTCCATGCTTAATGTGGCACACAAAGACTCACAATGCAAAGTTTGAGTCAACTTATCCTCTTTCTTTCTGGCTTAAGGTGTGATTTTCATATTGCCCATACCTGTTATTTGCTACAGGTGAGTATAAACCTGTAGCAAGTTTGCTTGGAAGAAAGTTATTTACCCACCATTTTGGAAAGGTGTCAACAATTTTGTCAAGTCAATTTTTCGTGTTTTTGTGAAATGATGTCCAATTTGTCTTTTTCTCTCTGTTTATTTTTGTTTTGTTCCAATGCACACAAAGGAAATAAACATGTGTATAACAAAACCTGAGTAATTGCAATAATTGTCTGGTATTAATACTTTCTTTTCTGGAACAATTTCAAGGATACCAACACTTTTAACCATGACTGCCAAAACAGTGGGTACAGAAAGTATTCAGAAACATTTACATTTTTCACTCTTTGTTTCATTGCAGCCACTTGGTAAATTCTAAAACGTTCATTTTTTTCTCATTAATGTATACTCTGCACCCCATCTTGACTGAAAAAAACAGAAATGTAGAAATGTTTGCAAATATATTAAAAAAGAAAAACTGAAATATCACATGGTCATAAGTATTCAGACCCTTGCTTAGTATTGAATAGGAGCAGCATTTTGAGCTAGTATAGCCATGAGTATTTTTCTAAATTATGCAACAAGTTTTTCACACCCGGATTTGGGCATCCTCTGCCATTCTTCCTTGCAAATTTTCTCAAGTTCCGTCAGGTTGGATGGTGAGGTGAATGTTGGTGGACAGCCATTTTCAGGTCTCTCCAAAGATGCTCAATTGGGTTTAGGTCAGGACTCTGGATGAGCCAGTCAAGAATGGTCACAGAGGTGTTCTGAAGCAGCTCTTTTGTTATTTTAGCCGTGTGCTTATGGTCATTGTCTTGATGGAAGATGAACCTTCGGCTAAGTCTGAGGTCCAGAGCACTGTGGAAGAGGTTTTGATCCAGGATGTCTCTGTACTTGGCCGCATTCATGTTTCCTTCAATTGCAACCAGTCATCCTGTCCCTGCAGCTGAAGAACACCCCCATAGCATGATGCTGCCACCACCATGCTTCACTGTTGGGATTGTATTGGGGTGGTGATGAGCAGTGCCTGGTTTTCTCCACACATACCGCTTAGAATTAACACCAAAAAGTTCTTTGTCTCATCAGACCAGAAAATCTTATTTCTCATAGTCTGGGAGTCCTACATGTGTTTTTGGGCAAACTCTATGTGGGCTTTCATATGTCTTGCACTGAGGAGAGGCTTCCGTTGGGCCACTCTGCCATAAAGGCCCAACTGGTGGAGGGCTGCAGTGATAGTTGTCTTTGTGGAACTTTCTCCCATCTCCTTAGTGCATGTGTGGAGCTCAGCCACAGTGATTTTGGGGTTCTTCTTTACCTATTTAGATTGTGAGCCCCATCGGGGACAGTGATGACAGTGTGTACAAACTGTAAAGTGCTGAGGAATATGTTAGCGCTAAATAAAAATAAAGATTATTGCTGGTATTTTTGCCTCTCTCACCATGGCTCTTCTACTACGATCACTCAGGTTGGCTGGATGGTCAGGTCTAGGAAGACTTCTGGTGGTCCCAAACTTCTTCCATTTAAGGATTATGGAGGCCACTGTGCTCTTAGGAACCTTGAGTACTGCAGAAATTCTTTTGTAACCTTGGCCAGCTCTGTGCCTTACCACAATTCTGTCTCTGAGCTCTTTGGCTAGTTCCTTGGTCCTCATGATTCTCATTTGGTCTGACATGCACTGTGAGCTGTGAGGTCTTATATAGAAGTTGTGTGTCTTTACAAATCAAATACTATTAGTTTATTTAAACACAGCTGGATTCCATTGAAGGAGTATAACCATCTCAAGGATGATCACAAGGAAATGGACAGCATGGGGCTTATGAGTGTCTGAGTAAAGGGTCTCAATACTTATGACCATGTGATATTTCAGTTTTTCTTTTTTAATACATTTGGAAAAATTTCAACATTTCTGTTTTTTTCTTTAGTCAAGATGGGGTGCAGAGTGTACATTAATGAGAAAAAAAAGAGCTTTTTTAAATTTACCAAATGGCTGCAATAAAACAAAGAGTGAAAAATTTAAAAGGGTCTGAATACTTTCCATACCCACTGTATGTCCTAACAATGAGAGATTGGTAAATTAACATCTTCAAGAGAGAAGATAGTGCAAGGTTACCGCAGGATTGATCACCAGTACCACATCAGAAGGAAAGAGTCGCATTGCATAGCAGTCCTCCCTGAGCACCTGTAAGGCTAGGTTCACATTGCATTAAAGCAGTCCGTTCAATGCATAGCATTGATGGACTGCGTTAATGCTATTAGCATAACGCCATCGTGTTATGCTATACCGCTAGCGCATATGCTTCATCTGCGCTAGCGGTGACAGACCCCGAAACGCTGCAGCCCGCATCCGAGGGTCCGTCACTGAATGGCGGCACATCGCTAGCGCATGCCGATTTATGGCATGCACTAGCAATGCGCTCCTAATAAAAGTGAATAACAGCGTTAATGTATTGCGTTACACTGCGTTATGCCGTGGTGTAGCGCAATCCATTAAATGGACTGCCTGAACGCAATGTGAACCCAGCCTTACCTGTGAGAAAAAACAACGCTATGGTACCAGTAATCTCTCAACACTGAAAGTGGTAATGAGACTTAACCCGATCCAGTAGAAGACAAATCAGTTTTACCTGAAGGAAGAGTTCAACCCTACTAACTCAGCTCTGCTTCATCAGGACCAAGTAGCAGCTACCAGACCTTCTTCTAAGCACTACACATCTGTGAGAGTACACCGGTGTTCAACTGTGTTAGGGTGTAGAGCAGGGTTCTTTAGCTAGATCGCTGTAGCAGCACAACCTGATTATCGGAAGCCAGGTATGAACTTAGAAGAGAGTAGTTTGTAGAAATTGTTTATACTATTTCTATTGAACTGTGCATTGACATAGCTGGAGAGCAACTTGTGTAACACACTGCAGCTATCTCTCTTTGTATCTAATATTGATATTATCATTTCAATAACTGTTAGTCTTATTTTTCAGCATATAATTCTATGTCTTTCAATAATGTCTGTTTTGATTCCCCCTCCTAGTCTACTGTATCATATTTGAGTGCTGCTCAGTGGTGTCATTCAGACACCACTACATGTGGTACTGAGAGGAGGATACGGTCACAGAGATGGAGGTGGGTGACAGCAATGGTTATTTGGTTAATGTGAGTACCGCAGACAATGATGTAACCCCTGCAAGGACCCTCCCTATGAGCACGTTGTTTAGTGTGCTGTCCAAATTTGATGGCCTGAATATGCCACTGTCCAACTGGGAGACCAGATTGCAGAGCTCTGCTAAGATTTATAATGTTATCCCAGAGCTACAAGTGGAGATTGCTCTTGCCGACCTGGAGGGTGAGACCTTCAGAAATGTCTTCCTGCAACCAGAAGCCATGTGTAACACATTGAAAGAAATGGTGAAATTTCTGGAGAAGATATATGAAACAGCTAGCACTGAGCACCTCTGGGCAAAGTTCTTTTACCTGCTGCAGCAGGAAGGGGCTTCCCAATATGCCATGGCATTTAAAGTACTAGCAGAAGTGCAAAAGAAAGTGGCAGACTGAGAAGGCTTCATGGGATCTGTGGACCGGATATTACATGAACAATTTATCCTGGGACTCTACAGCGGTCCCCTGAGTCAGGTCCTGCATGAGATAGAGTGGATCCTGCCTTATGCTTTCGACAAATATTGGCAGAGGCGGTGGCCCAAAGCAAAGACGAAAGCTATGTTTCTGGAGTGCTATGGATTAAGACCATTACAACCATCGGCGTAAAGAATGAAGAGGCTGTGATCAGGGTAGTTCAAGATCTGCAGAGTTCCCTGAATGCTATGCAAGAAAAGTGGACTCAAATGTAAAAGAGGATGGGATCGGCTCCACCTCTGAGGCCACCTACCCGGCCTTACAGAATCCTTATCAGGCCATCCATCAGGCTCCCGAACCTGAACCTCACTAAGCAAGTTTGCTGATCCCCTATGGTACACCGCCTTCTATGCCTGTATCTGTACTTTTCTACCAAGTTTCTCAATATCATCCACTGGCGGGTCCTTGGTCTGAGTCAATCTATCCAGAACCCCAGCGTTCTCCACTGAGACTAGCTGGTCAGGTCCCAAGGGCACCTTCTACACGCAGACAAAGATAGGATCGTCAGGACACACAGTGTTGGGAGTGTGGAATTAGAGGACACTTCACTAGATGGTGTCAGAGTGATTTGCAAGGACACCCAAAACTTCCATTAAACTTCCAAGCCCTGCAGCAGTGGGGCATACTGTGGGAGAGGTAGAAGGACAAACCAGCCAGCACAACTCAGGACAACTGGTTGCAGGGTGTCCCATCCTGCGAGCTGAGTTTGAAGGAATCACAGTGGACTGTGCCCGACTGTGCCATGCCCGAGTTGTACTTCAACAATTACTTTCAAGCGATGGTCAAGTGAGAGTGGGAGACGTTGATCTGGGTAACAACGGCTAATCAGCAATCGATGTCAGTCATGGAGGTCATGTGGATGAATGTGTGGCTATGTGGCCAAGATGTTGGAAGAAAAAGCATAATGCTGGTTCCCGAGCCATTCAAAGAAGATGTACCGGTGATAATGAGCATGAATATCCTGCGAGAGTTTGGACCAGATCATGTTCATTAAACGGGTGCCTGGCTACTGGAAGCAGGCCACGCCGCACAAACCCACCCAGATAGCATTTCAACACCTGATCCATGTCTGTGGAACATAGAAGAGTGTCCCTGTACACCAGTCTGTGGGAGTTATCCGATTGTCGGGAAGGGTATCCCTTACCCTCCCTCCTTGTCTGGAGATAATCCTGCCACTGCCTGTGGGAATATTCTGCATTCTTGAAGGTTTAGAGGTCGTCCTCAAACTGGTGGGTCTAGTAGACGTAGGCTAGAATGCCCTGGTAGCCCGTGCATTAGCAGTGGTCCATAATGGACGAGCACCCACCAGAGCTGTGAATATGAGACCGAGAGAAGTCTGCTTAACCCCAAGATTGGAGCTGGCTTGTGAGTACCTACATCGAAGTAAAGTGCTGAGATGGAAAGATATGACCCTGGCCCGGGTAGATGATGTGGTCTGGACACTGGCAGTTACAGAAGAAACGTAAGAGGCCCTGACCTGAGAATGGAATGGGGAAGTCATTTTGGCCAAAATAGGGGTGGTTGTGAAGGGTCTGGAACGCGAAGAAGTTGAAACAATGCTGTGGGAGAATCAGGCCACATTTGCCTGCCACGCCGACGGCTTCGGCTGCACATATGCAATCACCCATGAGATCCCAACAGGGGACACCCCTTCGATAGAATGAAATAGACAGATACCTCCAAAGCTATACCAGGAGATGAAGAACTTGTTGAAATAGATGTTGGAATCGGAAGTAGTGCAGACTAGTCAGAATCCATGGGCAGCCCCAGTGGTGCTTGTCAAGAAGAAGCACGGAACCATTAGTTTTTGCGTGGACTACTAGCAGTTGAATGCATGCACTTTTCAAGACCAATACCCTCTGACCCGCATCGACGAGTCCTTGATGGCCCTAGGGAAAGCTAACTACTTCTTCATTCTGAATATAGCTAGCGGGTACTGGCAAGTACCGATGACAGAAAAAGACAAGGCAAAGACAGAATTCATACTCCCCATGAGACCGTTTGAATTTAACAGAATGTCATTCGGGCTATCCAATGTATCGGGTACATTACAGCGGCTGATGGAGAAGTGTCTGTGGGACCTGAACTTTGAGGCTATACTCTGATATACCTGGACCTTATCATTGTGTACTCCGCTGCCTATCAGGAACACCTGAATAGACTAAGGCAGGTACTCAGGTGATTATGGACCCATGGCCTGAAGGCAAAACCAAAGAAGTGTCATCTTCTCAAAAAGGAGATCAAATACCTGGGCCATATGGCATCACAGGACAGAGTCCTCCCTTCCAAAAACAAAGTGTCTGCAATACAACAATGACCAGCACCCAGAGCCCTGCGAAAGTTGAAAGCCTTCCTTGGATTGGCCGAGTACTGTCGGCAGTTCATCAAAGTCTATGCAAAAATAATGGGCTGTTGTGAGTTCATTTTCCCCTTCACCATTGAGGTCTGATGAACTCCCTCTTCTGGTGAAGGAAGGCAGTGAGGCTGATTACCTAGCAGCTGGGCAGGATGATGATGACTGGGTGACGGGAATTACTGACTGGATATAAGGCAGTCGACGCCCTTCTGCCTTGCTGGTGATCTCTCTGGGGGATTCTGGGAGACCAGTCTAATTCCTGCTCCTCAAAAGCAAAGTTTTCTGTTCTACTTTTGCATTTGTGTTTTGGTTTTGTTTTGCATTGTTTTCCTTGATTTCTGCCATTCCCTGCTGGGGTGAGCTGAATTCCTTTTTGCTCTGTCTTCAGAAAATACCTGAGTACTGATATAGTCTTTTTGAAGCCTAGCGTCTTCAGGGCTTTTTTCCCTATCAGCTGTTGGCTCTTGTTTTGATAGGGTTTTGGCGGATTACAGACAGCAGCTTTTCTATCCTGTCCTATCTAGTTAGCTTGGGCCCCATCATTTGCTCAGCCTATCTTTCTATCTGTGTGAGTGTTTTTTCATCTTGCTTCACCGTCATTATCTGTTGGGGGCTGCCTATTGCTTTGCGGTCTGCTCTGGGGCAGTTTAGATTTCCCTTTCTGTCTTTAGGCTATGTAGTTCTCCGGCTGTGATCGAGGGGTCTAGGGCACCGTAGGAACCCCCCACGGCTACTGCTAGTTGTTGTTGATAGGTTCAGGGGTCTGCAATCCGATAGCTGCCAACTTCTCTGGTTTTCTGGACTTAGCTAGTATTTCTGTTTTTGCCTCCTACGGTGACTCATTCATAACAGAATCACCAGCCATACCGCAGATCCTAGGGTACTCAATAGCAGGAAAGAATTGTAAAAAAAAAAAAAAAAAAAAGTGTGTATATTCTTTCCTCTATATCTCTGAGACCGTAGGGGGAATTTTTCTTTCTCTCAATGGAGATAAAGCAATTGTCCGATCGTGTGGAGCAGCTCGCTGCGGAAGTGCGGGGAATTTCCGCCTACCTTGCTCATTCACATGCTGCTGAACCAAAGATCCCTACTCCTGATGTGTTTTTTGGGGATCGGTCTAAATTTTTGAATTTCAAAAGTAATTGTAAATTATTTTTTGCCTTGAAGCCTAACTCATCAGGGAGCTCCGCGCAGCAGGTTAAAATTGTCATCTTTTTACTGCGTGGCGATCCCCAGGATTGGGCGTTTTCTTTGAAACCAGATGATCCTATTCTGACTAATGTGAACGCATTTTTTCAGGCCTTGGGGTTGTTGTATGACGAACCTAATGCCATTGATCAGGCTGAAAAGACCCTGTTGGCATTGAGCCAAGGTCGAGATTCTGCAGAATTGTACTGTCAAAAATTCCAAAAGTGGGCGGTCCTTACTACCTGGAATGATAATGCCTTGGCAGCTCTCTTTCGGGAAGGGTTTGTCAGAAGCCGTAAAAGATACTATGGTGGGATTTCCTGTTCCCTCTGGTCTTGACGATTCTGTCATTAGCCATTCAGGTTGATCGGCGTTTACGTGAACGCAGGACTGCACGAGAGGTGTTGTCACCTGTTGAACAAATGTCTGAACCTATGCAATGTGATAGAGTTTTGTCCAGGGAGCAACGTCAGGAGTTCAGAAGGCGTAATAAGCTGTGTTTTTTTTGTGGAGATGCCTCGCATATTATTTCTGTCTGTCCTAAACGAGAGAAATGTTTTGCACACACGTTTTCTGTGGGTGGTGTTCAACCTAAGTTTCTTCTGGCAATTATTCTGATCTGCTCCCTGTCCACATTTTCCGCCAAGGCTTTTGTGGATTCGGGAGCAGCCCTGAATCTAATGGACTTGGATTTTGCTAAACGTTGTGGATTTCCTATGACACCTCTGCGGACGCCTATCCCTTTGAGGGGGATTGATGCTACTCCTTTGGCAAAAAATAAACCTCAGTTTTGGACCCAGGTGGTAATGCGGGTCGCCCCAGAGCATCAAGAAAATTGCAGATTTTTGGTGTTGCATAATTTGCATGATACCATTGTTCTGGGGTTTCCCTGGTTGAAAATTCATAATCCAGTTTTGGATTGGAAATCTGTGTCTGTGGTGAGTTGGGGTTGTCGGTGTGCCCTTAGTGAGGCTCCGTTTTTTTCCACCTCTCCTCAGTCGCATGATGTTCCTGACTATTTGGCGGATTTTTATGATGTATTTAGTGAGAATGAGTCTGCGTCTTTGCCTCCTCATAGGAGTTATGACTGTGCAATTGAACTGAACCCGGGGTGTAAATTTCCCAAGGGTCGCCTCTTCAATTTATCTGTACCCGAGCACGAGGCTATGCGATCCTATATTAAGGAGGCGTTGGAGAAGGGTCATATTAGACCATCCTCTTCACCCTTAGGTGCTCGTTTTTTTTTCGTGGCCAAAAAGGATGGTTCATTAAGGCCTTGTATTGATTATCGTGCCCTCAACAAAATTACTATTAAATTTCAGTATCCGCTACCCCTGATTTCGGATCTATTCTCCAGAGTTAAAGGTGCTTACTGGTTTACCAAGTTTGACCTCAGGGGGGCATATAATCTTATCCGCATTAAGCATGGGGATGAATGGAAGATGGCGTTTAATACTCTGGAGGGACATTTTGAGTACCTGGTGATACCTTTTGGGCTCACTAATACCCCTTCTGTCTTCCAGTGCTTCATGAACGATATTTTCCGAGACTTTGTGGATAAATTTTTGATTATCTATCTGGATGATATTTTGATCTTCTCCAAGGATTGGGATTCTCATGTGGAACATGTTCGGACTGTGTTCCGGATCTTGAGGGAGAATTCCCTATATGTCAAAGGATCGAAATGCCTTTTTGGGGTACAGAGGATTTCTTTTTTGGAATTTATTTTGTCTCCGTCAACTATTGAAATGGACCCGGCCAAGGTACAGGCCATTTATGATTGGGTTCAGCCCACTTCTTTGTAGGCCCTCCAGAAGTTTTTGGGTTTTGCTAATTTTTATCGGAAATTTATAGCAAAATTTTCTAGTATTGCCAAGCCATTGACTGATCTGACTAAGAAGGGTGCTGATGTGTTGAATTGGTCTCCGGAGGCTGTTTCTTCCTTTCAGGAGCTGAAGCGAAGATTCACTTCTGCCCCGGTTTTGCGGCAACCTGATTTCTCACACCCGTTCCAGGTAGAGGTGGACGCATCTGAGATTGGTGCAGGAGCTGTTTTGTCCCAAAAGGATCCTGTAACATCTAAAATGAATCCCTGTGCTTTCTTTTCCCGAAAATTCTCTCCATCTGAACGTAACTATGATGTGGGGAATCGGGAACTGTTAGCCATGAAATGGGCATTTGAGGAGTGGAGACATTGGTTGGAGGGAGCTAAACATCAAGTCGTGGTCCTCACTGACCACAAGAATTTGATTTACCTGGAGTCGGCCAAACGCTTGAACCCTAGACAGGCTAGGTGGGCCTTGTTTTTTACACGTTTTGATTTTGTGGTCTCTTTTCTTCCTGGCACTAAGAATGTCAAGGCTGACGCTCTCTCTAGGAGCTTCTTTGCTGATTCTCCTGTGGTGACCAAGCCTGCTACCATCTTAGGCGAAGGGGTAGTTCTTTCTGCCATCTCGCCCGATTTGAGACGTGCTCTGGAATAGTTCCAGGAGGACAAACCTGAGCGTTGTCCCAGTGGAAAGTTGTATGTTCCTGACCAGTGGAAGAAGAGAGTGATGTCTGAAGTTCATTGCTCTGCATTGGCTGGTCATCCAGGTATTTTTGGTACTAGAGATCTGGTGAGTCGGTCTTTTTGGTGGCCCGCCTTGTCTCATGATGTCAGGAATTTTGTGCAGTCCTGTGGGACTTGCTCCCGGTCTAAACCTTGTTCTCGCTCTAGTGGGTTGTTGATGCCTTTGCCGGTTGCCAGGAGGCCATGGACCCATATTTCAATGGATTTCATCTCTGTTATGCCTGTCTCTCAGAGAATGACTGTTATTTGGGTGATTTGTGATAGGTTCTCTAAGATGGTTCATCTTGTACCACTCCCTAAGTTGCCATCATCCTCTGAGTTGGTGCCCCTGTTTTTGCAACAGGTGGTTCGCTTGCACGGGATTCCTGAGAACATTGTATCTGACAGAGGAGTTCAGTTTGTGTCTAGATTTTGGAGGACTTTCTGTTCCAAGCTGGGAATTCAGTTGTCCTTCTCCTCTGCTTTTCACCCTCAGACCAATGGGCAGATGGAGAGAACAAACCAGACCTTGGAGTCGTATTTGAGATGTTTTATTTCCGCTGATCAGGATGATTGGGTTTCATTTTTGCCCTTGGCTGAATTTGCTTTAAATAATAGAGCTAGTTTTGCCACTTTGATGTCACCTTTTTTTTGTAACTTTGGGTTTCATCCTCGATTGTCTTCAGGGCAGGTGGAGCCTTCTGCCTGCCCAGGTGTTGACACTGTGGTGGAGAGAATGCACCAGATCTGGGACCAAGTGGTGGATAAGTTATCTCTCTCCCAGGAAAAGGCCCAGCGGTTTTCCAACCGACATAGGACCATTGGTCCCCAGTTTAAGGTTGGTGATATGGTTTGGTTATCATCAAAAAATATCGCTATGAACGTGGCTTCTCCTAAGTTTAAGCCTAGATTTATTGGACCTTACAAGATTTTGGAGATTATTAATCCGGTCTCTTTTCGTTTGGCTGTTCCTGTTTCATTTAAAATCCATAATGTGTTTCATAAGTCCTTGTTGAAGAGGTTTGTTGAACCAGTAGTTCCTGGGGTGGCACCTCCGGACCCTGTATTGGTTGAAGGTAGCAAGGAATATGAGGTAGAGAAGATACTGGATTCCCATCTGGCTAGACGGAGACTCCAGTATTTGGTTAAGTGGAAGGGTTATGGTCAGGAGGATAATTCCTGGGTCTCTGCCTCTGATATTCATGCCAAAAGATTGGTGCGTGCCTTTCATCGGGCTCACCCTGATCGTCCTGGTGGCGTGGATGAGGGTTCGGTGACCCCTCCTCAAGGGGGAGGTACTGTTGTGAGTTCATTTTCCCCTTCACCATTGAGGTCTGATGAACTCCCTCTTCTGGTGAAGGAAGGTAGTGAGGCTGATTACCAAGTAGCTGGGCAGGATGATGATGACTGGGTGACGGGAATTACTGACTGGATATAAGGCAGCCGACGCCCTTCTGCCTTGCTGGTGATATCTCTGGGGGATTCTGGGAGACCAGTCTGATTCCTGCTCCTCAAAAGCAAAGTTTTCTGTTCTACTTTTGCATTTGTGTTTTGGTTTTGTTTTGCATTGTTTTCCTTGATTTCTGCCATTCCCTGCTGGAGTGAGCTGAATTCCTTTTTGCTCTGTCTTCAGAAAATACCTGAGTACTGATATAGTCTTTTTGAAGCCTAGCGTCTTCAGGGCTTTTTTCCCTATCAGCTGTTGGCTCTTGTTTTGATAGGGTTTTGGCGGATTACAGACAGCAGCTTTTCTATCCTGTCCTATCTAGTTAGCTTGGGCCCCATCATTTGCTCAGCCTATCTTTCTATCTGTGTGAGTGTTTTTTCATCTTGCTTCACCGTCATTATCTGTTAGGGGCTGCCTATTGCTTTGGGGTCTGCTCTGGGGCAGTTTAGATTTCCCTTTCTGTCTTTAGGCTATGTAGTTCTCCGGCTGTGATCGAGGGGTCTAGGGCACCGTAGGAACCCCCCACGGCTACTGCTAGTTGTTGTTGATAGGTTCAGGGGTCTGCAATCCGATAGCTGCCAACTTCTCTGGTTTTCTGGACTTAGCTAGTATTTCTGTTTTTGCCTCCTACGGTGACTCATTCATAACAGTGGGCCCTCTGAACGAGATGATTAGAGGGACAGCTGGGGTACTCAATAATGAAAGCATACCCTGGGAACAGAAGCAGGAGGAGGCCATCCAGATGCAGAAACAAGCACTGACATCGGCCCCCATCTTGGCTTATTCAGATTTCAATAGGCCTCTTATACATTGATGGCAGTCTCTGTGGACTCAGGTCACTGACCAGCAAAGTCACAAAAAGAGGATTTAAAAATCCCCCCAAAATTCAAATAATAGCAGAAAAAATGCAGAGATGTTTACCTGCCCAGGCCTCCAAACAAATGCACTAACAGGATGCAGTGGACCCATTTAACACAGGTGCAAGAATGCCGATTAAACAACCACTCTCAGGCTGCCAATCCATGGAGGGGGTAGTTGCTTGGCATAGTAATGCACAAAAAAGGTCTGTATGTGGCGCTGTTCACATACGTGATTCAGAGCATATGGCATACAGCCTATTGGTGATGCCCATATGCTTTGATCAGGCGGGCTGCCCAGTGCTATCCAAAATGCATCCCTTGTGATCAGACACCACAGTTTAGAGAGCCAAATGGGCACAGGTGCACCCTGAAAAATAAAATGCAAAAAACACATACAAAAATATGTGAAGTATTAGTTGATGTTATGGCCAAAATATACAAGCTTGCAACCCACGTCAAGGATCCTCATGCTTGTGAGTCCTATCACTAACCAGCAAAACCACAAAAAGAGGACTTAAAAATCCTCCATAGTGCATTTGTTTGGAGGCCTGGGCAGGTAAACATCTCTACCTTTTTTTGCTGTTATTTTACTCTATAGACTCAGGGCAGTCCTTTTGCAGATGCAGAATGGGCAAGAAATGGTTCTTGCCTATGCCAGTATAAGTATACAGAGCAAAACCCTCTCAACTACACCTCCTTCCAACTGGAACTCCTTGCCCTGACATGAGCCATGATGGAAAAGTTTGCAGAATACCTGATAGGGGTCAAAATCCTTGTGTGGACTCACTGGCAAAAATCTGCTAGACCATCTGGACACTGCCAAGTTGGGAGCCCTAGAACAGCATTTGGGAGCTCGCTTTGCAAAATCTGACTTCTTTTCAAATAATTTTATTGGTTTTTAGTAATAAACAGGGTAAGGAAAGAAAGGTAGGAAGGGAGGGATGGGAGTGGGGAGGCAAAATCTGACTTCTTGATTCACTACAACTCTGCCACAGAGAACACCATTGCTGATTGCCTGTCAAGGGTAACCTTCGAAAGCCTGGAAAGGGACCATCATGAACACCTGGAAGAAGAGGAAATTCTGGACTTCTGAAAATTCACACCTCCGGTAGTAGTGACACAGTCAAGTGAGAAGTCCTGCTATCGACTCAAGCCACTAGGGAGAACAAGCAAAAAATTGGATTGAGTACAAGATGAAGATGCATGATTGCAGCAAGTGAAAGGCTGGACAGCCCAGCATAAAGTACCTAACAAGGAAGAAAGTGCTGATCTAGATACCGAGATGAAGTCTGTGATGCGCCATGGAGATAGGTTGGAATTTTGAGGAGCCATTCTATACTGCAAGTGGCAACAGCCTGATGACTTAGAGTCAAGGTGGCAAGTAGTAATCGCCGAAAGCGTGGCAAGAGAAATTGTCAAAGAAGCTCATGAGTTTGAAGCTCATTTTGGACCAAGAAAGACCTACCAGTAACTGCATCATTACGTATATTACCCACAGCTGGAGGCCAAGGTTGAGGAAGTTTGCCAACAGTGTTGAGTGTATGACCTCATCAAAAAAACAGAAAAGAGGACACCCAAACAGACCATACCAACCAAATGACTGCTTGTAGTGTCAATGATAAGCTACCTCCTCATGGGACAATTGGCTATAGGTCCACAATACTGCCTTGTGATAACTGACCACTTCTCCATGTTTGCAGTGGTCACCCCAACTCGAAACCAGACAGCTGAGTACACTGCGCTAACCATCTGTCAAGATTTTATTTGGATCTATAGATTTTTGAAACAGATCCACTCAGATCAGAAAGCGTATTTTCAAGGTAAAGTGATGGAGGAACTGTACCAACTGTATCGCATAGAAAGGTCCAGGACAACCCCATATCATGGGGAATGGGGCCTGTGAGTGCTTTAACCAGACTCTGCTTCAAATGTTATGAACATTAGAGGAAGACAAGAAAGCACATTAGCTTGACTAGGTGCCTGAATTGGTCTGGACCTACAACAATCGGGTCCACACCATCATGGGTTATACTCGGTACAAGCTACCATTTTGTAGAACCTGCGTAAAAATAATAGAACTAAATATGGAACAGCAAAAGAATCTATTTGAACTATCACCTCATGGGTGAAAGAGTATCGGTGGCAGCGGCAACTCCAGCCCTTTCGCTGGCTATCAGACCAGCAGTTTCAGGAGAAGACTTATAACAGCCGACCTCCAATTCAGCTTGAAGACTAGGTGCTGGTGAGGGAAAGACATCCCAAAGGCAGGCTGAGTGAATGTCGGGAGGTGCAACCATACAAAGTGATCAAGAGCATGTACCACAACGGCCCGGTGTACGAAGTACAAACTGAAAATGAGAAATCTGATCTTAGAACTCAACAAAGGAATATGTTAGGGCCATGCCTGTCTGAAGATCCCACATCTGTCACATCTGTGGCTCCTCCTGTTCCTTCATCAAGGCTGGATTTCCCTGACAGTGACTCTAGTGAAGACTGGTAGACTGTTACTGAGACTGCGGAAGGTCCCCAGTGTTAGGGTCACGGATCGCACTGAATATAAAATATAGGTAAGTGCGATCATGACCCGTGGTCCACTGTGCAGAGATAGTATACTGCTGCTGTACAACAATGGACAGCGTGTAGCAAGATGCTTGCTGGACACCGGTGAGTAACCACTGACCTGGTGTGATAGAGAGTGGGCTCTGTTACTGCACAGAGTCCGCAGAACCGATGCCGGAGCCTGTTAACCTCACAGGCTACGGCTAGAGGAGCGCTAGCATGTGGTCACAGTACACTGCTGCCGAGACTTGAGAACAGTGCCCCACTAGACCCGCTAGCATCTGGAACCGCTACTGCGGAGCCAGGGAAAGTTTCCCCTGGAGCGCTGTGCCCTGTTAACCTTCACAGGGTGCAGCAAACATTAATCTTCCGCTCTGAGCATGCACTGCGTCTCCGCTTGTGGTCGCCACTAACCAGCCTGAGCTTAGTGCTGGAAAGCATACAATCTGTGCATGTCGCCATTCAGATGGATGCTGCGACACATGCGGTAGTGATGCCTGTGCTGACTGGCGCCCACTGGCGCTAACAGATAAGAGCGCTGACTGCACTGCGGCGCTAAGCAGTACCAGTACTGTGTGTTGACTCTAACTGCGACCCTAAATCATACAAAACCGAGGGAGGGGAGTCATAATAATACATTCACCAGTCTCATACATCCATCATCACACACCATTATAACCATGAGAACTAATCTCTATCATAGCGCATGGTGGGGCGGCCATGTGAGGATTTTATAGCCACGACCTTCCAGGACCTTCCTGATGGTCCAATCAGAGCAGGAGTAGGACCTGAGCATGTGACCTCTGATCTCCAATGAGAGATCGTCCCACGGGCATGCTTAGTGGACCGAAAAGAGGACTTAGTCCCTGGAGTTGCTCGCTGCTGACCAGCATGCACTGGTATAGCTGGACCAGAGGTGGCAGCAGCAACCAAACCCACAGTGCTAGTCTGAGCAGAGCGCCAGGATCGAGGAGTATGCTGAGCAGCCTTCTCTGCGACTGGAGAGGAATGGGAGACCGCCGAAGGCAAGGCTTGGGATTCCTGCTGTGCAGCTACAGGAACCCGACACCTAACACCCAGTCATGGATGTTGACGTTACTGACACAGAACCATTGCTAGTTAGCAGAGGAAAGGAACCCCAGGCTTGGTTTGATCTTTTTGCTGGAAACGACAGTCCTATAGTTACTGTTCCCAGTAAAGATAGTCAAGACCTCCAGTGATCCAGTATGCCTAATAGAGGGGTTCCACAAAATAGGTATGATGCTAGTCAGTTCATTTGGTACACCTGTACAGTATGTATTATGGGTAATGGACCACTGCTGTGTAAACAGCTGCAAGGAGTTTTTTTATCTTTCTCCCTGGACTATACAGCAAGACCAAGGATGGGCACCTTTATGTGGGGAGGCATGTAAGGGGTCTGCCCCTGCTAAGAACTGAATTACACTGTGATTTTAAGAGACAATGCTCCCCTCTGATTTGTGTGAAACTGGACAAGTCCTTTCTCCCCTGCAGCTTGCTGTGTGTTAGTTTGGACAAGAAGCAGGAAGAGTCGGATCATGAAGAGAAAAGGGAGCCTTGTGCCTGTGGGAGTCAGGCAGGACTATAAATGTGTCCTAACAATGAGAGACTAGTAAATGAGATAAAGATTTCAAGAGAGAATTGCCCGGTTACCACAGGATTGATCATCAGGACCGTGTCAGAAGGAAGAAGTCGCATCGCACAGCCAGGATAGTTCTCCCTGAGCACCTGTAACCTAGTAGAGAAAACAATGCTGTGGCACCAGTAATCTCTCAACATTGAAAGTGGGAATGAGACTTGCCCGGATCTGGAATACGACGAATTAGTTAACCTGGAGGAAGAACTCAACACAACAAACTCGGCTCTTCCACATCAGGACCAAGCAGGAGCTAACAGACCTTTTTCTAAGCACTATAGAACTGTGAGTGTACACTGGTGCTCAACTGTGTTAGGGTGTAGACCAGGCTTCTTTAGCTAGGGCACTGTAGCATCGCGGCCTGATTATTGAAAGCCAGGTAGGAAGTTAAAGTTAAAGAGAGTAATTTGCAGAATTTGTGGATGCTGTTTGTATTGAACTTTGAATTGCCATAGCTCTGTCCTGTCTTGGCCCATTACCTCTCTGAGCTATAAACTCTGGACTGTACTGCTACGCGTCCTCTCCCAGGACTCCTGTCGGGTTTACTTCTCTCTTTACTCTAATTCATGCTAACCACCATCTCGGTTTTACAAACACTTCAAAGACACCCATATCATGCGGCACTACTTACTGTCCAGACCTTAGGTCTACTTTAAACGCACACTGGGCCCTATGTGATGTTCTGACAGGAAATTGTCTCTTTCGCTTCACCATAGCCCCTCCCAATATGGCATAGTTCCAATCATTAACTCCAACTCTCTCTACAGTCGGGCAGAAAACAATATCAACACTATTAACACATGTCACAGTTCATATTACACAATATAACAATATGTATGTTCTTCAGGAGAGAACGTGGATAGTATGTCCATCTCCTTATAGCACAATCAGAAGTAAAGTATAATAGAAACAGGTGTACCACGTCTGAATTTCTACAACACTCCTGGTTTTGACTTTAAAAATAATGATGTACAATACTGAAATAATACTGAACATGTGAATGTGGTCTAATTAAAAGATAGTGACGTAATCAGCAGTTGGAGTGAAGATATTTTTTCTCCAGAGATAAAGTAAAGACTGGAGGGTATGGCAGTAGAGATGGTAAGCCAGGGTGGAGCAGAGGAGCAATGCGGTCAAGCAAGAGCTATTGAACCCTGGAGAAGTACATGGTTTGACTTATTTTTCAAGTGGGACATGGAGTGTAAGTCAGGGCTGACGGAGAAACAGTCTAGAACTCTATGTTACAGCCCTATCTCATAACATTTGGAGAAACAAGAGGGTGGTGGCTTAGGCTAGGTTCACATTGCGTTATGGGCCATGCGATGAGTGCATCCGTTACATAGCGGCACTAACGCTATGTAACGGATGTGTTATTGCACCCATTGGCCGCAATTATAGTAACGCATCGTAACTAGTGTTGAGCGATACCTTCCGATATCGTGAAATATCGGATCGGTCCGATACCCAAAAAGTATTGGATATCGCCGATTCCGATACAGGAAACCAATGCAAGTCAATGGGACAGAAATATCGGAATTAAAATAAACCCTTTCTTTCCTTGCAGATTAATTCTACATGAAGAAAAACAACTAAGAATAATGTAGAATGTATTGGGGGAGGTGGAGGAGACATTAAAGGCATAGAGGTTTAGCCCAATCAAATGGAATAGCAGGAATTATTTTTTTTAAGACGTTCGGAGTTACAAAGATATTGACTATGTAAACCTTTGTTATATTTTGTCAGATATGTATGTTTCACTACTTCCATGCTCTTCACCTTGTTTTTTACTTCTCCCACACTTTCTCCTTCATGATCCTCAGCAGCAGCAGCAGATACTTTTTCATCAACTTCTTTTTCACCTTATTCATCTTCTTCACCTTCTTCCTATTATTCTTTTTTTTCATTCTTCACATTCTTCTTATTCAACTATTCTTCATATTCTACTTCTTCATCTTCTTCCTATTCTTCTTCATCATATTCTTATTTGTGACAGGCATTCCTGTAGTTGTTATCTATAAAAGTTTGAAGATTACAGCTTCCGTTCTGCCTGTCACAAAAGATTTACAACAGGATTTGTCCGCGTTCAGTTTGGCCTGCAGCAGCAGGCATTTTCCAGGGGCACCACAAGGAGGAACGGACTCACCCCCATACACTGCTTAGTCTTCTTCTGCTTATAATTTAGATAATATCTTTTGCTCTGATTTTTAGTCTTATGCTTAATGTTCTTCTGCTTTTTGTTCTTCTGCTTCTTGGTCTTCTGTCTCTTGATGTTCTGTATCTTGGTGGTTGTCTTCATGTTCTTTGTCCTCTTGGTCATCTTCTTCAGGGTCATCTTTTTGGTCTTCTTTGGGGTGGTCTTCAGAGTCGTCGTCAGGGAGATCCAGAGTGATTACCAAAAACCATTTCAAAAAGTTTGAACTTGGAAATGTAGCAGAAGGTACAAGAAGGCTGAGGAACTGCTAAGAACCAGCTTACGGTACTGGAACCCGGATGGGTAGCAGAAGGAACAAGAGCCAATGGAACTACCGAGGACCAGCTGATGGTACTGGAACCCGATTACTCAGCAGGAGGTACCTGTGCCAGAAAGCACTACGAAGGACCAGCAGACGTTGCTGGAACTCGGATACCGAGAAGGAGGCACCTAAGCCAAAGGCACTGCCGAGAACCAGCTGACGGTGCTGGAAACCGGAGGGGCAGCAGAAGGAACAAGAGCCAATGGCACTACCGAGGACCAGCTGATGGTACTGGAACCCTGTTACTAAGCAGGAGGTACCTGTGCTAGAAAGCACTACCACGGACCAGCAGACGTTGCTGGAACTCAGATACCGAGATGGAGGCACCTAAGCCAAAGGCACTGCCAAGAACCAGCTGATGGTGCTGGAACCCGGAGGGGCAGCAGAAGGAACAAGAGCCAATGGCACTACCGAGGACCAGCTGATGGTACTGGAACCCGGTTACTAAGTAGGAGGTACCTGTGCTAGAAAGCACTACCAAGGACCAGCACACGCTGCTGGAACTTGGATCCTGAGATGGAGGCACCAAAGCCAAAGGCACTGCCGAGAACCAGCTGACGGTGCTGGAACCCGGAGGGGCAGCAGAAGACACCCATGAAAAACAAAGTTGCAATGTCACAAGCCGGCCGCAGTTACCGAAACCCACAGTCCTACAGGGGGTGCTTGTCCTATTGGCACTACGGAACCAGCCTTTTTTGCCAGATCCCACAGCCCACATAGGAAGTACCTAAACTGCAGGCACCATAGAGTCGTCTAACCCGACCGCAACACAACAGGACAACGTATTGGTGCCAAAGTGATGTTGACACTTCCCGGAAACAACTGGCGTGCTGGAACCAGGCTGGGCAGGAGGGAGTACCCGTGCCAAAGACACTGCCAAGAACCAGCTGACGGTGCTGGAAACCGGAGGGGTAGCAGAAGCTACAGGAGCCAATGGCACTATCGAGGACCAGCTGATGTTACTGGAACCCGGTTACTAAGCATGAGGTACCTGTGCCAGAAAGCACTACCAAGGACCAGCAGATGTTGCTGGAACTCGGATACCGAGAAGGAAGCACCTAAGCCAAAGGCAGTGCCGAGAACCAGCTGACGGGCTGGAACCCAGAGAGGCAGCAGAAGGTACCCATGAAAAACAAAGTTGCAAGGCCACGAGCCGGCCGCAGTTACCGAAACCCACAGTCCTACAAGGGGTGCTTGTCCTATTGGCACTACGGAACCAGCCTGTTATGAATGGGTCACCGAGGAGAAAAAAAACAAAACAAGCTAAGCCACAGAAAACCAGAGAAGTTAGTAACTATGCAGATTGCAGATCCCTGATCTTACCACACAACTAGCAGTAGCCGTGAAACGTGCCTACGATGTTCCTAGACGCCTCGTCACGGCCAGAGGACTACATAAGCCTAAAGCAAGAAAAGGGGAAACTAACTGCCCCAGAGCAGACCCCAAAGGAATAGATAGCCCCCACACATGTATTGACTGTGAAACAAGATGAAGGCACCAACACAGGCAGGAAAATAGGCTGAGCAAATGATGGGACCCAAACTAACTAGACAGAAAAGGAAAGGCAAGTCACTGTCTGCAACCTGCAAAAAACCCTACAAAAATAATGTCCAGCACTTCTGATAGCAAAATTAACCCTGAAGTCACTAGACTTCTCCCACTATATCAGCACCCTGGAATTTCTGAGACAGAGCAAAAAGAGACCGAACTAAAACAGGACAGGACAACGTATTGGTGGCAAAGTGACGTTGACACTACCCGGAAACAGCCAGCGTGCTGGAACCAGGCTGGGCAGGAGGGCGTACCCGTGCCAAAGACACTGCCGGGAAACAGCTGGCGGTGCTGGAACCCGGATGGGTAGCAGAAGCTACAAGAGCCAATGGAACTACCGAGGACCAGCTGACGGTGCTGGAACCCGGAGGGGCAGCAGAAGGAACAAGAGCCAATGGCACTACCGAGGACCAGCTGATGGTACTGGAACACGGTTACTAAGCAGGAGGTACCTGTCCCAGAAAGCACTACCAGGGGCCAGCAGACGTTGCTGGAACTCAGATACCGAGGAGGCACCTAAGCCAAAGGCACTGCCGAGAACCAGCTGACACTGCTGGAACCTGGATGGGTAGCAGAAGGTACCCATGAAAAACAAAGCTGCAAGGCCGAGAGCCGGCCACAGTTACCGAAACCCACAGTCCTACAGGGAGTGCTTGTCCTATTGGCACTACGGAACCAGCCTTTATTGCCAGATCCCGCAGCCCAATAGGAAGCACCTAAACTGCAGGCACCATAGAGTCGGCTAACCCGACCACAACACGACAGGACAAAGTTTTAGAGGCAAAGTGACGTTGACACTACCCGGAAACAGCTGGTGTGCTGGAACCAGGCAGGGCAGGAGGGAGTACCCGTGCCAAAGACACTGTCGGGAACCAGCTGGCGGTGCTGGAACGCAGGGTAAATACTACAAACAGAGTGGAGACAGAGGCCTAATTGGAGCAAGTTTAAAATCTGTAGTTGTGTGAGTGTGGACAGAACAGGAGAAATTGCCGGACACACAGCTGGGGATCAGCTGACATTACTGAACCCCAATAACACTGGAGCATATGTTGACTCTGCAGACGGCACTTCTGAGGAGCAACTGGCGGTGTTGAAGCCCAGGGTTAATACTACAAGCAAAGTGGAGCCAGAGGCCTAATTCGATCATTATAAATATCTGTTGTAGACTAATACTGATTTTAAACTTGCTCCAATTATTCCTCTGGCTCCACTCTGTTTCTAATATTTACCCTGGGCTCCAACACCGCCAGTTGCTGCTCAGAACTGCCGTCTGCACAGTCAACACTTGCTTCTGTGTTATTGGGGTTCAGTAACATCAGCTGATCCCCTGCTATTTGTCTGGCAATTTCTCCTGCTCTGTCCACATTCCCACTACTAGTAGTGGGAATGTGGACAGAGCAGGAGAAATTGCCGGACACAGCCGTGGATCAGCTGACGTTACTGAACCCCAGTAACACAGCAGCAAATGTTGATTGTGCAGATGGCACTTCTGAGCAGCAACTGGTGGTGTTGGAGCCCAGGGTAAATATTAGAGACAGAGTGGAGCCAGAGGCCTAATTGGAGCAAGTTTAAAATCAGTAGTAGTGTGAATGTGGACGGAGCAGGAGATATTGCCGGACACACAGCAGGGGAGCAGCTGGCATTACTGAACCCCACTAACACAGGAGCTAGTGTTCTTTTCTGTGCAGATTGCACTTCTGAGCAGCAACTGGCAGTGTTGGAGCCCAGGGTCAATCAGGGTGTAGGCTGAGGCCTAATTGGGGCAAGCTTAATATCTGATGTAGTGTGAATGTGGAGGGAGCAGGAGACATTGCCGGACACACAGCAGGGGAGCAGCTGGCTTTACTGAACCCCACTAACACAGGAGCTAGTGTTTTTCTCTGTGCAGACGGCACTTCTGAGGAGCAACTGGTGGTGTTGAAGCCCAGGGTTAATACTACAAACACAGTGAAGCCAGAGGCTTAATTGGATCAAGATTAACATCTGTTGTAGACTACTGCTGATTTTAAACTTGCTCCAATTATTCCTCTGGCTCCACTCTGTTTCTAATATTTACCCTGGGCTCCAACACCGCCAGTTGCTGCTCAGAAGTGCCATCTGCACAGTCAACACTTGCTCCTGTGTTATTGGGGTTCAGTTACATCAGCTGATCCCCTGCTGTTTGTCTGGCAATTTCTCCTGCTCTGTCGACATTCCCACTACTAGTACTGAACCCCAGTAACACAGCAGCAAATGTTGATTGTGCAGATGGCACTTCTGAGCAGCAACTGGTGGTGTTGGAGCCCAGGGTAAATACTAGAGACAGAGTGGAGCCAGAGGCCTAATTGGAGCAAGTTTAAAATCAGTAGTAGTGTGAATGTGGACGGAGCAGGAGATATTGCCAGACACACAGCAGGGGAGCAGCTGGCGTTACTGAACCCCACTAATGCAGGAGCTAGTGTTTTTTTCTGTGCAGATTGCACTTCTGAGCAGCAACTGGCAGTGTTGGAGCCCAGGGTCAATCAGGGTGTAGGCTGAGGCCTAATTGGGGCAAGTTTAATATCTGATGTAGTGTGAATGTGGAGGGAGCAGGAGACATTGCCGGACACACAGCAGAGGAGCAGCTGGCTTTACTGAACCCTACTAACACAAGAGCTAGTGTTTTTCTCTGTGCAGACGGCACTTCTGAGCAACAACTGGTGGTGTTGGAGCACAGGGTCAATCATGGAATAGGCTGAGGCTTAATTGGAGCAAGTTTAAAATCAGTTGTAGTGTTAATGTGAAGGGAGCAGGAGATATTGCCGGACACACAGCAGGGGAGCAGCTGGCGTTACTGAACCCCACTAACACAGGAGCTAGTGTTTTTCTCTGTGCAGACGGCACTTCTGAGCAGCAACTGGTGGTGTTGGAGCCCAGGGATTACAGTTCAGGTGGTAGAAACATGAACACAACAGGAGACCTGGATACTGTTGCCAACCAATTATTTAATCTGGAAGAGGACTGGCAAATTACGGCGAGATCCAGGCCTTGTTCATTTTCAGAAAAGTAAGCCGATCATCGCTATCGGAGGATAGTCGCATGCGACGGTCTGTTAGTACACCACCTGCGGCACTAAAGACAGGTTCCGATAATACACTAGCAGCAGGGCAAGCCAGCACCTCCAATGCATACTGGCTAAGCTCTGGCCATGTATCCAGCTTAGAGACCCAAAACTTGAAGGGGGAAGAGCCGTCTGGGGGTACAGTGAGAGGGCAAGACATGTAGTCTGTCACCAATTGACGGAAACGTTGCCTCCTTCTGACTGGAGCCGTCTGTGATGGTATAGACATTTGTGGCGGGCACACAAAACTTTGCCACATTTCGGCCATACTGGTCTTGCCTTGTGCTGAGGCGCTGCCTCTGCTCCCTCTTTGTGCAGAGCTTCCTCCACTGCCTTGACACACAGAGCTGCTTTGTAAAGCACTAGCAGCACTGCTCTCGGGTGGAATGGAGAACATGATGGAATGCACCAGTGTGTCTTGGTTCAACGGTGTTATGAGGCTTTGTAAGTTGTCCCAGTAGCGAGGATCTAGGAGGGTGTACACCCAATAATCAGCCGTGTTGAGAATGTGGGCAATGCGGCGGTCGTTTCTCAGGCACTGCAGCATGAAATCAACCATGTGCTGCAGACTCCCAACTGGCCAAGAAACGCTGTCCCCTGCTTGAGGCGTCATCTCTGCCTGATCTGCATCACCCCACCCTCGCTCTACATACTGACTACTAGAGCATTGTGTACCTCCCTTCTCTGGAGAGATGTCTTCCTCCTCCATTGACTCCTCCTCATCCTCCTCACAAAGTGTCCACTGCCTAGGCCTTTGTGGGGAACCACGTTGCGCAGACTGTCCAGAAGCAGATGGAATTTGTGAATCCTCATCCTCCACCTCTTCCAAAACCTCCTCCCTTAGTGCTTGCAGTGTTTTTTGAAGCATGCAGATAAGGGGGACAGTCATGCTGACTAGTGCATCATCAGCACTCGCCATCCACGTGGAATCATCGAAGGCACGCAAAGTGTGGCAGATGTCCTTCATAGAGGCCCACTCAGTGGTAGTGAATTGTGAACGGCGCGCAATGCGACTTGTTTGCGCATGATGCAGCTGGTACTCCATTACTGCTGCCTGCTGCTCATGCAACCGCTCGAACATATGTAATGTTGAATACCACCTGGTAGGTAGGTCACATATGATGCGATGTTCCGGAAGGCAGAATCGGTGCTGCAGAGCTGCAACGCGCGATCTTGCCATGCTGGAACGCCGCAAGTGAGCGCACTCTATGCGGACCTTGTGCAGCAGTGCATCAAAATCCGGATAGTCCCTCAAAAAACTCTGCACGACCAAGTTGAGCACATGTGCCAGACATGGGATGTGAATGAGGTTGCCTAGGCCCAGAGCTGCCACTAGATTTCGGCCATTGTCACACACAACCAAGCCTGGCTGGAGATTCGCTGGCAGAAACCACACGTTGCGCTCCTGCTTGATGGCACTCCAGAGCTCCTGCACTGTGTGGCTTCGATTCCCCAAAGAAATTAATTTCAGTGCGGCCTGTTGACGTTTGGCCACGGCTGTGCACATATCGGTCGTAACAGGCTCCTGCAGCGCTGATTCTGAGGAACTTGAGTAGGAGGAGGAGTCAATGTGTACAGACTGGATTCCTGCAATCCGTAGAGTTGGCAGAACACATACAGCGCCACTCTCCAGATCTGTACCCGGCTCCACAACATTGACCCAATGGGCAGTGAGGGAAAGGTATCGTCCCTGTCCATGGTTATTGGTCCACGCATCGGTGGTCAGGTGGACCTTGCTACTGACGGCGTTTAGTAGCGCATGTTTTATTTTTCCCTCCACATGCTTTTGCAGGGCAGGGACGGCTTGCCTGCTGAAATAAATGTGGCTGGGCACATTGTATTGTGGGACTGCCAATGCCATGAAGTTACGGAAGGTGTCAGTCTCCACCAGTCTGAATGAGAGCATTTCAAGGGCCAGTAGTTTTGCAATGTCAGAATTCAGAGCCTGTGCTCGGGGATGGTTTGCCGAGTATGGCCGCCTTTTCTCCTATGCCTGTGCTACTGATGGCTGTAGAGTGGCCTGGGAGTGTGAGGATGACTGGGAACGTGGTGCTGTGGGTGTAATTTCACTGGGTCTCTGTACAACAGTGCCAGAGGTTCTTCCATGGCGATCCTGTGAGGAAGCCGAACCAGCTGTGTGTGAGCTGGAGGGAGAGGCTACAACACGAGCTCAAGAGGTACTAGGTGGTGCTGTAGGTTGGCCTATGTCTTCACTGTGTCTTTGTAACTCCACCACGTGCTTGGTCCGCACATGTTTCCACATATTTGTGGTATTGCGGTTGCTGACACTTTTCCCTCTTTTGACTTTCTGATTACGCAGCTTGCATTTGACAAAGCAAATGTCATCTGCAACTGTGTCAAAAAAGGAACACGCACTGCAAGTCTTGGGAGCACCCGTTTTGGGTTTTGGAAGAGGAATGCTTCTAATGGGTGCCTGAAGTGGAGGCTACAGGCAACCAAGTCTGCCCCCTCCCTCTCCCTCCTGTCTTGGCCATCCGGGGAATCTCTTCCTCAGAGCTGCTCCCATCACCTTCCTGTTCCTCACGCCATGATGCGTCAAGGACCTCATCATCTACACTACCCTCTTCAAACACCTGCTTCTCCTGGGTAGTCTCACAGTACGCACCAGAAAGTGGCACCTGAGTCTCATCATCAGATGCGTACTGAGGTGTGCTGACCATAGGCACTGACCCACCCGCCTCTTCAGATTCAGAGAGACAAAGCTGTTGCGCATCACTGCATACTCCCTCTTCTTCACATTCTAGAATGCTGCTTGGCTGGCCCCCTCTTTCCAAGCCAAGAGATTCAGAGAACAGAAGTAGAGAATGAGATGGCTCCGGTCCAGGGCTCTCTGACTGCCTGGGCAGGTGATGAAGAGACAGATGGTTGCTCTTCAGTCCTCTGGACCTGAGAGGATGTGGAAGTAATTGAAGTCGATGCGTTAGCTGCCATCCGTCCAACAACGGCTTCAATTTATTCCTCCTGCAGCAGTGGGGTACGGCGAGCTCCTACAAAGCTACGCATAAAGGACTGTTCACTGTTAAAACTGGGGGATGATGAGTCACTGGTGCCTGCAGCAGGCACAGAATCCCCACGTCCTCTCCCTGCTGAAACTCCACGCCCACGACCACGTGCCTTGCTCCCTGCCTTCTTCATCTTGGTAGACTGATAAATATAGGCAGAAAAGTACTAAGGGCTTAGTGTGCTTATTCCTGAACAGCTGCTAACAGGTATAAGAAACACTAATTTTACAAAGTGTGGACTAGACTTTAATATGGGCTAATGTTGCCTACACAACTGTAAAATGGAGTGTTTGGAGAACTTTATTTACGTGTTTTTTTTCAAAAAAACAAAAAGGATGTGACCAAAGATGTAAACTTTTTGGAGCTATTTCAATGCGGGAAGGTAACCTACAATGCAATAGATGAGGCTCCAAAAAATAGGCTAATACTAATCTGGCTGCGGCTGCAGGGCACAAGCCAGTAAAAAGGCTCCTCTATCTACTCCTATATAGTGTTTGCAACCTATCTAGCTGGATACAGATGGAAGCATACTAATAGGAGAAATTCAGGAAAAATAAGCAGCACTACAGCAAAAAAGGACTATGTATGAGGCAGTGATGCACGCTGAGTGGACTACAACCAGAAGTGGCTGCAGAACACACTACAGCGTGAGCTGCACTCACACTCAGAGACCTCACAGACAGCCGTGAACAGTGCAGAGAACTGTGCACTAGCACTGAAAGGCTGCAGAAAGGCTCCGCTATCTACTCCTATATAGTGTTTGCAACCAATGTAGATGAATACGGATGGATGCACACTAATATGAGAAATCAGTAAAAATGAGCAGCAATAAAAAAAATATGTATGAGGCAGTGACGCACGCTGAGCGGCCTACAACCAGAGGTGGCTGCAAAATACACTTCAGCGTGAGCTGCACTCACACACACAGACCTTGCAGACAGCTGTGAACAGCGCTGCAAAGCAAAAGAAAGCTTCACACAAGGGTTGCTAAAGTAACCTGGGTAAAGCACTATATAGCAAATCGCTATCTCTAACTGTCCCTCAGAGTCAGAAGAGCAGCGTTTTGTCCCTAACTGAATTCACAGCAGAGTGAACCCAAAATGGCGGCGGCGGCTTTTATAGTGCATCATGACATCATTTCAGCAGCCAATCACAGCCTTGCCATTAGTTAACATGCCTACATGCCTAACAGGATGTGCACCACTTCTTAGGATTCCTCATTGGCTGAATCAAATCAAACTGGCTCATAGCATTATGGGAACTTCTGATTCCGGTATTCGATATGCTAAAAGTATCGGAACTCAGTATCGGAATTCCGATACCGCGAATATCGTCCGATACCCGATATTTGCAGTATCGGAATGCTCAACGCTAATCGCAACGCATGCCGATATCGGCATGTGTTAGCGATGATGCTTTACTTTATGACGTACCCTCGAACGCAGTCTGCAGCTTTTTTGGATGCGTCGGGTCTAGCGCATGTGTTAGCGTTCGCTGTGCATAGACCTGTATGGCCAACGTATGGTAGCCAAAAGCCGTTAATGCTAGGGCACAAAAGATGTCAAAAATGACATCAGTGTTAGCGCATCCGCTTAACTGATTCGTTAAATGGATGCCCCTAACACAATGTGTCAATCAATAGTATAACGTGGCACAGCTGTGTCGGTGCACAAAAGAAGGTTCCCACACCAATACTTGTTTCTTCTGTTATTGATATCTTCATGGATTGAATATCTGTAGTATTTGATTGTATATTGTATATACTTTTGTTGACTTTGCAGTTTACCAATGAAGGCTAGTTGATACAGCCGAAACGTCTATATTTGTGACTGCAAATAAAAATTCTTCATCTTTGCAACGAGTTGAGTGCCAAAAATTTTTTTTGATTATCCTAACACAATGTGATCCTAGCCTTATACAATGCAGCTCACGTTAATTTTTTCAGTACCATTTTGTAGGTGAACTAGTGCTCCATTAATTGTTGTAAAGTGTGTCTGTAACAGTCACAACCACAGTATGACAGATACAATGCCCTCAAAACAGCCGACTTAAATGCTCCCAGTCCAATTTCAGCCAGACACTGTACCACCGGGGCAGGAAGACAGCCATATGGATCCCATAACATTTACAGCCAGTTAAATGCTCAGCCTCATGACATATCCTTGTTTCTTTATTTTTCTGTACCGTTTTTTTTTCCTCTGGCAGATGCTTGAAATGGGGAGGACAAAGTGTTCCACAAGGGTCAGCCAGTCTGGTAATAAAGGATTATTGCACTATATTTCTTCATTTTTAAGGCTGTAATGCCACTTTCTAACAGAGCCAAGTTCATGGACCCTCTACTAAGAATCTCTACAATCCTGAATGCAACTTTCTCAGCATTTCTAGAAAAAGTCTTTTTGCCTATTGCATTGCCAGTAAGGACTTGTTCAGATGAACACAACATATTATACTGATGTATGCTGTCCGAGTAAAAATATTGTCCAACGTCAAAAGCACGGTGGGTCAGTGGCTAACACTGAAGCCTTGCAGCGCTAGAGTCCTGGGTTCAAATCCCACCAAGGACAACATCAGCAAGGAGTTTGTATGTTCTTCCCATGTTTGCGTGGGTTTCCTCCCACATTCCAAAGACATACTGATAGGGAATTTAGATTGTGAGCCCCATCGGGGACAGTGATGATAATGTGTGCAAACTGTAAAGCGCTGTGGAATATGTTAGTACTATATAAAGATTATTATTTTTAATAGGGCTGTTGAAATGATAATTTGCTTACTTGGATCCAGTGTCTGTGTGAAAAAAAAAAATGCAGCATGCACAGTTCTCTACTGTATATCAGATAAGACAATCCTATTCTAGTCTATGGGTGCACAAAAGAAAAGAAAAATCGAACCCTGTACTGATCAATCTTATCGCATCCAGTTTTTAAGAACACATTTCTATTATCACAAGAAATTTGATTTGATCGTGTGCATTTTAAAATGTTAATGGAGAAATACAGATGCCATGCAGATTTCACATGGATGTAAAATACGGATGTCATATTGATGTTATACAGATGTAAAATACAGATACCTTACAGATGTCACGTAGATGTAAAATACAGATGTCACACGGATTTTAACTTAGTATGGATGCCATACAGATGTCACATGGATGTAAAATGTGAATGCCATACTGATGACACTCAGATTTAAATATGGACGCCTTACAATCATGGATGTCAAATACGGATCCCATACAGATATCACACATATGTAAAATACATATGTTATACTGTACACATGTCACAAGGATGTAAAATATGCATTTTATATTGATGTCACACAGATTTAATTATGGATGCCTTACAAACATGGATGTAAAATACAGATCCCATACAGATGTCACTCAAATGTAAAATACGAATTTCATATTGCTGTCACATGGATGTAATATACGAATGCCATATAGATATCACATGGATGTAAAATGCAGGTGCCATACTGATGTCACATGAAAGTAAAGTATGGATGTCTTACTGATGTCACACGAATGTAAAAAATTGATGCCATATAGATGTCACATGAATGTAAAATACGGATATCATACTGATGTCACATGGATGTAATATACGGATGCCATTCTGTCACACGCATGTAAAATATGAATATCATGCTGATGTCATGTGGATGTAATATACGGATGCCGTACAGATGTCACACGCATGTAAAATACGGATATCATACTGATGTCACATGGATGTAATATACGGATGCCATTCTGTCAAACGCATGTAAAATACGGATATCATACTGATGTCACATGGATGTAATATACGGATGCCATACAGATGTCACACGCATGTAAAATACGGATATCATACTGATGTCACATGGATGTAATATACGGATGCCATACAGATGTCACACGCATGTAAAATACGGATATCATACTGATGTCACATGGATGTAATATACAGATGTCACACGGATGTAAAATATGGACATATGTATAGCACATGAATAACACTATGGATGAAAATGTCTGAGCTTTATAGATGAAAACTGGACAGTTCTTCATTCATCCCAGCCTACGTTGTGTGAAGGCTGAAATTCCTGAATAAACCAGTTCATTGCTGCACATCTGCTCTCTGAAGAGGAGGCTGAGAAGTAAACTAAAATGACAGATTTTATTAATTTTTCAACCACAAATATCTCAAAAATGCAGCTTATGCATTCAGGGTATTATATGACATAAAATAATCTATTTTTAATGCCTGCCCGGAGAATCCCTTTCATAGAACAGATCTAGTTGTCCTGGTGGTACACAAGTGACTGGGTCGGACGAGAGCGGAGAATAGATACAGATTGATATACGAGTGCAATCTTTCGCTGGTTGTGAGCCTTTCATCTCATGCAGCGTTTTGGAGAATACTACAGAGATCAGATTTCTCTTCTATAAAACGCTACCGAGGTGTAAATGAATGTGACAGCATGTTAATTATAATATATATTGTTATGTTCGGCGTCCCTGCCGTTTGTCTCCCGCATTGTACTGTGACTAATAAAGTAGCACCTTACCAATAAACGATAACAAGTATTGGATATGATTTATTTATACAGCGGTGTAATTTCCCATGCCGTAGTGCGATACGAGGATCAGAAAGAAGAGAGAGGAACATGCATAATTATTCATGAATACCATGACACACACAAATAAAAGAGGTGGAAGGTCCGCTCCGAGAGTAGACTATCTGTGCTGATTGTTAGATATGGCTCTTAACCCTTTCTGCTGTGTCGGCATTTTTCCGCCTGCTCCTTCGGCACACGGCTCTTTTTCCCTGTAAGCTGGAAATTTACAGTTGCTCCCTCACTAGCTGATAACACTGCATGCCAAGGTTAATTAAACTGGTAATTAGAAAGAGAGATGCTTAATCTATCCGATTAATAAAATTACCCCTTCTCTCCACAGCCCATATACATACTCCGGGAACCCAAAGACATATACTTAGCGCACAGAAGACATCAAGGTGTGTGTCTTCCTTAACAAGGCAGCCATAAGGGTGGATGTACCCTGTATGACCTTCACCATACTTCGCACATGCAGGCTTCACCAGCCAGACTCCTTTTTCTCTCTGCCGCCTCAATCCGCTATTTAATATTACATTCTTTAATGACTTGCAGCATATTGCACAATGTAGGCTTTCCAGACAGGCTGTTTTTCAGGCACGCATAGTTTATAAATGCAATTGCAGTAGACCCAAAAATACATATAATCAAATGGATGTCAAGTAACTTTGCTCCAGCTATCTCATCTTATTGCTCCATCTAATAACTTTCTAAATCGCTTTCTACTGCAAGCAAAGCAAAAGCAAGGCAACATAACTAGAAGTGATAACATTACGGCACATAATAGATCATTTTCTAAACATTTTATGCAACATTCAGGCTTTATGTTCTCCTTTATATTCTGACCGCATTCACAATGATGAATGCGGCATTAACTGCTTTATCTTTTTTGCTAATCCAACATATTCTGTGTTTACATGACGCTTAGAACTTGCAAAGATTAACTCCTTGCCAAATGGGTGATTTTTGTTTTTTGTTTTCCCTACCCGTCTTCCAAGAGCCATAATTGCTTTATTTTTCCATCAACATAGCCATGTTTGGCCGTACATGACACCATTCATTTTACCATAGAATGGACTAAAAATTGGGAAAATATTCCAAATTGTTTTGTGGCCTTCGTTGTACAGTAAAAATAACCATGCATCATGATTCTTCCGGTCAGTAAGGCTAGGCTCACATCGCGTTAGTGCCATCCGTTAAACGGATGCGCTAACGATGATGCCCAAAATCTATTTTTTCGACGATCACGTTAACGCGTGCGCTAACGCATGGTAGAATTGCGTCGGCATGCGTTAGTACTAGAGTTCTATGCAGAGTGAACGCTTCCTTTCGCTGTGCGTTTGACCTAACGTGCCCGATAACGCGGTAGACCGCGTTACAAGGTGCGTCACAAAGTAACGGACCATCGCTAACGTATTCCGATTTTGACATGCGTTAGGATGTGTTTCGATAATGTCTGGCAATGGGTGCATTAATGGATCCGTTACATTGCGTTAGTGCCGCTTAGTAATGGATCCGTTAAACGGATGGCACCTAACGCGATGTGAACCCAGCCTAAGATAATGACAATAGCAAACGTAAAAGTATATATATACACGTATTTTATTCTTTTTCGGAGACCCATAATTTTTGTATTTTTCTGTCAATGGACCTTGAGCTGGAGTTTTTATATATACCATTCTGGTGTACATATAAGCTTTTAATTACTTTCTATTAAATTTTATGGGGAAGTATGGGAAAGAAATATCACAAATCTTTAGTTCCTATTTTCTTTTATTTCTTTCTGCCATTTAACATGTGGGTTAAATAATTGATTCATTTTCATAGTACTCTTCTAAAGTATGTTTTACTCTGAAACACTGCAGCATTTCAGAGTCAAACACCTGGCTAAGATCACACAGCCAGTGCCTGATCTATGCTGCCCGTGGGTCAGCAGCATATGTCAGCTTTAAGGTTTCCTATAAGTGTCTATATCCCACCAAGTGCATATAACCACTAAGATTGGGTTCTGATCAGTACTAGCACTAGCATAGCTACCGGGAGGCAGAGGAGGTGGTCACCTGAGCAATGTGATGATGTCGTTGCACTAGGATTCTGACATTCTGTGCAAGTGGCAGCACAATGATAGTACCATGTCTGTTTGCCTCTGTCTGCCAGTGTACTCACTGGGGTAAAGGGAGAATACATATTTTTTTCATTTTGAAATTATGTGAGGGCCATCATACACAGTGGGGGCAACTAAGGGAGCCAACATATAGTGTAGGGGGGCCTGATACAGCGTGCAGGCTAAAAAGGTGGCCCTCATAAAGTGGGGGCTAGTAAGAGGGCCTTCATACAAAGTGGGGGCTATTAAAGCACCCATGATACAGCATGGGGGCTACTAAGGGGCCATTATACAGAGTGCGGGCTACTAAGGAGGTCATGATACAGTGTGGGGGCTAATAAGAGGTCCCTTATACATAGTGCGGCTACTCCGAGGGCTATACATTGTTGGCTTCTGAGAGGGCCATAATACAGCATGGGAGCTTCTAAGGGGGCAATCATACAGTGTGTGGGCTAGCGTGGGGGCTACTACAGGGGCCATCATATAGTGTGAGGTTATTGAGGGGACCATCCTACAGCGTGGAGGCCATAATACAGCATGGGGGCTACTAAGTGGGCCGTCATACAGTTTGCGGGCTTCTACGTGGGACATCATAAAAAGTGGGGGCTACTAAGGGAGCATCATACAATGCTGGTGCTAAGGAAGCCATAGTACAGTATGTGGACCATCAAACAGTGTGGGGACTACTGTGGAGGCCATCATACATTGAGATGGCTACTAAGGAGGTCATCATACAGTGTGAGGACTAGTATGAAGGCCATCATAGAGTGTGGGGGCTACTAATAAGGCATCAAGACATTATACAGTGTGAGATACTAAGGGGCCATTGTTGAGTATGGGGGCTACTTTGAGCCCATCATAAAGTATGGGGAGTATTGTAGGGGCATCTTACAGTTTCGGGTCATTATCTATCTAAATATATATATATACAGTGGGGCAAAAAAGTATTTAGTCAGTCAGCAATAGTGCAAGTTCCACCACTTAAAAAGATGAGAGGCGTCTGTAATTTACATCATAGGTAGACCTCAACTATGGGAGACAAACTGAGAAAAAAAAATCCAGAAAATCACATTGTCTGTTTTTTTTTCATTTTATTTGCATATTATGGTGGAAAATAAGTATTTGGTCAGAAACAAGCAATCAAGATTTCTGGCTCTCACAGACCTGTAACAACTTCTTTAAGAGTCTCCTCTTTCCTCCACTCATTACCTGTAGTAATGGCACCTGTTTAAACTTGTTATCAGTATAAAAAGACACCTGTGCACACCCTCAAACAGTCTGACTCCAAACTCCACTATGGTGAAGACCAAAGAGCTGTCAAAGGACACCAGAAACAAAATTGTAGCCCTGCACCAGGCTGGTAAGACTGAATCTGCAATAGCCAACCAGCTTGGAGTGAAGAAATCAACTGTGGGAGCAATAATTAGAAAATGGAAGACATACAAGACCACTGATAATCTCCCTCGATCTGGTGCTCCACGCAAAATCCCACCCCGTGGGGTCAGAATGATCACAAGAACGGTGAGCAAAAATCCCAGAACCACACAGGGGGACCTAGTGAATGAACTGCAGAGAGCTGGGACCAATGTAACAAGGCCTACCATAAGTAACACACTACGCCACCATGGACTCAGATCCTGCAGTGCCAGACGTGTCCCACTGCTTAAGCCTGTACATGTCCGGGCCCGTCTGAAGTTTGCTAGAGAGCATTTGGATGATCCAGAGGAGTTTTGGGAGAATGTCCTATGGTCTGATGAAACCAAACTGGAACTGTTTGGTAGAAACACAACTTGTCGAGTTTGGAGGAAAAAGAATACTGAGTTGCATCCATCAAACACCATACCTACTGTAAAGCATGGTGGTGGAAACATCATGCTTTGGGGCTGTTTCTCTGCAAAGGGGCCAGGACGACTGATCCGGGTACATGAAAGAATGAATGGGGCCATGTATCGTGAGATTTTGAGTGCAAACCTCCTTCCATCAGCAAGGGCATTGAAGATGAAACGTGGCTGGGTCTTTCAACATGACAATGATCCAAAGCACACCGCCAGGGCAACGAAGGAGTGGCTTCGTAAGAAGCATTTCAAGGTCCTGGAGTTGCCTAGCCAGTCTCCAGATCTCAACCCTATAGAAAACCTTTGGAGGGAGTTGAAAGTCCGTGTTGCCAAGCGAAAAGCCAAAAACATCACTGCTCTAGAGGAGATCTGCATGGAGGAATGGGCCAACATACCAACAACAGTGTGTGGCAACCTTGTGAAGACTTACAGAAAACGTTTGACCTCTGTCATTGCCAACAAAGGATATATCACAAAGTATTGAGATGAAATTTTGTTTCTGACCAAATACTTATTTTCCACCATAATATGCAAATAAAATGAAAAAAAAACAGACAATGTGATTTTCTGGATTTTTTTTTCTCAGTTTGTCTCCCATAGTTGAGGTCTACCTATGATGTAAATTACAGACGCCTCTCATCTTTTTAAGTGGTGGAACTTGCACTATTGCTGACTGACTAAATACTTTTTTGCCCCACTGTATATATATATATATACATATATATATATATATATATATATATATATATAAATGAGTGTATGTGTGTATGTATGTGTGTGTGTATCAAGCCATGCTCACTCCACATAGCCCCACCCACTCGACGTGCAAAGCCCCATATAATAAATATCTAATATGTGCATATATATAATAAATATCTAATATATATAAATAAATATATACAATATGTAATATATCTATTTCATAGGCACATCTTCTTGACCACAACAGGTTACACTGCCTGTGTTGCCCATAGCAACCAATCACTAAGCAGCTTTCATTTTACCAGAGCTGTTTAAAAGATGAAAGCTGAGCAGACACTGACTGGGTGGGAGAAATCTAGCATGACAGACATGACAGAAATGAATCACCCCCTCCTCTATTACTGCGGTGCTCTATTGTTAACGGCATAGAATATCGTATCAACAGCGGCCGCACACAGCAGCACACAAAGCCACACTGCCAGTTAACTTTACAGCACATCTCCAGGAACTCCCTGCTCAGTGCCACCCGGCTCAGGACTATAAGATGGAGGATATGCATGAAAATATGGGCACTGGACTATGGGATAGAGGATGTGTGATGAGTATATGGGCATTGGACTATGGAATGGAGGATATGTATGATGGGTATATGGGCACTGGACTATGGGATAGAGGATGTGTGATGAGTATGTGAGCATTGGACTATGGGTTGGAGGATGTGTGATAGGTATATGGGCATGGGACTATGGGATGGAGGACATGTATGATGGGTATATTGGCACTGGACTGTGGGATAGAGGATGTGTGATGGGTATATGGGCACTGGACTACAGGATAGAGGATGTGTGATGGGTACTGGACTATGGGATGGAGGATGTGTGATGGGTATATGGGCACTGGACTATGGGATAGAGGATGTGTGATGAGTATGTGAGCACTGGACTATGGAATAGAGGATGTGTGATGGGTATGTGGGCAATGGACTATGAGATGGAGGATGTTTGATGGGTAATATCATGCTGCTGCGATGCAGGTAGGTGCAGGCTCCAAAAGACAGCAGTAGAGTAGAAGCAGGACTGCACCTAAACAGAGCTGGCCTGCAGTGCAGCAGCAAGGCTACCACAGGTGGCAGCAGACAAGTCAAACTAGCCAGGTCAAATCCCAGACTGTAGCGCAGTACTAAAGGAATAAGCAAACTCACGGTCAGAGACAAGCTGTGACGAGGTCAGTTTACGCTGAGCCGACTTTTTCTTTAGAGTGGACCCTCTGGGTCGTGGCACCCACCCACCTAGGGCGAGCTGACCTTGTGAGGAGCCACCCCCTATACAGGGAGTGTCAGGGGCAAAACCAAGGGGGTGAGCCACCACGACTACTGGCACCAGACGGCCGGCTCAGGTAGACACTAGGTACAAGTGTCTGACGACCAGGATGAGCAGGAAGCAAGACAAGACGTAAGTTCAAGGTATCTTCACTAAGACAACTTCAGGAAAACATTCAGTGCAAAAACGTGATAACAAGCAAACACAGCAAGGTGCGTGCATGGCTTGCCAAGGTCCATGGCATGGTACGTGCCAGGTGGCATGCCTGGGTACAGGCAAGGGCTCAAAGGCATCGGACTCTGGACAGCAGGCAACGATCAACAGGGTCATGAGGTTCCGGAGCTCTGATGGCGATCGGCAGGATCCGGGCATCCGGCAAACCAGGATACAGGCAAGGAGGCATGACAGATCTCCAGGCATGGTGCATGTTAGGGAACACGCCGAGGTCCAAGGCAGGATTCCAGGCAGGGTGCGTGCTAAGGGTCCACCAGGTTCCAGGGCAAGGTGCAAGGCAGGGTGTGTGTGTAGGGGACACGCCAGGGTTCAAAGTTCAACAAACAAGACAGGGTGAGTGTGTAGAGACACGCCAAGGCACAAGGTACAAGGCAGAGTCCTGCGCGTGCAGAGAGACACGCCAGGGTCAGGGTTCAAGGCAGAGTCTTGCGCGTGCAGAGAGACATGCCAGGGTCAGGTACAGGCTAGAACCTGTGTGTGCGAGAGGGCACGACAGGGTACATGGCTAGACTGGCGCGTACTTTTACAGAAGCACGGGGAGGTATGCCACGGGGCAGGCGAGGGCCTGCGGGTGCTAAGAGAAGCACGGAGAGCACAGTGCAGAGACAGCGTGAGTGCAAGGAAGCACAAAGAGCACGGCTGGGGCACTGGCTAGCTGGTCGGGCTGCAGCACAAATAGGCGGGCAAGACTCCACCAAACCCGGCTGGGGTATAGCAGGCGACACAGCTGTCACTGACCAACGAGCACGGCTGAGGCACAAGCAGGTGGGCACGGATAGGGCGGGCACGGCTGAAGCACAAGCAGGAGGCTAGGAAGGCCAGGCGCATGCAAAGGGCACACGAAGAAACAAGGCAAGGCAAAGCAAGAAACAAGGCAAAGCTAGGTAGGGTACGGAACAATGAGCGGAATGTAGGCAGAAACACAGAGCCAGGTCAGAGCGAGAACAGCGCTAGCAGCGGAGCGTAGGCTGAAGCCCAGAGCCGGGTCAAGGGAGATCCCTGAGACTAACGTGGAAATGTGCAAGAGAGCACCATAGGGCAGAGTACGGAAAACCAGGCAGAAGCAAAAACATGAGAAGTACTACAAGGCTCAGAATAGCAAAGACTAGACATGGCGAAACAGGCTAAGGCAGAGAACAGCAGAAGTACTACAAGGCAAAGCAAGGCAAGGACAAACATGGCACGAGAGACAACACAAGACATGGCACGAGACAAGAGGCAGAGTACAAGCACAGAGCGTGTGCAGAGACGCACTACAGAGCAGAGTGCAGGGGCACAGAATACAGGGAGCGACTGAGCAGACCAAGCAGCCATGCAGGGAAGCAACACGATACTCAGGCCCTGACCATAGGAAGGGGCGGTCTGATATAGCACCATAGCACCTGCACTTCTGGGTCAGGAACAGGGAAGGACTTCCGTTTCAGATGCTCCAGGATCATAGAGAGTGTTGCTAGATCAGATTGGGCTGAACCATAGAGAAGGTCACATGATCAGGGGTTCCAGGATTACATAGAGGATTGCAGAATCAGACAGTGCTGGAACATAGGAACGGTCACATGATCAGGGATTCCAGGAATACATAGAGGATTGCAGAATCAGACTGCACTGGAACATAGGAAAGGTCACATGATCAGGGCTTCCAGGAATACAGAGGATTGCCGAATCTGAGCAGAGACGGATGGTTACCTAGCAACGGCATGCAGCCATGAGGTAAGGTGCGCATGCTCACCGCTCCAGGCATCTTGCAGTACGAGACATAACGGGCATGAGAATTCAGTGCACATGCACACCAGGAGTCATGCGGCATACCAGACATGGCGGGCATGATAGTTCGGTCCACGTGCACACTGCTCCAGGGGTCATGCGGCGTAACAGACATGGCGGGTATGACAGGCAAAATGGAAATGACAGGCATAACGGACATGGCGGGCATGACACAAGCCAGAGAATCAGCATTGGTCGGAAGCAGATAAGACAAAGACAAAAGACAGAAGCAGGTCAGGATGTAAGCCAAGTCAAAACCAGGGAGTCATCACACTAAAGGGAAACATAAGTCAGGATGTGAATAGGGGAAAACAGAGATATGGGATCAGATGGCAAACGTAGCAGGACCAAACAGAGCAATTAGCGTCAGCTACAGCAGCCCTAGGCAGGAACTATAACTGACATCGCCTGCAGGAAGCAGTGGTGATAAATGGCAAACCTGAACCCAGACTGAGGCTGAGAAAGGTTAATCCCTGCATGACTAGACCAGGAAAAAGGGAAAACAGGACTCCAACCCCGGTCTGCATCATGACAGGTATATGGGCACTGGGACTATGTTATAGAGGATATGAATGATGGGTATATGGGCACTGAGCACTATGGGATAGAGGATGTGTGATGGTATATGGGCACGGGACTATGGGAAGGAGGATATGTATTTATTTTTATCACTTATATAGCGCCTTTATTTCCACAGTGCTTTACATACATTATTGTATGATTGATATATGGGCACTGGACTATGGGATAGAGGATGTATGATGGGTATATAGGCATGGGACTATGGGATGGAGGATATGTATGATGGGTTTATGGACACGGGACTATGGGATATAGGATATGTATGATTTGCATATGGGCATGGGACTATGGGATGGAGGATGTATGATGGGGTATATGGGCATTGGACTATGGGATGGAGGATATGTATTTATTTTTATCACTTATATAGCGCCTTTATTTCCACAGCGCTTTACATACATTATTGTATGATTGATATATGGGCACTGGACTATGGGATAGAGGATGTATGATGGGTATATAGGCATGGGACTATGGGATGGAGGATATGTATGATGGGTTTATGGACACGGGACTATGGGATATAGGATATGTATGATTTGCATATGGGCATGGAACTATGGGATGGAGGATGTATGATGGGGTATATGGGCATTGGACTATGGGATGGAGGATATGTATGATGGGTATATCGGCACTGGACTATGGGATAGAGGATGTGATGGGTATATGGGCACGGGACTATGGGATGGAGGATATGTATTTATTTATTCACTTATTTTACTCACTTATATAGTACCATTAATTCCACAGCGCTTTACATACATTATTGTATGATGGGTATATGGGCACTGGACTATGGGATAGAAGTTGTATGGTGGGTATTTGGGCACGGAACTATGGGATGAGGATATGTATGATGGGTATATGGACACGGGACTATGGGATGGAGGATATGTTTGATGAGTATATGGCCACTGGACTATGTGATGGAGGATGTGTGATTGGTATATGGGCACTGGACTATGGGATGGAGGATATGTATGATGGGTATATGGGCACGAGACTATGGGATGGAGGATAATCATTATAATTTGTTATAACTAACCACAGTTAGTAACTATGCCTGGGCAATGCCAGGCTCTTCTGCTAGTAGTATATATAATGGAGCTGAAGGGAGATCATACTCTGTATAGATGAGCTGTAGATACATCATACTGTGTATGAGAGTTAATATGTTCCTTCATAAAGTTTCTGTAATATTCCAGCTGCGTGTCCCCAACCTCTGTATGCCATCTAGCACATTAAAACATATTTCTTAATATATTTGTTCACTTCAGAAATTCTCAAGCTACATATATAGGTGACTTTTTTATGTCAGCATATAAATTATATAAGAGTGTGAAGGGTTAATACTAAAATCAGAGCTGAGGTTTCGTTTTATCCATACTCTGTAAGGTTTCGTTTCTCCGTTTTTGTTGTTGCAAGATAAATTTTTATAATTGGCATGGGCTGTCATGAAACCAGACTGTTCCCATCTGTATAAGATAAAGGAGGCGGGGGTGTAAAACTTTGAAGAATATGCCATTATACTACTTTCTACGCTATCTAGGTACGGACATATATGTAGTTTCCGGTTTTCTTGCAATATTATTGGCTTATAAAGTGAAATGATGCTACTGGTACTTGAGAACCTTGCATAATTAAGCAAAAGATTATAAAAGATGTGACTAAAATAAAGGGGCTTAGTGATCTGACTCGATCCTCCCGTACAGAGACCCCCCATCTCCGTGTGGTCATTTGAGTTGCTAGCAACACTGGAATAATTTGGAAATCACTGGCTCAACCGTGAAGGGTTAATTTAGCCCTCCCAAAATAGCTACCTTGACAGTGGCGCCCAAACGTGGGGCCCCCTGGAATAGGGACGCCTCTGCCCCCCCGGAGGACAACAAGACAAAGGACCCTCGGAGCGGACACAGGTGCTGGAAAATTGGGACTGATCACCCCCCCACGACCACGGTAAGTTGGCAGTTATACTGTTCAGACTGACCGTTGGTGTGGTTTTCCTGTGCTTGTTGCTGCAAAGAGGATCTGAGGTTTGTCTCCTGATGGGGTGATTCATGGGTGGAATCATATAGAGGTGCAGTCCCGTTGGGGGCCCAGTGCTCGAACCGTACCTCATAAGGGACGGACACCCCGGATTGACCAGTGATTGTGACTCTCTTTATAGTCAAAATATCCTGAAATTCCCGATCATTATTAGTATTGGGCGTGGTGAGTGATCGAAGATGGGTAGGATACGTAACTCAGGTATATATAGAAAGATATATATAACCAGAGGTGTCCGGAGGGATAGTCTGAGACGCCCTCCTCCTTTCACTGAGTACCGCGAATTTTGGGCTTCCCAGAGGGGGTTGACCCTGTGGAACAAACGGAGACGGCTGCTCCAGTATTGTGCACAATTTGTCAGGATATTTAGCTCTAAAGGAGAGAATTATGTTTCAGGTGAAGACTGTGGAAGAAAAAGAAAAGTTTGGAATTGTGTGAAGGATCAGATACTGTTAGTCTTATGATTCAAAGACGAGGAAAGAAATCTGTCAGGAATGCAGGAAAAATATTTTCGATTCTGGGATTTCCTAAGGGCGGGAGGTTGCAGCCTATGCTATGGGATGAAGGAGTTAAAAGGTTGACTGATGATGGATTACTTGAAGGCGCTGAGGTATTCCGTGGCTTGGCACATGAATTGTATAATGAAGGTTATGTGGAAATTGAACAGCAAGTGAATTCTGATTGTTTCTGTTACTGTTATGTTGAAGAAGGAAAAATTGTCTATTATTATGGCAAAGACGGGATGTATTGTGGTTCAAGAAAGTGACTGTGGTTTGACAATGTGATTGATTAAAGAAGGAACTAAGATTGATATTAATGTGTCAGGGAAATAGTTAAAAGTGATGATTTGAAACAAGAGGTCTCCCTGCTAGATGACAATTGTACAAGGAGACCGAGAGTCGCAGCCCCCACCTCTGCTCGCGGCACCTATTATCCGCAGGCTCAATCCCCCTTCGCCCCCACCGCAGCTGCGAGCACACAGCAAACTCTGCCCCCCCCTCAGACTTCAGCTAGTGGGAATCTTGCTCCTCAGCCCCTCCCTGCTAATTCTCGTTACTGCTCAGTTTGTAATCTCTCTCATATGTCCAGTAAATTTACTAGGGGTAGATTTATTATCACAGTTCCGCTCCAGAATACAATTCCAAGATGATGGTCAGATGGTTTTTTTTTGTTATAAAATCTCTATGTAGATGAAGACAGAGAGGAAATCTGTATTTTGCATGCCCTTCCTACAGTTATGATGGCCCTGATCGGCCAAGGTCCACCCCCAATATTGCCTGAGGATCAATGACTCACCCCATACCTCTCAGAGATACTATCTAAACTCCTGTCAAAAGGGTCAAATGATATAGGGAAAATGCCAGTAGAACCAGTGAAAGTGTTTCTCAAACCTGGTGCCTAATCCACATACTCTTTTGTCCCAAATACCCCAGGATGCTGCTTGGTTTACAGTTATTGATCTTACCAATGCCTTCTTTAGCATTCCGTTATACCCAGACTGCCAGTTTCTATTTGCATTCACTTAGCAGGGACGACAGTTAATATGGACAGTTATGCCACAAGGGGCCCAAAACAGTCCCAACCAGTTTAAAAAAAAATATGAGCAGGTGTCTTTTGCCATTTCTGCCACTGTTAGGCTCCTTATGTATCTGGCAGCACTGAACTGTCGGGTTTCGGCCTCGAAACTTCAGTTCTGCCTTGGTCAAGTGATATTCTTGGGTCACTGTCTCCTTCAGGGTGCCAGACACCTCGCAGAAGAAAAATAGCTGTCAGCTCCCTTCCTTTCCCAAAAGATGAAGCTGAACTCCAGCATTTTCTTGGACTATGCACTTATTGTTGTCAGTGGACACCGGATGCATCCCGCATAATGCAACCCCTTTACAACGCTTTGAAAGACGGTATAATGAATTATAAGGAAAGATGGCAGTGATGAGGATTTTCTCCAACATGATTGTTCCCAACTTCTGACTGAAGAAGCAGCTACTCCACCAAATGTCAGTGAGAATGCACTCCCAAATCCTGATCTGGTGTTATACACGGATGGTTCAAGATATGCTGACGAGTTTGGTAGATTCCACACGGGATATGCTGTTACCACAGAGGACACTGTAGTGCACGCAGCTGCGCTCCCGCCCTCACAGTCAACACAAGAAGCAGAACTCCAGGCTCTGTCTACTGCATGTACTTTGGCCAAGAACAGACGGGCTAATATATACACGGACTCACAGTATGCATTTGGTATTGCTCATGATTTTGGGGCTCTATGGGCCAATCGAGGGTTTATTACTACTGCCGAAACCCCAGTGAAAACTGCTGAAGCTGTTAAAACCCTCATGAACTCGATCAAATTACCTACCCAGGTGGCTATTATCAAAGTTAAGGCGCACAGTCCTAGGAACAGTCCACAGACTGTTGGCAACGCATTTGCGTATATGCAAGCAAAAGCCGCCGCTCTTTTACCCGTTGAACCAACCATACCAACTATGGTGACCACACGCTCTCAGCATAAACAGTTACAAGAAGCACTGACCCAATAAGAACCTGAGGATCTACAACAGACTGAAGTTTTCTGTCGGACCCCGCGAGATCACTTAATGACAATGCAGAGAATGTCTCCAAAGGAAGAGGTGAAGCAATGGAAGACTGATGGGGCACGTATGGATAATGGTCTCTGGAAAAAGGACCAACTCGTGTGTCTCCCTAAGCGGATGTACCCTACTATTGCCATATGGGCACATGGACCTATATATCAAAGAAAGAATCAGGCCCTCGCACTGGTGCAAAAATTCTACTGGGCCCCGGTTCTCCAGTTGGCCGGAAGCATTCCCTGTTACCAACATGACTGCAAAGACCACAGCGAAGAAACTGGTGATGGAAGTTATATGCAGATATGGGGTTCCAGAAGTTGTTGAAAGTGATCAAGGCCCAGCCTTTTCTTCTCATGTGTACCAAGAAGTTCTGACAATGCTTGGATCCACTGTAGCCCTCTATACTCCGTACCACCCACAATCCAGTGGGAAAGTTGAGAGGCTGAACGGCACACTGAAGGGACAATTGACCAAAAATGATGCAGGAGACTACGGCTCCATGGCCAGAGCTCCTACCCATTGTACTATACCACATTCGTACTACCCCTACTGTAAAACATGGCTTGTCCCCATATGAGATATTGTTTGGTACTAGGCCCCCAGTTGCAAATTTCCAGCCTTAGCAGTTATCAGAAGAGACTGACCGTGTTGTTCAATATGTTATTCTGCTTAGTAAAAATCTTGCTAACACCTATGTTCTAGTTTTCTTTTCCTTTCCAGATTCAGCAGAAGCCAACACTTGTCATAACCTGATGCCTGGTGATTTGGTAGTCGTGAAGAGGCATGTCAGGAAGCACGGACTAGAACCCTTGTATGACGGTCCCTATGAAGTCCTCCCCATCACCCAACAAGCCAATATCAAATAAAGGGGGCATAATGTTTTGGTTTTTCGCATTTTCATATTATTATTATTGGTAGAAGATAACAGTTAAAGTTAGAAGATATTCAATGACTCAGAGATTAATACGATAAAGACAATGATCGTAATAAGGACAGTTGGTGGTCAGACACATTCTCCTTTCTCAATCCAGCCAATTGATTTAAGGGAATTGGGGGCTGGAGAGCTGGGATCTTACAAAGCTTGTTACTGATACTAATACTTGTTCTTTGGTGTATTTCTGTATGTATTAGGAAATTCTGCACTAAGCCAGCTATGATGATACCAAAGGTGTCGTTGCCCCTGCTCTTCTCTGCACCGATCTCAAAAGGCTATTTGATGAAGATCTTGAAGCCAAGCACATGGCTACCTACAAAAGTTCCCCACCACCGTCATCAAAAATTGTTATTCGTGAACTGCAGTATACAGGGGAGACGGGTGCGCCGCGACAGACATGACTGATAACACCGCATCAGTCATGTGAAGACCAGTACCCCTCAAGCTGTTAGCTTGGGATAGCACCTCTGATGCTGCATATGTGTTAAAAAAATTTATCTAGGGGGGAATGTGAAGGGTTAATACTAAAATCAGAGCTGAAGTTTCGTTTTATCCATTCTCTGTAAGGTTTCGTTTCTCCGTTTTTGTTGTTGCAAGATAAATTTTTATAATTGGCATGGGCTGTCATGAAACCAGACTGTTCCCATCTGTATAAGATAAAGGAGGCGGGGGAGTAAAACTCTGAAGAATATGCCATTATACTACTTTCTACGCTATCTAGGTACGGACATATATGTTTCCAGTTTTCTTGCAATATTATTGGCTTATAAAGTGAAATGATGCTACTGGTACTTGAGAACCTTGCATAATTAAGCAAAAGATTATAAAAGATGTGACTAAAATAAAGGGGCTTAGTGATCTGCCTCGATCCTCCCGTACAGAGACCCCCATCTCCGTGTGGTCATTTGAGTTGCTAGCAACACTGGAATAATTTGGAAATCACTGGCTCAACCGTGAAGGGTTAATTTAGCCCTCCCAAAATAGCTACCTCGACAAGAGAAACCATGTTTGTTTTTTTCTAAGATCACCATTGCATACAGAATTTGCTTTTACCCTACTACATGTGTGAGAAAAATTATAAGTTTTAGAATGTATCTTATAGTTCAAGGTTAGAGTGGACAAGCTAGAGGAAATCATTCATTGTCACCCTTATCTGTGACAGGCATCGATATCTTCTTGTCACACGTGTGAAATCCTCACTTACAGAACATTTGTCTGATTGCTAGCACAGTATTCATCTACTCATTATTTTAGTTGTAATTCATAATGAATGGATGATGAATACCTGTTATTTTGAGAAGTAGTACACTGATGGTTAAAATTTAAACAATACTTGAGAAGTTTATTTATATGTATGACCTTGATGCACACTAAACTCTGCATTTCAGTAGGAGCACTGACATCTAAGCTTTATCTTGTGACTTTCATTTTCTATATGACATTACATTTTCATAGGCTCAAAACCCATTCCCTTCACTTACACTATTTGCTTATTACTGAAGTAGATCTTGTCATGAGGGTACGGTTTGTGATCACCTGGCATCTTTAAAAATGGATAAAACAAACTGACTTGGTGTTAGCCACCCCGTTTACCAGATCCCATGCATTGCCCTGACTTTTAAACTTTAACCTCTGTACAGAGAATTCAACTTCAGTTCAGTGGTCTATGCTGACAAGAAGAATCGTCAGATTGCCAGATCGGCACAAGGAGATATGGCTAGGTACAGATTTGTCAGGCAGGAGAATAATCAGAAAACAAGCCGAAGTCAGAATCAGGAATATTCAGTAAAGGCCCCGTCACACTAAGTGAGATCGCTAGCGATATCCCTTAAGCATCACCGATTTTGTGACGTAGCAGCAATATTGCTAGCAATATCGCTATATGTGACACTTACCTCCGACCGGCTTCCCCGCTGGCTATCATTGATCGTGCGAGATCGTCCTGGGCCGTTTTTTTTCATTGGCTGCTTCCTGCTGGGCTTCCTGCCGGCGCCGATGAACGACACGTGGACGAGGGCAGGAGGACGTCTTCATCGCCACATCTGACAGGTAAGTAATGACGGCCGACCGCTGCTACGTTGCTGGTGAAATCTGCCTGTTTGGCAGCTCACAAGCGACCATTTAGCAATGCACCAGCGATCCTGACCGGGTCGTATCGTGGTCGGGATCACTGGTGCATTGCTAAATGTGACAGGACCTTAAGACACTGGTGCTGAGTTACACACAAGAACACAAGATAAAGTTAGACTATAATTAGTAGTGCGGACTGCTTCTCAGGGGCTTAATGGTTGTCAAGTACTTTGATAACCACTTCTCAATTACTATATTTCCCCATTTAAATTAAAAATAGCCTGTACTCACCTCCAGTTTTGGCGCTGGGTGTTCCAGGTCTCATGAGACTTCACTCTCACTTCCATCGGACATAACTGACATCTGGAGGGAGTCAGACAGTAGCAACTGCTCTCACTTCTTCTAGATGTCAATGACTTCTGAAAGAAAGGGGAGTGTAAAGTAATGGCTGGAGCAAAACTGCACACCAGCATGGGTAGATGCTGGCATGACAATGGGTCGGAGGGGGTGGGGACATGGTTATAGTGGGGTTGGTTTGTAGATATTTATATGGCCGTTTCCACTGGATCCTCGGGATTCGGACTTCAGGTGCCTGAAGGTCCATCGGGCAAAATTGGCGCATTTCACGAACGTCTGGACTTGGGATTTCAGGCTGAAGGGTTCACAGCTTCCTCCCAGCCTGGTGTATATTACTCCATGTCATGTACGTTTCCTCCAATTTTGATGTCTCCAGGGATGGGAGGTAGTCAGGTAGGAGGGCCTTTTAGGCTCAGGTCAGGCGGTTGACATTCAGTCAGATTTGGTTGGGGATGGGGTTAGAGACGTCATGGCTAATGTAAGGAATTTGCTGACCTGTTTGGAAGGGGGTAGGTCATCTTTGGGACATTTAGTGGCGTGGGTTGGCTCACAGTTTAGTGGACATGGTATTGCGGGTTTGGGGTCGTGAGTGCCAAGCAGACTTTCTGATCTGGTGTCTGTGTCGGCACAGACAAAAAAGGAGAAGGAGTGTAAGATTCACTTGAATGAAAGGGCCCATGGAGACATGAACGTTTGTTTTGAAGGTCCACTGAGGACTCATCTTAAGAAGGAGGTAAGGGAAAAAAAATTTGGAAGGATGAGTATGTCGAAATTTTTTCCCTGCTTCCTCCTTATTCAAAATTTAATTTGGATAAGGGAAAAAAGGATGATAGTAAGAAGGAGGTAGAGGAGAAATGGAGGTGGCACCTGCTTCCTCAAACATATGTTTATTGGCTTCAGGCTTTTGCCATTTTGGCAAGTGTTGCAGGTGAAAAGGCACTATAGAACTCCTCTCCTTTATTTTGCTATATGGACTCCATTGGTGAGGTCGATAGAATTTATGGAGAAACAAACATGGCACAGTTATCACAAGCAGTTCCGTCAGAGGAAAGCTATTCATCTGGCAATTCGGTAGGATATAGGTCTTTGGTTGCAGGTTATGGATTCTACTAGATTCAGGTATTCCTTTCATGGGGTGCCATGGTCATTGGCCAGTCCGCTAGCCAGTCAGGGGCACAAGGGGCTGTGGGGAAATCTGGTTAGTCAGGATTTCACAAGTCGGGTTTATGCTGACAATTCAATGAAAGCCAGTGTAAATTTGGAGCTAACTGAAAGTTCAAGCATCTCTGCTCGCACTGCAGTGGTTCCTCCCATGGTGCTGCCAGATTTTTTAAGAGGAAAAGAGAAAGTCTGGTAACAATAATACCCAGGGGGGAGATGCCAGTGAAGCTAGTAGCGATGATCTCCAATCTAAATAGGTTTCCGGATAAATGTAAGGCAGAGTTGCTGTTATCTGGTTTTAAGGAAGGTTTTAAAATTCCTTTTGAAATCCCCTGGGTTCTTAAAAATCTTCGGTCGGCGGAACAGTATGTGGAGGTTGTTTCAGGGAAGTTGAGTAAGGAATTTGCCTTGAGTTGGATGTCACGAGCACCGTGGGAATATTTCCCACCGTGCAAGCGCCGACGTCACATAAGTGAAGTGAGTTCATTGGCCATGAACTCGCAGGACCTGTCTGATGGCACCACGAGCAGGAGAACTTTCCCACGCTCGCAGTGACTGCAGTCAGGGAATAGCAGTTCACAGGCAGACACTGAGCACACGGTGTCAGTGCCTACTGGATGACAGGCTTCATGGTCGCATAATACAACCATGCAGCCTGCCATCTAGATGTAGCAGAGCTAGACCCTCCATGGGTCAAATGGAATAAAAGCATCTCTGCGGAAAGGTGAGTAATATTGTTGGTTTTTTACCTCTTTTGCAGATGATGAGGGCATCGCGGGAATGAGCGAGGTCATAAGTATGGTTTAATTAAGATTATTAAAGGAGTCTGTGTCTTTCTTTCAATTAAAGGATTTTTTCTGGGTGTCTGTGTTTTCATACAATGTGACTTTGGGGGTTAGTAATGGGGGCATTATATTGATGCCTCTCCATTACTAGGGTCGGGGCTTGATGTCACCTGACAATACAAATGTGACATCAACCCCCCAACTATCACTCCACTTGCCACCGCTACAAGGCAAGTGGGAAAAGCAAGGCTAAGTGCCAGAATTGGTCATCTTAGAGATTCGCCTTTTCTGGAGCAGCTGAGAGTTGATGTTTTTAGCCTGGGGGGCAGTCTCCACGGCCCCTTCCTAGGCTATTAATATCAGCCTGCAGCTGCCTGCATAGCCTTTTCTGGTTATTAATTATAAGGGGACCCTATGTCTTTTTTTGGGGGGTTCCTCATTTTAATAGCCAGTAAAGGCCAAGTATACAGTTGTGAGCTGATATTAATATCCTGGGAAGCTACGTGGGTATTACCCCCTACTCAGGCTATAAACATCGGCCCCCAGACGTCAGCTTTCCCTCTGCTGATTACGAAAATTACATGGGAGCCCACTTATTTTTTCTGAAAAATAATCTTTTATTAAATACATGTACAGAAAGCTGCACACACACTGTACTAATTGTATTTGTCATCGACATCTGTATATCTACTTATTCTATTTGTATTTACTGTATGTAATCCATCTCTGCTATCAGTGATTTTACAGTACATGGCAGATGAATTGCCAGCTTTTCTTCTATCTTTCTATCTATGTAATATACATACATATACAGTTGTGGCCAAAAGTATTGACACCCCTGCAATTCTGTCAGATAATACTCAGTTTCTTCCTGAAAATGATTGCAAACACAAATTCTTTGGTTTTATTATCTTCATTTAATTTGTCTTAAATGAAAAAACACAAAAGAGAATGAAGCAAAAAGCAAAACATTGATCATTTCACACAAAACTCCAAAAATGGGCCAGACAAAAGTATTGGCACCCTGAGCCTAATACTTGGTTGCACAACCTTTAGCCAAAATAACTGCGACCAACCGCTTCCGGTAACCATCAATGAGTTTCTTACAATGCTCTGCTGGAATTTTAGACCATTCTTCTTTGGCAAACTGCTCCAGGTCCCTGATATTAGAAGGGTGCCTTCTCCAAACTGCCATTCTAAGATCTCGCCACAGGTGTTCTATTGGATTCAGGTCTGGACTCATTGATGGCCACCTTAGAAGTCTCCAGTGCTTTCTCTCGAACCATTTTCTAGTGCTTTTTGAAGTGTGTTTTGGGTCATTGTCCTGCTGGAAGACTCATGACCTCTGAGGGAGACCCAGCTTTCTCACACTGGGCCCTACATTATGCTGCAAAATTTGTTGGTAGTCTTCAGACTTCATATTGCCATGAACACGGTCAAGCAGTCCAGTGCCAGAGGCAGCAAAGCAACCCCAAAACATCAGGGAACCTCCGCCATGTTTGACTGTAGGGACCGTGTTTTTTTCTTTGAATGCCTCTTTTTTTCTCCTGTAAACTCTATGTTGATGCCTTTGCCCAAAAAGCTCTACTTTTGTCTCATCTGACCAGAGAACATTCTTCCAAAACGTTTTAGGCTTTTTTAGGTAAGTTTTGGCAAACTCCAGCCTGGCTTTTTTATGTCTCAAGGTAAGAAGTGGGGTCTTCCTGGGTCTCCTACCATACAGTCCCTTTTCATTCAGACGCCGACGGATAGTACGGGTTGACACTGTTGCACCCTCAGACTGCAGGGCAGCTTGAACTTGTCTGGATGTTAGTCGAGGTTCTTTATCCAACATCCGCACAATCTTGCATTGAAATCTCTTGTCAATTTTTCTTTTCCGTCCACATCTAGGGAGGTTAGCCACAGTGCCATGGGCTTTAAACTTCTTGATGACACTGTGCACGGTAGACACAGGAGCATTCAGGTCTTTGGCGATGGACTTGTAGCCTTGAGATTGCTCATGCTTCCTCACAATTTGGTTTCTCAAGTCCTCAGACAGTTCTTTGGTCTTCTTTCTTTTCTCCATGCTCAATGTGGTACACACAAGGACACAGGACAGAGGTTGCATAAACCTTAATCCATGTCAACTGGCTGCAAGTGTGATTTAGTTATTGCCAACACCTGTTAGGTGCCACAGGTAAGTTACAGGTGCTGTTAATTACACAAATTAGAGAAGCATCACATAATTTTTCAAACAGTGCCAATACTTTTGTCCACCCTCTTTTTTATGTTTGGTGTGGAATTATATCCAATTTGGCTTTAGGACAATTCTTTTTGTGTTTTTTCATTTCAGACAACTTAAATGAAGATAATAATACCAAAGAATTTGTGTTTGCAATCATTTTCATGAAGAAACTGAGTATTATCTAACAGAATTGCAGGGGTGTCAATACTTTTGGCCACAACTGTATATATATACACATACATACACACACAAATGCATACATATATATACTGTATATATATATCTATATATATATAGATATATATATATATCTATAATATAACCGGCTAAGCGTCACTCTGTCTGAAGCCTTTATAAGCTCCAAACTGAATGAGGCAGCCAGCGGTGAGGAGTGTGCATGGCGCCAGAGATGGCGGTACCATACACACTGCATATCGCCATCTCCGACGCCATACTTACATACTTACCTGACCGGGAGGAGCGTTGCCTCGGCGCTTCTCTTCGGCCGGAGACCGGGGCGGGAGTGCGACCGGTTTCGCGCATTCGCATAGCGCGATCCGGCACCGTTTTACTGACGACACACTTGCAGTGTGTCTTCAGCAATATGGCGCCGGACAGCGCTATGGGCATGCGCGATTCCGGCCGCACTCCTGCCCCGGCCTCCAGCAGAACATGACAGCGCTGGAGCACAGGAAAGAAGGGTGAGTATAAATGTTTTTTTTTTTTTTGGTATGTGCGTAGTATTAATAGGAGTGAGGGGACCATGCATACCAGGAAAGGGGAGGTGAGGGGGCCATGCATACCAGGATAGGGGGGGGTGAGGGGGCCATGCATACCAGGATAGGGGGGTGAGGGGGCCATGCATACCAGGATTGGGGGGGTGAGGGGGCCATGCATAGCAGGATTGGGGGGTGAGGGGGCAATGTATACCAGGATTGGGGGATGAGGGCTACCATGCATACCAGGATAGGGGGGGGTGAGAGGACCATGTATACCAGGATTGGGGGATGAGGGGTGCCATGCATAACAGGACAGGGGGTGAGGGTACCATACATACCAAGATAGGGATGAGGGAGTACCATGCATACCAGGATAGAGGGTGAGGGGACCATACATACCAGGATAGGGATGAGGGAGTACCATGCATACCAGGATTGGGGGATGAGGGGTACCATGCATACCAGGATAGGGGGTGAGGGGACCATGCATACAGGATAGGGATGAGGGAGTACCATGCATACCAGGATTGGGGGGTGAGAGGACCATGCATACCAGGATAGGGGGATGAGGGGTACCATGCATACCAGGATAGGGGGTGAGGGGACCATACATACCAGGATAGGGGGTGAGGGGACCATACATACCAGGATAGGGGGTGAGGGGGCCATGCATACCAGGATTGGGGGTGAGGGGACCATGCATACCAGGATAGGGATGAGGGTGTACCATGCATACTAGGATTGGGGGGTGAGGGGACCATGCATACCAGGATGAAGAATGGGGTGCCATGCATACCAGGATTGGGGGGGTGAGGGTACCATGCATACCAGGGTAGGAATGAGGGGTGCCATGCGTACCAGGATAGGGGGGTGGCAGCACATAGCAGGATGGGAGACCATATACCAATAAAAATGCTCGCCACCCGGGCGTAGAACGGGTTCATAGCTAGTATATATATATTTGCGTGTGCCACAGACATATAATAATAATATCCTGGGAAGCTACATAATATAGATGTATATATATATATATATATATATTTTTTTTTTTTTTCCTATGTGTATTTACAGTATATCTATTCTATCTATTCTATTCTAACCTGTCAGTGTGATTTTACTGTACGTGGCACATGAATGGCTGGCTTTTCAAAAGACATCGGTGCGTAAAAGTCAGCACTCGCATGATCCGAATGCTGTGCGACTTTTTTTTCTCACACCCAGAGGCTTGCATTAGCAAGTTTCGGCATAATACAGCTGAGAAAATAAACGCTGATGTTAGCTGCCCAATAGATTAACACTGGGCTGAGTGCTATGCGATGTTTTCTCGCATAGCACTCTCCCATATTCCACTCCTGCGCTGTAAATAAATAATTTAGAAAAAACCCTGTGTGGGTTCCCCTGTATTCTTGATAACCAGCCAGGCAGAACTCAGAGCTGGGGTCTGCAACCCTCAGATGTCAGCTTCAGCACGGCTATTTATCAAGAATAGAGGGGTCCCCACCCAGAATTTTTTAATTATTTAAATAAATAATTTTAAAAAAGGCATGAGGTCCCCCCAATTTTTGACAACCAACCTTGCTAAAGCAGACAGCTAGGGGCTGGTATTCTCAGGCTCATAAGGGGCCTTGGACATTTGCCCCCAGCCTATAAATAGCAGCCAATTCTGGAGCTTTGCCCAGCTCTTTCCACTTGCCCTGTAGTGGTGGAAAGTGGGGTTCATATTTGTGGGGTTGATGTCACCTTTGTATTGTTCGTTGACGTCAAGCCCACAGATTACTAACGGAGAGGCTTATTGACGCCTCTCCATTAGTAATCCGTGGGCTTGATGTCACCTGACATTACAAAGGTGACATCAACCCTACAAATTTGAACCCCACTTGCCACCGCTGCAGGGCAAGTGGGAAAAGACGAACAAAGCACCAGAATTGGCGCATCTAATAGATGTTCTTTTTCTGGGCAGCTGCGGGCTGCTATTATTAGGCTAGGAGGGAGGCAAAATCCATGGCCCCTTACCTGAATGAGAATACCAGCCACCAGCTGTCTGCTTTAGCAAGGCTGGTTGTTAAAAATGGGGGGACCCCATGCTGTTTTTTTAAATTATTTATTTAAATAATTAAAAATACGGCATGGGGACCCCTCTATTCTTAATACCTAACCTTGCTTAAGCTGACAGCTGAGGGTTTCATCCCCCAGCTGTGAGTTTTGCCTGGCTGGTTATCAAAAATACAGGGGAACCCACGCAGGATTATTTTTTAAATTATTTGCTTACAACGCAGGAGCGGCTGATGAATACTCCCATCTGCTACTCCTGCTCTCACCGTTATTAGCGGCTGCAGGTGTCAGCTGGTGGGAGCTGTAGTCCCAACAGCTGACACCAGTGACCAGAAGTAAACTTTATACCTCTGATCACAGCTGAGCGCTCAAGTTGTCTTCTGACAGGGTGGGAACAGCGGCTCTCTGACCAGCGGGGATGATTTCACGACTGATCAGAAACGCTATGCCGGTGTTTCCCACATTGTCACATAGCGTGGGAAACACTGGCTTTTGTGCCGTGTATGTTCAACTATATTCGGCCATTAAATCGGCGAATATTGCAAATTCGTCGATCATGAGCCAAACCGAAAATTGAAATTTTCACTTATCTCTAGTCTTGATAAAACACAGTGTACCTACACCAGCAGATGACATGCCTACCCAAACCATTACTGATTGGGGAAACTTCACAATAGACCTCAATTAGCTTGGAATGTGTGCCTCTTCACTCTTCCTCCAGACTCTAGGACGTTGATTTCCAAATGAAAAGCAAAATTTACTTCATCTGAAAGCAACACCTTGGACCACTAAGCAACAGTCCAGTTCTTTTTTTTACTTGGCCCAGGTAAGATGCTCCTGGGATGGTCTATTGGTCATGAGTGACTTGACATAAGGAATTTGACACTTGCAGCCCGTGTCCTGGATACGTCTGTGTGTGGTGGCTCTTGAAGCATTGACTCCAGCAGCAGTCCACTCCTTGTGAATCTCCCCCAAATTTTTGAATGGCCTTTTCTTAACAATCCTTTCAAGGCTGTGATTATCTTGGATACTTGTGCATCTTTTTCTACCACACTTTTTCCTCACTCTTGTGAACAGCCAGCTTTTTTAGCAATGACCTTTTGTGGTTTACCCTCCTTGTGGAGTGTGTAAATCACTGCCTTCTGGACATCTGTCAAGTCAACAGTCTTCCCCATGCTTGTGAAGCCTACTGATACAGACTAAGGAACCTTTTTAAGCGCTATGGAAGCCTTTGCAGATGTTTCTTGCTAATTATTCTAATTTACTGAGATAATGACTTTTGGGTTTCATTGGCTGTAAGCCATAATCAACATTAATAGAAATGAAATAGATTGAAATAGATCACTCTTTTTGTAATAACTCTATATAATATATTAAATTCACTTCTTGTATTGAAGCACTGAAATAAATGTACTTTTTGATAATAATAATAATAATAATAATCTTTATATAGCGCCAACATATTCCGCAGCGCTTTACAGTTTCAAAACACAAGTCATAAGTAACCACGTTAACAATACAATAATTAGAGCAAAATGAGGCGACCTTGCTCGTGAGAGCTTACAATCTACAATTAGGTGGGGGAGATACAAAGTACAGGTGTGTATTTACAATGATATAGTTACAATAATGGTCCAGCCATCTTGAGAGCGTGAGGGATGGATGGAGATAGTGAATGGGCTACTCATGCACACTTACACATATAATGATTTTGATTAGTGAACGTGATAGGCCACTCTATGATATTCTAAGTTTGTGAGAAGCACCTGTATTACCTGAAAGTTTACCAGATTGATGATCTCAAATATGTCATAAGGACTAATGAACTTGATTTCAGCCTTAACGGTGGGGACCTTGAGTTTCATATTTCTGGATGATAACCATATCTTGTCTTCAATAGAAAACCCTCTTATAAGCAGAAGAGGTCTATCTATAATGTGCCCTTCTGAGGTTTTCTCTTACTTCACAACAGACAAGCTCCAACTTGTCCACAAATTTCACAGCTTCTGAAGTATCAAATTCAGAGCCCAAAAAGGTACTAAAACACAAATTATGCCTGAAACTACAGAAAATGGAAAGGTCTTGATAGACTTGTAAGGCTGATTAATGGCAAACTCAGCTAATGGCTGATGTTTCACCTAGTTTGACTGGTCATCAGAAGCATATTGTTTGAGTGTTTGGTTGGCATGTTCAGTCTGACCACTGGTCTCTGGGTGACAAGCCTATGAAAAGGACAACTCAAAGTTGATCTTATCGCAAAATGCACGCCAGAATTTACAAATAAACTGAGTTTCTCCGTTGGAAACAATATTTTTCTGAATGTCATGTAGATGCGCAATGTATTTAAAAAAACAACATGCTTAAGATTTGAGACTTAGGCAACCCAGACAAAAGCAACATAACGACACTATTTGCTGAATCTGTCCACCACCACGCAAGTAGCAGTTTTCTCTTCGGTGGATAACAGGTCCAGAGGGATGCGTACAGGCGTGTTTTGACTTGAGCACAAATTTCACAAACAAGCACGTAGTCACTACTGTCTTGAACAAATGTTGACCACCAGAAATACTTGGCCAAAAGTCGACAGATATTGTTAATCCCATGGTGACCTGTGAGAACTGAGTCATGGGACTCCTGCAGAACTTCCAAACTGAACTTAGGAGGAACGAACAATCTTTGGGTGGGTATATTGACTGGGGACAGTGGATAATTAGATGTGAAGCAAACCCAGAAATGCATCATGAAACTGAATGCCGTAATAATAAGTGGCCTGGATATGGAACATATATAGGTGTAAAGCATCAAAATAGTCATAGCCAATAGCGATCTACATAAAATGCAAAGTCGACAAAATGACTGTTGCATGGAGACCATATTATTTATATACTAATATGTGGCATATAAAAAAATGATAGCACGTAAACACAAATGCAATAATGCAATAAGATAGATAGCATATGAATAGAAATAAAATGAAATTATAGATGAACGTAACCAGTCACATGCAATACGTAATCATAATGTTGCACAATATGTAAAAGAAAAGAAACCATGGCAATGGATGGGTTAGTGTAAAAGAAAAAATACCCTTACCATGGCTAAGAATGCAGGAGCTGCTAATAGCACAACCATCAACACTTTTTATACCAGCAGTCCGGGCAGTAGACTTTCTAAACACAGGTTACAATTTGCCTCCTTTGTCACTGGCAAGCGTATTAGTGGACAAGAATGTAATATATGGAACACCACTTGTTTGAGTTACAGCACAATTATAGCATCTCTGACAGTCTTTTGCACAGAACAATCTGCCTGATCACAAAAGACTAAGGCTCCAATTCATCATTTGTATTTTTTTAAGGTAACTTTTTTTTTGTCTTGAAGTATTTGCTGATATTTATTTCTCCAAATTCATCAAAATTGTTTATGTGATTCACAAATTTGCCGCAAAGTGAAAACAAAGGGATTCTTTCCTGCCATTAACCATTTTGTACAACTTTTTGAGCAAAAAATTTGCACCTTTTTCATAAATGTCACAGAAAGATGTAACTTTGAAGACCTTATGCAAACTACACTTTGGGAAACTAGAGTAGAACCAAATTTTGTGATGTTTTAAAAAAAAAAAAAATTTCAGTTGATGAATCAGGAAAAAATTCTAGAAGGAAAACAATACAAAATAAAATATAAAAAAAGGAGAGTACATATTAAACAGACTTAAACAGTAAGGGGCACAAACCACACAAAACTAGAAAAAAAGGAGCAAAGACAATTATGAATCAGTGCCGAAGAGGGATAATTTTTGGACTATATTTTTAATCTAATGAAAGCGTGAAATTTGTGTCAGTGCAGTGTGTTATTAAATAGGCTGTTGCTTACTAGCGGGTTCCCTCGTGTTTCATTGGTGAGGTCACTTTGTCATTACAAATTCCATGTTAATGATAAAGGAATTAAAATGAGTTGGATGTGGTCCTAGAAGTCCTCAGAGAGTCAAAGGGTTGTATACATCTTTTCAGGAAGCAATTAGAGTATTTGTGATTCAAATTTTTGGGAAAATTTTGCCGAAACTGTCAAATTTGAATATCAAAAGATTCAATTATGTCATCTCTATTGAAGACTTTTAATTGCATTCTTTAAGTGGGTTGTTTCATGTAATATTATATCATATGGGCACCATAGTGACTCCAGTAATCACATTCAACAAGAAATGAATAATAGATAAGCATATGCATTTGTGCAGAACAGTGCAAAAATATAACCTGCTTATGTCTGAAAACATAACATGGTTGAAATAGACATCACATCACTTTATGCATTACACATCTTAATGTATTTTTTCTGGGGCTATAAAATGGTTATTAAAGGCAGATATGAAGATTTTGGAAATGAATACTTTATATTTGAATATGTTTGCTATGAATTTAACATTTGCAGCAACTCTTTACTTGGTTTGCCTTTGCCATTACACCAGTTACTGTATGAGTTGGGGATCTTTCCATTTTCTTCCAAACATACAGTGTAAGGAACACATTAATATGTGAAATGTCACTCAAATAAAATAGACCGGAAAGGAAAACAATGAAATGACAATTAGAAACTAGTGTAAAGCATCTTTGGAACCAATACTTAAAACCAAATTTCCTTTCTAACTTACACTGATTATACAGTATAGGTTGCATAACCAAAGAGGTAGGCTATCAGTCTCACCCTGTAGCATGTTAATGTTTACTGTTATAAGAAATGATATTGCAGCAACTTAGTTCGGCCACTAGAGGTCACCATTGAACAAGAGAAGAAAGTTCTGGAAACAGGAAGTATTGGTGGCTGGAGCTTGTGAGGTAAATAGAGAGAAGAGGTCCTGCCTGAGAGACACGGAGATATTGGGAACCTGATGTGATCCAAATTGGCATTGTGATCCAGAGGGAGCGGCTCCCGTGAGTAAACTGAGATGTGTGACCAGTCACCGACTGTTTAGTTAGGTAGGGAGAGCTAGATAGGATTCTCAGCATTTCCAAGAACATTCCTGTTACTGAGACTGCATATTGACTGATGGAGACTGTGTGAACTCCTGTATATAGAAATTCTGGTAAAAACATGAATGCCATAGGAGAACTCCATGAAGTACTACTGGGACTGATTTGAATTTTCACCTGCACTTGTATCAGAGAATTTGGTGACCTAGGAAGCTGATTAAATCTAGTGGCAAGACATTAGAATAACAAGTACAGTTGTTTATTGTTGAGGATATTCTGTCAGGGTGTCCGCTCTGAACACCCACAAAGAGGACAGTGACTGTACAAATTGTGTTGGTTCAAGTGATTAGTCGTGTAAATATATATACATTCATCAAGGGCAAAACAGGGTACCCGGAATCTGTTATAATTAAGGTGGGAGGTAGATGTAAGATTCTATACCTGAGAGGACCACGCGTCATGGTCACGGTAGAACCCCGGATAGGCCCTGTACTGGATAAGGAGAGGAGTAGCATAGCTTTGGGGTAGTCCTACTCCTGTCCGTTGAAGCTCGCACTTGGGATCCTTCAGGCTGCAAAATTTGTATTGTGGTTTGTGGCTGTTGTGGCCCATATTTTGTTGAGAAGTAAAATCTTCTTCACACGTTATGAGGAGAAATGGGTTTGGTATCATATTGTGGTCAGGGTCGTTCATAGCAGCGCCGTATCCTATTCTCAAATAACGACCGGCGTACTGGTCGTTACAATCCTTCCAAACCATGCCAGAGAAACAATTTCTGCTCAATACATGCAAGGAAAGTTTGTTTCAGGCATACAGCTAACAATTTTCAGTGGACTAAGACTATGTTCCCACTATGAGCTTTTGGTGAGTTTTTGACATTGTAGATTTTCAGAATCATTTTTGTACCCATTAAGTAAAATAGGTTACTTGCATTTTTTTTTGAAAATACGCAATATGAAAAGCTCATTGTAGGAATTAGCCTTCCAAGTAGAGGTGGCTTGTTCATCTTTATTGCTAGGCCAACACTCTTCTCTGTCTATAAATCTACTTTATAGAAAGAAAAGCAGATGAAATCAGCGAGTCAGCCAGTCAGGTAATCTTTCTTAACAAACTATATTACTAAGTATATGAATTTTTCACTTTTGACACTTTAATACACTGTTTTTTCTAGCTAGGCAACCTTTGAAAAAACAGATTTCTATCATCTTCTTACATAGTTAAATCAAGTATGTATATCTTTATAGGACAAGTAAGATACAATATGCAGATTGGAGGTAAACTGACGAACCATGAACAACTTTTCTACTGTACTGCAGGTTGACACGAGTATCTTAATACCAAGACATGACATGAGCGTATAAAAAAAATCTGAGTTTCATCTAGTGTAAGCTAGGATTTTTATCACACGCAGATTCAGTCAGTGAAAAAATTAGTCATGTGCATGGCCCCTTTGAGTAACACTGGTCCAAGTGCTGTTCATTTTTTTCATGGACAACACTCAGAAAATATGGGCATGTGAATAAACCCTCACTGTGACACTTTTACTGTACCAATATTTTGCAATCCATTTCTGCATTTCAGATAGTTGTTTTTGTTGACCTGGCAATATGATTCTCCAGGTCAATACGATTACACAGATTCCAAAGATGCATAGATTACTAATTTGGAATTTTGGAAAAATTAAAAAAAATTGCTGGTGTCGCCATTTTCCGAGATCGTAACGTTTTGCAATTTTTGGGATAAGGAGTTGTGTGAGGGATTATTTTTTTGCTCTCTGAGTTGATGTTTTTATCGATACCATTTTTTGGGCAGATACAATGTTTTCATTGTCTCTTATTGCATTTTATTGCAATATTGTGGTGTTCAAACAAAAAACGTAATTCTGGTGTTTCAATCTTTTTAATCATTATGCCGTTTACCAAATCAGAATAATTTATATTATATTTTGATAGATCAGTCGTTTACGACCACATTAATATCAAATATGTGTATTTTTTTAATTGCTTTATTTTTAATGGGGAAAAAGGGGGGTATTTTGAATTTTTTTTTAATGAACCTGCGAACATCTGATCGCTGGTTTTATTCACAGCAGTGCATCAGCACTACTCTGAATTGTGAAAATCAGGGTTTTAGGAAGTTTTGCCCCCAGCAATTCGCCCCCAGCAATTTGCCCCCAGCAGTTCGCCCCAGGTACATTTTGCCCCCGCACATTTCGCCCCTATCATTTCGCCCCAAGGAGGATTCGCCCCCGCACATTTGGCCCCCGTTCATTTCGCCCCCGTACATTTCGCCCCCAGCATTTCGCCCCCGGCAGTTTGCCCCCGGCAGTTCGCCCTCGGATTTTTCGCCCCCAGCAGTTCGCCCCCGGATGTTTCGCCCCCAGATGTATCGCCCCCAGCAGTTCGCCCCCCGGATGTTTCGCCCCCAGCAGTTTGCCCCCAGATTTCCCCCCCCCAGCAGTTCGCCCCCGGATGTTTTGCCCCCAGCAGTTCGCCCCCCGGATGTTTCGCCCCCTGCAGTTCGCCCCCTGATGTTTCGCCCCTGGATTTTTCGCCTCCAGCAGTTCGCCCCCGGATGTTTCGCCCCCAGCAGTTCGCCCCGGATGTTTCACCCCCAGATTTTTCGCCCCCAGCAGTTTGCCCCCGAATGTTTCAACCCCAGCAGTTCGCCCCTTGATGTTTCGCCCCTGGATTTTTCACCTCCAGCAGTTCGCCTCCGGATGTATCGCCCCCAGCAGTTCGCCCCCGAATGTTTCGCCCCCAGATTTTTCGCCCCCAGCAGTTCGCCCTCGGATGTTTCATCCCCAGCAGTTCGCCCCCCGGATGTTTCGCCCCCAGCAGTTCGCCCCTTGATATTTCGCCCCTGGATTTTTCGCCTCCAGCAGTTCGCCCCCGGATGTTTTGCCCCCAGCAGTTCGCCCCCGGATGTTTTGCCCCCAGATTTTTCACCCCCAGCAGTTCGCCCCCAGATGTTTCGCCCTCAGCAGCTCGCCCCCCGGATGTTTCGCCCCCAGATTTTTCGCCCCCAGCAGTTTCTCCCCCAGCAGCTCGCCCCCGGATGTTTCGCCCCTGGATTTGTCGCCTCCAGCAGTTCGCCCCTGGATGTTTCGCCCCCAGCAGTTCGCCCCCCGGATGTTTCGCCCCCAGCAGTTCGCCCCTTGATGTTTTGCCCCTGGATTTTTCGCCTCCAGCAGTTCGCGCCCGGATGTTTTGCCCCCAGCAGTTCGCCCCCGGATGTTTTGCCCCCAGATTTTTCACCCCCAGCAGTTCGCCTCCAGATATTTCGCCCCCAGCAGCTCGCCCCCCGATGTTTCGCCCCCAGATTTTTCGCCCCCAGCAGCTCGCCCCCGGATGTTTCGCCCCTGGATTTGTCGCCTCCAGCAGTTCGCCCCAGGATGTTTCGCCCCCAGGAGTTCGCCCCCGGATGTTTCGCCCCCAGCAGTTCGCCCCCGGATGTTTCGCCCCTGGATTTTTTGCCCCCAGCAGTTCGCCCCCGGATGTTTCGCCCCCAGCAGTTCGCCCCCGGATGTTTTGCCCCCCGGATGTTTCGCCCCCAGCAGTTCGCCCCCGGATGTTTCGCCCCCAGATTTTTCGCCCCCAGCAGTTCGCCCCCGGATGTTTCGCCCCCAGCAGTTCGCCCCCAGATTTTTCGCCCCCAGCAGATCGCCCCCGGATGATTCGCCCCCAGCAGTTCGCCCCCGTATGTTTCGCCCCCAGATTTTTCGCCCCCAGCAGTTCGCCCCCAGATGTTTCGCCCGCAGCAGCTCGCCCCCGCATGTTTCGCCCCCAGATTTTTCACCCCCAGCAGTTCCCCCCCAGCAGCTCGCCCCCGGATGTTTCGCCCCCAGATTTTTCGCCCCCAGCAGTTCTCCCCCAGCAGCTCGCCCCCGGATTTTTCGCCTCCAGCAGTTCGCCCCCGGATGTTTCGCCCCCAGCAGTTCGCCCCCGGGTGTTTCGCCCCTGGATTTTTTGCCTCCAGCAGTTCACCCCCGGATGTTTCGCCCCCAGATTTTTCAGTCGCTCACTCCATGACTCTGAGCGTAACCCTGACAATTACAGTTCTTTTAAGCTCGAGCTCCTCGCAGTGGTGTGGGCTATGACGAAGAGATTCGCAGAGTACCTAGCGGGCTCTGAGGTGGTAGTGCGAACTGACAACAATCCGCTGGCTCTTTTGGAAAATGCCAAATTGGGGGCTCTGGAACAGCGATGGGTGGCCCGGATGGCAAAGTACAATTATAAGATTATCTACAAAAGAGGGGCCGAGAATGTCCATGCAGATACCCTCTCCAGGATTTGACATACAACTCCAGGACAGAATCAAGACAAAGAATTAGAAGGAGAGGAAATACCGTTCGCTCTCACTGCTGCCGTGCTCACAACTGACAATAAAAAAATATCTTCCTCTGAGACCCCAAGGGGCATATTAGAACAATCCCGGGATAAGTAGATACAACAGCAACAAGAAGACGAAGAGGCTGGCCTTCTCAGGACATGGGTCACCGCTGGGCAATTACCCCCTGACTCTCAATGGCAAAATTTGACTCAAGACCTGTTGCTTATGCTGCGACAATGGGAGAGGTTAGTTATCCGAAAGGGATTATTGTATCGTAAAATAACATCACAAACAACCTCAATGACGGTTTGACAGGTGGTTACGCCAGAAGCCCAACTTCACGTACTGGCTCGGGAGGCTCACGAAAAAGGGGCCCATTTCGGAGCAAAAAAAACTTTGCAATGGTTACAACAGAAAGCTTACCACCCGCGCTTGCTGGCTGTTGTGGACGAAATTTGCCGGACCTGCTGCTTGTGTGAACTAGCCAAACCACCCGCTCAGCGAGCCGCAACGCAGACTATTGTGACCTCAGCGCCCCTTGAGCTCCTGAAGGTGGATTATCTGACCATTGGGCCCGCATTTCAGGGATACGAACACTGTCTCGCTATGGTAGATCATTTCACCAAGTTCGCTTTGGTCACCCCCACTCGGGATCAGACCGCAGTCAGCTGCCTCCGCCATTTGTAGAAACTTTATACATGTATACGGCTGTCCTCAATGATTACATTCTGATCAGGGAGCATGTTTTTTGGGAAAAGTCATGGAAGAACTACATTACCTCTATGGAATTGACAAATCCCGGACCACACCGTATCACCTGCAAGGGAATGGCGCTTGTGAACGATTTAATCGGACATTGATTCAGATGTTGCGCACTCTGGAGAGTGACAAGAAGGCCCGTTGGCCCGAATATGTTTCCGAATTAGTTCGGGTCTATAACAATAGGGTACATCGAGTGACTGGCTATACCCCCTATTCCCTGTTGTTTGGGCGAGAAGGTAAAGGAATCACAGAGGTGGAATTAGACCCCGAAGAGCCTCAGCCCTGGACTGGAGTGTCATCTTGGATCCAAAATCATTGCCATCGGCTGCAAACTTTTCACCGAATTGTACACACCAAGCTCCGAGACTGGGAGCACCCAGGGAAGAATGCAACCCTGCCTCCTCACCTCCAAAGCGGGGACCGGGTGCTTGTACTAGATCAACGCCCCCAGAACAAACTGGAGCCACGTTGGGAAGAAAGTCCTTATCGGGTCTTACGCCGTATCCATCTGGATGGACCGGTGAACGAAATACGACCCGAGGAGGATGAAACACTGCCCACTCGTGTTGTGCATCGTATTATGTTACGGCCATGTACTTCCTCCGACCCAAAGCAACCGGAGCCTATCCCGTCGACATCTGAACCGTCTTCCGTATGTTGGGACCCGGACCACGACGAAGATTGTCTCCCAGGACCCGGAGGCCCTCCACTCAGTAATGAATCATCTGACACAATTAGCCCACCCGCACCAACCAGCCCACCGATGTCCACCACCCCAGACGACTCTATCTCAGTCGAACTTAGACACTCCGAGCGGTCAACAGCCAGAAAAACCCACTGAACGATATGAGCAAGATCAATTCATATGGCAACGAACATTGAAACCTCTACAGACCAATCTCAATAGACTAAGGCCCTCGCCTGAGGACTGGCTAGCTTACAGGGTGGGGGAGTGTGGGAAAGAGGACTCCCAGACAGTGAAAGGACAGGTACCCAGGGGACCGCCATCAGGGTTCCTGAGGGAACGATACTGGGAGGACAGTAAAAGGAAAGACTTGACTGAAGCTGTCAGGGAAACAGGGGGCGGGGCAAGCTTAAAAGGAGCAGGGGGCGCGCTGAAGTGGCAGTTGACAGAGAGCAGGACAACAGACAGGAAGCCATGTGAGACAGAGAGGACCGAGGGAGCAGACGGTGTGTTGTGGAGAGACCGACAGGGGCCTGTGAAAGGAAAGCTGCGGACTCACCGACTAGTGACACGTGAGAGACTTGCACCGGCGGCCGCTTCCCGCGTACGGTCCTATACAGCCACTCCCGCTGCTTCCCACCCTGTTGTGACAAGACGGCTACCTCAGGCGACCGCTGAGATGACAAACCATTCCTCTACAGCAGTCAGGACACTGCCCCCCAGCTTTCTCCCACAGCTGCGGCCCTGTCATCATCGGCCCCAGGGGGCACCACCTCGCTACAAGCGGTAGTAGAGGCCCCCGTCCGGTTTGCTAAGGGACCCTGAGCAGAGGTTGGTGAACGTTTATATTTAGAGACTGCGTCATTACCGTGCCCCATCAGCACCGTTTCTTCAGGGTCTGTTGCACCCCACCAGCATCACTTCTTCAAGGCCTGTTGCGCCCCACCGACACAGTTTCTTCAGGGCCTGTTGTGCCCCACTGGCATCGTTTCTTCAGGGCCTGTTGCACCCCACCGACACCGTTTCTTCAGGGCCTGTTGCACCCCACCGGCATTGCTTCTTCAGGGCCTGTTATGCCCCACCGGTATAGTTTGCTCAGGGCCTGACGAGCCCAAACCTTCCCGGAAGATCGAGGTGTCAAGGTAGCCGCATCAACGACCTCTAAGCGGCCGCATCTGCAATCCTGAGCAACGCATGGAAGGATAAGTGGACTCTAGAAAATAAGTGTTGTTCATTATACAAGTCATACCCTGTCTCGTGTCTCGTCTCTGCATCCTGAGAACCTGCTGGAACCTTACAGCAGTACCTTAGCTAAGCCACTAGAGGGGGCACAGTATAGTTCGGTAGCAAGAGCCCTGTAGATAGTTTGCAAAGGAGGAGCAAACCATGTATAAGATAGAGGGTTTTCCTGATCCTAGCCAGTAAGGCCATGGAGCCCATATAGGGCGGACAGCTCCGTAACGTTCGAAGCAAGAAACCCAGCCGTCCAGGGCCCAGTGGGCCAGAAGTGCAGCCGAGGCAGCAGCGGTGACAGCAGTGGTGGAACAGAAGCTGCAGCAGAGGTCACAACAGTACAGGGATGCAGGTCACTATAAAAAATGTGGCAGCTTACTGCATTAGCAGATACCTTCATGTCCGGGGCGAAACAGACGAGGGAACTCCTGAGCGTAGTGAGTCTAAACAGAGAGGACGCTGAGGTACCATATGAGACGGTACGACCCGGGCACATATTGAAGGATGTAGGAAAGAGGGAAAGTGAAGAATGTGGACTGTATGGAACCCTATACTGATGTATCTAATAAGGATGTGCTGCGAAATGAAAGTAAAGTTCTATGCTTTAATTTGCAACTGAACTGTGTCTCTGTTTGTGTGCAAATGACCGGAGGGGGTCTTAAGCAACATAGAGAAGACCCTGAAGGTGCAGAGAATAGAGAGGCAAGTACACCGACAATGAGACATTCTTTGTATGTGACAGGAGACCAAGGCATGCAGGAGCAGATATTATCAGCCATGACTACAGCCCTGGCGCTCCCTCACAAAGTGACAGATCACCACAATCAGGGTTTTTGTCTCTACATTACGCTCCCCTCAGATTAGATGGCAAAAATCTGATGACTGATTCCCTTTACAAGGCAATTAAAAAGCCCAGTGATGATCCTGCCTAATTTATAGACTTGTTACTAAAAACTAGGCCATATTTCTTTTAACATTTTTTTTACGATGGCTGGAATTAAACTATGATACTTCTGCCAGAGGTTAAACAATTCACTGATGGGTCGCCATTAGTGCTATATGCTTATATTCAGGCTCAAAATTGCCATCCAGCCCCTGTGATTGTCTCTTTAAATGATGGACGTTTTAAAGAAGGATTTGTTTGAATTTCAGCGTCAATTAATTTTCAATTTTTGCTGTAAAGGAAGTATTTCTGACTTTTAATGTTTGAAATAACCCTTTACTTAGAGAAAACTTAAATAATTTTTTAGCTCTCCATTTTAATTCTTAAATCACAGCATGAGTCATGCAGCACACTTCCATAAACTTACTTATTCCTTGCTTTTGATTGTCCAGAAACAGAACAGTTGCTCCGACAAAGGTTTCTGCTATTTATAGTCAGAATATTTCTGGCATTTGAGGCAGGTTCATGAAATGGAACATTATGATATTGCAGGGAAGAGCTCCAGAACATTCGAAAGTTATAACATGCCTTGTGTTCATTCTCTGTTTTGCCTTAACCCATTTGTTATCAGTGGGAACAGCAAAGCATTGTAGGATACATCTATTGGCATGGGGGAGTTGGAATCTGTGCAAGTCCCTAAGGTCTGTAAAGCTGAGGTGGGCAGGTCATTTTTTATTCTTCCAGGAGATACAATCCTTAATTTTAAGTGAAGAAACCAAGCAGGCAGACATCCAGGCAGAAAGGACAAGCGAGGAGCAGACATAAAACAATTAAACCAGTCAACAGGATAAATCAACTGAAGGAGAAGACCTTGCTGTACTGCAAAATACAATAAATGCTTAAAGAGACTGCAAGAAATGAAAAACCACAAACAGAAGTTTTAGAGAGGAAATGAGTTCTTTGACTGGAGGTAGGTCAATGTTATCACTTTCAAACACCCGTTTGAGTCTAAACTCCTGTGCTTTTTTAAAGGCTGCTATGGTCAAGTAGAACGTGAAATGTGTTATGAGTAGTGTTGAGCATTCCGATACCGCAAGTATCGGGTATCGGCCGATACTTGCTGTATCGGAATTCCGATACCGACTTCCGATATTTTTTCAATATCGGAATTCGGCATCGGAATCGGAAGTTCAGTTGATTGACGGCCTGACGTCATCATGATGCGCGGTGTGTGCGCATCATGATGCGCCGTCATTTCGGGCCTTCCGGGGGTCTCTGCCGGCCTGCCGGGGGGCTGTGCCGGCCTGCCGGGGGGCTGTGTGGACTGCCCGGGGTCTCTGCCGGCCTGCCGGGGGGCTGTGCCGGCCTGCCGGTGGTCTGTGCACCCTGTGGGGGTCTGTACCGGCCTGCCGGGGGGCTGTGCCGGCCTGCCGGGGGGCTGTGCTGATGTCCGGGGGTCTGTGCAAGCATCGTCCGATGGGACTACAAGTCCCATCGGGCGATGCCTGCTACCATGACAGTGATTGACACATTAGCCAATGATGGGACAGTAGTAGTCCCATCATCCGGCTAATGTGTTAAATGTTAAAAAAAAAAAAAAAAAAAATACTACATACATACTACATGCATGCTACATACATACTACATGCTACATACATACTACATATATACTACATGCATGCTACATACATACTACATGCTACATACATACTACATGCTACATACATACTACATATATACTACATACATACTACATACATGCTACATACATACTACATGCATGCTACATACATACTACATGCTACATACATACTACATATATACTACATACATACTACATACATGCTACATACATACTGCATGCTACATACATACTACATACATACTACATACATACTACATGCATGCTACATACATACTACATGCTACATACATACCACATACATACTACATGCATGCTACATGCATACTACATGCTACATACATACCACATACATACTACATACATGCTACATATATACTACATGCATGCTACATACATACTACATACATACCACATATATACTACATACATACAATACATACATAGACATACAGTACATATAACATAGAGTAACATACTTACCAATACTTGTCACATTGTTCCCCGAAGCCATTGTCTTTCCGGAATAAATATTAACATAACAAACCACAAAAATACTCACCCACGATCCGAAGCAGTCCACGAGTGTGTCCCACGACGATCTTGGGTAGAGAACTGCAGCATCAGATGATGCTGCCGTTCTCTACGGGCTGCAGGAATCCAATGACGGAAGGTAGGTATCCTTCCGCACTGTATTCCTCCGCCACTTAAAAAAAAAAAAGTCCCTAGTCTCACTTTATGCCATTGCTGCGTGGGAATTTCCCACACAGCAATGGCATAAAGTGAGACTAGGGACTTTTTTTTTTTAAGTGGCGGAGGAATACAGTGCGGAAGGATACCTACCTTCCGTCATTGGATTCCTGCAGCCAGTAGAGAACGGCAGCAACAGCTGATGCTGCAGTTCTCTACCCAAGATCGTCGTGGGACACACTCGTGGACTGCTTCGGATCGTGGGTGAGTATTTTTGTGGTTTGTTATGTTAATATTTATTCCGGAAAGACAATGGCTTCGGGGAACAATGTGACAAGTATTGGTAAGTATGTTACTCTATGTTATATGTACTGTATGTCTATGTATGTATTGTATGAATGTATTGTATGTATGTAGTATATATGTGGTATGTATGTAGCATGCATGTAGTATATATGTAGTATGTATGTAGCATGCATGTAGTATATATGTAGTATGTATGTAGCATGCATGTAGTATATATGTAGTATGTATGTAGCATGTAGTATGTATGTAGCATGCATGTAGTATATATGTAGTATGTATGTAGCATGTAGTATGTATGTAGCATGCATGTAGTATATATGTAGCATGCATGTAGTATGTATGTAGCATGCATGTAGTATGTATATGGTATGTATGTAGCATGTAGTATGTATGTAGCATGCATGTAGTATATATGTGTTATGTATGTGGTATGTATGTAGCATGCATGTAGTATGTATGTAGCATGTATGTATGTAGTATATATGTAGTATGTATGTAGCATGTAGTATGTATGTAGTATGTATGTAGCATGCATGTAGCATGCAGTATGTATGTAGCATGCATGTAGTATATATGTAGTATGTATGTAGCATGTAGTATGTAGCATGCATGTAGTATATATGTAGTATGTAGCATGTAGTATGTATGTAGCATGCATGTAGTATATATGTGTTATGTATGATGCATGTAGCATGCATGTAGTATGTATGTAGCATGCAGTATGTATGTAGCATGCATGTAGTATATATGTAGTATGTATGTTGCATGTAGTATGAATGTAGCATGTATGTAGTATGCATGTTGTATGTATGTAGCATGTAATTTTTTTTTTTTTTTTTTTTTTTTTACATTTAACACATTAGCCGGATGATGGGACTACTACTGTCCCATCATTGGCTAATGTGTCAATCACTGTCATGGTAGCAGGCATCGCCCGATGGGACTTGTAGTCCCATCGGACGATGCCTGCACAGACCCCCGGAGCCTGCACAGACCACCGGCAGGCCGGCACAGCCCCCCGGCAGGCCGGCACAGCCCCCCGGGGCCTGCACAGCCCCCCGGCAGGCCGGCACAGCCCCCCGGCAGGCCGGCACAGCCCCCCGGCAGGCCGGCACAGCCCCCCGGAGCCTGCACAGACCACCGGCAGGCCGGCACAGACCACCGGAGCCTGCACAGACCCCCTGGCAGGCCGGCACAGCCCCCCGAAAGGCCCGTACAGACCCCAGAGAGGCTGTACAAGGGCAGGAAAGGGTTTTTCTTATTCCGATACCGGAAGTCCCATAGACTTGAATGGGACTTCCGGTATCGGAATCGGCGATACCGATACTTTTTTTAAAGATCGGCCGATACCATCCGATACGATACTTTGAAGTATCGGACGGTATCGCTCAACTCTAGTTATGAGGTTTTTGTAGTATAAACCCAGTAACTTGTGAATATAAGGCCAAGTGAATGCAACAGAGCCAGTACATGGAATACGGTAGGCATTGTAAGTAATGGAAAATTACATTTTTTTTTAATGTCACTCCTAAGTATGAATTCGAGAGAAAAATCTTGGTATCCCTCCATAGAAAATCTAAGGCAAATGATGGCACAGTATGGGCCATAAACAAGTATGGGTGCAATTTTATAGCTATGTACTTAGTGAATAATAACATGAATTCCATGAGGTCCATGAGTATGTGCACACAACATCTTTTTTCAGGTGGGTGTAACCTTTAGTTATTCTGAAAAGGTGCTAAATAAATTCTGACAAGAATATGCATACGCTCTGCTATGTAAAAGAACATGGCTGATCATACCACAGCTCCTGGGCAGGAAAGGAAGGCACAGGATAACAGCTGATTCTTTTTGTGAAGTAAATCATTTCCCTGCCTAATTTTAAACAGTGTTTTACCTCAAAAAAAGAATTATTTGTGATCCCTGCTGTCCTGTCTGTATACACTCTTTTGCTTCCTCCCCTGCCGTGGAGATGTGATATGATCAGACCATGTGTTAGGCTGGCGGACCGCACCAAATAATAAAAATGACAATGAGGTGGGTTCGCTGCCTTGGGTTCACCGTGCAGAGGTGTAGAACTGCTGCTCGGTAATGGTGGAGGTTATACGGCAGACAATAAATGAACTCACGCGTGTTAGCGTCACCAGGTGTGTACAGACATGAGCTCTGTTACTTCACAGAATAGTGGTGCCGCACAAATTAAATGCCGAAGCCTGTTAAGCTCACAGGACTCGGCCAGATGAGCGCTACAATACGGACACAGGACTATGTCCCAAGGACTCGGGATTAGAGTCCTTCTAGTCCACTAGCACTCGGCGCCAGCATGGGATAATAATCCCAGATAACCGTGCAGGTGTGCACAGAGCCGCTCAAGCAAACGCCTCTAATCGCCCAGGGTTGGGCTAGATAAGAGCACAGCTTGTGCAAGGCGCTGCACAGGCGGTCACTGCCACTTGCCGCGGTACAATAGTGCCCTGCAGTGGGCGACACTATTGGATGCTAGTGTGGGCAGAGTACTAGGTGCACAGTGGCGTAAGCATAGCCACCAATTGGGGTTGACTCTAACTCTGAATGCCTAATGCAAACACAGCCAGAGGGAGGGAATCTTAATGAGTCAGTCACCAGATACATGCATCCTTCATCATACACACAAATAGGCATAAGAGTCTATACTAGCGTGTGGCCAAGTGGCCATGCAACTCTTTTATAGTGGCGTCCTTCCGGGATCTTCCAGTGGTGGACCAATCCAAGCAGGAGCGGGACCTGTGCATGTGACCTCCGACCTCCAATGAGAGGTCATCCCACGGGCATGCTCAGTAGGTAAAATACAGGACTTAGTCCCTGGAGCGTCTGCTTGCTGCTGATTCAAGCATGGTGTTACAACAGAGCCTGAAGGAGCAATCAGACGCCTAGCATTAGCCTGGACAACTTGTCTGGACTGATGCCTCTGCTGAGCAGCAATCTCTGCGGCCGCAGAGAACATGGCTTGAGATACCCCATGTGCAGTAGGAGAAACTCGATGCCTAACATTACCCCCCTGAGCCTTGCTACGCTCAAAGGCCGCAATGAGAAGTGGAGCACGGATGTTCTCCACTGGATCCCAGGTCCGATCCTCTAGTTAGGTACACTTTGACATGGTTGGATGGCTTTTGTACTTTTTTTTTTATCAAAAAACTCGAAGTACCTTCCATTTAACTTTTACAGCAATAGCAGAGTTCATGTATTCATAAATTGCTATGTGCTGACAAATATGACTATGGCTTTACATTTCCATACCATTCGCAAACCTGCAAGTTTTCAAGTCAATATAACTGAATAGAGTAGAAATCAGATCTGGTCACATATCCAGCCTAATTCACAAGTTTACAGATTGTCTCTTAATCGTTTATTTCCATTTTTTTTATTTTCTCTCTATGAGATCTAGATAGTTATGAAAGATTGTGCCTGCCTACAACTCATATCTAGTTTGGTATATGAATATACTGTGTTAAAAATATTATTTTTCTTTTTTCAGCTCATGATTAGTGTTGAGCATTCCGATACTTCAAATATCGGGTATCGGCCGATATTCGCTGTATCGGAGTTCCGATAACGAGTTCCGATATTTTTACAATATCGAATACTGGAATCGGAAGTTCCCATAATGCAATGAGCCAGTTGTGTTAGCCATGTTAACTAATGGCGTGGCTGTGATTGGCTGCTGAAATGATGTCATCATGATGCGCGGTCTGTGCGGGCCTACCGGGGGTCTGTGCGGGCCTGCCGGGGGTCTGTGCGGGCCTGCCGGGGGTCTGTGAGGGCCTGCCGGGGGTCTGTGCGGGCTGCCGGGGGTCTGTGAGGGCCTGCCGGTGGTCTGTGCAGGCCTGCCGGGGGTTTGTGTGGGCTGCCGGGGGTCTGTGCGGGCCTGCCGGGCCATATTAAGTGGCCCTTTAAGTCAATATCCAGCTTTTTACGAGTTTACAGATATAACAAGGGAAATCTGTGGATGGATACCTGGCCTTGGTATTTCCCTTGTCATATCTGTAAACTTGTAAAGAGCTGGATATTGACTTAAAGGGCCACTTAATATGGTGGTAATGGTGGTTTCCGAAAGGAGCCACCCCTTGGCTGGGTCCTTCCCTGGTGGAAGATCTGGCTAGTCCCGTGTTTGAGACTCTTAAATGAGGCTCCATGGACTTTATTTGCATATTTGTATTTCTCAGGGAGCATTGCACCTAGGATTTCACTGATTGTGCGCCTTTGCCGGCTGCAACAGTGTTTTCTTTGACTGGTCTCCCTGAGGTCAGTGATTGTTTCATGATGTTTGTCTACTAGGCATTGCTCCCACCTAGTCAGAATCCTACTCCACACTGATGAGGGGCAACACCCCAAAACAGCTGTCTGTGGATGGATACCTGGCCTAGGTATTTCCCTTGTCATATCTGTAAACTCGTAAAGAGCTGGATATTGACTTAAAGGGCCACTTAATATGGTGATAATGGTGGTTTCCGAAAGGAGCCACCCCTTGGCTGGGTCCTTCCCTGGAGGAAGATCTGGCTAGTCCCGTGTTTGAGACTCTTAAATGAGGCTCCACAGACTTTATTTGCATATTTGTATTTCTCAGGGAGCATTGCACCTAGGATTTAACTGATTGAGCGCCTTTGCCGGCTGCCGCAGTGTTTTCTTTGACTGGTCTCCCTGAGGTCAGTGATTGTTTTGTGATGTTGGTCTACTAGGCATTGCTCCCACCTAGCCAGAATCCTACTCCACACTGATGAGGGGCAACACCCCAAAACAGCTGTCTGTGGATGGATACCTGGCCTTGGTATTTCCTTTGTCATATCTGTAAACTCGTAAAGAGCTGGATATTGACTTAAAGGGCCACTTAATATGGTGGTAATGGTGGTTTCCGAAAGGAGCCACCCCTTGGCTGGGTCCTTCCCTGGAGGAAGATCTGGCTAGTCCCGTGTTTGAGACTCTTAAATGAGGCTCCACGGACTTTATTTGCATATTTATATTTCTCAGGGAGCATTGCATCTAGGATTTCACTGATTGAGTGCCTTTGCCGGCTGCCGCAGTGTTTTCTTTTACTGTCTCCCTGAGGTCAGTGATTGTTTCATGATGTTGGTCTACTAGGCATTGCTCCCACTTAGCCAGAATCCTACTCCACACTGATGAGGGGCAACACCCCAAAACAGCTGTCTGTGGATGGATACCTGGCTTTGATTTTTCCCTTGTCATATCTGTAAACTCGTAAAGAGCTGGATATTGACTTAAAGGGCCACTTAATATGGTGGTAATGGTGGTTTCCGAAAGGAGCCACCCCTTGGCTGGGTCCTTCCCTGGAGGAAGATCTGGCTAGTCCCGTGTTTGAGACTCTTAAATGAGGCTCCACAGACTTTATTTGCATATTTGTATTTCTCAGGGAGCATTGCACCTAGGATTTCACTGATTGAGCACCTTTGCTGGCTGCCGCAGTGTTTTCTTTGACTGGTCTCCCTGAGGTCAGTGATTGTTTCGTGATGGTAGCCCTTTTTTAGTCATTCATGATCTTTAGCCAGGAGCAACAGACCTCTCCCATCTGGGGGTCAGGCAGTGCCCCGTCTATTTGTACATCTGCACTGGTCAACGATCCCGATCCTGGCAGTTCTGGAGGGAAACGGCAGCTTTCTCTCTCTGCTGCTAACTCAGTCCCTCACATTAACCATTCCCTAATTAAATACAGCCCTTTAAAGGAGAACATACATAATATAATACATTTCCAGATATAAGGCACACATATAACCATACATGTACATCACTTAGGTACATGGGAAGTGCATAGGGGGGTCACATGGCAGATGGAAGGTGTGCAACTGAGGGAACCGGCCATCTCCTTACAATATTACGATTCAAGACTTTGGAAAGGTGTGTCAATAATTAAGTATTACATGTTTTCTAAAATGTATCACTTTGAGTATTGGCTAATTCACCTTAATTTCAATTTTCTTAGGCCCAGAGACAATTGTCACATTAAAGCACATTTCTCAACAACTTAGATATGTAGTCTAATTAGAGCCATCAAAATAATGAATTGAATTAAAGAATTTGGGATAATTCTTGAAGATGTGAGAGGATAATTGCTGTTGATACTTATAATGCTTTTTTCCATTTTTTTGCATTTTTTTGATGGCTTCTGTACAATAGGAGAAAGGATGCTCAAAAAAATCCAAAGAAATCAGTATAATGCTAGACTAATGGACTGCGATAGTGGTCCCGCCATAGTTGTGGACAATTGTACTTTTCCCCTTCGTTATGCTTTTTGCTTGATTTTAATAGGGCATTTGTGTATGGAGTGAATATGCTTTTACCTGCTGAAATTGCTTCCAGTAATGTTTTACCTCTTGTTGACTGTGGAGGTAAAAAGCCTCTTTGAAAAACTATCTTAGTGCTTGCTTATTTTCCTCTTTTCTGTTGCTAGATTTTTTTTTCCCGAGAAGCATTGAAACCTTGTATACAGGTATTACTATAATTACTCTAAATCAACATATGCGCAGTTCTGTTTACCTATCCCTCAGTGCATACACATAATTTCAGGACATCCATAGTGTCAGCACAATAAGCACGTAGAAACATTACCGTGCTCTGCTTTCTATAAATAATTACAGGACTGCTCACTTTGCCAATGCAAACTTAGAGCACACACAAGCAATTCTCTATTGTTCTGCAAATAAATAAAAGCGACTTATTACAGGAGAAATTAGACCTAACCTAAAACAAATATTTTTTAAGGTTTATAATATAATATAGAATCATGGGATCTATCAAAGCACTTGTTGATTGCACCAATTAATGAAATTGCAGGTAATGTCCATAGTGAACTAATACCCAACCCAACAAATAAAGTAGCACTCTGTGGCACTATAGCATGAAAACATGAAATATCTGAAGTATGAATTGCATTACTGCGCTAGAACATAGGAAAAATTGAGAATACTTATTGGCCAATTTACGCACTAAATATTCTCAATTTTTTCTATTTTCTAAAGCAGTAACAGAATTCATATTTCACATATTTCATGTTTCCATGCTATAGTGCTACAGAGTGCTACTGTATTTGTTATATATGGAGATGGCTAAGCACTTGTGATGAGCGAGTATACTTGTTGCTAGGGTTTTCCCGAGCATGCTCGGGTGTCCTCTGAGTATTTTGGCGTGCTCGGAGATTTAGTTTCTGTCGACGTAGCTGCATGATATAGTATATCTTGACTTCAGCAAAGCATTCAGCAAAGCATTTGACAAAGTATCTCATACAATCCTTATTGAAAAAATGACTAAGTATGGAATGGACAAGGCAACTGTTAGGTGGATTCATAACTGGCTTAGTGATCGGACCCAGAGAGTGGTCGTAAATGGCTGCACATCCAGTTGGAAGAATGTCTCAAGTGGGGTACCACAGGGCTCTGTCCTGGGCCCTGTATTGTTCAACATCTTTATCAACCATTTAGATGATGGAATTGAGGGTAAACTGATTAAATTTGCTGATGACACAAAGCTAGGAGGGATAGCTAATACTAGAGAAGAGAGAGAGAGGATTCAAAAAGATATAAATAAACTGGAGAAGTGGGCAGCAACTAACAGAATGGTTTTTAACAGGGAAAAATGCAAAGTACTACATCTAGGCAATAAAAATGAAAAAAGCATATACAGAATGGGAGGAATAGACCTAAGCAACAGCACATGTGAAAAAGACTTGGGCATACTAATAGATCACAGACTGAATATGAGTCAACACTGTGATGCAGCAGCAAAAAAGGCAAATGCAATTCTAGGATGTATTAACAGAAGCATACAGTCTAGATCACGTGAAGTCATTATTTCCCTCTACTCCTCTTTGGTAAGACCTCATCTGGAATATTGTGTCCAGTTTTGGGCACCACATTTTTAAAAAGACATCAACAAACTGGAGCAAGTTCAGAAAAGAGCAACCAGAATGGTGACCGGTCTGCAAACCCTGTCTTATGAGGAAAGGTTGCAGGATTTGAGATTGTTTAGTTTGCAAAAGAGAAGACTGAGAGGAGACTTAATAGCTGTCTACAAATATCTAAAGGGCTGTCACATTGCAGAAGGATCAACTTTATTCTCATTTGCACAAGGAAAGACTAGAAGCAATGGGATGAAACTGAATGGGAGGAGACACAGATTAGATATTAGAAAAAACTTTTTGACAGTTAGAGTGATCAATGAGTGGAACAAGCTGCCACGAGAAGTGGTGAGTTCTCCTTCAATGGAAGTCTTCAAACAGAGGCTGGACAGACATGTGACTGGGATGATTTAGCGAATCCTGCTTTGAGCAGGGGGTTGGACCAGATAGCCCAGGAGGTCCCTTCCAACTCTATGATTCTATGATTCTATGATTTGTGGCTGCTAAACAGCCTGAATACATGTGTGGGTTGCCTGTTTGTAATTCCCACATGTATTCAGGCTGTCTAGCAGTCGCAAATCATGCAGCTACGACGACAGAAACTAAATCTCCGAGCACATCCAAATACTCGGAGGACACTGGAGCTTGCTGGGGGAAACCCAAGCAATGAGTATACTCGCTCATGACTACTAAGCACCTGTTCACACCAGTTTTCTGTTTGGAAGTGATGGTCAGTCTTTTGTTATTTATAGTAAAATAATAGTTATTGTACCAAATAGTACAAGCCATTGAACTTACAAATAAGGTATAACGTTAGCTGCTTAGCTTATATAATATTGGCTATGGTATTATAAACAGCAGCTATACTGACAAAATAATGTCACCCATAACATCCCATAGTATAGGTCCCCAAAGGATACAAAACCTACAAAATACAAAATGAGAAAAACCCTGCTGTAATTAAATAAATAAAAAGAAAAAGTGCATCTAAGTAATTCAGAATTCTTTGTAATACTGTATATGATCAAATATAGCATAAAAGCTGTCCCACCGTCAACAAGGTGACCCTGTGATTGGGGCGGTCCTACACTGTCTAATATTAAAACCTTATCCTGTGTCAAAGTTGACGTCAGTGTGTGAATAAGGGCCGACAAAAGGACCAGGTCCCAACCAGTGGACACCAGTCAGGGAAAGCCTTTAAATAAAATATCCAGCTCAGGAGAGGGAGGCCACACCCCGGCTTGCACAGAATGCAAAAATACAAAGAAAAAAAATAGAATTAGACTTACTGGTAATTCGGTTTCTAGGAACCGTCCACGACAGCCACCTTGGAGGTTGTCTCCCCGCCCTAATAGGGGACAGGAACACAAAGAGGTTAAATAACCCTCCCCTTCCTGCTACCTCAGTGTTTTTTCTGACATACTAGCATGAATAGTTACGGCCAGTAGAGCAGGAATCATCAGGCAAACATATAGTATAGGGAGGGAAATTAGTGCTGTCGTGGAAGGTTCCTAGAAACCGAATTACCGGTAAGTCTAATTCTATTTTCTCTAGTCACCTTCCACGACAGCCACCTTGGAGTCATGCCAACGTTAATTTTTTAGGGAGGGACTACGGCTTGCAGGACGCATCTGCCGAATGTCAGATCCCTATTGAAATTCAGTCTATAGTGTTTGGTAAAGGTGTGTACAGAGGACCAGGTGGCAGCTCTGCATATCTGCTCCGAAGACGCGTTTCCTCTTGCCGCCCAGGATGTAGCGACTGATCGAGTAGAGTGGGCTTTTAGCGACTCGGGAGGAGAGAGATGTCTTGAAGAATATGCCAGGGAGATGGACTGCTTGATCCAACCCGCTATCGTGTTCTTTGCCGCTTTCTTCCCTTTATTCCTTCCTGAATATTGAAGGAACAGGTTCTGATCGATTATCCAGTCCCTGGTTGATTCGAGGTAATGGAGAACCACTCTACGGACATCCAAGGTAAGGAATTTTTCTTCCTTCGTATTAGAAGGATTTGGGCAAAATGAGGGCAACACGATATCCTGACTTCTATGAAAGTCCGACACCACTTTGGGCATAAAGGAGGGGTCTAGGTGCAGCACTATACTGTCCAAGTCGAGTAGGAGGTATGGTTCCTGTACTGACAGGGCCTGTAGCTCCCCCACCCGCCTAGCTGATGTGATTGCCACAAGAAACACTGTTTTGAGTGTGAGAATTTTTAATGGAATTTCTGACAGGGGCTCAAATGGGGCCTGTGTTAGGCAATTGAGTTCTAAATTAAGATCCCAGGGGGAACCCGATTAGGGAGCGAAGGGCGAATTCTGCCTGCCGCGGTCATGAATCGCTTTACCCAGCGGTGTTTGGCTAGGTCTTGGTAAAGAAAGGAGCTAAGGGCAGATACCTTCACCCTTAATGTGCTTGGGGTGAGTCCTAGATCGAACCCTTTTTGTAGGAAATCTAGTACCTGGGCAATATTGGGATGGGCGGGGTCAGGGGCCCCCGGAAGGCACAGGAGCAAAATGTTTTCCATATTTTGCCGTAAACCGCGTTTGTTACCGGCTTTCTAATTTTTTGAAGGGTTACTTCATCCGATAGCCCTTTGGCTTTTAGAATGTTGGCCTCAATAACCAAGCTGCTAGGCATAACTTGGTGGGGTTTGGGTGCAGTAAGGGACCCTGAAAAAGGAGGTCGGTCCGTTGGGGTAGGAGCAAGGGACCTTCCGGGGCCATGTCCAACAGGGCACGGTACCAGCTTCGTCCTGGCCACATAGGAGCCACCAGGATTGTTGTGACCTTGTCTTCTCTGACCTTCTGCAGCGTCTTTGCCAGCATAGGAATTGGGGGAAAGGCGTAGGCCAGTCTGAAGACCCATGGATGGGCGAATGCATCCGTCCCCCGGGCTCCGTACATGGGACTGAGGGAGAAATACAGTTGTGGCCAAAAGTATTGACACCCCTGCAATTTTGTCAGATAATACTCAGTTTCTTCCTGAAAATGATTGCAATCACAAGTTCTTTGGTATTATTATCTTCATTTAATTTGTCTTAAATGAAAAAACACAAAAGAGAATGAAGCAAAAAGCAAAACATTGATCATTTCACTCAAAACTCCAAAAATGGGCCAGACAAAAGTATTGGCACCCTCAGCCTAATACTTGGTTGCACAACCTTTAGCCAAAATAACTGTGACCAACCGCTTCCGGTAACCATCAATGAGTTTCTTACAATGCTCTGCTGGAATTTTAGACCTTTCTTCTTTGGCAAACTGCTCCAGGTCCCTGATATTAGAAGGGTGCCTTCTCCAAACTGCCATTTTTAGATCTCTCCACAGGTGTTCTATGGGATTCAGGTCTGGATCTCGGGGTAAGAAGTGGGGTGTTCCTGGGTCTCCTACCATACAGTCCCTTTTCATTCAGACACCGACGGATAGTATGGGTTGACACTGTTGTACCCTCGGACTGCATGGCAGCTTGAACTTGTTTGGATGTTAGTCGAGGTTCTTTATCCAACATCTGCACAATCTTGCGTTGAAATCTCTTGTCAATTTTTCTTTTCCGTCCACATCTTGGGAGGGTAGCCACAGTGCCATATGCTTTAAACTTCTTGATGACACTGCGCACGGTAGACACAGGAACATTCAGGTCTTTGGAGATGGACTTGTAGCCTTGAGATTGCTCATGCTTCCTCACAATTTGGTTTCTCAAGTCCTCAGACAGTTCTTTGGTCTTCTTTCCTTTCTCCATGCTCAATGTGGTACACACAAGGACACAGGACAGAGGTTGAGTCAACTTTAATCCATGTCAACTGGCTGCAAGTGTGATTTAGTTATTGCCAACACCTGTTAGGTGCCACAGGTAAGTTACAGGTGCTGTTAATTACACAAATTAGAGAAGCATCACATGATTTTTTGAACAGTGCCAATACTTTTGTCCACCCTCTTTTTTATGTTTGGTGTGGAATTATATCCAATTTGGCTTTAGGACAATTCTTTTTGTGTTTTTTCATTTAAGACAAATTAAGTAAAGATAATAATAACAAAGAATTTCTGTTTGCAATAATTTTCAGGAAGAAACTGAGTATTATCTGACAAAATTGCAGGGGTGTCAATACTTTTGGCCACAACTGTAGGTTGTCGCTTTTGTATTTTGTGCACTTGCAAATAGGTCGACCTCTGGGTTTCCCCATCTCGAGGCTAGAGTCTGGAAGACCTCCAGGTTCAGACACCATTCTCCCGGATGTACATCCTTCCTGTTCAGGAAGTCCGCCTGGATGTTTTCTGACCCCTTCAGGTGCACCGCAGAAATAGAATACAGGTGTTTCTCCGCCCAGAGGAAGATTCTTGTTGCCACCCTCTTTAGACTGGCGTACTTCGTGCCCTCCTGGTGTCTGAGATATGCCACCGTGGTAACGTTGTCGGAGTATATCCGAACGTGATGGTCCCTGATAAGAGCAGATGCGGCTTTCAGTGATTCTTCCACTGCCGTCAATTCCCTTAGGTTTGAGGATCTGGATCTTATGTCCTGGGGCCACCTTCCCTGGAAGTATGAATCCTCGACCACGGCTCCCCAGCCTCTCGGACTGGCATCGGTACATAATATCTTCAGAGGCAGCTGATCCCAGCTTACTCCTTGTCTCAAGTTCCGGTAGCTCAGCCACCACAAGAGGGCCGATCTTATGTGTCCTGGAAGTGGAACCTTCCTTGATAGGTTGTTTGGGTACTTCCTTGCGTTTATCAGGACGTATAACTGGAGGACTCGTGTGTGAGCTTGTGCCCAGGATACCGCCGGAATGCATGATGTCAGGGAAACCAGGATAGACATGGCGTCCCTCAGCGTCGGTGCTCTTTGGTCCCTGAACCGAATTATTCTCTGCCGAAGGTCTGCCTGACGATCCTCGGGAAGAAAGGACATCCTCTTCTCTGAATCTAAGAGGATCCCCAGGAATTTTTTCCTCGGGGAAGGATAGAGGGCTGATTTTTGGAGATTCGGAACCCACCCTAGGGTCTCGAGTATCTGTAAGGCTTTCGATACGTCCTGGTTCAGTCGGGTTACGAATGGAGTGACAATCAGCAGATCGTCTAGATATGGCACAATGCACATCCCATGAAGATGATCGCTTCCCTCATGATCTTCGTAAATACCCTTGGTGCCGGGGACATGCCAAAGGGCAGAGCATTGAACTGGAGATGGCTGATCCCTTGGTCGTGGGAAACCGCGAACCTCAGGAACTTCCGGTGATCCGGATGAATGGGAACGTGGTAATAAGCGTCCCTTAGATCTATCGTAGCCATCTGCCAGCCCCGTCCAATAAGCGGGATCGCCGATTTCACTGACTCCATCTTGAATCTTCAGCATTTGATGAAGCGGTTCAGGGCTTCAGATTTATAATGAGTCGTCTGTGTCTTCTTGAGGGTTTCCTTATCCGGAACAGGCGAGAGTAATGTCCTCGGACAATCTCTTGTGGAGGTACATACGAGACCACTCTTTCCCGTAACAGATCTTCTATCTGAAGCAACAGGACCTTTTGAAGATCTGGGGACTGTGCCTGGGTAATTCTCAGGGCATGTGGGGGGGTGCTCGAACTCCAGCTTCAGCCCAAACTGTATAGTATGCAGGACCCTCTTGTTCGAGGTTGTGGCCTGCCACTGGGTGAGAAACTGAGTGAGTCGACCCCCGACCCGGGAGTCACTGTTTCTCCGGGGGCTGTTGCTGCTGGGGCACAAGGATGTTTCTTCCTTTACGCCCTTTCGGGTAGCTCCATCGACCTGTCTTGCCTTTCCCTCTGAATGCCTTCTGAGAGGTCTGCTCTCTTGAGCGACGAAAAAATCGCCTTTTGGTAGATTTCTGCTCCGGCAGTGATTTGCTTTGGTCGGAAGCCTTCTCAAGAATATCATCCAAGACAGGCCCTAACACGTGGCGCCCTTGGAAGGGGATGGCACAGAGTTTTGTCTTGGAGGTGATGTCGCCACCCCATGACTTCAGCCACAAGGCTCTCCTAGCCGAGTTTGAGAGGACTAGGGACCTTGCTGCTACCCATACCGTTTCTCCTGAAGCATCGGCTAAATAACCTGTTGCCTTTTGGAGGATCGACAGGGAGTCTAAGATTTCATCTCTGGGGGTACCCCCTGATAGGTGGTCTTCCAACGTACGCAGCCAGAAGAACAAAGATCTGGATACGCAGGTGGATGCAATATTTGCTTTGAGCAGGTTCGTAGAAGCTTCCCAGGACTTTTTGAGGTGACTTTCTATTTTGCGATCCATAGGATCCTTCAATTGGGAAGCATCCTCAAAGGGCAGGGATGTTTTCTTAGTAACTTTAGAGACTTGAACGTCTTAGGGATCTCCCACACTGAATTGTCACCTTCTAGGGGAAACCGATTTTTTAGCTCAGAGGGCACAGTGAGTGCCTTCTCCCAAATATCCTCCGATCCTGAGGAACGGACTTCTCCCGAATCTGAGTCGGCTTCCGTAGGTGCCCTTTTCCTCTTTTTTGGGAGAGAGCCCTGGGCTGCCATGGAGGTCTGAACCTCCTGTCTAATGAGAGTCTTTATGCTGTCAAATAGGGAGGGTTGCTCGGTACGCAGGATATTCTGCGTACAAGGTTGGCATAACTTCTTCTTATAGTCAGAAGGAAACCTGGCACCACATATACCACATTTGTGGGGGTTTCTAGGGGCAGAGGTCTTGTCTTCCTGTAAGAATAAAGAGAAGGCTTACTCAGACCTGTGCCACCAATTTGACAGACAAGGGACCGGCCCTGCTACTCACTGTAGGAGGGGGAACACTGGGCTCCGCAGATGCTGCAGTCGAGGGCTTCTCACCATCCATGTCTGTACACACCACAGACACACTGCGCTTACCTTGGAGCCGTGGCACCCTTATGTGGGTGTTGCCGCGTTCGTTACTGGGTGCTTCTCCTTCCCCCTGTCCCTGGGGAGGAACCATCGCTTGACCCCCGCTGTGCTCGGAACGCTTTCGCGGGTGCTGGCACGCGTTTCCCATCACAGGAATTCCCGGGGGAATGCAAACCGGAAGTGCGCACCACCATCACTTCCGGACGACTGCCCGCCCCCTCAGACGTGCGCGCGGCCTCCAATGCAGCGTGGGAGGAAGGAGGAAGCCAGGGAGCTGCTGCAGGACCCCGGCAGGCACCATACCACCCTGCCTTACCCCGGAGGGCGCGGGAGGGGCGGCCGACGTCCCGAGTCACACCAGCGGTGGAGACGGGAGCAGCGCTTGGAGGAGAAGAGGCGAACCCCCCGATCTCGGCTGCCCAGATGTAAGTACATAGGGGCTCCGCTCACTGGCCATTGTAGCCCCTTGTAACCTCTTCATGCCCCGATAGGGGACAGGAAAAACACTGAGGTAGCAGGAAGGGGAGGGTTATTTAACCTCTTTGTGTTCCTGTCCCCTATTAGGGCGGGGAGACAATCTCCAAGGTGGCTGTCATGGAAGGTGACTAGAGAAAACACAAAAATTGAGCTTGGTTTGTGTTGGTATGCATGCAGCATATAAACTCATGCTCACATTGGCCATAAAGCTCACAAAACTTGCAAAAGACAAAATGAGGAAAAACCCTGCTGTAATCAAATAAATGAAAAGCAAAAGTGCATCTAAGTAATTCAGAGTTCTTAGTAATACTGTAGCTGATCAAATATACCATAAAAGCCATCCCGCCATCGACAAGGTAGTTAAAAAAAGAGATAAAAGTGAGAAAGAGAGAGCAAATGTATGCCTAAATGATTATTTCGTAGACATCTTCTGTGCATTTTCATAAAGGTGTTCGTATCAATGAGAGAATGACCCGTCCTACTCATTATCTACATGAATATAGTAATTTGTGGCCTTACGGGTCTATTACTAATGTGTGAAATGCTCTTGCTTGGCCAAGATCTTGACCACTGTAAGCTTTATAATTTAGCCACCAGAATTCATCTACTGGAAGTGTAAGTAAAAATCTACATTAAATATTCATTGCTTGCTCTGGCGAAGAATATTTATAGGTATATTTATAGGTAGATACTACATAAAGCCTCACCTTATAAAAGCCAATGCTTAAACGTCAGTCTTTTAATAAAATTCCAACTTAATCCACTTTGTGAAATGCTGCCATTGACGCGTAATTGCGTTCCGATTGCGTTATTTTGAACTGACCAGCTGTTTCCTACATAACCCTTATTTTTAAGACTTTACATAATCATTTTTTGGGGGGGTTAAAAGCCTCAAGTGATATAATTTGAGAAATGAAAATCAGAGCTGGGAACGTAAAATACAATTTTTTAAGTGGTAAAGCCATGCTTATAATAAGTCTATCAATGACTTTCCTTTGTTCTTTAAGTAATAAGGGATTGTAAGGCTAAGTGCACACGTTGCAGAAAATTTCTGCACAAAAACCTGAATCCCTTCCCAGAAACCGCACCTATTTTTCTGCGGTGTTTTTTGCGCGTTTTTTGCGCGGTTTTGATGCCTTTTTTATGCGTTTTTTACCGCAGCGGTTTCTAAACGCATGGGAGAAGCCAAAACCGTGGAAAAATCCGCAAAATTAATGAGCATGCTGCGTTTTTTACCGCGATGCGTTTTTTTCGCGGTAAAAAACGCATCAATGTGCACAAAAAGTGCAAAATGCATAGAAATGACTGTGCAGCTTATTTTTAGCAGTTTTATAGTGAAAACCGCGGTAAAAACCGCTAAAAAAAAGCTGTGTGTGAACACAGCCTAACTGCGGCACTTCATTTTAGCTAGATGCAATAAGACTATAGTGCAAAATCTTAGGGAAAGCAACCATTCCATCAGTAGCCTGATGTTACTAGTAGAGATGAGCAACTTTGCCTTTTTTCGGGTCGAGTCGGGTTTCACGAAACCCGACTTTCGCAAAAGTCGGGTCGAACAAAATCGGCCGATTATTGTGAAAAGTCGAAGTCCGACTGAAACACGAAAGCCAATGTAAGTCAATGGGGAAGAAAAGTCGGCAGTGAGTGGAGGACAGGAAACACACCTACAGTGCCCATTTTAATGCCAAAAGCATCAATTCTTATTCCTTAAGCTTGTCAACCTTAATTTACTTTATAATAATAGTTAGGCATTGAAAACTGGGGGTTATTTGGCTAAAGTTGTGGGGGGGGTAGGGCTGGCTTCAGATTTATGTGGGCCCAGGGCCCAAGAGTGTCACTGGGCTCCTTTAACACATGACACAATTCATGATCCTTTGATACGGCAGAGAAATAGCGGTACAGTACAATTAAAAATACTTCAATTCTTACATCACATGACTGATATCCATTTTAAATTCTCCAATAGCTCCAAAAACAGACAGTATATTCCTCCATACAGTATTATGGCCACCACATAGTGTGCCATACAGAGTAATGAGGCCCATATATATCTCCATACAGAATCATTGGTCTCATATAATGTTCCATACAGTATATGATGAGCTCCACATAATGCTACAGTGTATGTTGGTCACCATGGATGAAGCTCCAGTGTCTTATGGGCCCAAATAATGCTCCATATATAATGGGCCCCATTTCTAATGCTCCAGTGTGTAATGGGCTCTGTAAATGCTGCTCCAGTGACTGATGTCCACCTTTGGAATGCTCCAGTGTATGGTGGGCACCAGATATCATTCTCCACAGTATCGTGCTCCCCAAAAATTGCTCCAAACCTTTAAAACAATAAAATAAGTCTCCTCGCTAGGGAATCCCTCTACTCTGGACTCCTCGTCATCCCCATCTTCCATCTCTCTGCACTTGGACTGTTTAGGCAGAGGGCGTACAGACGTGATGTCATCGCGCTCTTTGACCAGAATGTCACTGTTAGGAAAAGTGTTTGGTTTCCGGGGGCAGTATGGTTGCAAAGCTGAACCTTAAAGGAATGTCCAGAAGGCACCACCAGGAGTGGAGCCTGCAGCTTAATTCGACTCAACACGGGCAACCTCAACCATGCCATCTACAAAAAAGCTACACAGATTGCAAGCTTAATTCCGTTAACGAACGAGACTCAGGCATGCCCCCGCGGTCCGCGTCCAGCTTACTAGAGGGTCACGCGAGGCTCTGGCACGCGATATCGGTCAATAACAGGTCTGTCATGCCCTTACATGTCCGGGGCTGCACGCGTGCTACAATGAAAGGACCAGCGTGTATCGCTTACAGGTGCGGATAACACGCTGAACTCTGTTAGTGATGGGGATCTAGGATTACAATACTTCCCCGCGAACAAGCATTTCCCAGTAAGTGCAGGTCAACCGTAATTCCGGAATTAGGCCTTAACGGCATTCCAGAAAAAATGTGAAAAAATTAAGTGTCCAAACCACAGGTGCTGTAGCTTGCTTAACAGCTGGGCTCCTCTGCTGAGCTGCACACAGTTCTTACATAAACAGGCGGCATAGCTTGGTTCACGGGTAGCCAACTCTGCTGAGTAGCATACACAGTTACTAGGCCCAAAGTATTAAGTGGTGTAAATGCAGTCAAAAACTGGTTCTTTCATAAACAGGCGGCATAGCTAGGTTCATGGGTGGGCTCCTCTTCTGAGTAGCAGACACAGTTACTAGGCCCAAAAGGATTTTCAGGACAATATGTTGTAAAAAATTATGAGAAACACACATGGTGTAGCTCCTTCACAGGTGTACTACACCGCTGGCTACTAGACACCGCTACTATGCCCTAAAACTGTCTATTATCATTGAAAACCATTATTAATGTGAAAAAAAATATATGCTTTTGTTTAACGAAACGCTCTCGAACGGAAACTCGAACAGCCGAATTTTAATCAAAGTGTTGTAGTTCGACGAACGGATCTAACACCACCCAAAACAGCTAGAATTTGAACTTGGCCAACAGTTCCACTCAAACACCACTCATCTGTAATCAGGAAGCAGAATCAGACGGTCTCAGGCACAGTATGGATTCGACAATATTGCAGAAAGTTGAGAAAGGGTACAGTATCACCGGATAACAGGTGTATAAAGCATAGTTTAAACATTTAAAATCTCCGTGTTTATTTCCGGAGTACGACAAAGACACTCACAGCCTCAGTATGGATTAGATAGCAATCTAAAAAGTAGAAAAAAGGAAATGTTTTTGAAGCGTACACCAGTATACACTGTTGGGGTATTTTTAAATCTTCATATATATTTCTGTCTCAGTAAGACAGTCCAGACTCTCCACAAGAGGAAACGAGATGGATAAAAGTACAGACATAAAGTCGAGTGATTGCAGAAATTTAGGAATTACTAATCACAGGAAAAACTCCCTGGAGAATTCTCTGAGGCGATGCTGACCCTCAATTACTTTGTGTGTCGAGATAGGGAAAACAGTTCTTTGTAAAGAAAGGGTTGCTGTATCGCAGTACCGTTGATCTCATCACCATTGCTCATCTCCATCAAATTTTGATCATAGGGAGAGATGTAGACATGGTCCTCACTGCCTATCATGATCTGTCAGATAACTTTGGCGTGCAAAAGACAGAAGTCACAGGCTGTAGGCAATTCTATTGGATTGGCATGAGAGGGCACATTTAAAAATGTGGGCTGGAATGTCACACGTCTGTGAGTAGGAAAACTGTGAAAGGTGATGATAAACCACCACTGCATCTCATTGTGAGTCGATGTCCATAAGAAATGGAAGCCATTGATCATCTTGAAGCTAGAGCTCGGCCAGCAGGACAGGGCATAGCTACGTCTTAACCATGATCTATCAGTTCACCAAATTTGTAGTGGCAGTCCCAGGGAAGGATTTGACAGCCCAGACTACACAGCGGAGGAGCAGGGAGGGGAAAATATTGCAAATGCTTGGGCCCTGCCCAAGCAAGGGGGGCCCACTCGTGGGCGTCGGTACTGGCACTGGGCTCCTCATAGTACGCCGGTGTGTCTGACGGCAGGTGTGCGCCCCCACCATCAGAGACACTTGATTGCACTATGAGGGACCCTGTGCCAGTGCCGGCGCTCAAGAGTCAGACCACCCACCTGTCCAGGGCAATGGCACTCGCACGGTTGTGTGCGCTAGGTGGTGACCCAGGCCATGGGGGGGAGGCAGCCCAGTTAGGGAGGTTTAAAAAATGGCATATATTGATGTTGGACATTCAGCAGCTGCAAATAGAGGAATCAGAGAAGTCCGAGGAAGAGGAGGACAAAAGCGAGCCATTTTTCTGGCAACCTATGTGTCATCAAGGGAAGGTGGGATAAAATCCTGTGAAACCCATGCATGATTCATTTTAATGAAGGTTAGATCATCAACATTTTGGGTCAACAGACAGGTCCTTTTTTCTGTCAGGATTGAGCCAGCAGCACTGAAGACTCTTTCCAATAGCACACTAGCAGCAGGGCAAGCAAGCTCCTTTAAGGCATATTGTGCCAATTCAGGCCAGTTTAGAGGCCCAATAGTCAAAGGGGAATGACCTGTGAGGGAGAACATCGATATGGGAGGAGAAGTAGTTTGTAACCATAGTTGACAACTGCTGTCTCCTGTCACTTTCAAGCGATGCAGTATTACCAGTCGCGTGAGCGGGACTTGAAAAATCAGTCCACAACATGGTCATGAAACCCCTGTCTCCAACGCCACTTCTGATGTGTGCACCACGAACACCTCTTTCATATTTCCCCCTACGGCTCCTTGGAGAACCATCACCGCTGCTGTGTGCTGGGAATCCCTCAAACAAACGGTTTACCAGAGTTGCTTGTTTGTTAGCCAATATTAGGTCAAGGTTCTCCTGTGGCATGATGTTTTGGAAATGGCCTTTATAGCGAGGATCCAGGATGCTGGCCAACCAGTAGTCATCATCGTTCATCATTTTGGCAATGAGGGGGTCCCTTTTTAGGATCTGCAAGGCATAATCTGACATGTGGGCCAATGTTCCAGGTGTCAATGATGCACTGCGAGTGCTGGGTGGAGGAGCACTTTCTGGCAGCAAATCCACATCCCTCCAGTCACGCACAAACCCTGCACCAGACCTTGCCACGCCAACATTTTCTCTTGCCCCACGAGAAGCATCCTCCTCCCCTAAATAATCATCCCCATCATCCTCCTCCTCCTCCTCTTCCTCTTCTTCCTCCACCTCATACAGGAGAGATCCCGGAGCAGACAATGGCTGACTGTCATCAAGGCTTCCCTCCTGCTCTTCCTCCTCGGCTGCAGACGCCTGCTCCTTAATGTGCATCAAAGTTTGCATGAGCAGATGCATAAGTGGGATGCTCATGCTTATGATGGCGTTGTCTGCGCTTACAAGTCGTGTGCATTCCTCAAAACACTGAAGGACTTTACAGAGGTCTTTCAGCTTCGACCACTGCACACCCGACAACTCCATGTCTGCCCTCAAAGTGCCTGGCTGTGTATCCTCCCACAAATGCATTACAGCCAACCTCTGTTCGCACAGCCTCTCAACTATGTGCAGGGTGGAGTTCCACCTTGTTGCAACGTCGAAAATTAGGCGGTGCTTGGGAAGGTGGAGCAATCGCTGCAGCTTCTGCATACGACTGGAGTGTATGGGCGACCGGCGGATGTGCGAGCACAGTCTTCGGACCTTCTGGAGCAGGCCTGTTAACTCCGGATAATTATTGAGGAAGCACTGCACCACCAAGTTCAAGGTGTGAGCCAGGCATGGTTTGTGTCGGAGTTTTGAAAGGGCTATGGCTGCCACAAAATTCCAGCCGTTATCACAAACTACCTTGCCTGCCTCAAGATGTAGACTGCCCAGGCATGACTCATTTTGTCGCTGCAAGTAGTCGGCCAGTACCTCCGCGGTGTGTCTGTTGTCGCCCAAACACATCATCTTCAACACAGCCTGCTGACGCTTACCACTAGCTGTTCGATAGTGGGACACCGAGTGTGCAACACTGAGAGATGTGGATGGAGTGCTCGTGCGACTGCGCTCTGTGGACGAGCTTTCGCTTCTGGAGGAGAAGGAGGAGGCGGGTCGAACGCCTACACCCAACTGTTTCCTATACCGTGGGCTAGGCAGCACTGTCAGACTGCCGCTGTCCCCTGTGGACCCTGCATCCACCACATTAACGCAGTGCACAGTGATGGACACGTAACGGCCCTGGCCATGCCTACTGGACCATGCATCTGTTGTGAGGTGCACCTTTCCACTCACTGATTGCTTAAGTGCATGGACAATGCGGTGTTTCACATGAAGGTGGAGGGCTGGGATGGCCTTGCGAGAAAAGAAGTGCCGATTGGGTAGGTCATAGCATGGTACTGCGTAGGCCATTAGTTCGCGGAAAGCTTCGCTTTCAACCAACCGGTAGGGCTTCATCTCTAAAGAGATTAGCTTGGCAATGTGGGCGTTCAAACCCAGTGTAGACGGATGAGAGGATGAATACTTTCTTGTCCTACTCATAGTCTCTGGCAGGGTGAGCTGGACTTGAGAGCTACATATGGTGGAACTAGCGGTGGACATGGCGGACTGAGAGGGTTGATGATGGAGTTGGTGTTCTTTCTGATGGCCTTGATTCAGTCTTTCGTAGCAATAACATTGTGATTCCCTGACTGCTTTGGCCTTGCAACGACACCTCAACATTTGCTGCTGGTTTGTGCTAACCAGTGGGCTTACAGTGGGGGAAACGATGTAGCGTTACTGACTACCTTCACTGGGAGCAGTTGCACATGTGGTACATGAGGTTTGGTAGTCCGTCCACGCTTGCAAGTGCATGGTGGTTAAATGTCTAAGAATGCAACTGGTATTCAAATTTCTCAGATTTTTCCCTCGGCTAAAGGTCTTTGCGCACTTCTTACAGATAACCTTTGCCTGATCATTAGGATTTTGTTCAAAAAAGTGCCTAACTGCACTCTTCCTACTATGGAAGACATTTTGAGGCCTTGCACGCTGTGCTAATTTGACCGTCTGGCCTAGCTGTCCTACAACTCTTTTGGTTTTTGTAACCCGTTTTTGGACTACTCCGGGCCTGCCAGATTACAGCTGTTGTGATGTCGATGCCTGCTGCGGATGCTCCACCTCCTCTTCTGAGCTATTGGCACCCTCTTCCCCCAATGGATGCTAATCTGGGTCAACAACTGTGTCATCCATCACATCCTCTTCAATGTCATGTGCACCTTCCTCTGTGTCACCAATGTAAGGTGGTATAGTATGCGGGAAGGGTCACCTGAGTTTCATCAGGGTCAGATTCTGGCTCAGTACACTGCGAGGACAATGTAGTGGTCTGAGTGAATGTACCAGCAGATAAATCTAGCAGTGGCTGTGCATCAGTGCACTCCATGTCAGATTCTTCTTGGACTGGGTAATTCACGATTTGACTAGATAACCCAGGCATGGTATGTGAAAAGAGCTCCATGGAGTAATCTGTAGTGTGGCTTGCCGCATCCGTTACTTTTGGTAGGGGTGAAGGACACAAGGAAAGGTGTGGTTCCTGACCATGAGCCTCCAATGACGACTTTTTTTTGAAAGTTCAGAAGAGGAGGCGTTAGAGCAGGAGGCTATGTCAGCAATGTAAGCCAAAACTTGTTCCTGAAGCTCCGGCTTTAAAAGCGGTTTACCTACTCCCAGAAAAGGGAGCCTTTGAGGCCTTGTGGAGCAAGATGATGATGCAAGCTCAACACCTCCTGCATTAGGTGCTATTGTGCTTTTGCCACTACCAGCAGATCCACCACCACCACCGACACCATCATTACCAGCTTGCAACCCACGCCCACTTCCACGGCCTCTTCCAACACACTTCCTCATTTTTGGGAAAATGTACCCAAAATACCACCAGCAATATGGTACTGTAAAACAAGCTACAAGGTGTATATAGTATAGGGGAGAATTTGAATCTCCCTACAGACTTGAGGACACTGAACTATTATCTCTGGCCCAGTGTAGATTACACCTCAATATAACAGGCTGAAATTGGATGGTGTATTAAATGTCGATATAGGACTGGGGAGAATTTGAATCTCCCTACAGACTTGAGGACACTGAACTATTATCTCAGACCCAGTGTAGATTACACCTCAATATAACAGGCTGAAATTGGATGGTGTATAAAATGTCTATATAGAACTGGGGAGAATTTGAATCTCCCTACAGACTTGAGGACACTGAACTATTATCTCTGGCCCACTGTAGATTACACCTCAATATAACAGGCTGAAATTGGATGGTGTATAAAATGTCTATATAGGACTGGGGAGAATTTGAATCTCCCTACAGACTTGAGGACACTGAACTAATATCTCAGGCCCAGTGTAGATTACACCTCAATATAACAGGCTGAAATTGGATGGTGTATAAAATGTCTATATAGGACTGGGGAGAATTTGAATCTCCCTACAGACTTGAGGACAATGAACTATTATCTCAGGCCCAGTGTAGATTACACCTCAATATAACAGGCTGAAATTGAATGGTGTATAAAATGTCTATATAGGACTGGGGAGAATTTGAATCTCCCTAGAGATTTTAGCAAGCTGACAATGATGCTCTCAGTCCCAAGTATGGCAGCAGGCAGCATAATAAGCAGGACTGCTGCACACAAAAGTGTGGAAAAATGAATGCTTTGCAACTGGGCAAGTAAGAGGGTGAAAAGTATTTTTGCTTTTGAAAAAGCAGTTTGCATAGCAGTGTGAAAAGAGCAATGCAGCTATCAGGGAGCCTTATAAGGCAGCCCAATAACCAACAGAGCTGATGCACCAAAATATAGCCTCCCCTTGCACTGCACACTAACTGGTGTGTTGTACAGGCAAACCCGCTAGCAGCAGAAGCAGTTTTTTGTATCTTCTTCCATGCCTAACGCTCTCCCTACAGAATCAGCAGCAGCAGCATCTCTCCCTATTCTGAGATCAGCAGAAGTAAGAAGGCGGTCGGCATGCACGCCCTTTTATAGCCCCTGTGATGCCACACAAAGCAAGCCAATCACTTGCATGCCCTTCTCAAAGATGGTGGTGACCGCTGCCTATGTCATCGCGTTGCCCACGGTGTGCGTCCTCCATCATTGGCTGAAAAAGGGCGCTGAAGCATCATTTGAAACGTGACTTTGGCGCTCTGGTCGCCGACCTCATGGCTGACCTCACGCTATGGTCGGGTTTCGTTTCATGAAACCCGACTTTTGCGAAAGTCGGCGACTTTTAAAATTGACCGACCCGTTTCGCTCAACTCTAGTTACTAGCAATTGGCATTGCCTGTCAAGTGTATCACTACAAAAGTATGAGCATAGAGTTGACTACATGTATACAATAAAGTTGGATGCTTGGCATTAATAGATTTAGCATTGAAACCATTTTCACTTGTGTGTAAAGCAATAAATGCAATATTTCAATGTAATTTCTAAATGCACACTGGACAGCTGTAGATCTTCTGCACACTATTCACTGTTTGTGCCTGCATAGTGAAATCTTCAATCTAAAACACCATAAAAATATTATTCTACACTTTAAAGAATTGCCTTTACAGTACACGGAACAATAACAGCAGATACTGTAAATGCAGGAAGTCTGGGAAGTTGGTAACTATTTAAAAAAAACCACTAAACCTCAAAATTGATATTTCCAGATCTGATCATGGAGCTAAAATACTCCGTCTAGCGCTATGCTTATGTTTCACTGAAGCTCTATTAGCTCCATCCTTTTAAAAGACCAAAGCCAGACATTCCAAGAGCAAAGTATCTGTGATTAACTCACTTTATTAAAAGGGAAATGTTTCATTTTTAAGGACAAAAAAGTACAAATACAAGGGAAGGTGGAGTAGAAGGTTACTAAAGGTGCTATTAAGAGGAAAGGAGCAAAACAATCAGCAAAAAAACCCAATTTCTTTGTAGAGCAAAAATATATCTTTGTACCGTGTCAGCCTGTAAATAGAATATTGTCAAAGAGAGTCCTCAGTGGTTGATACCATCTTTACAATTAGTCATTAAAGGATAACAAAAAGTAAGCTTTCGAGACTACTTAGGATAATATACAAAAACATTCAAAAAAAGTTGCACTCTATAATGCTAAAGCATGTCAATGTGAAATACATGAAATATGAATAGCTATACGGGTTCTGAATACTAGAAAAAAATGAGACGCTTTGCACACAATTTGGCCAAGTCTATTTTATGGAGGTAGCTTCTCTTAAGTTTGCACCTATTCACACTAGCTTGGATGTGCCAGTCAGTTTTTTGTTATATATATACTTAGGATAATATGTCATATGAAGAGACCTGACTAGTATCGAAAACTTGCTAACATTTTGTAGGTTAAACATTAAAAGGTATCAACCACTGAGGATTCTCAATTTGTAACTTTTTTTGTACAGACACTATTAGTATCAGAGTGACTCGAAGTTTAAAAGGTGCTGGCAGCACTAAAGCACTGGTAAGAAGAATAAGCTATACCACCCCTGTATCACATTGTTCTGTCCTCACTTTAATGAAGCAGAATTCATGTAGCTTATGCAGACAGCTAAGCCGCTATATGCCGGGGTCCTATAAGGAGACTGTAGGTATAATCTGTGATTTATTGAACGTGGTGGTATATTGGCGCGGTGAAACTACAAACAAAAACATATATGCATACAATTAATACTGGGTTCATCAGGGATTCATATATACATAAAACATCATCTGCAATAATAGCTAACCAGGGGAGAACTAACTAAGCAGGCTGATATGAGACAGGAATTGGATACAGGAAACATAAGTACATACTAGTGATGTAGTCACAAGGGGAGAAGAGAAATGAATGCAGGCAGAAGAAAAATGATGGACTGGAGGGAAAATGGAACTGAACTAACCATAATCCTTTGCAAAAGGCTGCCAGGATGCATTGCTACCTTACCAGAATGCACTGCAAACGGAGAGAAATAGCAAAGTGAAAGCAAAACACACAATAACACTGCAGTTAAGACTCTGGTCACTAGATGGAGCCAGAAAACACTGTAAACATTAACAAGCAGATAATTAACCCCTTCCTGACATCAGACATACTATCCCATTCACGGGACCTGGACCCCTATGCCCATGGATGGGATAGTACGTCTCAGCGATCAGCGGCGCCCACGTGGTGATCGCCGCTGATCGAGGCTGGGTGTCAGCTGATTATCACAGTGGACACCCGGCACACTGTGTCAGGGGCAGTTACGGACCGCCCCCGACACGTTAACCCCTTGCACACCACGATCAAACACGGTCGCCGTGTACCGGGGGTTAAAGGGAAGCATCGGCAGGGAGGGGGCTCCCTCTGTGCTTCGGTGAGCCCCCACGGCAGCGCAATGTGCAGCGCTGCTGCGGGGGGCTCCTTCCCTGCAGGCCCCCGAAACCAAGATGGCGACGGGGGCCTTCGAGGGCCTGCAGGGAGCCGGCTTCCTCAGTGCCTGCAGAGCGCAGTGATCTGTGATGTGACAGATCAGTGATCTGTCACAGGACAGTGATGTCCCACCTGGGACTATGTAATAAAGTTAAAAAAAAAAGTGTTAAAATAATTTTAAAAAAATCGCCAAATAAATTAGAAAAAAAAAAAAATTCCCCCAATAAATCTATTTTTTGGAAATAAAAAAAAAACAATAAAAGTACACATATTAGGTATCGCCGCGTCCGTTACAACCTGCCCTATAAAACTGTCCCATTAGTTAACCCCTTTAGCGAATCCCTTAAAAAATAAAAATAAAAAACAAAGCAAAAAATAAAGATATATTATCATACTGTCAAACAAAAAGTGCAATAACGCGCGATCAAAAAGACGCATATAAATTTCCATAGTACCACTGAAAACGTCATCTTGTCCCGCAAAAAACGAGCCACCATACAGCATCATAAGTGAAAAAATAAAGAAGTTATAGCTCGCAGAATAAAGCGATGCAAAAATAATTATTTTTTATATAAAATAGTTTTCATTGCATAAAACCGACAAAACATAAAAAAAGACCTAAATGAGGTATCGCTGTAACCGTACTGACCAGAAGAATAAAACCGCTTTATCAATTTTACCGCACGCAGAACGGTGTAAACGCACCCCCCCCAAAAGAAATTCATGAAACGCTGGTTTTTGTTCATTCCGCGTCACAAAAATTGGAATAAAAAGTGATCAAAAAATGTCACGTGCCCGAAATGGGTCAAAATACGGAAAAATTATAGCTCTCAATATGTGGTGAAGCAAAAACTATTTTTACAATAAAAAGCGTCTTTTAGCGTATGACAGCATAAAAACCGCCATAAATAGTAAATCAAACCACCCGTTATCACCCCCTTAGTAAGGGAAAAATAATAAAATTAAAAGAAAATGTATTTATTTCCATTTTCCAATTAGGGTTAGGGTTAGGGCTAGGGTTAGGGCTGAGATTAGGGTTAGGGGTGTGTTGGGGTTAGGGTTGGAGTTAGAATTGTGGGTTTCCACTGTTTGGGGACATCAGGTGCTCTCCAAATGCAACATGGCGTCTGATCTCAATTCCAGCCAATTCTGAGTTGAAAAAGTCAAATGGTGCTCCTTCCCTTCCAAGCTCTGCCATGCGCCCAAACAGTGGTTTACCCCCACATGTAGGGTATCAGCCTACTGAGGATAAATTGCAAAACAACTTTTGGGGTCCAATTTCTCCTGTTACCCTTAGGAAAATAAAAAATTGGGGGCAAAAATATCATTTTTATGGAAAAAATTTATTTTTTTATTTTCCCGCCCGGGCGTTATAAACTTCTGTGAAGCACTTGGGGGTTCAAAGTGCTCACCACACATCTAGATAAGTTCCGTGGGGGGTCAAGTGTCCAAAATGTGGTCACTTGTGGGGAGTTTCAATAGTTTAGGTACATCAGGGGCTCTCGAAACGCACATGACACCCACAGACCATTCCATCAAAGTCTGCATTCAAAAATGTCACTACTTCCCTTCCGAGCCCCGACGTGTGCCCATACAATAGTTTTCTCCCATACATGGGGTATCAGTGTACTCAGGACAAATTGGACAACAACTTTTGGGGTCCATTTTCTCCTGTTACCCTTGGGAAAATAAAAAAGTTGGGGACTAATTGATCATGTTTGTGGAAAAAATACGATTTTTTTATTTATATGCCCGGGCATTATAAACTTCTGTGAAGCCCTTGGGGGTTCAAAGTGCTCACCACACATCTAGATAAGTTCCTTAGGGGGTCTAGTTTCCAAAATGGGGTCATTTGTGGGGGGTTTCCACTGTTTAGGTACATTATGGGCTCTCCAAATGCAACATGACACCCGCAGACCATTCCATCAAAGTCTGCATTCCAAAACGTCACTACTTCCCTTCCGAGCCATGACGTGTGCCCATACAGTAGTTTTATCCCACATATGGGGTGTCAGCGTACTCAGGACAAATTGGACAACAAATTTTGGGGTTCAATTTCTCCTGTTACCCTTGGGAAAATAAAAAAATTGGGGACAAATTGATCATGTTTGTGGAAAAAATAAGATTTTTTTATTTTCATGCCCGGGCATTATAATCTTCTGTGAAGCCCTTGGGGGTTCAAAGTGCTCACCACACATCTAGATAAGTTCTTTACGGGGTCTAGTTTCCAAAATGGTGTCATTTGTGGGGGGTTTCCACTGTTTAGGTACATTAGGGGCTCTCCAAAGGCAACATGACACCCGCAGACCATTCCATCAAAGTCTGCATTCCGAAACATCACTACTTCCCTTCCGAGCCCCGGCATGTGCCCATACAGTAGTTTTCTCCCACATATGGGGTATCAGCATACTATGGACAAATTGGACAACAACTTTTGGGGTCCAATTTCTCCTGGTACCCTTGGGAAAATAAAAAAAATTGGTGACTAAAAGATCATGTTTATGGAAAAAATAAGAATTTTTTATTTTCACGCTCAGGCGTTATAAACTTCTGTGAAGCACTGGAGGAGTCAAAAGTGCTCACCACACATGTAGATAAGTTCCTTGGGGGGTCTAGTTTCCAAAATGGTGTCATTTGTGGGGGTTTCCACTGTTTTGGTACATCAGGGGCTTTCCAAATGCGACATGGTGTCAGATCTCAATTCCAGCCAAAAACGTCAAATGGCACTGCTTCCCTTCCGAGCTCTGCCATACGCGCAAATAGTGGTTTATCCCCACATGTGGGGTATCAGTATACTCAGGACAAATTGCACAATAACTTTTAGGGTCCTGTTACCCTTGGAAAAATAAGAATTGAGGGTGAAAAGATCATTTTTGTGGAAAAAAATATGATTTTTTAATTGTACGGCTGTATGTTATAAACTTCTGTGAAGCCCTTGGGGGTTCAAAGTTCTCACCACACATCTAGATAAGTTCCTTGGTGGGTTTAGTTTCCAAAATGGTGTCATTTGTGGGGGGTTTCCACTGTTTTGGTACATCAGGGGTTTTCCAATCTCGACATGGTGTCCGATCTCAATTCCAGCCAAAAACGTCAAATGGCGCTGCTTCCCTTCCGAGCTCTGCCATGCGCCCAAATAGTGGTTTACCCCCACATGTGGGGTATCAGCGTACTCAGGACAAATTGCACAATAACTTTTAGGGTCCTGTTACCCTTGGGAAAATAAAAATTGGGGGTGAAAATATCATTTTTGTGGAAAAAATATGATTTTTTAATTGTACCGCTGTACGTTATAAACTTCTGTGAAGCCCTTGTGGGTTCAAAGTTCTCACCACATATCTAGATAAGTTCCTTGGGGGGTCTAGTTTCCAAAATGGGGTCATTTGTGGGGGGTTTCCACTGTTTAGGTACATCAGGGGCTCTCCAAACGTGACATGGCGTCCGATCTGAATTCCAGCCAATTTTGCATTGAAAAAGTCAAACGGCGCTCCTTCCCTTCTGAGCTCTGCCATGCGCCGAAACAGTGGTTTCCCCCCCACATATCAGGTATCAGCGTACTCAGGACAAATTTCACAATAACTTTTGCAGTCCAATTTTTCCTGTTACCCTTGGTAAAGTAAAAAAAATGGAACCTGAATTATTTTTTTTGTGAAAAAAAGTTAGATGTTCATTTTTTTTTAAATATTCAAAAAATTCCTGTGACGCACCTAAAGGGTTAATAAACTTCTTGAATGTGGTTTTGAGCACCTTACGGGGTGCAGTTTTTAGAATGGTGTCACTTTTGGGTATTTTCTATCATATAGACCCCTCAAAGTGGCTTCAAATGTGATGCGGTCCGTAAAAATAAAATGGTGTTGCAAAAATAAGAAATCGCTGGTCAATTTTTAACCCTTATAACTTCCTAACAGAAAAAAATTTTGGTTCCAAAATTGTGCTGATGTAAAGTAAGTAAACATGTGGGAAATGTTACTTATCAAGTTTTTTGTGTGCCATATCTCTGTGATTTAAGGGCATAAAAATTCAAAGTTGCAAAATTGCAAAATTTTCAAAATTTTCGCCAAATTTCCATTTTTTTCACAAATAAACACAAGATATTTGAATGAAATGTTACCACTAACATGAAGTACAATATGTCACGAGAAAACAGTGTCAGAATCATCGGGATCCATTGAAGCTTTTCAGAGTTATTACCTCATAAAAGGACAGTGGTCAGAATTGTAAAAATTGGCCCGGTCATGAACGTGCAAATCACACTTGGGGGTGAAGGGGTTAAAGAATATGAATTAAATGTCAGAGACAGAACACACGTATTGTGTGTAATTTAGAATATACAGTAAGGGTTATTAGGGTGATAATAACTGTCACCACTGTATGACTGTGTGTATTTATATGTGTGTATATATAAACAGTTAGGTCCAGAAATATTTGCACAGTGACTGAGTCTTCATGATTTGGGCTCCACATGCAGCTAATTTTGATTTCAAATGAAACAACTGAGATGCAATTGAAATGTAGACTTTCAGGTTTAATTAAAATGGTTTGAAAAAATATCCTGTTAAATGTTTAGGAATTGCAACCATTATTCTATAAAGCCTTCTCATTTTAGAGGCTCAAAAGTAATTGGACAGACTAATTTTATCATAAGTAAATTGCTTATTTGTTATACTTTATAGAGAATCCTTTGCACTCAATGACTACCTGAAGTCTGGAAGCCATGGACATCGCCAAATGTTGAGTTTCCTCACTGTGATGCTTTGCCAGGCCTTTACTGCAACTGATTTAAGTTTTTGTTTGTTTGTGGGTCTTCCCGCATTAAGTTTTGTCTTGAGTATGTGAAATGCATGCTCAGTGGGGTTGAGATCTGATGACTGACTCAGCCATTGCACCATTTTCCATTTCTTTGACTTTAAAAATCCTTGGGTTGCTTTTGCAGTATTTTTACAATTATTGTCTATCTGTACTGTGAAGCACCACCCCATTTGGTTCCTTAAAAAGTGGCAATTAGAGTTGAGCAAAACGGGTCGGCTAAATTCAGAATCCACCGACTTTTGCTAAAGTCGGGTTTTGCCGATCGAAACCCGACCATAGCGTGAGGTCGTCCATGAGGTCGCCGACTTGAGCGCCAAAGTCGCGTTTCCCACAATCCTTCCAGTGCCTATTTTCAGCCAATCATGAAGGGTGCACACTGTGGGCGCAACGCGATTACATCGGCAGCAGCCCCCACCATGTTACAGAAGGGCATGCAAGTGATTGGCTGGCTTTGTGTGGCGTCACAGTGCCTATAAAAGGCCACCGACCACCATCTTACTTCTGCCGATCTAAGCATAGGGAGAGGTTGCTGCTGATCGTTCTCAATAGGGAGAGTGTTTAGGCAGGGAAAAAGTAAAAAAAAATGCGTGTGCTGATAGCGACTGTCACTGTAAAACACAACTGTATAGTGTGCAGTGACAGGGGAGGATATATTTGTGTGCACCAGCTCTGTTGGTTATTAGGCTGCCTTATAAGTCTTCCTGATAGCTGCATTGCTGTTTGCACACTGCTGTGCAGAGTGCTTTTTAAAAGCAAAAATATTTTATTCCTTTTTTCTGCACAGTTATCAATCCTTCATTTTTTCACACCTTTTTGTGCAGCAGCTCTGTTGGTGATTAGGCTGTGTGATGGTGTGATATGTTATGTGGATGTCATTTTTTGTATATTCCTATTTTTAACAATTACAGTTATTTTCATAGTGTTTTTCTTATTACATTGTAAGTCTACAGCCTCACTGTATCTGTCTCTTGATGACCCCCTGTAGTGCATTAATCCCTAAGGCCTTTTGTTCTCCTCTGGGAGGCAACTTGTTTGACTACCCCTGGTCAAGGAAGGGGGTGGGGGGAAGAACAGCAGCTGGACTACAAGTCAGTTCCGGTAGAGACATGATGGTGAAAAGGCTGCATTTCAGAGAGAAGGATCCATTATTATCCTCTGAATGCTAGAGTGTTTTGGAATCTCGTTTCCCTGGACATTTTATCCTGATGCTGGACTGCATTCTTATTCTGGACTATCTTATCCTTTGTGTGGTGGACTGAATATGGACCTTTTCGTATTTTTGCCTGAATAAAGGTCTTGGAATTGTTCACTCTTTGCTTGCTCTGTTGATTGTGTGATACCAGAGAAGGACCCCGTGACAACTGGTGGCAGCAGTGGGATCAACAGAGCGTCACCCAATGGAGAACCACCCACAGAGTGAGTACAGAAATTGGACTGTATGCAGTTTACAGGAGAGAGCCAGAGACCTGGGCCTGAACTACCAGGGACTGACTAAAGAGGCCTTAATCGATCTACTGGTGGGCGCTAGCCCGGCCACCTCTTCCCAGATGTCTGAAGGACGAGCACTGGAGACAGGGATCCCCATCCAGAAAAGCCAGTGGTTGGTGTGGTATGAAGAAGAGATGGCGGTTCTGGGCCCCGGCGTCTCTCAGGAGTACAAGGAGGAGGCTGCCCGCCGGGCACAGCGGAGACAGGAAGCAATGGAGCTTGAAAAAGGGAGTAACGCAATGTGGAGTGTAACCCCAACAATCAGGGAGCTTGTACGGATCACCCGGACAGAGTTTAAGCCATTTGATGAGGCTTCTGGAGATGTGGAGGGGTTCTTCAAAGACTTTGAGCAGCAGTGTGCTGTGATAAGGTGCCCCACTCTAGCTGGATGCGTTTGTTAGTGGGGCTCCTGAACGGAAGCATGGCGGAGGCTTACCGAACCATTGATGCACTGCGGAATCGGGATTATAACATTGTAAAGCGGACTATCCTGGATTACCATGCTATCACCCCAGACTCATATAGGGCCAAGTTCCGAGACCTCCCATGCACCACGGGAGGATCGTTTAGGATGTATGCACATAAGATGTCCGAGGCATGTCGGAGATGGCTGGAAGCAGAAAACGCCTTTACTGTGGAAGATGTTATACAGGCGTTCCTTATAGAACAATTTCTTGCCAAGTGCCCTGCAGAGGTACGGGAATGGGTCCGGGAGCGCACGCCGTGTACCGTGGATAGAGCTGCAGCCCTGGCAGATAAGGCCCTTACTATCCGGCCGCAATGGAGGAGGCTTCTGGACAATGAACCACGGCCTGCTCCCGCGCCCCGTCCCCCTCCAATTATATCTGCCCTTCCACCTAGTCGCAAGCTGATGACAATCACGCCTCACAATCCTAGGCCCCAACGGTTCCGACCATGACCTGGGGGTATCACAGAGAGGAGGTGTTATGGGTGTGGGCAACCTGGACATTTGCAGTCTGGCTGTCCCTCCAGGATTCGGAGAGAGCCCCACGCAGCCCCACCTCGTCCAGTGCATCTTGTACATTCCACCACACCTGAGGAAGAGCTACCACCACCCCCACCAGAGTGGACCACCGACCACGGCACCATAGATACCCCTCCTGGAGTGTACGGACTCCGGCCTCTGTCCTTTAGCTACTCAGAGCAACGGCAACGCCACCTGCAGGATGTCTTTATTGATGGGTACAAAGTGTCAGGATTTAGAGACACGGGGGCATTCTTGACTATCGCTGACCCCCGTGTGGTTCGACCCGAGGCAATTTACCAGGGTCCGGGAATTCCCATTGTCCTGGCGGGCGGTGCCCGCAAATATATACAGCGAGCTTCTGTGCGTTTGGATTATGGTTGTGGAGAAAAACTGTGTTGGATTGGAGTTATGGGAGGACTTCCTGCAGATATCCTCCTTGGGAACGACATTGGGGAGTTACAGTGCCAATTTGTGGGAGCAGTCACCTGACTACAGGCCCTTCAAGCACTACGTCATCCGGACCCCACCGGGGAGCAACCACCACGAACCGCATCAGAGTCGGTAAGCAATACTTTCGCTGCTACTACATTGGGAGAGTCTTGGGACAGAGAGGAGTTTAGGAGAGAAATAGAGGGTGACACTACCTTAGCAGCCCTTAGGCGAAAGGCAGAAACTGGGCACATGGGAGATAATGGGGATGGCTTCACTCGAGAAAACGGACTGTATTATCGTGTAACAAAGGGCAGTGACCAGGGCAACCCTGATGCAACGACCAGGCAACTCATTGTCCCTCAGAAGTACAGGGCACAGCTACTTCAACTGGCCCATGACATCCCCTTGGCTGGGCATCAAGGGAGAAAAAGGACTGAAAAGAGACTCACCCCAGCAGGTCAGGGAAAAAAATATATCCTGACCGTGGTGGATTATGCCACTAGGTATCCTGAAGCTGTGGCCCTGTCCAGTATTACAGCAGTAAAGGTAGCCGAGGCCCTTGTTACCATCTTTACCCGGGTAGGGTTTCCTAGTGAAATATTGTCGGATCAAGGCACTCAGTTCATGTCAGATCTGGTCCAGTCCCTATGGCATACCTGTGGTGTTCGAGCCATTCGCACCACCCCATACCACCCGCAGACCAACTGACTATGTGAACGCTTTAATGGAACCCTAAAAAATATGCTGAGGGCTTTTGTTGACGTTGAAAAAGACTGGGAAAAGTACCTACCACATCTCCTCTTCGCCTATCGGGAGGTTCCCCAAGAGTCCACAGGGTTCTCTCCCTTTGAACTACTGTTTAGCCAGAAGGTCCATGGGCCTCTCACTCTTCTGAAAGAACATTTGGAGGGAGACATCTCAGATACCGGAATGCCCATCGTTCCCTATGTTCTAGAGCTCAGAGACCGTCTCGCCCAGCTAGCTAACTTCGCTAAAGAACATCAGCGAATGGCCCAGTCCAGACAAAAAACCTGGTATGACCGTAATGCCAGGAACCGGGAATTTATGGAAGGACAGCAAGTGCTCATGATTACTGCTTCCCCTGCCAACAAGCTTCAAGCAGTGTGGGAAGGCCCTTATCAGGTTATCAAGAAAATTAATGACACTAACTATGTTATTGCCCTGGACTCTAGTGGTCGACGACAGAAAACCGTCCACATTAACATGCTGAAAGACTACCACGACCGATCTCTGCCTGTTCTAGCTGTCTGCCACCCCCTTAGTGATACCGCCGACGACGAGTATCTCCCAGATCTCCTCCAGGTTGCCCAAGCGGGAGGATCACTGGAACAAGTGCCGCTGGGCTCCCATTTATCGGATATACAAAAGGACGATATTGTCGCCGTACTAAGGCCGAGGGCTGCTGCCTTCTCCTCAAAGCCGGGGAAGACTACTCTCACCAGTCACCATGTGGAAACCCCCGGACAACGCCCCATCCAGCAGGCTGCCTACCGGGTTCCAGAGGCTGTTCAAGGCATGATAAAGAACGAACTGGAGGAGATGAAACAATTGGGAGTTATTCAGCCTTCTCACAGTTCTTGGGCCTCTCCTGTCGTCCTGGTCCCCAAGAAGGATGGTACAACATGATTCTGCGTTGATTACAGACGACTAAATGATGCCACCAAGAGTGATGCTTATCCCATGCCAAGGATTGATGATCTATTGGATCGTCTGGCCAGTGCCCAATTTGTGACCACGTTAGACTTGAGCAAGGGGTACTTGCAGATACCCCTAACGGAGGACGCTCGGGAGTGCTCAGCCTTCATTACTCCATTTGGGCTTTATGAGTTCCTGGGAATGCCCTTTGGGATGAAAACTGCCCCCGCTACTTTCCAGAGACTGGTGGATCGACTGTTACAACAATGTCAGGACTTTGCCTGTGCTTACTTAGACGACATCGCCATTTTTAGCACAACCTGGGAGGAACATCTTAAACACTTGGGCATAGTGCTGGACTGTATCCTTACTGCAGGACTGACCATTCGCCCTGTTAAGTGCCAAATAGGGATGGCTGAGGTGCAGTACCTCGGCTATAGAGTAGGGGGTGGGACACTAAGGCCAGAGCCTGCCAAGGTGGAAGCCATTAGCAACTGGTGTAGACCCCAGACTAAAAATCAGGTACTTGCGTTTTTAGGAACTGCTGGTTACTATCACAAATTTGTTTCTAACTTCAGCACCTTGGCCAAGCCCCTAACCGACCTGACCCGCAAGAACATGCCTAGGAATGTGACATGGACGCCTGCATGCGAGGATGCCTTTTCAGCGTTAAAGACTGCCCTCGTCACTGCTCCTGTCTTGGCTGCCCCGGATTATAAATGCAGGTTCCTCGTGCAGACAGATGCATCCACCTTTGGGATTGGGGCAGTACTTAGCCAAGTGAACGCCGCCGGAGAAGAACATCCTGTTGCTTTTGCTAGTCGGAAACTACTGGATCGGGAAGTTGCCTATGCCACTATTGAAAAGGAGTGCCTTGCCATCGTATGGGCGCTAAAAAAATTACAGCCCTACTTGTATGGCAGAGACTTTACGATTGTTACAGACCACAACCCCCTCACATGGCTGAATCGTGTATCAGGGGACAATGGAAGATTGCTGCGGTGGAGCTTGTCCTTACAACCCTACAGCTTCTCCATCCAATACAAGCGAGGAAGCCAACATCAGAACGCCGATGGACTGTCTCGACAAGAAGAACCATAGGCTCCCCAGGCCGACCTACCCCTGCCACTGTACAAGGAACTATAAATAACTGAGCAATATGGACTAAAGTGAGCAGGCCAGAGGTCTGTGTAGACCTCATGGCGTGCTCACTTATTATGGGGGGGGAGAGGTTGTGATGGTGTGATATATTATGTGGATGTCATTTTTTGTATATTCCTATTTTTAACAATTCCAGCTATTTTCATAGTGTTTTTCTTATTATATTGTAAGTCTACAGCCTCACTGTATCTGTCTCTTGATGACCCCCTGTAGTGCATTAATCCCTAAGGCCTTTTGTTCTCCTCTGGGAGGCAACTTGTTTGACTACCCCTGGTCAAGGAAGGGGGTGGGGGGAAGAACAGCAGCTGGACTACAAGTCAGTTCCGGTAGAGACATGATGGTGAAAAGGCTGCATTTCAGAGAGAAGGATCCATTATTATCCTCTGAATGCTAGAGTGTTTTGGAATCTCGTTTCCCTGGACATTTTATCCTGATGCTGGACTGCATTCTTATTCTGGACTATCTTATCCTTTGTGTGGTGGACTGAATATGGACCTTTTCGTATTTTTGCCTGAATAAAGGTCTTGGAATTGTTCACTCTTCGCTTGCTCTGTTGATTGTGTGATACCAGAGAAGGACCCCGTGACAGGCTGCCTTATAGGCTCCCTGATAGCTGCATTGCTGTTTGCACACTGCTGTGCAGACTGCTTTTTTAAAAGCAAAAATCCTTTTTCTCCTTTTGTTTTGCACAGTAGATACTGAGCATACATTTGTTCACACACCGTATTGAGGTGTACGCTCCTCACACACTACCGTGTACCGGCTGGTATCACGGACAAGTACATGCTATATGTGTGTGACGCCGTAAAAAAATACACCGAGATTAAGATTTTTCCATACATACACAGTATAGAGGTGTCCCATTATCAAACAGTATCGTATATCTGGTGCTCTTACTACTGTCACATCTACACAGAGTCAGTGTGTGTGACACTCCATAAATACATATACGGACATTTCCATTTCTTTATACACCGTATTGAGCAGTCCGATTGTCAAACAGTATCGGATATCTGGTGTTCTTATTACTGTCACATATACACAGAGTCAGCGTGTGTGTGACACTCTGTAAATACATATATGGACATTTCCATTTCTTTATACACCGTATTGAGCAGTCCGATTGTCAAACAGTATCGGATATCTGGTGTCCTTATTACTGTCACATCTACACAGTCAGCGTGTGTGTGACATTCCGTAAATACATATACAGAGATTGACAGTTTCACCAACAATGTATACAGCTGTACACCTCTGATACAGTACCGTATAACTGCTTGTTGGATTACGGTGAAATACATACTGGGTGAGCATCTGTGACTCACAAAATATATACGGAGATTTCACTTCTTACATTCACCTTACACAGCTGTACTCTACTCATACAGTACCATTTCTCTGCTGGTATTTTTGGTACATTTTTCCAAACATGAGGAAGTCTGGTAGAAGAGGCCACGGACGTGGGCAGGGGGGTGCAGCTGGTACTGATGGTGGTGGTGCATCGGCTGGTTCTGGCAAAAGCACAATAGCAGCTAAGGCTGGATGTGTTGAGCCTGCGTTATCATCTGGCACAAGAAGGCCTTTAAAGTTCCCTTTTCTGGGAGTAGGTAAACCGCTTTTAAAGCCAGAGCATCAGGAACAGGTTTTGGCTTACATTGCCGAAACAGCCTCCAGCTCTATTGCCTCCTCTTCTGAAGTTACAAAAACGGCAAGCACAGAGTCGTCAGTGCAGGTCTCTGGTCAGGAAGAACACCTTTCGTTGTGTCCTTCACCCACACCAAAAGTGAAGGATGCTGCAGCACACACTTCAGATTACTCCATGGAGCTCTTTTCACATATCATTCCTGGGTTATCAAGTCAAATCCTGAATTCCCCAGTCCAAGATGAATCTGACATGGAGTGCACTGATGCACAGCCACTGCTAGACGAATCTGCTGGTACATTCACCCAAAGCACTACATTGCCCTCGCAGTCTACTGAGCCCGAATCAGACCATGATGAAACTAAAGGTGCCCCTTCCCACCTTACACGGTGACACAGAGGAAGGTACAGAGGAAGGTGCAGATGACATTGAAGATGAGGTCATGGATGACCAAGTTGTTGACCCGGATTGGCATCCATTAGGGGAAGATGGTGCTGGTGACAATAGGTCAGAACAGGAGAAGGATCCGCAGCAGGCATCATCATCGCTGCAGCGGTTATCCGGCAGGCCCGTAGCTGTCAAAAAACTTGGCAAGAAAACTAAAAGAGTTGCAGGACAGCTTGGCCAGATGGTAAAATTAGCACAGCGTACAAGCCCTGAAAATTTGTACCATAGTAGGAAGAGTGCAGTGTGACACTTTTTTGAACAAAATCCTACTGATGACGCAAAGGTTATCTGTACGAAGTGCCAAAGGACCTTTTACATAGGGAAAAATCTAAGAAATTTGAATACCAGTTGCATGCTAAGACATTTAATCAACATGCACTTGCAAGCGGGGCCGGACTACAAAAGCTCAGGTAGCACATGTGCACCTGCTTCGACTCAAGTTAGCCGGCAACGCTCCATCGCTTCCCCACTGTAAGACCACCGCTAAGCACACCACCATCAAGAAATGTTGAGGTGTCGTCGCTAGGCCAAACCAGTCACGCAAGCACAATTTTTTCGCGAGGAAACACTGAATCTAGGCCATCAACACCATCACCAACCCTTTCTCAGTCCGTCATGTCCAATGTTAGTTCCCCCATATGCAGCTTTCAAGTCCAGCTCACCCTACCAGACACTCTGAGTAGGACAAGAAAGTACTCATCCTCTCATCCACATACACTGGCTTTGAATGCCTACATTGCCAAACTGATCACATTAGAGATGATGCCCTTCCGTTTGGTAGAAAGCGAAGCTTTCCGAGAGCTCATGGCCTACGCTGTCCCACGCTATGACCTACCCAGTCAGCAATTCGTTTCTCGAAAACTCATCCCTGCCCTTAACCGGCATGTGAAAGACCGCATTGTCCATGTCCTAAAACAATCAGTGAGTGGAAAGGTGCACATCACAACAGATGCATGGACCAGTAGGCATGGCCAGGGCCGTTACGAGTCCATCACTGCGCACTGGGTTAATGTGGTGGATGCAGGCTCCACAGGGGACAGCGGCGGTGGAACAGTGCTGCCTAGCCCACGGTATAGGTAACAGTTGGGTGTAGGCGTTTGACCCTCCTCCTCCAGAAGCGAACGCTTGTCGACAGAGCGCAGACGCACGAGCACTCCATCCACATCTGTCAGTGTTGCACATGAGGTGTGCCACTATCGAACAGCTGGGGGTAAGTGGCAGCAGGCTGTTTTAAAAATGATATCTTTGGGCGACAGTAGACACACCGCGGAGGTACTGGCTGAGTACTTGCATCGTCAAACTGAGTCATGGCTGGGCAGTCTACATCTTGAGCCAGGCAAAGTAGTCAGTGATAATGGGCGGAATTTTGTGGCAGCCATAGCCCTTTCAAAACTCAAACACATACCTTGCCAGGCTCACACCTTGAACCTGGTGGTGCAGTGCTTCCTAAATAATTATCCAGAGTTAATAGCCCTGCTCCATAAGGTGCGAAGACTGTGCTCGCACATCGTCACTCAAACATCCACTCCAGTCGTATGCAGAAGCTGCAGCGATCACCTAAGCACCACCTAATCATAGACGTTGCTACAAGATGGAACACCACCATGCACATGGTTGAGAGGCTGTGCGAACAGAGGTAGGCTGTAATGCATTTGTGGAAGGATACACGGGCAGGAAGTTTGAGGGCAGACATGGAATTGTCGGGTGTGCAGTGGTCAAAGCTGAAAGACCTCTGTAAAGTCCTTCAGTGTTTTGAGGAATGCACACGGCTGGTAAGCAGAGACGACGCCATCATAAGCATGAGCATACCACTTATGCGTCTGCTCATGCAAACTTTGACGCACATCAAGGATCAGACATCTGCAGCTGAGGAGCAACATGAGGAGGAGGAGGAGGGAAGCCTTGATGACTGTCAGCCATTGTCTGGTCAGGGAACTGTCGTGGACGCGGTGGATAAGGAGGAGGATGAGGGGGATAATTATTTTGGGGAGGAGGATGCTTCTCAGGGGGCAAGAGAACATGTGGGCGTGCCAAGGTCAGGTACAGGGTTTGTGCGTGACTGGAGGGATGTGGATTTGCCAGAAAGTTCTCCTGCACCCACCACTGGCAGTGCAGCATTGACACCTGGAACATTGGCCCACATGTGTGCCTATGCCATGCGGATCCTAAAAAGGGACCCCCGCATTGTCAAATTGATGAGGGTTGAGGACTACTGGTTGGCCAGCATCCTCGATCCACGCTATAAAGGCAAATTACACAACATCATGCCACAGGAGAATCTAGAGCTAATATTGGCTAACAAACAAGCAACTCTGGTAAACAGGTTGTTTGAGGCATTCCCAGCACACAGCAGCGGAGCTGGTTCTCCCACGAGCCGTAGTGGGCAAAATGGAAGAGGTGTTCGTGGTGCACACAGCTGAACTAGAGTTGGAGACAGGGGTTTCCTGACCATGTTGTGATCTGATTTCTCAAGTCCCGCGCCCACGACAGCTAATACAGAATCGATTGCAAGTGACAGGAGACAGCAGTTGTCAACTATGGTTACAAACTACTTCTCCTCCCATATCGAGGTTCTCCCTCACAGATCATTCCCCTTTGATTATTGGGCCTCAAAACTGGACACATGGCCTGAATTGGCACAATATGCCTTACAGGAGCTCGCTTGCCCTGCTAGTAGTGTGCTATCTGCAAGAGTCTTCAGTGCCGCTGGATCAAGCCTGACAGAAAAAAGGACCTGTCTGTCGACCCAAAATGTTGATGATCTAACCTTCATTAAAATGAACCATGCATGGGTTTCAAAAGATTTTGTTCCACCCTCCCCTGATAACATATAGGTTGCCAGAAAAAAAGGCTCGCTTTTGTCCTCCTCTTCCCCTGACTTCTCCAATTCCTCCATTCCATTTGCAGCAGCTGAAAGTCCAGCCTACACATCAACATATGCCATTTTTTAAACCACCCAAAATGGGCTGCCCCCCCACCCCAGGCCCGGGGTCAACAACTGCCGCACCCGGGAAAGGGCTGTTGCCCTGAACAGGTGTGTGGCCCAACCCTTGTGCGACGGCACTGGCAGAGGGACTCTCATAGTACAATAAAGTGTCTCTGATGGTGGGGGGCCCACTTGCCATCAGACACACTGGCGTACTATGAGGGGCCTTGTGCCAGTACCGGGACCCACGAGTGGGCCCCCCATGCTTGCTCAGGGCCACAGCAATTGCAATACTTACCTCTCCCTGCTCCACTGCTGTGACATCTTCCGCCTTTTCTGACAGTGACATTCAGGTTACAGAGCGCGATGACATCACGTCTGTATGGCCTCTACCAAAACAGTACAAGTGCAGAGAGCTTTAAAATGGCAACGCTGAGGAGTCCAGAGTAGAGCAGTGCCCAGCGAGGAGAGGTATTTAATTTTTTTAAATGTTGGGAGCATTTTTGGGGGAGCAATATACACTGGAGAATGATATATGGGGCCCATCATACACTGGAGCATCATCCATTTGGCCCATCATATACTGGAGCTTTCCAAATGGGGGACATCAGACACTGGAGCAGCATTTACGGGGCCCATTATACACCGGAGCATTAGAAATGGGGCCCATCATATATGGAGCATTATTTGGGCCCATAAGACAGAGGAGCATCATCCATGGGGACCAACATATACTGCAGCATTATGTGGAGTTCATCATATACTGTATGGAACATTATATGGGACCAATTATTCTGTATGGAGAAATATATGGGGCTCATTATTCTGTATGGTGCACTAGGTGGTGGCCATAATACTGTATGGAGTAATATACTGTCCGTTTTTGAGCTATTGTAGAATTTAAAATAGATATCAGTCATGTCATGTAAGCAGTGAAGTATTTTTCATTGTACTATACCTATATTTCTGTGCCGTATCAGAGCATTATGAATTGTGGTATGTGTTAAAAAGGCGCACTGAAACTCTTTTACTCATGGCACACAAAAACCTGGCGCCAGCCCTACCCCCCACAACTTTAGCCAAATAACCCCCAGTTTTCAATGCGTAAGTAACTATTAGTATAAAGTAAATTAAGGTTGACAAGCTTCAGTAATAAGAATTGATGTCATTGGCATTGAAATGGGCACTGTAGGAGTGTTTACTGTCCTCCACTCCCTGCCGACTTTGCTTCCCCAGTGACTTGCATTGGGTTTCGTGTTTCAGTCGGACCCGACTTTTCCCTATAGTCAGCCGATTTCGTTCTACCCGACTTTTTAGAAAGTCGGGTTTTATGAAACCCGACTCGACCCAAAAAATGGAAAAGTCGCTCATCTCTAGTGGCATCTACACATTAACCCCTTCACCCCAAGGGTGGTTTGCACGTTCATGACCGGGCCAATTTTTACAATTCTGACCACTGTACCTTTATGAGGTCATAACTTTGGAACGCTTCCATGGATCCCGGTGATTCTGACATTGTTTTCTCGTGACATATTGTACTTCATGTTAGTGGTAAAATTTCATTCAAATAACTTGCGTTTATTTGTGAAAAAAATGGAAATTTGGCAAAAATTTTGAAAATTTCGCAATTTTCCAAATTTGAAGTTTTATGCCCTTAAATCACAGAGATACGGCACACAAAAAACTTGATAAGTAACATTTCCCACATGTTTACTTTACATCAGCACAATTTTGGAACCAAAATTTTTTTTTGTTAGGAAGTTATAAGGGTTAAAAGTTGACCAGCGATTTCTCATTTTTACAACACCATTTTATTTTTAGGACCACATCACATTTGAAGCCACTTTGAGGGGTCTATATGATAGAAAATACCCAAAAGTGACACCATTCTAAAAACTGCACCCCTTAAGGTGCTCAAAACCACATTCAAGAAGTTTATTAACCCTTTAGGTGCGTCACAGGAATTTTTTTGAATATTTAAAAAAAATGAACATCTAACTTTTTTTCATAAAAAAAATAATTCAGGTTCAATTTTTTTTATTTTACCAAGGGTAACAGGAGAAATTTGACTGCAAAAGTTATTGTGCAATTTGTCCTGAGTACGCAGATACCTGATATGTGGGGGGGAACGACTGTTTCGGCGCATGGCAGAGCTCAGAATGGAAGGAGCGCCGTTTGACTTTTTCAATGCAAAATTGGCTGGAATTCAGATTGGACGCCATGTCACGTTTGGAGAGTCCCTGATGTACCTAAACAGTGGAAACCCCCTACAAGTGACCCCATTTTGGAAACTAGACCCCCTAAGGAACTTATCTAGATGTGTGGTGAGAACTTTGAACCCCCATGGGCTTCACAGAAGTTTATAACATAAAGCCATACAATTAAAAAATCATATTTTTTCCACAAAAATGATCTTTTCACCCTCAATTCTTATTTTTCCAAGGGTAACAGGACCCTAAAAGTTATTGTGCAATTTGTCCTGAGTACGCTGATACCCCACATGTGGGGGTAAACCACTATTTGGGCGCATGGCAGAGCTCGGAAGGGAAGCAGCGCCATTTGACGTTTTGGGCTGGAATTGAGATCGGACTCCATGTCGCGTTTGGAAAACCCCTGATGTACCAAAACAGTGGAAACCCCCCACAAATGACACCATTTTGGAAACTAGACCCCCTAAGGAACTTATCTAGATGTGTGGTGAGAACTTTGAACCCCCATGGGCTTCACAGAAGTTTATAACATAAAGCCATACAATTAAAAAATCATATTTTTTCCACAAAAATGATCTTTTCACCCTCAATTCTTATTTTTCCAAGGGTAACAGGACCCTAAAAGTTATTGTGCAATTTGTCCTGAGTACGCTGATACCCCCACATGTGGGGGTAAACCACTATTTGGGCGCATGGCAGAGCTCGGAAGGGAAGCAGCGCCATTTGACGTTTTGGGCTGGAATTGAGATCGGACTCCATGTCGCGTTTGGAAAACCCCTGATGTACCAAAACAGTGGAAACCCCCCACAAATGACACCATTTTGGAAACTAGACCCCCTAAGGAACTTATCTAGATGTGTGGTGAGAACTTTGAACCCCCATGGGCTTCACAGAAGTTTATAACATAAAGCCATACTATTAAAAAATCATATTTTTTCCACAAAAATGATCTTTTCACCCTCAATTCTGATTTTTCCAAGGGTAACAGGACCCTAAAAGTTATTGTGCAATTTGTCCTGAGTACGCTGATACCCCCACATGTGGGGGTAAACCACTATTTGGGCGCATGGCAGAGCTCGGAAGGGAAGCAGCGCCATTTGACGTTTTGGGCTGGAATTGAGATCGGACACCATGTCGCGTTTGGAAAACCCCTGATGTACCAAAACAGTGGAAACCCCCCACAAATGACACCATTTTGGAAACTAGACCCCCTAAGGAACTTATCTAGATGTGTGGTGAGAACTTTGAACCCCCATGGGCTTCACAGAAGTTTATAACATAAAGCCATACAATTAAAAAATCATATTTTTTCCACAAAAATGATCTTTTCACCCTCAATTCTTATTTTTCCAAGGGTAACAGGACCCTAAAAGTTATTGTGCAATTTGTCCTGAGTACGCTGATACCCCACATGTGGGGGTAAACCACTATTTGGGCGAATGGCAGAGCTCGGAAGGGAAGCAGCGCCATTTGACGTTTTTGGCTGGAATTGAGATCGGACACCATGTCGCGTTTGGAAAACCCCTGATGTACCAAAACAGTGGAAACCCCCCACAAATGACACCATTTTGGAAACTAGACCCCCCAAGGAACTTATCTAGATGTGTGGTGAGCACTTTGAACCCCCCAGTGCTTCACAGAAGTTTATAACGCCCGGGCATGAAAATAAAAAATTCGTATTTTTTCCACAAACATGATCTTTTAGTCACCATTTTTTTATTTTCCCAAGGGTACCAGGAGAAAGTGGACCTTAAAAGTTGTTGTCCAATTTGTCCTGAGTATGCTGATACCCCATATGTGGGAGAAAACTACTGTATTGGCACACGTCGGGGCTCGGAAGGGAAGTAGTGACGTTTTGGAATGCAGACTTTGATGGAATGGTCTGCGGGTGTCATGTTGCCTTTGGAGAGCCCCTAATGTACCTAAACAGTGGAAACCCCCCACAAATGACACCATTTTGTAACCTAGACCCCCCAAGGAACTTATCTAGATGTGTGGTGAGCACTTTGAACCCCCCAGTGCTTCACAGAAGTTTATAATGCCCGGGCGTGAAAATAAAAAATTCGTATTTTTTCCACAAACATGATCTTTTAGTCACCATTTTTTTATTTTCCCAAGGGTACCAGGAGAAATTGGACCCCAAAAGTTGTTGTCCAATTTGTCCTGAGTATGCTGATACCCCATATGTGGGAGAAAACTACTGTATGGGCACACGTCGGGGCTCGGAAGGGAAGTAGTGACGTTTTGGAATGCAGACTTTGATGGAATGGTCTGCGGGTGTCATGTTGCCTTTGGAGAGCCCCTAATGTACCTAAACAGTGGAAACCCCCCACAAATGACCCCATTTTGAAAACTAGACCCACTAAGGAACTTATCGAGATGTGAGGTGAGCACTTTGAACCCCCAAGGGCTTCACTGAAGTTTATAATGCCAGGGCATGAAAATAAAAAAATCGTATTTTTTCCAGAAACATGATCAATTAGTCCCCAGTTTTTTTATTTTCCCAAGGGTAACAGGAGAAATTGGACCCCAAAAGTTGTTTTCCAATTTGGCCTGAGTACGCTGACACCCCATATGTGGGAGAAAACTACTGTATGGACACACGTCTGGGCTCGGAAGGGAAGCAGTGACGTTTTGGAATGCAGACTTTGATGGAATGGTCTGCGGGTGTCATGTGCGTTTGGAGAGCCCCTGATGTACCTAAACTATTGAAACTCCCCACATGTGACCCCATTTTGGACACTAGACCCCCCACGGAACTTATCTAGATGTGTGGTGAGCACTTTGAACCCCCAAGTGTTTCACAGAAGTTTATAACACTCGGACGTGAAAATAAAAAAATCATTTTTTTCCACAAAAATGATATTTTTGCCCCCAATTTTTTATTTTCCTAAGGGTAACAGGAGAAATTGGACCCCAAAAATTGTTTTGCAATTTGTCCTGAGTAGGCTGATACCCTACATGTGGGGGTAAAACACTGTTTGGGCGCATGGCAGAGCTTGGAAGGGAAGGAGCACCATTTGACTTTTTCAACTCAGAATTGGCTGGAATTGAGATCAGATGCCATGTTGCATTTGGAGAGCCCCTGATGTGCCCAAACAGTGGAAACTCCCAATTATAACTCCAACCCTAACCCCAACACACCCCTAACCCTAATCTGAGCCCTAACCCTAGCCCTAACCCTAGCCCTAACCCTAGCCCTAGCCCTAACCCTAGCCCTAACCCTAACCCTAACCCTAGCCCTAACCCTAAGGCTGTGTGCACACGCTGCGGGTTTTGCTGCGATTCCGCAGCAGTTTTGGCCGCTGCGGACCAGCAGCAGTTTTTGCTGCGGTGTACAGTACCATGATTCCCTATGGGAATCAAAAACCGCAGTGCAGACGGTGCGGAATTTTCCGCGCGGATTATCTGCGGTTTTCAATCCGCAGAAAGAATTGACATGTCAATTCTTTCTGCGGATTCTCCTGCGGTTTGCCATCTCCTCTATTGAGGAGATGAAAAACCGCAGGACAAAACCGCAGAGCAATCCGCAGGTAAAACCGCAGGTCTTTTGACCTGCGGTTTCACCTGCGGATTTTACAAAATCTGCGCGGGTGAATCCGCACCTAATCCGCAGCGTGTGCACACAGCCTTACCCTAACGGGAAAATGGAGATAAATACTTTTTTTTTAGTTTTATTATTTTTCCCTAACTAAGGGGGTGATAACGGGGGGTTTGACTTACTATTTATGGCGGTTTTTATGTTTGGCGGCTGTCAGACGCTAAAAGACGCTTTTTATTGTAAAATAGTTTTTGCATCACCACATATTGAGAGCTATAATTTTTCCGTATTTTGACCCACTGACTCATGTGAGGTCTTATTTTTTGCGGGACGAGTTGACGTTTTTATTGGTACCATTTTCGGGCACGTGACATTTTTTGATCGCTTTTTATTCCTATTTTTGGGACGCAGAATGAACAAAAACCAGCGTTTCATGAATTTCTTTTGGGGGGGTGCGTTTACACCGTTCCGCGTGCGGTAAAATTGATAAAGCGGTTTTATTCTTCGGGTCAGTACGGTTACAGCGATACCTCATTTAGGTCGTTTTTTTATGTTTTTGTCGGTTTTATGCAATGAAAACTATTTTATATAAAAAATAATTATTTTTGCATCGCTTTATTCTGTGAGCTATAACTTTTTTATTTTTTCGCTGATGATGCTGTATTGTGGCTCGTTTTTTGCGGGACAAGATGACGTTTTCAGCGGTACCATGGATATTTATATGCGTCTTTTTGATCGCGCGTTATTACACTTTTTGTTTGGCGGTATGATAATAAATCATTATTTTTTGCTTCGTTTTTTATTTTTATTTTTTAAGTGGTTCGCTTAAAGGGTTAACTAATGAGACAGTTTTATAGGGCTGGTCATTACGGACGCGGCGATACCTAATATGTGTACTTTTATTGTTTTGTTTTTTTATTATTTCCAAAAAATGGATTTATTGGGGGAATATTTTTTTTTTTTTTTCTAATTTATTTGGCGATTTTTTTTTATTTATTTTTACATTTTTTTTAATTTTTTTTTTACTTTATTACATAGTCCCAGGTGGGACATCACTGTCCTGTGACAGATCGCTGATCTGTCACATCACAGATCACTGTGACAGATCAGCAATCTGTCACAGGCATTGAAGCAGACTTCCTCTTGCCTGCGCTTTGCAGGCACTGAGGAAGCCAGCTTCCTCAGGTCCCCGAAGGCCCCCGTCGCCATCTTGGATTCGGGGGCCTGGAGGATAGGAGCCCCCCGCAGCAGCGCTGCACTTTGCGCTGCCGTGGGGGGCACAGGGAAGCACGGAGGGAGCCCCCTCCCTCCCGATGCTTCCCTTTAACTCCCGGTACACCGCGATCATGTTTGATCGCGGTGTGCAAGGGGTTAACGTGTCGGGGGCGGTCCGTGACCGCCCCTGACACATAGTGCCGGGTGTCAGCTGTGATAATCAGCTGACACCCGGCCGCGATCAGCGGCGCTCACCACGTGGGCGCCGCTGATCGCGGTAGACGTACTATCCCGTCCACGGTCATACGGGCCCGGGTACCGTGGACGGGATAGTACGTCGGATGTCAGGAAGGGGTTAAAGAGCTGTAATCTCTAAACCCTTACTCCAATTAAGATGTGAATGCCCTGGAGATCCTGCACTTTAAGGCCATATTGATTATATAACTGTATATTGAATATTATTTGGTAAACAGCTAAAATGCCAAAACTTGTGTCACACTGTCCTAATATTTCTGGTTCCAACTGTATATATAATGGCTTGCGAAAAGGTTCACTCCCTTGGCCTTTTACCTATTCTTTAAAATACAACCTGTTTTAATATTTTTGTAATCTGATTTGTGCGTGATGCATCAGCACTAAATAGTCTAAGTTAGTGTGAAGTGAGAAAAATATAGGCATAAAGTACTTATAAATATAAAGATCTGAATTGGCAAAGTGCATATGTATTCACCCCTTTTTTCTATGAAACCCCTAAAAAATTCTGATGCAAGCAATTACCTATATGAAGCTGTAAGGGGAGGCCAGGAGTCCTGGCCAGAGACACTGAAGAATCTGTATCCCGACCTTCCCTCACAGAAAACTGTAATCCATTGCTCAGCATACTTGCATCTTCAGGTTTAGGTCCCCCTGTGTGCATCCCAGGCGGCGATAGCCCTTCTTCCAGGCGACCCCCAGTAAAGGAGACACAGTCCAATATAGCTTGAATGTTTTCTTTACTTAAAACTTCACACATTATATCCACAGTCGGCATATCATGGAATTCACATTCAGCTTTACTTGTTTCCTCAGCTTTCCCTGCTTTGCTGACGCTTCTGTGCTGCACACGTCCGGACCGGACCATCTTTGACTGCTTTCCATTTTCTTCCTGACATAACCTTGACATGATGACAATTCCTTCTGCCTGTTTCACCCCTGACTGGAAATCATCCACCACCTGGTTTAGTTGCCTCTGGAAAAGCATCCGACCTGTCTGCACCATTCCCTGCGAAGCTTTAACTCCCTTTTGTTCCTCACTGCAACTGATTCCCGCCTTAAAGGCGTCCGCCCTGGCTATGAGTCACCACATCTTCTTACTACTGTACTGGCCCACTGCAATGATGCCCTGTGACCGTGGATAACATGAGCTGCAGCTGCTTAACGTTGCATGGCTGCCGATCCGTCCTGGGCCTATAGCCCACATGGACACTTTTGGCACCCTGGCCGGTATGACTAACTTCCCTTCTGCTCTAACCTTATCTCTTGGCAGCCCCTCCTACACTTAACCCTATACTATCTACTAACTATTCTGTATACTAGAGTGACCCCTCTAGTGTCCAACCAAGAGTACTACGCTTTCCCTAAACTGTCCACGAAACATAGTGAACATTATCACACTATATACAATGAAGAACATGAAAACACAGCAATGGTAATACCCAGAAGGGGTAGCAGTACCATATCATATATTAGATAGTACATAGAACAAGTAGCAATACCAGTAAGCAAAAAGGCATAAATACAACAATGAACATTATTAACTTAACCTCTTTACAAAGCCACGTTCACACGTTCCATATTTGGTCAGTATTTTCCCTCAGTATCTGTATGACAAAATCAGTAGTGGGACAATCAGAGGAAAAGTGTAATAGAAACACATCACCACTTCTGAATTCTTCATCCACTCCTGGTTTTGGCTTACACATACCGAGCTAAAATGTTTACCAAATACTGAACTTGTGAACATGGCCTAAGTCACATGATGAGTGAAATGAAGTCCACCTGTGTGCAATCTAAGTGTCACATGGTCTGTCAATATATACACTTAACGTTTTCTGAAAAGCCACAGAGACTGCAATATCATTAAACAAGAGTGTCCACTAACCAAATAACACCATGAAGACCAAGGAGATCTATAAACAAGTCAGGGACAACGTTGTTGAGAAGTACAAGTCAGGGTTGGGTTATAAAATATATATCAATCTCTGATTATCCCCGGGAGCATCATTAAATCCATTTTCATCAGATGGAAAGAACATGGTACCACAACAAACCTGCCAAGAGAGGGCCCCTCACCAAAACTCTCAGCCCGAGCAAGGCGGTCATTAATTAGAGAGGCAACACAGAGACCAAACCCTGAAGTTGCTGCAAAGTTCCCAAGCGGAGACTGAAGTATCTGTCCATATGACCATAATAAGCTGTACACTCCATAGAGGTGGCCTTTATGGAAAAGTGGGCAGAAAAAAAGCCTTTACTTACACACAAAAACTGTATCGCTTATTTTGAGTTTACCAAAAGACTTGTGGGAGACTCCCCAAATGTATGGAGGTAGATGCTGTAGTCAGATGAGACCAAAATTGAACTTTTTTGCCACCAAGGTAAACTCTTTGTTTGGCGACAAACCAACACAGCCCATGACCCAAGAATACCATGCTGTGGGGATGGCTTTCTGCAGCAGAAAAAGGGAAGATGGTCTGAGTGGAGGGGAAGATGGATGATGTGGTATACAGGGATATTCCTGAGCAAATCCTGTTTCAGTCTGTCAGTAATTTGAGACTGGAATGGCAGTTCGCCTTCCAACAAGAAAATGGACCAATGCATACTGCTAAAGCAACACACGAGTGGTTTAAGGAGAAACGTGTACATGTTTTTGAGTGGCCTAGTCAAAGCCCAGACCTTAATCCAATTGTAAATCTATGTTCTGACTTGTAGATTGCTGTCTACCAGAGGAAACCATCTAACTTGAAGGAGCAGTTTTTGCCTTGAGGAATGGGAAAAAATCCCAGTGGCAGAATGTGGAAAGCTCATAGAGACTTATCCAAAGTGACTTGCAGCTTTAATTGTCTCAAAAGAAGGCATCACAAAGTACTGACTTTAGGAGGGTGAATAGTTATGCACACTGAAGTTTTCAGTTATTTTGTTCTATTTGTTGTTCACAATAAAAAGAAAACCAAATGCTCATAGTTGTAGGCATGTTCTTTACATAAACTAATGCAAACCCTCCAAAGAACTCAGTAAAATTCTAGGTTGTGAGGTAGAAAAACACAATCAATGTCAAGGGGGTGTGAATACTTTTGCAAGCCACTGTGTATTTATATATATAGTTGTAGTATGTGGCTGAATAGCAGTTAAGATCTTGAAATTACATGGGGCGTGTTAGATACCTGTCCCAGGAATACCAGCCTCCACTTCCTTCCCCTGGGTCCACTGTCCTCTGTTGAACTCCACTTCGGGTTTTGCAAGTTGCCCAGTATGGATCTATGACATCATTCCCCCAGGCCTGTTTAAAACCCATTAAGACATACATCTGAGCCTTGGAATTGATACTGAAGACTTCAATGTTTGGTGTGCACCACCTTACTGTATGTGCATACTCCTTCACGCTCACAAATCCTCGACCACCCCAGCACACTCCTATCTACCACACATTCAGAAATATACAAGCCATTATCCTTCATACACTTTCACACTCCCTACACTCATCACTGTCCCAATCTCCTCCTTTTCCTGTCCTGATCTGGCTGTACATCACTACAACAACACTATTAGAAGCACCCTTGACCAAGTATCTCCCCTCACCCTCAGAACTTCCAAGCACAGAGTAAAACAGCCCTGGCTCACATCGTCAACTTGATTTCTCCAGCGATGCTCTAGAGTGCTGAATGCTTATGGAGGTAAACTCACACCAAAAGACATCATCCACTTCAAATTTATGTTAAGAACCTATAACTCTGCCCTTCACCTCGCCAAACAGACCTACTTCACCCCCCTTATCTCCTCACTATCCAACAACCCCAAGAAACTTTTTGACATCTTTCACTCCCTCTTCAGGCCGAAAACACAAGCCATTTGTGCTGATAACCTGGCCTCCCACTTTATAGAGAAAATGGATAATATCCGTCAGGAAAGCCGCTACCAGCCACCAGGTGCCGTGACTCCCATCTCTCCCAGCATTTCCCCTGGATCACTCTCCACCTTTGATCCCATCACAGAGGAAGAAGTCTCCAGGCTCCTCTCTTGCACTACTGACCCCATTCCCTCACATCTCTTCCAGTCTCTCTCTCCAGTCATTACAACTCACCTAACTACTATCTTTAATCTCTCCCTCTCCTCGGGCATTTTCCCCTACTCCTCCAAACACTCTATCATTACTCCATTATTAAAGAAACCCGCTCTCGACTCATCCTGCACAAAATACAGATCAGTCTCCAATCTCCCCTTCATCTCTAAACTCTTGGAGCGCCTGGTCTACTCCCGCCTTACGCTTTACCTCTCCACTCACTCCCTCCTAGACCCTTCACAGTCTGAATTCCGCCCCTACATTTGACAGAAACTGCACTCATCAAAGTGACCAATGACCTTCTGGCAGCAAAATGTAATGGTGACCACTCTCTGCTCATTCTTCTTGACCTTTCTCCAGCTTTCGACACTTTTGAACACCATCTCCTACTCTCTAGGCTCCAGTCACTAGGCATTAAGGACACTGCACTCTCCTGGTTCGCTTCTTATCTTTCTGACCGCTCCTTCAGTGTTTTGTTCACTAGCTCCACTTCATCTCCTCTTCCTCTCCCTGTTGGGGTACCTCAGGACTCAGTCCTTAGCCCCCTTCTCTCTCTACATGGCACCAATTGTACAGACCATCAGCAGATTTGGGTTTCAGTACCATCTTTGTGCTGATGGACACACAACTATACACATCATCCCCTGACCTTACCCCCGCTGTACGATAGAACACCAGTCTCCAACATCATGTCTGCTCTCTATCTGAAACTCAACCTCCCCAAAACTGAACTTCTTCTGCTCCCGCCATCTACCAACCTCCCAAATCTGACATTTCCCACACCGTGGGTGGCACCATAATAACACTCCGGCAGCAGGCGCGCTGTCTAGGTATTATGTTTCACACCAATCTCTCCTTCACCTCCCATATACAATCTCTTGCCCGCTCTTGACACTTACACCTAAAGAACATCTCTAAAATCCGCCTTTTTCTCACCATGGAAATAACAAAAACTCTCACTGTCGCCCTGATCCACTCTCGCCTGGACTACTGTAATGCTTTATTTATTGGCCTCCCCCACACTCGATTTTCCATACCTCCCACTCTTGACTCCAAGACTTGTTCCATGTTGCACCAATCCTCTGGAAGGCTCTACCCCAAGAAATTAGGACCAGCCACAACTTGCACAGTTTTAGGCGCTCCCTCTAAACACATTTGTTCAGAGCAGCTTATCACGTTCCATAATCAAAGTCATTTTATGTGTAAGTGTGTGTAGCCCATTCACTATCTATATTTATCCTCTGTCCCTCAAGATGGCTGATGTCACGCTGTAATACTGAAGGTTAATGCAAAGTAACACAAACTCCACTAAATGGCAGCAGAGAGGAGAATGGGCTGAATATCCAGCAATGAAGCAGACAAGCAGAATTACCACGAAGCAACCACTAGGTGGCAGCGGAATAGTCAGGGAGCTAAGTTAATACCAGAAGCAACGTAGCACAAAAGTGGAATCCAAAACACAGAGTCAGTAGAAAGAGCAAAAGGTCAGTGCCGCTCAATAGCTGAGGTATCGGAAGGGAGAGACAGATCAGGTCAGGGATGAGCCAAAGTCAAATACCGGGGAATCCAAACACACAGAGAAATTAGGGGCAGGGCACAGTTAGAAAGAAGGTCAGATATGCGCAGCAGGACAGATTAGGAACTCACCAGAGCCAGCGACACATGCTGAAGGCCAGCAATATAACTGGCACTGCACACAGGTTGCAGCACAGAGATATAGCAGACTGGACACAGGAACGAGGCAGGGAAAATTAACCCCTGACATGACCAGACCGAGAAAGGAGGGACAAGACAAAAACCCGGTCTGGATCATAACAGCACCCTCCTCTCAAGGGGGGCCACCGGTCCCCCAGGTTTTCCAGGAAAACATATATGAAAAGCACAAACCAACCGATCAGCATGAACTGATCGCACCAGGACCCAAAATCGATCTTCCGGACGGTAACCTCTCCAATGTAACAAGTACTGAGGCAAGCTGCGAACCATTTGAGAGTCGACAATACAATTCAACTTCATATTTTGTTTGTCCATCCACAGAAACAGAAGGCAGAGGAGGTGGAGATTTAGTAGAGAAGGGTACAAATGATTTAAGAAGGTACCTATGAAATACATTGAGGATACGCAGCAATGGAGGCAAGCGTAAGTGAAAGACAACTGGGTTGACCACCTCATTGATTTCGTAGGGACCTATAAACTTGGGACCCAGCTTGATGGAGGGAAGTTTCAGACATATGTTCTTGATAGTCAACCACACATTATCTCCTACCAGAAACCTAGGTTGTTCAGATTATCGCTTATCAGCAAAATGCTTCTGTCTGCCCTGAGCCACCCCCAGGTTCTTCTGAACCTCCCTCCAAACCTCCCCCAACCATTGAACCACCACATCAACCCCTGGACATCCCTAATCTAGCCTGGAAAATTCACCAAAATGGGGGTGAAAACCGTAATTACAGAAAAATTGAGATGTGCCAGTGGACTGATTAACACGATTATTGAATGTGAACTCAGCCACGGGCAATGAGGAACACCAATCATCCTGCTGAGATGTGGCAAGACACCACAAAATCTGTTCTAGTGACTGATTGGTCCTCTCCATTTGACCGTTGGTCTCGGGATGATAGGCAGAGGAGTCCGTCAAGCAAATATCCAATCTCTTGCAAAATGCCCTCTAACACTTAGACATGAATTGTACCCCTCTGTCAGACACCACATTCAGACGCACGCCATGTAACCATAAAATGTGCTCAATAAACAATATAGATAGTGTTTCGGCATTAGGTAGTCCTGCCAAGGGAAAAAATGTGCTTGTTTGCTGAACCTGTCAAACACAAGCCAGACCACTGATTTACCATTGAAAAGAGTGAGATCAGTGATTAAATCCACTGACAAATGAGTCCAGGGTCTATCCCCGGCAGCAGGCGTGCTGTCTGGGTGTTATGTTTGACACCAATCTCTCCTTCACATCCCATATAAAATCTCTTGCCTGCTCTTGCCACTTACACCTAAAGAACATCTCTAGAATCTGCCCTTTTCTTACCAAGGAAACAACAAAAACCCTCACTGTAGCATTGATCCACTCTCGCCTGGATTACTACAATACTCTATTAATTGGCCTCCCCGTTACTCGACTATCCCCTCTCCAGTCCATACTTAATGCAGCAGCCAGGATCGTCCAGCTGGCTGATCGGTACTCGGACGCGTCCACTCTTCGCCAGTCCTTACATGCTGCCCATTCATTATAGGATCCAATTCAAAGTACTTGTTCTCACCCACAAAGCTCTCCACAGTGCAGCACCACCTTACATCTCCTCCCTCATTTCTGTCTATCGGCCTAAACGACCGCTGCGCTCTGCAAACGACTTTCGACTAACCTCTGCACTAATAGTACCTCCCACTACCGACTCCAAGACTTCTCCCGCGCTGCACCAATCCTCTGGAATGCTCTACCCCAAGAAATTAGGACTATTCACAATTTGCATAGTTTTAGGCGCTCCCTCCAAACACAATTGTTCAAAGAGGATTATTACGTTCACTAATTAAAATCATTCTATGTGTAAGTGTGCATGAGTAGCCCATTCACTATCTCCATCCATCCCTCACTCCCTCAAGATGGCTGGACCATTATTGTAAATACACCATTGTAAATACACACCTGTACTTTGTATCTCCCCCACCTCATTGTAGATTGTAAGCTCTCACGAGGAGGATCGTCTTATTTTGCTTTAATTATTGTATTGTTAAAGTTGTTACTTATGACTTGTGTTTTGAAACTGTTAAACTGTAAAGCGCTGCGGAATATGTTGGCGCTATATAAATAAAGATTATTATTATTATTATCTGGAATTGGCAATGGTACCAATGCCCCAGCCGGCCGGTTATGGGAGACTTTAGCACGAGCACACGTGTCACAAGCAGACACAAACACGGTGATATCAGAAGACATGAAGGACCACCTAAACAGTCTAGCAATAGCTCTCCAGGTGGCCGAGACTCCAGGGTGACCACTGAGAGCAGAGTTGTGGAACTCCTGCAGAACCCTCAACTGATACTGAACTGGGACGAAGAGCTTGTTATCAGGCAATGACGGAGGAGCAAGAGACTGAGCCTCATGAATTTCAAGCTCCAATTCGGAGGACACCCTCGCAATGACCACCCCATGCTGAAGAATGTAGTAAGGAGGTTCGGGAGGTGATATCAGATCCAAGCTGCAAGATAAGTCATCGGCCTTGACATTCTTGGAGCCGGTCGGAAAGGTGATAAAAAAATGAAACCGTGAAAAAAAATGACCACCTAACCTGTATAGGAGTCAAACGTTTGACAGACTCAATATAAGACAGGTTTTTGTGGTCCGTAATCACCGTGATCTGATGAACAGCCCCAGCCAAAAAGTGCCTCCACTCTTCAAAAGCCAATTTTATGGCCAATGACTCCCAATTACCAACATCGTAATTTGTCTCTGCAGGAGAAAATTTCCTGGAAAAATAGGTACATGGTCTTAAATTAGTCCAAATGACAGGTCCCTGAGACAATACCACCCCCACTCCCAATGCATCCACCTCCAAAATGAATGGTTCTGACTAGAGTTGAGCGACTTTTGGTTTTTTAGGGTCGCGTTTCGTTTCGTGAAACCCGACTTTTCCAAAAGTCGGGTCGAGCAAGATCGTCCGATTATAGGGAAAAGTCGGGGTCGTCCCGAAACACAAAACCCAATGTAAGTCAATGGGGAATAAAAGTCGGCAGTGAGAGGAGGACAGGAAACACACCTACAGTGCCCATTTGAATGCCAAAAGCATCAATTCTTCTTTCTTAAGCTTGTCAACCTTAATTAACTTCATAATACAAGTTACGCACTGAAAAATGGGGGTTATTTGGCTACAAACTGTGGGGGGGGAGGGCTGGCTCCAGGTTTTCATGTGCCCTGGGCGAAAGAGCGCCCCTTTAACACATACCACAACTCATCATGCTCCGATACGGCAGAGAAATAGCGGTATAGTCCAATGAAAAATACCTCACTTTTTACATCTCATGACGAGGCCCATCTATTCCTCCATACAGAATCATTGGTCCCATATAATGTTTGAAACAGTATATGATGAGCTCCACATAATGCTACAGTATATGTTGGTCCCCATGGATGAAGCTCCACTGTCTTATGGGCCCAAATAATGCTCCAAACATAATGGGCCCCATTTCTAATGCTCTAGTGTATAATGGGCCCTGTAAATGCTGCTCCAGTGTCTGATGTCCACCTTTGGAATGTTCCAGTGTATGGTGGGCCCCATCTATCATTCTCCAGAGTATAGTGCTCCCCAAAAATTGCTGTCCCAACATTGAAAACAATCAAATAAGTCTTCTCGCTAGGGAATCCCTGTACTTGTCTGGACAGGTGATGTAGCTTGCTTAACAGCTCGCCAGCCGTTCTCACGCCCAGTATGGATTACACGTGATTGCACAAAGGTGAGAAAGGGTACCGTATCCCCAGATAACATGTATGGATAGCGTACACATTCAAAATATATGTCTCAGGAGGCAGGCTCAGACGGTGTTAGGCCCAGTATGGATTGCACGTGATTGCACAAAGGTTAGAAAGGGTACCGTATCCCCGGATAACATGTATGGATAGCGTACACATTCAAAATATATGTCTATACAGCATGAGGCAGGCTCAGATGGTGTTAGGCCCAGTATGGATTGCACGTGATTGCACAAAGGTTAGAAAGGGTACCGTATCCCCAGATAACATGTATGGATAGCGTACACATTCAAAATATATGTCTCAGGAGGCAGGCTCAGATGGTGTTAGGCCCAGTATGGATTGCACGTGATTGCACAAAGGTTAGAAAGGGTACCGTATCCCCGGATAACATGTATGGATAGCGTACACATTCAAAATATATGTCTATACAGCATGAGGCAGGCTCAGACGGTGTTAGGCCCAGTATGGATTGCACGTGATTGCACAAAGGTTAGAAAGGGTACCGTATCCCTGGATAACATGTATGGATAGCGTACACATTCAAAATATATGTCTCAGGAGGCAGGCTCAGATGGTGTTAGGCCCAGTATGGATTGCACGTGATTGCACAAAGGTTAGAAAGGGTACCGTATCCCCGGATAACATGTATGGATAGCGTACACATTCAAAATATATGTCTATACAGCATGAGGCAGGCTCAGACGGTGTTAGGCCCAGTATGGATTGCACGTGATTGCACAAAGGTTAGAAAGGGTACCGTATCACCGGATAACATGTATGGATAGCGTACACATTCAAAATATATGTCTATACAGCAGGAGGCAGGCTCAGACGGTGTTAGGCCCAGTATGGATTGCACGTGATTGCACAAAGGTTATAAAGGGTACCGTATCACCGGATAACATGTATGGATAGCGTACACATTCAAAATATATGTCTATACAGCATGAGGCAGGCTCAGACGGTGTTAGGCCCAGTATGGATTGCACGTGATTGCACAAAGGTTAGAAAGGGTACCGTATCCCCGGATAACATGTATGGATAGCGTACACATTCAAAATATATGTCTATACAGCATGAGGCAGGCTCAGACGGTGTTAGGCCCAGTATGGATTGCACGTGATTGCACAAAGGTTAGAAAGGGTACCGTATCACCGGATAACATGTATGGATAGCGTACACATTCAAAATATATGTCTATACAGCATGAGGCAGGCTCAGACGGTGTTAGGCCCAGTATGGATTGCACGTGATTGCACAAAGGTTAGAAAGGGTACCGTATCCCCGGATAACATGTATGGATAGCGTACACATTCAAAATATATGTCTATACAGCATGAGGCAGGCTCAGACGGTGTTAGGCCCAGTATGGATTGCACGTGATTGCACAAAGGTTAGAAAGGGTACCGTATCACCGGATAACATGTATGGATAGCGTACACATTCAAAATATATGTCTATACAGCATGAGGCAGGCTCAGACGGTGTTAGGCCCAGTATGGATTGCACGTGATTGCACAAAGGTTAGAAAGGGTACCGTATCACCGGATAACATGTATGGATAGCGTACACATTCAAAATATATGTCTATACAGCATGAGGCAGGCTCAGATGGTGTTAGGCCCAGTATGGATTGCACGTGATTGCACAAAGGTTAGAAAGGGTACCGTATCCCCGGATAACATGTATGGATAGCGTACACATTCAAAATATATGTCTATACATCAGGAGGCAGGCTCAGACGGTGTCAGGCACAGTATGGATTTGACGGCCCAGATTACACAGCGGAGGAGCAGGGAGAAGTAAAGATTGCAAATGCTGGGGCCCTGCCCAAGCAAGGGGGGCCCACTCGTGGGCGTCGGTACTGGCACTGGGCCCCTCATAGTACAGCGGTGTGTCTGACGGCGGGTGTGCACCACCACCGTCAGAGACACTTGATTGCACTATGAGGGACCCTGTGCCAGTGCCCGCGCCCAAGAGTCGGCCTACCCACCTGTCCAGGGCAACGGCACTCGCACGGTGTCGTGCGCTAGGTGGTGACCCCGGCCATGGAGGGGAGGCAGCACAGTTAGGGAGTTTTAGAAAGTGGCATATGTTGATGTTGGACATTCAGCTGATGCAAAAGGCGAAATAGGTGAAGTACCAGGAAGAGGTGGACCAAAGCAAGCCATTTTTCTGTCACCCTATGTGTCATCAGGGGAAGGTGGGACAAAATCCTTGGAAACCCATGCGTGGTTCATTTTAATGAAGGATAGATCATCCACATTTTGGGTTGACAGACGGGTCCTTTTTTCTGTCAGGATTGATCCAGCTGCACTGAAGACTCTTTCCGATAGCACACTTGCAGATGGGCAAGCGAGCTCCTGTAAGGCATATTGGGCCAATTCAGGCCAGGTGTCCAGTTTAGCGGCCCAATAGTCAAAGGGGAATGACCTGTGTGGGAGAACATCGATATGGGAGGAAAAGTAGTTTGTAACCATAGTTGACAACTGCTGTCTCCTGTCACTTTCCATCGATGCAGTATTACCAGTTGTGTGAGCGGTATTTGAAAAATCAGTCCACAACATTGTCATGAAACCCCTGTCTCCAACGCCACTTCTGCTGTGTGCACCATGAACACCTCTGCCAAGCTGCCCCCGGCCCGTACGGCTCGTGTGAGAACCATCACCGCTGCTGTGTGCTGGGAATGCCTCAAGCAACCGATTTACCAGAGTTGCTTGTTTATTAGCCAATATTAGGTCAAGGTTCTCCTGTGGCATGATGTTTTGTAATTTGCCTTTATAGCGTGGATCCAGGATGCTGGCCAACCAGTAGTCGTCATCGTTCATCATTTTGGCAATGCGGGGGTCCCTTTTTAGGATCCGCAAGGCATAATCTGACATGTGGGCCAATGTTCCCGGTGTCAATGATGCACTGCGAGTGCTGGGTGGAGGAGCACTTTCTGGCAAATCCACATCCTTCCAGTCACGCACAAACCCTGTACCAGACCTTGCCACGCCAACATTTTCACTTGCCCCACGAGATGCATCCTCCTCCCCTAAGTAATCATCCCCATCATCATCCTCCTCCTCCTCTTCTTCCTACACCTCGTCCAGGAGAGGTCCCTGAGCAGACAATGGCTGAATGTCATCAAGGATTCCCTCCTCCTCTTCCTCCTCATCAACATTGGCTGCAGACGCCTGCTCCTTAAGGTGCGTCAAAGTTTGCATGAGCAGACGCATAAGTGGGATGCTCATGCTTAGGATGGCGTCGTCTGCACTTACCAGCCGTGTGCATTCCTCAAAACACTGAAGGACTTTACAGAGGTCTTTCAGCTTCGACCACTGCACACCTGTCAACTCCATGTCTGCTCTCAAAGTGCCTGGCCGTGTATCCTCCCACAAATGCATTATGGCCTGCCTCTGCTCGCACAGCCGCTCCACCATGTGCAGGGTGGAGTTCCACCTTGTTGCAATGTCGATAATGAGGCGGTGGTTGGGAAGGTGGAGCAATCGCTGCAGCTTCTGCATACGAACGGAGTGTACAGGCGACCGGCGGATGTGCGCGCACAGTCTTTGCACCTTATGGAGCAGGGCTGTTAACTCCGGATAATTTTTGAGGAAGCACTGCACCACCAGGTTCAAGGTGTGAGCCAAGCAAGGTATGTGGCTGAGTTTTGAAAGGGCTATGGCTGCCACAAAATTACGGCCGTTATCACTAACTACCTTGCCTGCCTCAAGATGTACACTGCCCAGCCATGACTCAGTTTGTCGCTTCAAGTACTCGGCCAGCACCTCGGCGGTGTGTCTGTCGCCCAAACACATCATCTGCAACACAGCCTGCTGACGCTTTCCACTAGCTGCTCGATAGGGGGACACATCGTGTGCAACAGTGGCAGCTGCAGATGGAGTGCTCGTACGACTGCGCTCTGTGGACGAGCTTTCGCTTCTGGAGGAGGAGGAGGAGGGTCGAACGCCTACAGCCAACTGTTTCCTATACCGTGGGCTAGGCAGCACTGTCCCACCACCGCTGTCCCCTGTGGACCCTGCATCCACCACATTAACCCAGTGCGCAGTGATGGACACGTAACGGCCCTGGCCATGCCGACTGGACCATGCATCAGTTGTGAGGTGCACCTTTCCGCTCACTGACTGCTTGAGTGCATGGACAATGCGGTCTTTCACATGATGGTGGAGGGCTGGGATGGCTTTGCGAGAGAAGAAGTGGCGACTGGGTAGGTCATAGCGTGGTACTGCATAGGCCATGAGTTCGCTGAAAGCTGTGCTTTCCACCAACCGAAAGGGCATCATCTCAAACGAGATTAGTTTGGCAATGTGGGCGTTCAAACCCAGTGTACGCGGATGAGAGACTGAGTACTTTCTTGACCTAGTCATAGTGTCTGGGAGGGTGAGCTGGACTTGAGAGCTGCATATGGTGGAAGTAGCGGTGGACAGGGCGGACTGAGAGAGGGTTGATGATGCTGATGGAGTTGGTGTTCTTTCTGATGGCCTAGAATCAGTCTTTCGTTGATATAACAGTGGGATTCCCTGACTGCTGTGGTCTTGCAACGACACCTCAACATTTGCTGCTGTGCTAACCGGTGGGCTTACAGTGGGGGAAACAATGTAGCGTTGCTGACTACCTTCGTTGTGATCAGTTGCACATGTGGCACTTGAGGTTTGGTGTTGTGTCCACGCTTGCAAGTGCATGCTGGTTAACCCTCCGTCAGGCGCAATATAGATTCTCCTCAGTTCATGCGCAATGTGCCTGACAAGCACAGGTCAGAAAACCACCTATAGTAGCTACATATTTCAATTTCAGGACTATAGAAGTAGTCAGTGACCTTCATAGGAATGTATTAAAAGAGATTACACCAAATCAGATGCAAAAAAAAACATTTATTAACCATAAACTTATTAAAACTAAAAGTACCACTTTTCGGTAGTACCGCCAAATAGGCTCCAGTTATCTTTACTTAACTATTGCTTAAATATAAAATTATGGAAAAAAACTTAAAGGATATTGCACTTAGATGTTACTTAATTATTTTCTACTCATCTTCAGTGGTTTCAATTGCAGCAGAAGCAGCACAGGTACACTTAGAAAAGCAAGGCTGGCAGACGAAAGTTGCATGGGAAAGGCAGATTGATTCTTTACATATTTTGCAGTCATATTTAGAAAGCCTTCTGAAACCAGATACAAATGAGCAGGTAGTACAACTGCGTCTTTTAGAAGGTGGTAGAGTCGGTGTTTGTTCTGGAACGTCCTTGGGACGTCCTTTGTATTTTTATCTTTGCCCAAATAATAAGCTAGATCTGTGTCTGTTTCCTCTGTATCAGTGTCATCACCATCCTGCTCTGTTCCAGAATCAGTGTTACATTCTGCTACCTCATCTTCAGATGAAATGTCACTAGATTCCTCTAAATCCTCAGTTACTGCTGGTTCTTCCTCATCATCTTCTAACAAAAAAATCTTAATTTCTTCTAAATGAAGGGGTTTAGATGAATCATACTGTTTTCTGGCCATTGCAGCAGAAAATCTGAAGCAAGAGAGAAAGAGTATGTGTTAGGGCGCAATGTGCCTTAGAAGCCACCCTCCTTTTGTCTAAGAAAACAGTACTTATGTACACTAACTTAGCATTAATCCTTCATAAAACAAGCTAAATACACAATCGTGATGAATAAAAAAAGAAAATACTAACCTTTCAATTTGTGTTGAAATCAGGCGCAATGTGCCTGAGAAGCCAAAGTGTTGATATCTGCTCACTAGAAGGTCTGCTGAGTCACTGTGATATCAGGTTTCACAGAGCCTGTAGAGTCAGGAGATAACTAGGAGGGGTGGGGTTTTCTGATAAGTGGGCAAGGAGAGAGAAGTGAAACTAATTACTGTGTGCCTGTCAGATCTATTGCGCCTGACGGAGGGTTTTAAATGTCTAAGCATGCAACTGGTATTCAAATTTTTCAGATTTTTCCCTCGGCTAAAGGTCTTTGCGCACTTCTTACAGATAACCTTGGCCTGATCATGAGGATTTTGTTCAAAAAAGTGCCACACTGCACTCTTCCTACTTTGGCAGACATTTTGCGGCCTAGCACGCTGTGATCTTTTGACCCTCTGGACAAGCTGTTCAGCAACTCTTTTGATGTTTGGAACCTGTCTTTGGAGTGCTCCGGGCCTGCCAGATAACAGCTGTTGCGATGTCGATGTCTGCTGTGGATGCTCCTCATCTGAGCTATTGGAAGCAGCACCCTCTTCCCCCAATGGATGCCAATCTGGGTCAACAACTGGGTCATCCATCACCTCCTCTTCTATGTCATGTGCACCTTCCTCTGTGTCACCGTGTATGGTGGTATAGTGTGCGGGAAGGGGCACCTGAGTCTCATCAGGGTCAGAATCTGGCTCTGTACACTGCGAGGACAATGTAGTGCTCTGAGTGAATGTACCAGCAGAATCATCCATCAGCGGCTGTGCATCAGTGCACTCCATGTCAGTTTCATCTTGGCCTGGGTAATTCACCATTTCACTTGATAATCCAGGTATGGTATGTGAAAACAGCTCCATGGAGTAATCAGTAGTATGGCCTGCGTCATCCTTCAATCTTGGTTGGGGTGAAGGACACAAGGAAAGGTGTGGTTCATGAACATGAGCCTCCAATGACGACTCAGTGCTTTTACTTTTTACAACTGAAGAAGAGGAGGCGATAGAGCTGGAGGCTGAGTCAGCAATGTAAGACAAAACTTTTTCCTGATGCTCTGGATTTAAAAGCGGTTTGCCAACTCCTAGAAAACTAAGCATTCGAGGCCTTATGTAGCCAGACGATGACGCAGGGTCAGCACCTCCTGCATTCGGTCCTATTTTGCTCTTGCCACTACCATCAGATCCACCACCAACACCATCATTACCAGCTGCCAACCCCCGCCCAATTCCACGGCCTCTTCCACCAGCCTTCCTCATTTTTGGTAGAAATGTAGACAAAATCCAACAAACTATATAGTAATGTAAAACAAGGTACAAGGTGTCTATAGGACAGGGGAGATTTTGAATATCTGCACACACTTTTGGACACTGGACACTTTTGGATTGTGTGAGGCCCACTGATATCTCAGCGCTATGTGACAGGCTCGATGGCACTGCTGTGACAAAAGTGACTAGAGGATAAGGGAGATTTTGAATATCTGCACACACTTTTGGACAGTGGACACTTTTGGATTGTGTGAGGCCCACTGTTATCTCAGCGCTATGTGACAGGCTCGATGGCACTGCTGTGACCTAAGTGACTAGAGGATAAGGGAGATTTTGAATATCTGCACACACTTTTGGACACTGGACACTTTTGGATTGTGTGAGGCACACTGATATCTGAGCGCTATGTGACAGGCTCGATGGCACTGCTGTGACAAAAGTGACTAGAGGATAAGGGAGATTTTGAATATCTGCACACACTTTTGGACACTGGACACTTTTGGATTGTGTGAGGCCCACTGATATCTCAGCGCTATGTGACAGGCTCGATGGCACTGCTGTGACAAAAGTGACTAGAGGATAAGGGAGATTTTGAATATCTGCACACACTTTTGGACACTGGACACTTTTGGATTGTGTGAGGCCCACTGATATCTCAGCGCTATGTGACAGGCTCGATGGCACTGCTGTGACAAAAGTGACTAGAGGATAAGGGAGATTTTGAATATCTGCACACACTTTTGGACACTGGACACTTTTGGATTGTGTGAGGCCCACTGATATCTCAGCGCTATGTGACAGGCTCGATGGCACTGCTGTGACAAAAGTGACTAGAGGATAAGGGAGATTTTGAATATCTGCACACACTTTTGGACACTGGACACTTTTGGATTGTGTGAGGCCCACTGATATCTCAGCGCTATGTGACAGGCTCGATGGCACTGCTGTGACAAAAGTGACTAGAGGATAAGGGAGATTTTGAATATCTGCACACACTTTTGGACACTGGACACTTTTGGATTGTGTGAGGCCCACTGATATCTCAGCGCTATGTGACAGGCTCGATGGCACTGCTGTGACAAAAGTGACTAGAGGATAAGGGAGATTTTGAATATCTGCACACACTTTTGGACACTGGACACTTTTGGATTGTGTGAGGCCCAGTGAATATCTGAGCGCTATGTGACAGGCTCGATGGCACAGCTGTGACCAAAGTGACTAGAGGATAAGGGAGATTGGATTGCTTTTAAAAAAGCAGTTTGCGGAGCAGTGGGTAAACAGCAATGCCAGCCTGTCAGGAAGCCTTAAAAGGCAGCCCAACAACCAACACCACTGATACACCACTATATAGCCTCCCCTTGCACTGCACACACAGTGACTGGTGTGTTGTGCAGGCCAAATTGCTATCAGCAGCAGAAGCAGTTTTTTTTTCTTCTCAGCAGGACAAAAAAAAAAATTGGGATTGCTTAAGCAGTTTGAGGCCCAGTGAATATCTGAGCGCTATGTGACAGGCTCGATGGCGCAGCTGTGACCAAAGTGACTAGAGGATAAGGGAGATTGGATTGCTTTTAAAAAAGCAGTTTGCGGAGCAGTGGGTAAACAGCAATGCCAGCCTGTCAGGAAGCCTTAGAAGGCAGCCCAACAACCAACACCACTGATACACCACTATATAGCCTCCCCTTGCACTGCACACACAGTGACTGGTGTGTTGTGCAGGCCAAATCGCTAGCCGCAGAAGCAGTTTTTTTGTCTTCTTCCCTGCCTAACGCTCTCCCTACAGAATCAGCAGCAACCTCTCCCTATGCTAAGATAGGCAGAAGTAAGATGGCGGTCGGCGTGCACGCCCTTTTATACCCCCTGTGACGCCCACCAAAGCAAGCCAATCACTTGCATGCCCTTCTGAAAGATGGTGGTGACCCGTGCCTATGTCATCACGTTGCCCACAGTGTCCGTGGATCCTGATTGGCTGAAAAAGAGCGCAAAACAAACTTTTGAAACGTGACTTTGGCGCGTAAGTCGCCGACCTCGTGGCCGACCTCATCCTAGGGTCGGGTTTCGTTTCATGAAACCCGACTTTGCCAAAAGTCGGCGACTTTTGAATTTTTTCAACCCGTTTCGCTCAACTCTAGTTCTGACGGATTGGGCTGAACCAACACAGGAGCAAACATAAAGCACTTCTTCAATGCTGCAAATGCTTCAACTGCCAAAGACGACCAGACTTTAAGATTGGCCCCCTTCCAAGTGAGATCCATGAGTGGTTTGACCACCTTAGAAAATCCCTTGATAAATTTGCGATAATAGTTGGCGAAACCCAAAAACTGCTGAAGACACATGAGGTCTCTGGGTTACACTCAATTAACAATGGCTTGTACCTTTCCTGTGTCCATATGAAACCCATTGGCAGAGAGGATGAACCCCAAAAAGGAAAGCTCTGGGACACAAAATGAACACTTCTCAGGTTTAGTGAACAGGGAGTTCTCCCGTAACCTATGAAAAACCACATGTAAATGACCTATGTGAGATTCTTTGTCAGGTGAAAAAAAATAATAAGAATGCCATCCAAATATACAACCATAAAGCAATGAAATCAGAAAATACATTACTAAGTTTAGAAACACCGCAGGTGCGTTCATGAGACCAAAGAGCCAACTAAATTTTCAAACAACCCCTCAAAGGTGAGAAATGTCGTTTTCCACTCGTCCCTTTCCTGAATGCGGATAAGGTTATATGCTCCCGTAAGATCCAACTTGGAAAACCACTTAGCCCCAGATAATTGGTTGCAAAGGTCTGGAATGAGCAGGAGAGGGTAGGTATTTCTCACCATAATCTTATTTAGTTCCCGAAAATCGAGGCAAGGGAGTAAGCCACCATCTTTTTTAACAAAAAAGAAACCAGCTGCCACAGGAGAGACAAGGGGACGGATGTGACCTTTGTGTAAACTTTCTTAGTTATAATCTTTCATAGCGGTGCATTCCGGGCCAGAAAGATTGTACAAACGGGTCTTGGGCAATTTAGCACCTGAAATCAGATTAATAGTACAATCATAGGGGCAATGTGGTGGCAAGAGCTCAGCCTCTTTTTCAAAAAACACGTCTCCAAAATCTTTCAGGTACTCTGGAATACCCTCCAGATTAACAGAAGACACCAGAACAGCAGAAAGACAACCATTAGAATAATTAGGACCCCATTTAACAATATCACAGGATTACCAGTCAATAACAGGATTATGCAACTGAAACCAGGGAAATCCCAACACCAGTCCTGCTGGAAGGTTATCCAGAATGTAACATAAAATTTGTTCCTGGTGCAAGGAACCAACCTTGAGGAGAAACTCCTCAGAGACAAATTTAGCCACATTTTGAGTCAACAGTGTCTTATCAATGGCAATGATATGGATGGGAGTCTTTAGCCTAACTGTCCCTAACTTACTCTTGGACACCAGACTAGAGTCGATAAAGTTCATGGATGAGCCTCAGTCCACAAAAGCTGAAGTGGGTGTATAACCATCTCCAAAACAAAATTCGACCTCTAACAAAATCTTTTGAAATGAAGAAAATGATACCTGAGAGTCTGGGTGATCTCCTTGACAATCACCCAGACTTAAGTGTTTCCCAGCAATTTGTTAGTCAGCGGACTCGAGGGGCAGTCCTTCTTCCAATGTCCCTAGCTTCCACAAGAGAAGCATAATCTCCCTTTGTGTCACCGCTTCCTCTCCTTCTCCTTGAGATTAGTGGCCCCAACCTCCATAGGTTCCGTATATGGCATAACCTCGGACTTAGCAGGATATACTGGAACCTCTCGCTGGATTACTCCTCTCTCCCGTAATCTCCGATCCATGCGATTGGCCTGGGTCATGGCCTCCTCCAAAGAACTGGGTGGCGGATGGAGAGCCAGAGCATCCTTGAGATGATCAGAGAGTCCTCTCCTGAATTGGCATCTTAAAACAGAGTCATTCCAGGACATCAAGAGGGAACAAGGTCTAAACTCTGAACAATACTATTACGAAGTTAGTTTACCCTGGGAGAGGCTCATGATCGTGTCCTTTGCCACCATGACCTGATCTGGTTCTTCATAAATCAGTCCAAAAACCTCAAAGAACCTATCAACAGACATACATTAAAGGGCAGTAGCAGGTAAAGAAAAAAGCCCAAGTTTGAGGACCCTCTCGGAGTAAGGAAATAATTATCCCCACCCGTTGACTCTCATCTCCTGAGGATCTGGGTCTAAGGGAGAAAAGTAGCTTACAACTCTCTCTGAATGTATGAAACGTCTCCTTCTCTTCGGAGAAAGTATCTGGGGGCCTGACCGCCAGGAGAGTGTAAAGAAATATCAATGGGGTCAGATTGCCTAAAGGCTGATTGTGTCTTGGATCCCTGAAAAGATTAAGAGCTTCAGTAAGTTCCTTCTGGAGTTGGTTATGGGAAGTGGCAAGGGCTCTATGTTCCACTGACAAATCCTACATCATTTGGGTCAAATTACACATCTGATCCGCAAGAGTGCAAAGCAGATCCATAGAGAGACTAAAGAAAAAAGTGTGTGGCCAGTTATAATGGCACACTGTAATACTGAGGGTTAATGCAGAGTAACACAAACTCCCCTAGATGGCAGCAGAGTGGAGAATGAGCTGGTTGAATATTAAGCAATGAAGCAGGCCAGCAGAATTACAGCAAAGCAACCACTAGGTGGCAGCGGAATAGTCAGGGAGCCGAGTCAATACCAGAAGTAATGTAGTACAAAAGGGGAATCCAAAACACAGAGTCAGTAGAGAGAACAAAAGGTCAGTGTCGGTCAACAGCAGAGGTATCAGAAGGAAGAGACAGATCAGGTCAGGGACGAGCCAAGTCAAATACCAGGGAATCCATACACACAGGGAAATAAGGAGAGGGAGCGGTTAGGAGGTAGAGCCAACTACACACCGAAGGCAAGCAATATAACTGGAAATGCTCACAAGTTGCAGCACAGAGATATAGCAGACCAGACACAGGAACGAGGCAGGGAAAATTAACCCCTGACCCCTGACATGATCAGACCGGGAAAGGAGAGACAAGACAAAAACCCATCCTGGATCATGACAGCTGAACCATCATTGTAAATACATACTTGTACTTTGTATCTCCCCCACCTCATTGTAGATTGTAAGCTCTCACGAGCAGGGTCGTTTTATTTTGCTTTAATTATTGTATCATTGTTAACATTGTTACTTATGACTGTTGTGTTTGAAACTGTTAAACTGTAAAGCGCTGCAGCAAATGTTGGAGCTTTATAAATAAATATTATTATAATACTGTGCTTTACTTGCTACCACCTATGCTGGGTTCCACTTCATCAGTGTTGCTGCTCCTGAGAATCCTGAGTGTGATACCCATGTGCCTTCCTGTTTGCCTCATCAGTCCCGAGATTCATATGCCCACCCAGACCTGTGGCTTAGTGGATTCACATCACCAGGTCACCCTAACAGAGCCGCTCCCAAAGAAAGGTTCTGTTAAACAAAGAGTCATAGAGTAGTTCACAGAAAGACATGCTAGTGATAAAATGGTTACAAAAAGCCCAACAACAATCGCTGTGAAATTCAACAGAGGACAGAGGTGCAGCGTAAGGGACTTATAAAATTTGTAATAATGGTGCAGAGAACTGTATTTGTCATTGTAGGAACACGTTTGTTGATGTCATGTTCTTGTCTAAAAAAGTTACCATGTGCACTCATTGTACACACAGTTGAAAACAGAAGTTTACATACACTATATAAAAAGACACATATGCATGTTTTTTTCAATATCTGACTTGAAATCAGAATAAACCTTTCCCATTTAAGGTCAATTACGATTACCATAATTATTAATATTTGCCATATGCCAGAATAACGAGAGAGAGAGCATGTTTTAAGGAATTTTTCTACAAAAGTCAAAAGGTTCCATACACTGATTACTATGCCTTTAAACAATTCTGGACTGCCCATATGATGATGTCATGTGTTTGGAAGCTTCTTGTTGTTTTTTGGCAACATCTGAGTTAATTAGAGACACACCTGTGGATTTATTTTAATGCATACCTGAAACACACTGCTTCTTTGTGTAGAATCATGGGAAAGTCTCAAGAAATCAGCCAAGATACCAAGAAGAGAATTGTGGACTTGCACAAGTCTGGCTCATCCTTGGGTACAATTTCAAGATATGCGGAATCTGTGTTCCAGAGATGAACTTGCTTTGGTCTGACATGTGCATATGGACCCAAGGACAAAAGCAAAAGACCTTGTGAAGATGATGGTGGAAATTGGTAAGATTTTGTCAATATCCACAGTGAAATGAGTATTGTATCAACATGAGCTGAAATGCCACTCTGCCAAGAAGAAGCAATTACTCCAAAAGAAACAAAAAAGACAGATTAATGTTTGCAAATGCACTCAGGAACAAAGACCTTAATATTTGGAGACATGTCCTGTGGTCGGATGAAACTAAAATTGAACTTTTTGGGCATAATGACCATCATTACGTTTGGAGGAAAAGGAGAGAAACTTGGAGGACTAAGAACACCATCCAAACTGTGAAACACTGGGATGGCAGCATCATGTTGTGGGGTTGTTTTGCAGCATGAGGGACTGGTACATAATGGAATCATGAGAAAAGAAGATTATATGACAATACTGAAGCAAAATCTGAAGACATCAGCCATGAAGTTAAAGCTTGGGCAGAAATGGGTCTTCCAAATGGACAATGACCTGAAGCATACTGACAAAATGGTAACAAAGTGGCTTAAGAATAAAAAAGTCAATGTTTTGGAGTAGCCATCACAAAGCTCTGATCCTACTGAAAATTTATGGGCAAAGCTGAAAAGGCAGGTGTGATCAAAGCGACCTACAAATCTGGATTATTTCCACCAGTTTTGGCAGACGGAATGGGCCCAAATTATGTAATGGTAATGTAATGGTTTTGGTGCCAAGGGTATGAGTGTGGTGCCTAGAGACCCTGTTATTTACCTATTATAAATAGGCTTGTAAATTATGAGAAGCTTTGCTGTCTGGAGGCAGACGCTCAGATATTTGGAGCTATAGGACTCATTTTGAAGTTCCACAGATGCTTAACAAGATACACTGAAGGTTTTCAACAGGGAGTTTTGGATATGTTTTACCCCAGTTACCCTATCCATTCTGAACGATTTGCAAAGATACCCGGATTGTCACTGAGTGTGTTGAAATATTCTGCAGTAAGGATTCATTCACTCACTTTTGGACAATGTGAACTTCAAACTGCTAGTAAGTGGAACATTTTATAACTAATATGTTGAAGTTTTATATTCAGAGATATAGAGGTAGGACCATTGTGCACATTGCAATTTTTGTTTATTGACTTTTGTATACCCCTAGGCATAGGTTTGGTGGATCCCTTGCCACTTGTTGCAGCAGTGGTGCAGACACCAGGGTGGAAACGCCAGGTTTTACTGTCCGTTTGCCAATTTATTTAGTTTTTAATTAAAACTGCATCACCCAGTAAAGTAAATGATACATCCCTTGCATCAAGGTCTCTGCCTATACATTATGCTGCTTTTAGGCTGGTTTCACACTAGCGTTTTATCGCGCAGCGCATCGTGCGCTATCGGTCGCACACGCAATGGTCCCCTATCTTTAAAATGGTGGGCGCAGTGTCTAGCGATTGCACGCGTGCCTCAGTGTTTTCGTGCGCTGCGCATTTTCCAGGTGTGCGACCAGACGCGCCGGACGCTACATGTTGCATTTTTTGCTCCACCCAACATCGTTAAAAAAACGCATGCGCGCGTGTGCGCACGCAATGTGCAAGAAAATAGCATTATAGTATATGGGGTCGCTGATGTGCGCTGTGAAGTGCGCACATCAGCGCTTTGTGAGCACGCGATTTCAGAGTAAACAATGTTTAGACACTTGTTTAATCCACCCCCTAAACAAGCAACATTATTTTGGAGGAGTGTACATAAAAGAAGGGGTCTGTAGTGCCAGACCACTTACTCTACAGACAGTCTGCAAGAGATAAGAAGCCCTGGAAGAGAGAATACACCCACCCAGCAAGAGGCAAGACCCAAGTTTGGATTACAGCTTCAGCAGCTAAAATGTGAGTATTCTAAAATCTATATATGTGTGCCTGTCCTTTAAAATTTTTTATGCACTAATGTTTTTTTTTTTTTTCATTCCAGCATGTCTTCTGGATCCAAATATTCGCCATCCCAAGAAGAACTGGCCCAAGTAGAGCGTGAGGTGAGGATTCTGCTGCCTTTGTGAAAGTATAGCTGCCTCTACAAATGGGTAATAATTTATGTTCTTTTACAGACCTCAGCATGGGACCCGGCAAGTGAGGTGGAACAGCGGAAGCAGCCTAGCCAAGTCACGGCGAGGAGACACAATTTAAGTATCCAGTCTTTGAAGGTCCCTTTTTTTTTTACATTTTTTTCTATTCCTTTTTTTCTGTCCTGTTTTTCATCTTCTATATCTTTCTTCTTTTATGTTTTTTTTTTCATTCTCCTCAATTTCCAAGATTTTAATATCTTTTTTTCTAGGTTCCACAATGGGATGAGCACATCTATCTCGACAACGATCACCTGATCCGCCTTGTCCAGGACCTTGTCCCTTTGTGGGACAGCCATGACCAGCAGTACAAGGACATTGTGGTGACCCGGCAGCTCTGGAATGAGGTGGCTGCAGTGTTGATGGAGGGCTGGGACAGCGCCTCTGCAGCTTCCAAAAAGGTGATTAGTAAGTATTTCCCTGCTGTGTGATGCCGCATTGACTCTTGTTCCTGAGGATACTGTTGTGTTTCCTGATAGATATATTCTATCAGGGAACATAACAGTTTCCTCAGGATCAACAGTGACTGCATTGTGTATTGTAATGCTGTATTGATCATGCTTTAACTGTTGCTGCTGATGATACTGGTGTGTTTCTTGCAAGATATATTCTTGCAGTAAACACACCAGTGTCCTCAGGATCAACAGCAAATGCATTGTGTAGAGTAATGCTGTATTGATCATGCTTTTACTCTTGCTGCTGATGATACTGATGTGTTTCTTGCAAGATATATTCTTGCAGTAAACACACCAGTGTCCTCAGGATCAACAGTGACTGTATTGTAATGCTGTATTGATCATGCTTTTACTCTTGCTGCTGATGATACTGGTGTGTTTCTTGCAAGATATATTCTTGCAGTAAACACACCAGTGTCCTCAGGATCAACAGTGAATGCATTGTGGATCGTATTGCTGTATTGATCATGCTTTTACTCTTGCTGCTGATGATACTGGTGTGTTTCTTGCAAGATATATTCTTGCAGTAAACACACCAGTGTCCTCAGGATCAACAGTGACTGCATTGTGTATTGTAATGCTGTATTGATCATGCTTTAACTGTTGCTGCTGATGATACTGGTGTGTTTCTTGCAAGATATATTCTTGCAGTAAACACACCAGTGTCCTCAGGATCAACAGTGAATGCATTGTGGATCGTATTGCTGTATTGATCATGCTTTTACTCTTGCTGCTGATGATACTGGTGTGTTTCTTGCAAGATATATTCTTGCAATAAACACACCAGTGTCCTCAGGATCAACAGTGACTGCATTGTGTATTGTAATGCTGTATTGATTATGCTTTAACTGTTGCTGCTGATGATACTGGTGTGTTTTTTGCAAGATATATTCTTGCAGTAAACACACCAGTGTCCTCAGGATCAACAGTGAATGCATTGTGTATTGTAATGCTGTATTGATCATGCTTTTACTCTTGCTGGTGATGATACTGGTGTGTTTCTTGCAAGATATATTCTTGCAGTAAACACACCAGTGTCATCAGGGTCAACAGTGACTGCATTGTGTATTGTAATGCTGTATTGATCTTGCTTTAACTGTTGCTGCTGATGATACTGGTGTGTTTCTTGCAATATATATTCTTGCAGTAAACACACCAGTAAACACCAGTGTCCTCAGGATCAACAGTGACTGCATTGTGTATTGTAATGCTGTATTGATCATGCTTTTACTCTTGCTGCTGATGATACTGGTGTGTTTCTTGAAAGATATATTCTTACAGTAAACACACCAGTGTCCTCAGGATCAACAGTGACTGCATTGTGTATTGTAATGCTGTATTGATCATGCTTTTACTCTTGCTGATGATGATACTGGTGTGTTTCTTGCAAGATATATTCTTGTAGGAAACACACCAGTGTCCTCAGAATCAACAGTGACTGCATTGTGTATTGTAATGCTGTATTGATCATGCTTTAATGGTTGCTGCTGATGATACTGGTGTGTTTCTTGCAAGATATATTCTTGCAGTAAACACACCTGTGTCCTCAGGATCAACAGTGACTGCATTGTGTATTGTAATGCTGCATTGATCATGCTTTAACTCTTGCTGCTGATGCTTCTTGTAAATGCATGATAGTAATGTTTTACTTTTCTTTCCACAGCACCTGGAGCAGCACCCTGCAACCTGTCCCTGGAGCGGTCCTTCATCGATTGACCTTGGACCCATCCCAGCCATCCGACAGCCAGAAAGCTACTTGCAGGTCAGCAACACGGACATCTGGTGACCAGGTGTCAGGAACACCACACTGCACTTGCTCACTGAGCCAGTGCGCGTGTCCTGAGTACAAAAACAGTGCTCAAAGATACCTGTGGAGCAGGGCAGCAGCGGTGATGATGCGTGCTTCAGACTATCAGGACCTGAAGCACGTGACTGCTGGAGGCGTGACCTAAACTCCACAGAGCTAGGAGCTGCAGGGAAACTCCTAGAAAGGTAATTACAGGACAAGTTACCAAGGGGCATAGACAGGGACGTAAACCAGATCAAGCAAGGTCAAAGCACGAGATAGCAGGACAGTACCAAAGAGTTAGACAGAGCAAATATGACGCAGCAATAGATCAGAAAACCAGAACAGGCAATGGACGGTACAATAGGGACAAACTGTTACGGAGTAACAATAGCCAAGCCAGGAGGTCAGACCCAGAGAAGACAATAATACAAAAACGTGAGACAGAGAACTGAGTGAGGGGACAGACAGGGTCATACACGGGAATCAAACAAGCAATGCCGTATACACGCACACCAGGGGGGTCAGACACACAGCCAGAATAGCAGTATTGCTGACAGGGAATCCTAGTCTGGAGTGAGTATAAATACCCCTCCCAGATCCAAAGAGAGGCCGGCAAAAGTTAACCCAGTGAGAACAGGACATTAACCATGTCCTAACCATGACACCAGGAAGCTGGTCAATCAGGTGTTCCCCTGTCCCAGGTCTCTGCCACTGGTTATGCGGGCACTACCCACCAGCGGCAGAGAGCCTCGTACAGGCCTGTCTTGCCCAAGTTCATGCACTTGAGCACGGCCTTTCATGCCAGCCTCAAGTCGCTGTCAGACAGAGTGGAAAGTGTTTTTCACTCATGGAACTCGGTTTTACCCTCATGGAACACCGCTTCCACTCTGTCGACCAGCGCCTTGACCGGCTGGAGGCCGACCTCAACAGACCAGCGCACCATTTCTTTAGTAAAATTGAACGGGTCATGGTGGAACACCTTAGTCCTGAGCAACAGCTGAATGTGTTACAGGCATGCAACACTGCCTACTTACAGGCTATGCAGCAGAATCAGTACGTGCAGCAGTCAGTTGTGTCATTCCCACCTGTGCCACCACTGACTCGCTTCACCACAGTACCGATTTCTGCTGCTTACCACTGCATGGCCACCTGCATTCCTAGCAAAGCCACACAATACACCACACCAATGCCGAATGCTGCTGGACATTCCACCCCCACCACCACCATGGCAAGTGCTGCTCCTGTCTGGAGCACCACTACCGCCACCGTTCCACCATCTTGGCACACAGCCACCACGCAATCTGCTTGGGCCACCGCCACCTATTCACCTGTTCGGAGCACTGACACAACATCTCTGTCTAGGAGCACCGCCACTCAGCATCAGTATGGGAGCACCGCCACCACTCCTCATCATTCCAGGAGCACCGCCACCACTCCTCATCATAGAAGCACCGCCAACACTTCACCTCCTAGGGGCACCACCACCACTCCTCATCATAGGAGCACCGCCACCACTTCGCCTCCTAGGAGCACCGACACCACTTCCACTACTAGAAGCACCGCCACCACTTCTCCTCGTAGGAGCACCGCCACCACTTCTCCCACAAGAAGCACCAACAACACTTCTCCTTCTAGGAGCACCGACACCACATATTCTCCTTCAAGGAGCCCCACCACCGCCACCACCGAGCAGGAGAGGGGTGACCCACATTCCCTCTTTTTCTCATCATGGACACGGTCCACCATCTCCAGGCGGTCAAGCAATGTAAGGCGGTCACACAGTGGTAGTCGGTACAGGCCCCAAAGAAGCACAAGAAACAAAAGACTTTGTCACTCCCCCCTCTCCTTCTAATGTTTCTCAACCTGCCTCCATTTCCATCCCTGAGCTCCCTTCCCCCACTACTTTAGTCGCCCCTTCACCTAGAACCCCTTCCTCAACTTCCAGCCGTTCCTCGTCTCTCCACACCCCCAAAGTATCCCACTCTTCCCCAAACGTCCTTCAAAATAAAATTTATTTTTTTTAAATAAATGTGCAATTCTGCTTTCACAAAATACGATTTCATTAATGTGTCTTTTGCCACCTACACACATTGCACCGTACACACACTGCGCCATACACTTTGTGGTTTTGCCACCACATAGCTCCATTACTGACACATGTTTCTTGTGTCAGTCTTCGAGATATGTGTAGTAAAAAACACAAATCTATATGACTTGTATTTTCCCCAGCAGTCTCTTCAGTCAGCTAATATTACACAGACTGAATAGAGGATGTGTTCAGTGCAAGGCGTATCTATTGTTTCACAGAAAAAGGAAAGTCCAGCTCAAGGAGTAAAATCCAGAATTTTCTTTATTTGTTTCATTAAAATACAAGCATGGCTGCTATAGTCATCATTGCGGTTTTTACCCTGACATGGGATAGCTGCACAGAGAGTGCCCAGGAGGTTCTGTACGCGTTTCGAGCAGTATACGCTCTTAGACTGGTTATTCTGAGTCTAAGAGCGTATACCGCTCGAAATGCGTACAGAACCTCCTGGGCACTCTCTTTGCGGCTATCCCATGTCAGGGTAAAAACTGCAATGATGACTATAGCAGCCATGCTTGTATTTTAATGAAACAAATAAAGAAAATTCTGGATTTTACTCCTTGAGCTGGACTTTCCTTTTTCTGTGAAGTATTCCAAGACGTCCAAGTGGAGATGTGTCCTTGCTCGGACCTTGCTGCAGCATCAATGAGGGGTGAGCTGAACTAAATCCTTTTTTTTCCCCAATGTATCTATTGTTACCTTGCCAGGTATCATAAAAAGTTAATTGACTGTGGTGTGTTTTTACCATCATCATTTAACTTTTTGAGACACAAGGCAAGGTGATTCTAGATATACCTTGTAATTAACCACATCCTCTATTCAGTGTGTGTTGATAAACTGAGGAGATGATGGGGAAAATACACGCCTTATGTATAATACCCTGCCCTTGTATCATAACTATCACACCTGGGCAGGTGAATACACATGAGTTTTAACCCGCAGCGTTGCTTCAGTCTGCATATATTTCTATCAGACTGTAGCGATGCTGCAGTTTACCTCTTATGTGTATTCTCCTGCCCATGTGTGATAACCTTCTGAAGTCAGGATGCGTTACTTTTGGCATCCTCACTTCAGCATGACACCAGGCCGGGGTATTGTAGAAGTCGTATAAACTTTATGTCTACAGTCTGCGTTTAAACTGAAGTCACAGTGATGATACTGCAAATAATATTTATAGTCACATTGTTAGGTGTCATAAATAGTGAGGGATGCTACTGCATTCCCAAATCACTATTTTTAACATCAGACCAGGTGACACAAAAATTAGTTGCATTATTTCCACCGTCACAGCAAATTGAACTCAAAGTGTAGAGATGATAAAGATCATACAACTTGTGTGAATGTATAGTCACCTGGTCAGGAGTACTAGTAAATTCATGATGCTCAAAACACAGCATCATGAATTCACTGGTACATCTGGCCAGTTGATTATTGTATTGAAGTGTAAAAAGACAGAGTGCACTCGGTACAGGTATCAACACAGGTTTTTTATTAACATACACACAAAAGAAAACTTTTTTACACCATTTGATCTTGCCATTCCACTCGTCCTACATCTGAGTTGAAGTAGGCCGCAAATTGGTCCCTCATTTTGCCAACTTCAACGGATGACCTGAGAGGGTGCTGAGTAAGTTGAGGCAATGGGTTAGGAGCTAAATCATTGAGTTCAAAGTTCGGGTGCTCTCTAACCATCACAAAATTATGTAGAACCACACAGGCCTTCATCACCTCATCCACTGTTTCCAGTTTCAGATTAATGGCTGTGCAGAGAATGCGCCATCTGGAGAAAAGTATACCAAAGGCACACTCAACAGTTCTTCTGACCCTGGTCAGCCTGTAATTAAAAATTCTTTTGGTGTGGTGCAAGTCCCGGCTGGAGTAGGGTTTGAGCAGGTTTTGGCACATCTGGAATGCCTCATCCCAAACCATTACAAAGGGATGTGGCGGACCTTCAGTGTTGGGAAGAGGCCGTGGCATGGGGAAATTGAACTGGTTGCCATACAACCTCTGGCCCATGTCAGAGTTCTTAAAAGCCTGGGAGTCATTCCCACGGCCAAATGCACCAATGTCAACTGCAACAAACATACAGTCTGCATCTGAAATGGCCATGAATACTGTAGAAAAGTACTTTTTATAGTTATAGTACTCAAAGCCTGTTCTTTTTGGTTTTATAATACGGATGTGTTTCCCATCAACGGCACCCAAACAGTTTGGGAAATTGCAGACTGTCCAGAATCTTTCAGCAATTTCCATCCACTTTTCCACAGTGGGCAGGGGCATAAATTCGGGACAGAGAACGTCCCACAAAGCCCGGCAGGTGTCCGCAACTATTCCAGACAAGGTTGATATTCCAATCCGGTACTGGAAGTGCAGTGAAGAGAGGCTCTCTCCAGTAGCCAGGAATCTGGGAAACCGAGAAACAACAAAAATTAATATGTGTTTATGGATTTTTACAACACCAAAAAATAAAATTTAAAAAAAGAAAAAAAAATGGCATACAAATAAATATGCAGCCTTTTCTTTACTACATAGCATAAAAATAATACTGCAGCCTTTGGTTAACTACATGGCAGAACAATAATTCTGCCAGCTTTGTAATAGTACACGTGAGAACAAAGAAAATTATGCAGGCATTGGTTTTGCAATACTACGTACCGTAATGTGACTAGGAGTCGTTCCTCAGGAGGAATCGCACGACGGAGCTGTGTGTCCTGTCTCCGGATGGCATCTTGGACACGACCAAGCAAATACCTGAAGCTTTGTTGGGACATCCGTGTGTAATCAGTAAATTTATCCGGGTTTGCCTGGAGCTCACTGTAGAGGGTGTGGTACGCTCCACGGCACTCCCAGAGTTCAATAATAGTATGTATCCACACACGCCGCTGCTGCCGTCTTTGCTGTTTCTCTCTCTCCCTTTGTTGATGGCAAGCAACTGCATAAGCCTGAGCCATCCTAATGTCCAGATCCAAGTTGAAGTGAAAACTCTTCCAGCGCAGATCCATGTCGTCAAGAGAAAATTAAAGCAAATGTGAAGAATTCAGCTGTAAACTGGGTCTATATAAAGAATTCCCATAACACAAGCCCACTGCTGTCCCATTGGTGGAGTCTGTTGCAAGAATTTTTCAAGGATTTTCCTCCTGTGATTGTGACACCATGCACATAAAAAATGCAAACGCATGAAAACACCTACAAACGCAGCATTTTTTGTCGTAATGCGCACAATGATGCGATGAAAAATCACAGCGTTTACAAGCGTTTGTAAGCGTTTTTTGCATGCGTTTCATGTGCGCTCGAAACGCTGCTCAAAAAGGTGCAAGTGTGAAACTAGCCTTAGATGGAAGAGTAAATATCTAGTGAAACGTTCCCTTTGAAAATCATTCTGCACGCATAGCAGTGTGATTGGCTTGTCTAAAAAATGTCATTAAACGACCGCTGATCAGCTGGCATGTAGCTGGTTGTCAGGCGTCAGAGAAGCCGGAGTTGTTCGAAACTATAAACAAGAGATAGACATCACTAGACACAATGTAAATGTGCAGAGAAGGTCATGAAGACATGGCTAAAAAAAACAAAAAAAACAGGCCTATTCTATAGCTGAGAAAGTTTTATGAGTCAGTATTGAGAGGAGACTTGATATAAATGTCTGCTAGTCATAATCCTGCCCGAGCTCTGTGTCTCACGGGAGGGAAAGTCTGCCGCACTAACAGGACCTGTGAGCTGAGTCATACACAACTCATCGCTTATCAGGATTAGCATGGACACAGACAAAATAGTCAATTAAAAACAGATTAGCATAAATGATACTGATTGAGAATCCTCAGAGCTGTTTATCTGCATAATAGGAGAATGGGCTTACCATTTGCTTGCATACATCACCTTTTCAGGTCCCAAACAGGCGTTTAAAGGTCCATTTACATTAAGTAGTTGTTTCACAGATCCAAATGATTACAACCATTCAATATCACAACTGCCTTATGCAAATAATCATCTATGAACAATAAAAATATTGTTGACAAAATGAGTCATTCATAGTTAAACGTTTGGATGCTGTCCAATGCATGGAGCTTTATCTCACCACTTGGTAATGGTATAGAACTGTTATCAATTCGAATGATATTGTTATTGTGAAGGTGTTGTCACCAAAAGAAAATCCTACATTTATAAAGGCATGTGTTGCCTGGTACATTTTGTGCTATGAAAAAAATGAAACATAATGCCATAGAATGAAAACATAAAATAATGCAGTGCAACGAAGAAGATTAGAGATTAGTGAATCAATTTCGAACAAATCGAAGTTGATATGAACTTTCTCAAAATTTTCCCAAGAAGTCACCAGAAATTTTTATGATTTGAATATTTTGCTTTCCCTCTTAAAAGCTTAGAAGGAGTTTAAAAAAAAAGATAATATTAAGTTCACCTCACCTATTACCTGTCCTACTACCACAGCTCTCCACAAAGTCCTCAGCTCTCTCCCATCAGTTTTTCGGCACTGACCACCAGATCTCACACATATCTGGCAGCAGCAGTAGTAAAGGTGGGGGCAAAATCAGTGAAATATTGTATTATTAATATTAACTTTCTTTCTTCCTCTCCACTTTTTATTCTTTGGATTCTGGACATGACATATAAACGTACACTACCGTTTAAAAGTTTAGGGTCACTAAGAAATGACCTTATTTTTTAAAGAAAAGCACCGTTTTTTCCATCGAAGCTAACATTAAATGATCAGAAATACACTCTATACATTGTTAATGTGGCAAATGACTATTCTAGCTGCAAACATCTGGTTTGTAATACAATATCTTCACAGGTGTATAGAGGCCCATTTCCAACAACCATCACTCCAGTGTTCTTATGGTATTTTGTATTTGCTAACTGTGTAAGAAGGCTAATGGATGGTTAGAATACCCTTGAAAACCCTTGTGCAAGTATGTTAGCACAGCTGAAAACAGTTTGGCTGATAAGAGAAGCTGTAAACCTGACCTTCCTTCGAGCTAGTTGAGAATCAGGAGCATTACATTTGTTGCTTCCATTAAACTCTCAAAATGGCCAGAAAAAAATAACTGTTACAGTGTGGCAATACGGTGGAACCTAGAAGTGGACCCTCTGGGTCACGCTCCAGAGCCCCTGAGGGCGAGCGGGCCAGGTGGAACCACCCCCTATAGAGGGAGCATTAGGGGCAGGCCCACGAGGGATGGAACCGCAACAGCCGGAGCCAAAGGGGCGACCAGGGCTAGGTATCAGAGACAGTGGTGAGGAATACGGAACCCAGATGCACAGAGGACTTCAGGAACCAAGGAGCAATAGAGGCAAGTGGGACCGGGAGCACTGGAAACTAATGGAGGCTGGAGGCTGCAGGAGAGAGAGAGAGGAAGATGAGCACAGTACAGACAGGGGCTAAGAGAACACAGAGCGACAAGATAGGTAGCCAGTGGTGACGATCCAGAGAGGCACACAGGACAAGACCAAGACACAGTGCAAGGCAGGAGGTGGACACGGAGCATGGAGGCTACCGGAGGCAGCGCAGACAGAACAGAACGAGAGCACAGAGGATACAGGGGCCTGAGGATAGGGTGAATGCTAATGCAGAGACAGCGTCACCGCAGAAGATAATCAGGCGTCTGACCTGGCAAGACGCCTTGCTGAAATAGTAGGTAGATGCCGCCATGTTGGGGGTGGAGCTACTGCATCACAGCTCCCAGAGGTCCGAGCGCCAGGGAAGATGACAGGCACTGGCACGCAGGGCCAATGATGGGGACCCCGTATGTCTGGAGCGGGGACGCAACGTGGAGCAGGAGTGCGACGTGGAGCAGGAGCACGCCGGGAGGCACGCAGAAGAGCAGCGGGGCCGCGCTGGTAAGTATTAGAGGCGGGGAGCGTGACAATAACTTTCATGTGAAACTCGACAGTCTATTCTTGTTCTTAGAAATTAAGGCTATTCCATGCGAGACGTTGCTAAGAAACTGAAGATTTCCTACAACAGTGTGTACTACTCCTTTCAGAGGAGAGCACAAACAGGCTCTAACCAGAGTAGAAAGAGAAGTGGGAGTCCCCGCTGCACAACTGAGCAACAAGATAAGTACATTAGAGTCTGTAGTTTGAGAAATCGACGCCTCACAGGTCCTCAACTGGCAGCTTCATTAAATAGTACACACAAAATGCCAGTGTCAGCGTCTACAGTGAAGCGGTGACTCTGGGATGCTGGCCTTCAGGGCAGAGTGGCAAAGAAAAAGCGATATCTGAAACTGGATAATAAAAAGAAAAGATTAATATGGGCAAAAAAGCACAGACATTGGACAGAGGAAGATTGGTTGAAAGTGTTATGGACAGACGATTCCAAGCTTGAGGTGTTTGGATCACACAAAAGAACATTTATGAGACGCAGAACAATTGAAGATGCTGGAAGAGTGCCTGACGCCATCTGTCAAGCATGGTGGAGGTAATGTGATGGTCTGGGGTTGCTTTGGTGCTGGTAAAGTGGGAGATTTTTGCAAGGTGAAAGAGATTTTGAATAAGGAAGGCTATCACTCCATTTTGCAAAGCCATGCCATACCCTGTGGAAAGCGCTTGATTGGAGCTAATTTTATCCTACAACAGGACAATGACCCAAAGCACACCTCCAAATTATGCAAGAACTATTTAGAGAAGAAGCAGGCAGCTGGTATTCTATCTGTAATGGAGTGGCCAGCGCAGTCACCAGATCTCAACCCCATTGAGCTGTTGTGGGACCAGCTTGACCGTATGGTATGCAAAAATTACAGATCAAGCCAAGCCAACTTGTGGGAGGGGCTTCTGCAAGCATCAGGTGAAATTTCTCCAGATTACCTCAGCAAATTAACTGCTAGAATGCCAAATGTCTGCAATGCTGTAATTGCTGTAAAGGGAGCATTCGTTAAAGAAAGCAAGGTTTGGACGAGAAAATTATTATTTCAAATAAAAATCTTTTTTTCGAACCTTGTTAATATTTGGACTAGATTTTAAATTCATTTGGCAACTGATTTGTTTTATAAAAGTATGAGTTTTCATGGAAAACACAAAATTGTCTTGGTGACCCCAAACTTTTGAATGGTAGTGTATTTTTATGGCAACCAAGTCATTCGAGGCAAATCACATTTTTGGGTTGAATCAAAGCCAAATCAATTTCTAGGAGGTAAGAAGAAACTTTATATGGCGGAGTGGTAAGCCACATTTAGAGGTATATAATCATGACAATTAGGAGCTATAGCTAAGAATGAGCTGATCCAAATTCAAAAGTTCAGTGTTTGTACTGAACAGTTACTGTTCAGGGCTAAACTCTGAAAAGAAGCACGCTGCAATGTTCAGAGTTCTGGGAAAAGTACGTTGAGAGAGAGAATTTTCCCAGATCAGATGTAAAGTTTGGATCTCCATTGTTTTCAATGGAGTTCGGGTTCAAGTTCGGGAACAGTTCTGGTACCCAAACTGAACTCTGGACTAACGTTCGGGTTACGAATCAGAACCCGAACTTCCATGGGTTCTCTCATCCCTAGATACGGCACAGTGTAGACCACTAATATTGATATTAAAATGGTTTAAGCTACAAGAATTTCCATTAAGGGTCACTATAAGGAAATTACAGGCACTCACATAAGTTACAGTGATTACAAGGTCTTTTCCACTGTATCTTCAAAACATATAAATGATGCGTTTCGGCTTAATCAAAGCTTTCTTCCAAAGAAGATCTTCTTTGAAAAATGCTTTATTTAAGCATATTCTGACGGACTCAGCTTCTGCTGAGCCGATTTTTTGAGTGGACCCTCTGGGTCGTGGCACCCAGCCACCGAGGGCGAGCTGACCTTGTGAGGAACCACCCCCTATACAGGGAGTGTCAGGAGCAAGACCAAGGGGGTGAGCCACCATGACTGCTGGGACCAGACGGCCGGCTCAGGGGGACACTATGTGAGCGTCTAACGACCAGGAAAGCAGGAAGCAAAACAAGACAAGACGTAAGTTCAAGGTATCTTCATTAAGACAACTTCAGGATAACATTCAGTGCATAAAGGTGAGAACACGCAAACACGGCAAGGTGCGTGCATGGACACGCCAAGGTCCATAGCATGGTATGTACCAGGTGGCACGCCTGGGTGCAGGCAAAGGCACAATGGCATCAGACTACAGATAGCTGGCAATGATCGACATGATCAGGGCATCAGGCTGCGGACATCAGCTCCAGACATCAGGCCGCAGTCATCAGGCTTACGATCTCTGGCAGCGATCGGCAGGTTCCGGGCATCCGGCAGGCAAACCAGGGTTCAGGCAAGGAGGCACGACAGATCTCCAGGCATGGTGTGTGTTAGGGAACACACCAAGGTCCAAGGCAGGATTCCAGGCAGGGTGCATGCTAGGGGCACACCAGGGTCCCAGACAAGGTGCAAGGCCGGGTGCGTGTGTAGGGGACATGCCAGGGTTCAAAGCGAGGTGCAAGGCAAGGTGCGTGTCTAGGGGACACGCCAGGGTTCAGATTTCAACAAACAAGACAGGGTGCATGTGTAGAGACACGCCAAGGCACAAGGCAGAGTCCTGCGCGTGCCAAGGGGCACGCCAGGGTCAGGTTCAACATACAAGATAGGATCCTGCGCGTGCAGAGGGGCATGCCAGGGTCAGAGTTCAAGGGCAGGGTGCGTGCTAGAAGCCACACCAGGGTTCGAGGCAGGGTGCGTGCTAGGAGCCATGCCAGGGTTTGAGGCAGGGTGCATGCTAGGAGCCACGCCAGGGTTCGAGGCAGGGTGTGTGCTAGGAGCCACGCCAGGGTTCGAGGCAAGGTGCGTGCTAGGAGCCACGCCGGGGTTTGATGCAGGAGACACGCCTCACTGACCAGTACACACGGTTGAGACACAAGCATGCGGCACGACTAAGGCACAGGAGGCGGGCAAGGGCAATCTGTCATGGATGCCTCTCCTGTGTGACACGAACCGAAGGCCGGTAACTAAAACAACAAGACTGACAAAAGACGCTGTCCTGTGTGACGCGACCAACAGGTCATTACTGAAACAACAAGACGAGGGGTAGGGAAAACCAGACAGGGCAAGGAAAAGACAAAGCAAGGTGCGGAACCTAGGCAGAAGCACAGAGCGGGGTTAGAGAGAGAACAGAGCTAGCAGCGGAGCGTAGGCCGAAGCCCAGAGCCGGGTCAAGGGAGCACCTTGAGACTAGCGTGGAAATGTGCAAGAGAGCACAATAGGACAGAGTAAGGAAAACCAGGCAGAGACAAACATGAGAAGCACTACAAGGCTCAGAATAGCAAAGACCAGACATGGCGAAACAGGCAAAGGCAAAGAACAGCGGAAGTACTGCAAGGCAAAGCAAAGCAAAGACAAACATGGCAAGAGAGACAACACAAGACATGGCATGAGACAAGAGGCAGAGTACAAGCACAGAGCGTGTGCAGAGATGCATGACAGGCCAGAGTGCAGGAGCACAGAATACGGGGAGCAATCGAGCAGACCAAGCAGCCATGCAGGGAAGCAACACGGTAATCAGGCCCCGACCATAGGAAGGGGCAGTCTGATATAGCACCATAGCACCTGGACTTCCGGGTCAGGATCAGGGAAGGACTTCTGGTTCAGATCCTCCAGGATCATAGAGAGCGTTGCTAGATCAGACTGGGCTGAACCATAGAGAAGGACACATGATCAGGGGTTCCAGAATTACATAGAGGATTGCAGAATCAGACAGTGCTGGGACATAGGAACAGTCACATGATCAGGGGTTCCAGGAATACATAGAGGATTGCAGAATCAGCCAGCACTGGAACATAGGAAAGGTCACATGATAAGGGGTTCCAGGAATACAGAGGATTGCAGAATCAGAGCAGAGACGGATGGTTACGGCGTGTAGCCATGAGGTAGGGCGCACATGCACACCGCTCCAGGCATCTTGCAGCACGAGACATAACGGCATGAGAACTCAGTGCACATGCACACCGCTCCAGGAGTCATGCGGCGTAACAGACATGGCGGGCATGACAGGCATAACGGACATGGCAGGCATGACATATGTTTTGAAACTGCAATGGAATAAACCTAGAAATCGCTGCCATTTAAGTGAATGACATTTTTTTTATATATTTACGAGTGGGATGCCATTCCTAGACACTTCTTCTTCCCTGAGTGCCGACTTGAAACATATGTGCATTATCAGTCAATGGGATCCATCAAGTGGCGATATTTAAAGTAATAATGCTAGTTAGAGTAGCATTTGTTGCACAAGTTCTTTACTCCAATCAGAGAAAGTTAAATTAGTAGACTTGTTGTGATACGGTAAATAAAAACTTTCTTTGGGAAAGGTTTACTTTCATGTATCGAACCCTATTCATTTTTAACAATCATCAACCCAACAGTATACAGGATGATCCTTAATTGATGATGGCAACATCATTAGGTACCTCCCAATAATAATTGGTTTATAGGTTTTCATTTTGAACTTAACTACTAAAGCAGCACCACTTCAATCACTGTATTTTATCCTGGTGCTTCAGGAGTTTTGCCTCTATCCTTTCTACTAAATATGCTTTCCTAATCAAGTTGTGAGACAACTGTGGGTGTGGACTCACTGCACCACTGTCTAGGCTTATCCTGGAGGGGCATAACTAAGTGACCACATGGTTTTCATTAGAGCCTCTGATGGTGAGGATAGGCTTGGGCAGTTAAGGGCATGTCACACTAAGAGATATCGCTAGCAATATCGCTATAACTAGTGACGTTATAGCGATATTGCTAGCGATATCTCTGTGTCTGATACTTACCTACGACCGGCTCCCCCGCTGGTTATCGCTGATCGCGCGAGAACGTCCTGGACTGTTTCTCGTCGTCAGCTTCCTGTGGCGCTTCCTGCTGTGAGGACGAGCGACGCGTGGAGCCGGGCGGGAGGACGCAGGATCGCCTGGTGTGACAGGTAAGTAGCGACCCCCGTCCCCAGCGATGTCGCTGGTGAGATCTGCCTGTGTGGCAGCTCACTAGCGACCACTTAGCGATGTACCAGCGATCCTGACCGCGTCATATCGCTGGTCGGGATCGCTGGTACATCGCTAAGTGTGACAGTACCTTTAGAGCAGTGACTACGAGACACTGCAGCAGCTGATCTGCAGGTCAAAGGCAGATCTATGCAGCACAGAGGACAAAGACAGTGATGTCGTCAGACAGTCCAAGGTCATGGTAGCCAGTACAGGTTTAAAATAAGAAGCCAGGGTCAAGAATGGAGATATCAAACAAAATGAATAAACAAGCCAGGTCAATAATAGGAGAGTCAAAACAGGAATGCACCTAAACAGGTAACTAGAGACAAGATTCAGCTTGAACCTAAGCTCAGACAAGGTGTTGAGGGAGGAGCTGCCTAATATATCCACTGCTGGTAGGGGATAGGGAAGGGAAGCAAAACTCTGCAGGATACAGTTGTTTTAAATTCCTGCAGAGTCTGGCTCCACCTCCCTAAATTCCGCGGCATGTAAGACATGACAATTTGAATAGGGAAGAGCGGGCAAGACTTAAACATATACAGAGTCTCCCTGATGTCATCAAATCGGCAGACAAGGAGGGAAACATCGTGATTTGGACAAATATGTACAAAAAAGAGGCATTTCGCCAACTGCTTAACACCACGTGCTACAGAAAGCTGACATATAACCCCTTGTCTGCCTATTGTGTACAACTCAGGGAGATTCTGTCTAGGGCTATCCTGGCTGGAGTGATTACTAAGGAGCAGGGAGCTACTTTGACAGTAAATGAACCCACCATATCTACATTTTACTTGCTCCCTAAAATTCATAAAGATGTACAGTGTCCACCGGGTAGACCTATAGTTTCGGGTCGGGGGAACTACCTGGAGTGTGTGAACCAATGGATCGACTCTGTGTTGCAACTTTTAGTTGAGGAGTTACCCTCATTTTTAAAAGACACCAATCAGTTGCTCTGCAGAGTGGATGGGTTGTCCCTTGACGCTGACTGTATACTGGTAACAGCTGACGTGGAGATGCTGTTTACCAGTATAAGACACTGTGATGGGTTACGTGCTATTGAATTCTTTTTGAACACATCTAGCTTCTCTCCTGGTATAAAGACTTTCATACTGGAGCTGTTAGAATTCACACTTACGCACAATTTTTTTGTTTTTAAGGGGTTCTTCTTCCTGCAGACCCAGGGAACAGCAATGGGAGCAGCCTTTGCACCTTCCTATGCTAATCTGTTCCTGAGTCTGTGGGAGAGGGACCTCTTACTGTCAGATCAACAGGAATCTATGGACCGTGTCCTTTTATGGACGCGGTACATAGATGATATCCTCTTGATCTGGCACTACCACTAATATCCCACATCATCTCGTCACAGCTGCCGGACTACTTCCCCTAATATCTCACATCATCCTGTCAGCCAGAGCCACCGGACTACTACCCCTAATATCCCACATCATCACGTCAGCCAGAGCCACCAGACTACTACCCCTAATATCCCACATCATCCCTTCCGCCTGGGGTCAGAACCAGAGCGCTGAGTGTAACAGTCCTAACTTCCATACCAGGGATCCCTTTAAGAGAGGCCTGGGGTGAGAATCAGAGCGCTGAGGAATTTACCCTAGCTTCCATACCGAAGATCCCTTTAAGAGAGGCCTGGGGTCAATACCAAAGCGCAGAGTGGATTTGCCCTGACTTCCATACTGGGGATCCCTTTAAGAGAGCCTGGGGTCAGAATCAGAGCATTTGAAGGCAATTACCCTGACTTCCATACCAGGGATCCCTTTAAGAGAGGTCTTGGGTCAGTACCAAAGCGTAGAGTGGATTTGCCCTAACTTCCAAACCAATGATCCCTTTAAGAGACTCTGGGGTCAGAACCACAGAGCTGAGTGGAATGGTTTTAACTTACATACCGGGGATCTCTTTAAGAGAGTCCTGGGGTCAAAACCAAAGTGCTCTGTGCTCCTTTCTGTGGGGCAAACAATGTCTGGAAGCTTATGTTCCCAGGGATGTCAGATTTCTCCCACCATGCCAGTGTCGGCTGAGGTGTTAGAAAAAAAGCAGCCAACAGCACACAGATGTATGGGATGCACGCTCCAAAAGGTCCCAGGGCCCATCAGGACCAGCAGTACATACAGGCAAAAGAGAGGAACAGTATCCAAATCCGGGTGAAAAAATCTTCAATCTTTATTCTGCCATCATCAGATACAACGTTTCGACCCCATCAGGGTCTTTATAAAGTACACAACATGACAATAAGTGCGGCCATCATGGCAACGCCTCATAACATAGTCACATAAAAGATGATCATATAAAACATCAAATGCATACAAAATTACATACAGCACACATAATACATCATGCAAAAATATTGACACAAAATTCATTTTAAAAAACATAAGCACCAATGTTTATAGACAGAAATCCAGGAAATAGTAATCCAATCCCCATGTTGTATATCCATCGCCATGGTTATGACCCACCTATCACCGTCTTGCTTCCACAAGCCACTCCCTCAGACCTATAGGGTCGCTGCATAGCGTTTTGCGCCAAAAAATAAAGCCAATAGCTGCATCCAATATAGGCGGTACACATCGCACCAGCCGCCTTGTTAACTATATGGTACCTTATGAGTAGATCATAGTGACATAGCGCGTCCATAGGAGGGATGGAGAATGGGCAAAATCCCGCGATGTATCGACACCGGCATTGATACATTGCGGGATTTTGCCCGTTCTCCATCCCTCCTATGGACGCGCTATGTCACTATGATCTACTCATAAGGTACCATATAGTTAACAAGGCGGCTGGTGCGATGTGTACCGCCTATATTGGATGCAGCTATTGGCTATATTTTTTGGCGCAAAATGCTATGCAGCGACTCTATAGGTCTGAGGGAGTGGCTTGTGGAAGCAAGATGGTGATAGGTGGGTCATAACCATGGCGATGGATATACAACATGGGGATTGGATTACTATTTCCTGGATTTCTGTCTATAAACATTGGTGCTTATGTTTTTAAAAATGAATTTTGTGTCAATATGTTTGCACGATGTATTATGTGTGATGTATGTAATTTTGTATGCATTTGATGTTTTATATGATCATCTTTTATGTGACTCTGCTGAGGTGTTGTCAAGTGGGAAAACTTGCTCATAGCAACCAATCACAGCTCAGCTTCTTTTGAACAGCTCTAGTGAAATGAAAGATGCTTCGTGATTGGTTGGTGATACACACATACATACATTCAGTTTTATATATATAGACTATACAATAAGTGTGTCCATATAATGTTATGCATGCGTAACCCAAGATTGTGTATGTTCATTTATATATGTCCATATATTGGTATATAACAGGATGTTTTAGATATATTTCACCTGACTAAATTGTGTGTCTAATTATATGCCAGTTAGAATGATGTATATGGATTTCCTGGTAGGACCCTCATGACCATTCCATTGTTTTAGGGCATGGTTCCATGGCATAATTATGACGGATACATAGACTATTTAAATATTTATTTATATGGTGATGGTTCTCTGAGGGATCCTTTCCTGAAAGGACTGGGTGATTTAGACACTTTAGGTGAATTCCGCGGACTTGTACGCATGCGTGTCATGCTCGGGGGTGCCGTGCGGCTTCCAGTGTCTCTCGGCGGCTGGTTGCTATGGCATCTTAGACGCCGTTTGCTTCCTGCTGCTTGATGCTGGTGCCGCTCGGCATGCTCGGTTGTCATGGCTGTGGATGCGTCCCTTCCGGTCCGCGCCTTCCATCTTCCGGTCTGACTGCTTTTTAAAGATCCCGATTACCCGCTTAGTACACATCCGAAACATGTGTCGGGGCAGACCCCAGTAGCCTCCATTGTGCCGTTCACTTGAGGTAACTAGAGTTGAGCGAAACGGGTCAGTCAAATTGAAAAGTCGCTGACTTTCGCTAAAGTCGGGTTTCGCCGATCGAAACCCGACCATAGCGTGAGGTCGGCCATGAGGTCACCGACCCGCGCGCCAAAGTCGCATTTCCCATGATGCTTCCAGCGCCTTTTCTCAGTCAATCATCAAGGATGCACACTGTGGGCAACGCGATGGCAGCGGCCACCACCATCTTAGAGAAGGGCATTCGTGTGATTGGCTTACTTTGTGTGGCATCACAGTGGCTATAAAAGCCCTGACTGCCAACTGCCATGTTACTGATGCTGACCTTAGCATAGGGAGAGGTTGCTGCTGCTGATTCTCAATAGGGAGAGCGTTAGGCAACAAAGAAAAAAAAACTGCTTCTTCTGATAGTGATTTCAACTGTACAGTTAGTGTGCAGTGACACGGGAGGATTTTTGTGTGAGCAGCAGCGCTGGTGGTTATTAGGCTACCTTATAAGGTTACCTGATAGCTGCATTGCTGTGTGCACACTCCTGTTCAGACTGCTTTTTTAAAAGCAAAAAAACTTTTATTCTGATTTTCTGTTACAGAGTGTTCATTTTTTCACACACCGTGTAGAGGTGTACACTACTCACACACTACCATGTACCGGCTGGTATCACGGACATATACATTATATCTGTGTGTGACTCCGTAAAAAAATAGACGGAGATTTTAAATTTTCCATACATACACAATATAGAGCTGTCCGCTTCTCAAACAGTATCGTATATCTGCTGTTTGTATAGCGGTCAAATCTATACAGAGACAGCGTGTGTGTGTGAGTCTCCGTAAATACATGTTCGGACATTTCAATTTTTCCATACACCGTATAGAGCTGTCCGCTTCTCCAACAGTATCATACATCTGCTGTTTGATAACGGTCAAATCTATGCAGAGACAGAGTGTGTGACTCCGTAAAAAAATAGACGGAGATTAAAAATTTTCCATACATACACCGTATAGAGCTGTCCACTTGTCAAACAGTATCATATATCTGCTGTTTGATAACGGTCAAATCTATACAGAGACAGCGTGTGTGTGTGTGTGTGACTCAGTAAAAAAATAGATGGAGATTTAAAATTTTCCATACATACACAAAATAGAGCTGTCCGCTTGTCAAACAGTATCGTATATCTGCTGTTTGATAACGGTCAAATCTATACAGATACAGCGTGTGTGACTCCGTAAAAAAATAGACGGAGATTTAAAGTTTTCCATACATACACCGGATAGAGCTGTCCTCTTGTCAAACAGTATCGTATATCTGCTGTTTGATTGCGGTCAAATCTATACAAAGACAGCGTTTGTGACGCCGTAAAAAAAGATGGAGATTTAAAATTGTCCATACATACATGGGATAGAGCTGTCCGCTTGTCAAACAGTATCGTATATCTGCTGTTTGATGACGGTCAAATCTATACAGAGACAGCGTGTGTGTGTAACTCTATAAAAAACAGACAGAGATTTAAAATTTTCCATACATACACCATATACAGCTGTCCGCTTCTCAAACAGTAACATACACTCACTGGCCACTTTATTAGGTACACCTGTCCAACTGTGTGTTAAGACTTAATTTCTAATCAGCCAATCACATGGCGGCAACTCAGTGCATTTAGGCATGTAGACATGGTCAAGACAATCTCCTGCAGTTCAAACCGAGCATCAGTATGGGGAAGAAAGGTGATTTGAGTGCCTTTGAACGTGGCATGATTGTTGGTGCCAGAAGGGCTGGTCTGAGTATTTCAGAAACTGCTGATCTACTGGGATTTTCACGCACAACCATCTCTAGGGTTTACAGAGAATGGTCCGAAAAAGAAAAAAAATCCAGTGAGCGGCAGTTCTGTGGCCGGAAATGCCTTGTTGATGCCAGAGGTCAGAGGAGAATGGGCATACTGGTTCGAGCTGATAGAAAGGCAACAGTGACTCAAATTGCCACCCGTTACAACCAAGGTAGGCAGAAGAGCATCTCTGAACGCACAGTGCGTCGAACTTTGAGGCAGATGGGCTACAGCAGCAGAAGACCACACTGGGTACCACTCCTCTCAGCTAAGAACAGGAAACTGAGGCTACAATTTGCACAAGCTCATCGAAATTGGACAGTAGAAGATTGGAAAAACGTTGCCTGGTCTGATGAGTCTCGATTTCTGCTGCGACATTCGGATGGTAGGGTCAGAATTTGGCGTAAACAACATGAAAGCATGGATCCATCCAGCCTTGTATCAACGGTTCAGGCTGGTGGTGGTGGTGTCATGGTGTGGGGAATTTTTTCTTGGCACTCTTTGGGCCCCTTGGTACCAATTGAGCATCGTTGCAACGCCACAGCCTACCTGAGTATTGTTGCTGACCATGTCCATCCCTTTATGACCACAATGTACCCAACATCTGATGGCTACTTTCAGCAGGATAATGCGCCATGTCATAAAGCTCGAATCATCTCAGATTGGTTTCTTGAACATGACAATGAGTTCACTGTACTCAAATGGCCTCCTCAGTCACCAGATCTCAATCCAATAGAGCATCTTTGGGATGTGGTGGAACGGGAGATTCGCTTCAGGGATGTGCAGCCGACAAATCTGCGCCAACTGTGTGATGCCATCATGTCAATATGGTCCAAAATCTCTGAGGAATGCTTCCAGCACCTTGTTGAATCTCTGCCACGAAGAATTGAGGCAGTTCTGAAGGCAAAAGGGGGTCCAACCCGTTACTAGCATGGTGTACCTAATAAAGTGGCCAGTGAGTGTATATCAGCTGTTTGGATTACGGTCCAATCTATACAGAGACAGAGCATGTGTGTGTGAGTGCGTAAATACATAGATGGACATTTCCATTTTTCCATACACCATTTAGAGCTGTCCGCTTCTCTAACAGTATCGTATATCTGCTGGTTGGATTACGGTCAAATACATACTGGGATAGCGTAAGGAAATATATACGGAGATTTATATTTTTCCATACACCTTACACAGCTGTACGCTCCTCATACAGTACCATATACCTGCTGGTATTTTTGTTACATTTTCACAAACATGAGGAAGTATGGTGGAAGAGGCCGTGAACGTGGGCAGGGGGGCAGCTGGTACTGATGGTGGCGGTGGTGCATCTGCTGGTTATGCCAAAAGCACAATAGCAGCTAAGGCAGGAGGTGTTGAGCCTGTGTCATCGTCTGGCACAAGAAGGCCTGTAAGGTTCTCTTTTCTGGGAGTAAGAAAACTGCTTTTAAAGCCAGAGCATCAGGAACAGGTTTTGGCTTACATTGCCGAAACACCCACCAGCTCTATTGCCTCCTCTTCTGAACTTTCAAAACCTGCAAGCACTGAGTCGTCAGTGCAGGGTTCTGGTCAGGAAAAACACCTTTCCTTGTGTCCTTCACCCACACCAAAAGTGAAGGATGCGGCAGCCCACACTTCAGATTACTCCATGGAGCTCTTTTCACATACCATGCCTGGGTTCATTCTAAATGGGGCACATTATATATGGAGCATTATTTGGGCCCATCACACACTGGAGAATCATCCATGAGGTCCATCATATACTGGAGCATTCCAAATGGGGGACATCAGTCACTGGAGCAGCATTTACAGGGCCCATTATAAACTCGAGCATTAGAAGTGGGGCTCATTATATATGGAGCATTATTTGGGCCCATAAGACATTGGAGCATCATCCATGAGGCCCATCATAACCTGGAGCATTCTAAATGGGGCAGATCAGACACTGGAGCAGCATCTATGGGGCCCATTATACACTGGAGCATCATCCATGGAGACCATCATATACTGTAGCATTATGTGGAGCTCATCATATACTGTTTCAAACATTATATGGGACCAATGATTCTGTATGGAGAAATATATGGGGCTCATTATTCTGTATGGCGCACCATGTGGTGGCCATAATACTGTATGGAGTTATATACTGTCCCTTTTTTGAGCTATTGTAGAATTTAAAATACATATCATGTAAGAAGTGAAGTATTTTTCATTGTACTATACCTATATTTCTGTGCCGTATCGGAGCATCATGAATTGTGGTATGTGTTAAAGGGGCGCACTGACACTCTTTGGCAAGGGGCACATGAAAACCTGGAGCCAGCCCTACCCCCCCACATCTTTTGCCAAATAACCCCCAGTTTTCAATGCGTAACTATTATTATAAAGTACATTAAGGTTGACAAGATTAAGTAATAAGAATTGATGTTGTTGGCATTGAAATGGGTACTGTAGGTGTGTTTACTGTCCTCCACTCCCTGCCGACTTTGCATTCCCATTGGCTTGCATTGCGTTTCGCGTTTCAGTCGGACCCCCGACTTTTCACTATAGACGGCCGATTTCGATCGACTCGACTTTTGAGAAAGTCAGGTTTCATGAAACCCAACTCAACCCTAAAAAAGGTAAAGTCGCTCATCTCTAGAGGTAACGCTTTTTAGCAAGGCATGATGACTATTGTGATTCAGTGCATTCAACATTAGTTTTTGTGTATATGGGCTTATAGGTATCATGGTCTTTTGTGGTAATTGTTTATTAGTATGATGATCAGGTGGCAGCCATTAATCCCTTTATTCACTTACCTGTGGCCTGGCCATTAGTTATTTGTGTATCCACATCAAATAAACCCTTCCATTGTTTATACATGTTACCATGATCCTTTTTTATACCATCACATGTCCCATGTATAGGCTATCTGGGATCTGAGCGCTTTCTCCCACAGATGCGCGGGTTTGTCCATGCCTGCACTATATTTTTTCACTGTCATTGTCTTTTACCTTTATAATAATTGAATAAAGATTTATACTTTTTCATTGCTGGATCTGTTGTCATTCATTTGTGGATCTTCCACCCCCTTTTTCTCTGCACCGCCCTATAGCAGGGTGGATACTCTCCAGGAAAAAGAGGATGTAGCAGTTGTGAGACAGCTCAGTGAATTGTTTTGACACTGGGAGGAGCAGAGCTGTGCATGGTGGGGAGGATGGCATTTATAAACCATGCATGTCACTGGCATAACAGTATCCCCCCTTTTGCCCCCTCCTTTTCTTGCCAAACCAACAGAGAAACCTCTTAAGAATGGTAGGGGTGCAGATGTTTTCAGCAGGTTCCTAAGATGTTTCTTCAGGACTAAAGTCCTTCCAATCGACCTAATAAAAAGTGCTCCTCCAAACCTTTTTAAAACCCAGAATGTCCTTTACTTCAAACACATCCGAGGGACCCTTAGGAACACAAGTAGATGCAGGAGTATGGGTTTTATAAAAGCGATTTAGGACCATTGATTGAAGAGTTAGACATGGAATGAATTCAGAATCTGTAGATTCAAGGGGAACTGAAGACTATAGGTCACCAGACAGACTTGTCTGAGGATCTTGAATGGTTCAAGTTACCAGAGGGCGAACATGTAAGCGGGCACCTTCAGGAGAATATTTTTGGAAGATAATTAGACTTTATCTTCTCATCAGTAAAAAGGTAGAGGACTTCTCTTCTTGTCTGCATGAGACTTCATTTGGGAAATGACATTAAGGATGAAAGCCCAAGTCTGCTGTAAGATCTGGAAGAACTTGCCATATGAAGAATAAACTGCTGGAACCCCAGAAGAAACAATGATAGGAGAGGGCACTTGAGGATGCTGGGAGTATACAGAACAATGAAAAATGGAGATGCTCTAGAAGACTCCCCAAAAGTGATTGTTATGAGAAATTTATGCCCAGAGAAGTAATTGCACCAAATCATTCAGAGATAAAGTGGCATAGTTAGTTCTCAAGAACCTGATTGACCCATTACATTTGCCCCATTGGTCTGAGAATGATAGGCGGAGGAGAAATCCAAATAGGCATTCAGAAGTTTGCAAAGAGCTATCCATAATTTCGATGTGAACTGCACCCCAAAATCAGAGACAATGTGGAACTGAAGACCATAGAGACTGTTCTGCCTCCAACATCTAATTTTTAATCTCTGATTATCTGTTTGTTAATATTTGCAGTAATTTACTAGTACGGATATACAGCAACTTACATTTTCATAGACTCTATTTGTTTTCAGTGTTTTTGCTCACTCTAGTGGCCAGAGTCATATTCACAGTCTTATCTTTGATGTTTTTTTTTTTTACTTTCAATGTCTGAATCTCCTCCCTTCTTTTGTAATGCATTATGGTAGCTTTCTGTTATGAATGAGTCACCGAGGAGGAAAAACAAAAACAAGCTAAGCCCCAGAAAACCAGAGAGGTTGGTAACTAAGCGGATTGCAGACCCCTGATCCTATCCACACAACTACCAGTAGCCGTGGAGCGTACCTACGATGATCCTAGACGCCTCGTCACAGCCAGAGAACTAAATAAGTCTAAAGCAAAAAAAGGGGAAATCTAAACTCCCCCAGAGCAGACCACAAAGTAATAGACAGCCCCCAAACATGTATTGACGGTGAGACAAGATGAAAACACAAACACAGATAGAAAAATAGGCTGAGCAAATGATGGGGCCCACACTAACTAGAAAGGACAGGAAAGGAAAGATGCTGTCTGCAATTACGCACAAAACCCTGCCAAAAATGTTCAACATTTTCTGATAACAAAAAACCTGAAGTCACTAGACTTCAATTCCCTATATCAGCACTCTGGTATATTCTGAAGACAGAGCAAAAAGAGACCAATCTGATCAGGGACAAAAAGCAAACTGGCATAAACAGAGACATAAAAATGGAAATTCAGCACAGCCCCAGCAGGGGCTGGCTGACCACAAAAACTGAGTAAACCAGACCAAATCTCATGTGAAAAATAGCAGAGCACACTTAGCTTGAGAAGGCAGGAACAGAACTGGAAACCAGAACCTCAGGGCAGGAGAAAATCACCAGCACAAAATTAGGGAGTCGGCTGTCTTAAATCCAGTCAGAGACTCCTGATGTCCACTCACAGTCCTCCTCCTCAGGTGGCAGGTCTCTGCAATTTAGATCAGCTTCATTACCTGCTGTCACCACCAGAGGGAGCCCAGATGGAGAACTCATGACTCCTCTGTCAACACAGCCATCTCCACCACCCTCACCAGAAGCCAGAGGTAAACCAGAAAATGAGTTCACAACAGCTTTCCCTCTACTTTCCTTCATTTTCCTTCAGCCTGTATCTAAGAAGGAGATCATCTAGTACTGTCCCCTTGCGATTACATTGCCGGTATGTACTTATGCTGTCTGTAGGTAATTTCTGTCCTAATGTTAGCCTAGTTTAGTCAGTCCTGTTCCCTGGTCAGTTCTAGTTTTCTAGTTTGTTACCTTCATGCATATGTATAATATGTATTTCTGCTGTACCCTGTACTGATTATGTGTATTGTTATTGTTTTCAGTTTCATCGCATCAATATACCATCAAGTTCAATAAAAGGACAGACTCAACCACATTCTCCTTATTGGACCCTGGTATAGCGGTTTAGCTGTCTGTATAAGCTGCAATGAAGTCTGCCTCATTCAGTGAGGACAGAACAGAGTCAAAACACATGCATGAAGAACTGCATGATGAGCTGGTGAGCAGAGTGAAGAAGGACCAATGGAATGAAGAGAGATACACTACCATTCAAAAGTTTTGGGTCACTTAGAAATGTCCTTATTTTTGAAAGAAAAGCACAGTTTTTTCCAATGAAGCTAGCATTAAATGATTCAGAAATACACTCTATACATTGTTAATGTGGTAAATGACTATTCTAGCTGCAAACGTCTGGTTTGTAATGCAATATCTTCACAGGTGTATAGCGACCCATTTCCAACAACCATCACTCCTGTGTTCTTATGTTACTTTGTATTTACTAACTGTGTAGGATGGCTAATGATGGTTAGAATAGCCTTGAAAACCCTTGTGCAAGTATGTTAGCACAGCTGAAAACAGTTTGGCTGATTAGAGAAGATATAAACCTGACCTTCCTTTGAGCTAGTTGAGAATCTGGAGCATTACATTTGTTGGTTCCATTAAACTCTCAAAAAGGCCAGAAAAAAATAACTTTCATGTGAAACTCGACAGTCTATTCTTGTACTTAGAAATGAAGGCTATTCCATGCGAGAATTTGCTAAGAAACTGACGATTTCCTCCAACAGTGTGTACTACTCCTTTCAGAGGAGAGCACAAACAGGCTTTAACCAGAGTAGAAAGAGAAGTGGTAGTCCCCGCTGCACAACTGAGCAACAAGATAAGTACATTAGAGTCTGTAGTTTGAGAAATCGATGCCTCACAGGTCCTCAACTGGCAGCTTCATTAAATAGTACACACAAAACGTCAATGTCAACGTCTACAGTGAAGCGGTGACTCCGGGATGCTGGCCTTCATTGCAGAGTGGCAAAGAAAAAGCTATATCTGAGACTGGATAATAAAATGAAAAGATTAATATGGGCAAAAGAACACAGACATTGGACAGAGGAAGATTGGTAAAAAGTGTTATGGACAGACGAATCCAAGTTTAAGGTGTTTGGATCACACAGAAGAACATTTGTGAGATGAATAATGACTGAAAAGATGCTGGAAGAGTGCCTGATGCCATCTGTCAAGCATGGTGGAGGTAATGTGATGGTCTGGGGTTGCTTTGGTGTTGGTAAAGTGGGAGATTTGTGCAAGGTAAAATGGATTTTGAATAAGGAAGGCTATCACTCCATTTTGCAAAGCCATGCCATACCCTGTGGACAGCGCTTGATTGGAGCCAATTTTATCCTACAACAGGACAATGACCCAAAGCACACCTCCAAATTATGCAAGAACTATTTAGGGAAGAAGTAGGCAGCTGGTATTCTATCTGTAATGGAGTGGCCAGCGCAGTCACCAGATCTCAACCCCATTGAGCTGTTGTGGGACCAGCTTGACCGTATGGTACATAAAAAGTACCGATAAAGCCAAACCAACTTGTGGGAGGGGCTTCTGGAAGCATGGGGTGAAATTTCTCCAGATTACCTCAGCAAATTAACTGCTAGAATGCCAAGTGTCTGCAATGCTGTAATTGCTGCAAAGGGAGCATTCGTTGACAAAAGCAAAGTTTGGACGAGAAAATTATTATTTCAAATAAAAATCTTTTTTTCGAACCTTGTCAATGTTTGGACTAGATTTTAAATTCATTTGGCAACTGATTTGTTTTATAAAAGTATGAGTTTTCATGGAAAACACAAAATTGTCTGGGTGACCCCAAACTTTTGAACGGTAGTGTATCTTGGAATACTGGTCCATCACAACTCAGATAGTGTTGTAACCCTTACAGAGGAGCAGATCCGTGATGAAATTCATGGCTATATATTGCCAGTGGATGGAAGGAAATGGCAGAGGCTGAAGGACACCAGCAGGATTATAACCGGGAGACTTTTCTCTGGCGCGAAGTGGACAAGTGGATACAGTGCCTTGGGAAAGTATTTGGCTGCCTTGAACTTTTTAACATTTTCCCACATATCATGCTTCAAACATAAAGATACCAAATGTAAATTTTTGGAGAAGAATCAACATCAAGTGGAACACAATTGTGAAGTTGAACAAAATTTATTAGCTATTTTCAATTTTTGTGGAAATTAAAAACAGAAAACTGGGGCGTGCAATATTATTCAACCCCTTTAACTTAATGCTTTGTTGCGCCACCTTTTGCTGTGATTACAGCTGCAAGTCGCATGGGGTATGTCTCTATCAGTTTTGTACATTGAGAGACTGAAATTCTTGCCCATCCTTCCATGGCAAACAGCTCGAGCTCAGTGAGATTTAATGGAGATCGTTTGTGAACAGCAGTTTTCAGCTCTTTCCACAGATTTTCGATTGGATTCAGGTCTGGACTTTGACTTGGCCATTCTAACACCTGGATACAATTTTTTGTGAACCATTCCATTGTAGATTTTGCTTTATGTTTGGGATCATTGTTTTGTTGGTAGTGTTGAGCGATTACCTTCCGATATCGGGAAATATCAGATCGGATTGGATCGGACCGATACTCCTAAAATATCGCATATCGCCAAGTCCGATACCGGAAACCAATGCAAGTCAATGGGACAGAAATATCGGAATTAAAATAAACCCTTTCTTACCTTGTAGGATAATTCTACATGAAGAAAAACAACTAATAATAATAATGTAGAATGCATTGGGGGAGGTGGAGGAGACATTAAAGGAATAGAGGTTTAGCCCAATCAAATGGAATAGCAGGAATTAATTTTTTTTAAGATATTCGGAGTTACAAAGATATTGACTATGTTAAGCTTTTTTATATTTTGTCAGATATTTATGTTTCACTACTTCAATGCTCTTCACCTTCTTTTTTACTTCTCCCACACTTTCTCCTTCATCATCCTCTTCAGGGTCATCTTCTTGGTCTTCTTCGGGGGGTGGTCTTCAGGGTCGTCATCTCCAGGGTCGTCGTTTTCGGGGTCGTCGTCTTTTTTGGGGTGGTCTTCAGGGTCGTCGTCTTTAGGGTCATCGTCAGGGAGATCAAGAGTGATTACCAAAAACCATTTCAAAAAGCTTGAATTTGGAAATGTAGCAGAAGGTACAAGAAGGCTGAGGAACTGCTGAGAACCAGCTGACGGTACTGGAACCTGGATGGGTAGCCGAAGGTACAAGAGCCAATGGAACTACCGAGGACCAGCTGATGGTACTGGAACCCGGTTACTAAGCAGGAGGTATCTGTGCCAGAAAGCACTACTAAGGACCACCAGACATTGGTGGAACTCAGATACCGAGAAGGAGGCACCTAAGCCAAAGTCTCTGCCTGGAACCAGCTGACGTAACTGGAACCCAGGGGGACATATTCAAGATTGACTTCCAAAGAACCAGCTAATGGTACTGGAACTCAGATAGGCAGCAGAAGGTACACATGAAAAAGAAAGTTGCAAGGCCGCGAGCCGGCCGGAGTTACCGAAACCCACAGTCCTACAGGGGGAGCTTGTCCTATTGGCACTACAGAACCAGCCTTCATTGCCAGATCCCGCAGCCCACATAGGAAGCACCTAAACTGCAGGCACCATAGAGTTGGCTAACCCGACCGCAACACGACAGTATAACGTATTGGAGGCAAAGTGACGTTGACACTACCCGGAAACAGCTGGCGTGCTGGAACCAGGCTGGGCAGGAGGGAGTACCCGTGCCAAAGACACTTCTGAGCAGCAACTAGCGGTGTTGGAGCCCAGGGATTACAGTAGAAACAGAGTGGAGGCAGAGGCCTAATTGGAGCAAGATTAATATCTGTAGTAGTTTGAATGTGGACAGAGCAGGAGAAATTGCTGGACACACAGCAGGGGATCAGCTGACGTTACTGGAGCATGTGTTGACTGTGCAGATGGCACTTATGAGCAGCAACTGGCGGTGTTGGAGCCCAGGGATTACAGTTCAGGTGGTAGAAACATGAACACAACATGAGACCTGGATACTGTTGCCAACCAATTATTTAATCTGGAAGAGGACTGGCATATTCCTGCGAGATCCAGGCCTTATTCATTTTCAGAAAAGTAAGCCGGTCAACGTTATCGGAGGATAGTCGCATGCGACGGTCTGTTAGTACACCACCTGCGGCACTAAAGACGCGTTCTGATAATACACTAGCAGCAGGGCAAGTCAGCATCTTCAATGCATACTGGCTAAGCTCTGGCCAAGTATCCAGCTTAGAGACCCAAAACTTGAAGGGGAAAGAGCCGTGTGGGAGAACACTGAGAGGGCAAGACATGTAGTCTGTCACCATCTGACAGAAACGTTGCCTCCTGGTGACTGGAGCCATCTGTGATGGTGTAAACATTTGTGGCAGGGACACAAAACTTTGCCATATTTGGGCCATACTGGTCTTGCCTTGTGCTGAGGCGCTGCTTCTGCTCCTTCTTTGTGCAGAGCTTCCTCCACTGCCTCGACGCACTGAGCTGCTTTGTAAAGCACTAGCAGCACTGCTCTCGGGTGGAATGGAGAACATGATGGAATGCACCAGTGTGTCTTGGTACTCCCTCATTTTACGCTGCCTGTTCAATGGTGTTATGAGGCTTTGTAAGTTGTCCCGGTAGCGAGGATCCAGGAGGGTGTACACCCAATATTCAGCCGTGTTGAGAATGTGGGCGATGCGGCGGTCGTTTCTCAGGCACTGCAGCATGAAATCAGCCATGTGCTGCAGACTGCCAACTGGCCAAGAAACGCTGTCCCCTGCTTGAGGCGTCATCTCTGCCTGCTCTGCATCACCCCACCCTCGCTCTACATACTGACTACTAGAGCATTGTGTACCTCCCTCCTCTGGACAGATGTCTTCCTCCTTCATTTACTCCTCCTCATCCTCCTCACACAGTGTCCCCTGCCTAGGCCTTTGTGAGGAACGATGTTGCGCAGACAGTCCAGAAGCAGATGGCATTTGTGACTCCTTATCCTCCACCTCGTCCACAACCTCCTCCCTTAGTGCTTGCAGTGTTTTTTCAAGCAGGCAGATAAGGGGGATAGTCATGCTGACTAGTGCATCATCTGCACTCGCCATCCACATGGAATCATCAAAGGCACGCAAAACGTGGCAGATGTCCTTCATAGAGGCCCACTCAGTGGTGGTGAAGTGTGAACGGCGCCCAGTGCGACTTTGCGCCTGATGCAGCTGGTACTCCATTACTGCTGCCTACTGCTCACACAACCTCTCCAATATATGTAACGTTGAATTCCACCTGGTGGGTAGGTCACATATGATGCGATGTTCCGGAAGGCGGAATCGGCGCTGCAGAGCTGCAATGCGCGATCTTGCCATGCTGGAACGCCGCAAGTGAGAGCATTCTATGCGGACCTTGTGCAGCAGTTCATTAAGATCCAGATAGTCCCTCAAAAAGCTCTGCACGACCAAGTTGAGCACATGTGCCAGACATGGGATGTGAGTGAGGTTGCCTAGGCCCAGAGATGCCACCAGATTTCGGCCATTGTCACACACTGCCATGCCTGGCTTGAGATTCGCTGGCACAAACCACACATCGCTCTCCTGCTTGATGGCATTCCAGAGCTCCTGCGCTGTGTGGCTTCGATTCCCCAAAGAAATTAATTTTAATATGGCCTGTTGACGCTTGGCCACGGCTGTACTCATATCGGTGGTAAAAGATAAGCGTTCATGGGTCCATATGGAGGTAGACTGTGACGGCTCCTGCAGCGCAGATTCAGAGGAACTGAAGAATGAGGAGGAGTCAATGTGTACACACTGGATTCCTGCAATCCTTGGAGTTGGCAGAGCATGTACAGCGCCACTCTCAAGATCTGTACCTGGCTCCACAACATTTACCCAATGGGCAGTGAGGGAAAGATATCGTCCCTGTCCATGGTTACTGGTCCAAGCATCGGTGGTCAGGTGGACCTTGCTACTGACGGCGTTTAGTAGCGCATGTTTAATTTTCCCCTCCACATGCTTTTGCAGGGGAGGGACGGCTTGCCTGCTGAAAAAAAAGCGGCTGGGCATGATGTATTGTGGGACTGCCAATGCCATGAAGATACGGAAGGTGTCAGTCTCCACCAGCCTGAATGAGAGCATTTCAAGGGACAGTAGTTTTGCAATGCCAGCATTCAGAGCCTGTGCTCGGGGGTGGTTTGCCGAGTATGGGCGCCTTTTCTCCCATGCCTGTGCTACCGATGGCTGTAGACTAGCCTGGGAGTGTGAGGATGACAGGGAACGTGGTGCTGTGGGTGGAATGACACTGTGTCTCTGTACAACAGTGCCAGAGTTTCTTCCATGGCGATCCTGTGAGGAAGCCGAACCAGCTGTGTGTGAGCTGGAGCAAGAGGCTACAACACGAGCTGAAGAGGTGGTAGGTGGCGCTGTAGGTTGGCCTAGGTCTTCAGTGTGTCTTTGTAACTCCACCACTTGCTTGGTCCGCACATGTTTCCACATATTTGTGGTATTGAGGTTGCTGACACTTTTCCCTCTTTTCACTTTCTGATTACACAGCTTGCATTTGACAAAGCAAATGTCATCTGCAACTGTGTCAAAAAAGGACCAGGCACCACAAGTCTTGGTAGCGCCCGTTTTGGGATTTGGAAGAGGCATGCTCCTAATGGGTGCCAAAGTGGAGGCTACAGGCAACCGAGTCTGCCCCCTCCCTCTCCCTCCTGTTTTGGCCGTTCGGGAATCTCTTCCTCAGAGCTGCTCCCTCCACCTTCCTGTACCTCACGCCATGATGGGTCAAGGACCTCATCATCTACACTACCCCCTTCAAACGACTGATTCTCCTGGGTAGTCTCAACAGAACAGTACACACCAGAAAGTGGCACTTGAATCTCATCATCAGATGCGTTCTGAGGTGTGCTGACTACCCGCCTCTTCAGATTCAGAGACACAAAGCTGTTGTGCATCACTGCATACTACTTCTTCTTCAAATCCTCGAATGCTGCTTGGCTGGCCCCCTCTTTCCAAGCCAACAGATTCAGAGAACAGAAGTAGAGATGGCTCCTGTCCAGGGCTCTGCTTGGGCAATTTGGCAGGTGGTGAAGAGACAGATGGGTGCTCTTCAGTGCTCTGGACCTGAGAGGATCTGGAACTAATTGAAGTCGATGCGTTAGCTGCCATCCATCCGACAACGGCTTCAATTTGTCCCGCAGCAGTAGGGTACGGCGAGCTCCTACAAAGCTGCACATAAAGGACTGTTCCCTGGGAAAACTGGGGGATGCTGAGTCACTGGTACCCACAGCAGGCACAGAATACCCATGTCCTCTCCCTGCAGAAACTCCACGCCCACGACCACATGCTTTACTCCCTGCCTTCTTCATCTTGGTAGACTGATAAAGATAGGCAGAAAAGTACTAAGGGCTTAGTGTGCTTATTCCTGAACAGCTGCTAAAAGGTATAAGAAACACTAATTTTACAAAGTGTGGACTAGACTTTAATATGGGCTAATGTGGCCTACACAACTGTAAAATGGAGTGTTTGGAGAACTTTATTAACTTTTTTTTTTCACAAAAAGACACTGGATGTGCCCAAAGATGTAAAACCAATAGTATCACAAACTTTTTGTAGCTATTACAATGCTGGAAGGTAACCTACAATGCAATAGATGAGGCTTCAAAAAATAGGCTAATACTAATCTGGCTCGGGCTGCAGGGCACAAGCCAGCAGAAAGGCTCCTCTATCTACTCCTATAAAGTGTTTGCAAGCAATCTAGCTGGATACGGATGGAACCACACTAATAGGAGAAATCAGGAAAAATGAGCAGCACTAATGCAAAAAAGGACAATGTATGAGGCAGTGACGCATGCTGAGTGGACTACAACCGGAGGTGGCTGGCTGCAGAACACACTACAGCGTGAGCTGCACTCACACACAGAGACCTCACAAACAGCTGTGAACAGCACTGAAAGGCAAAAGAAAGCTACAGCGGTTGATAAAGTAGCCTGGGTAAAGCACAATACAGTATAGCAAATCGCTAGGTCACACTGTCCCTGAGAACAGCAGCGTCCTATCCCTAACTGAATTCACAGCAGAGTGAACCCAAAATGGTGGCGGCTTTTATAGTACATCATGACATCATACCAGCAGCCAATCACAGCCATGCCAGTAGTTACATGCCTAACATGCTCTAACAGGATGTGCCCACACTTAGGATCCTCATTGGCTGAATAAAATCAAACTGGCTCATTGCATTATGGGAACTTCGGATTCCGGTATTCGATATACTAAAAGTATCGGAACTCATTCCGATACCGCGAATATCGGCCGATACCCGATATTGCAGTATCGGAGTGCTCAACACTACTTGTTGGAAGACAAATCTCCGTCCCAGTTTCAGGTCTTTTGCAGAATCCAACAGGTTTTCTTCAAGAATGGTCCTGTATTTGGCTCCATCCATCTTCCCATCAATTTTAACCATGTTCCCTGTCCCTGCTGAATAAAGGAAGGCCCAAACCATGGACAGTGGGGATGGTGTGTTCAGGGTGATGAGCTGTGTTGTCTTTACACCAAACATATCGTTTGGCACTGTTGCCAAAAAGTTCAATTTTGGTTTCAATTGACCAATGCACCTTCTTTCACATGTTTGGTTTATCTCCCAGGTGGCTTGTTGTAAACTTTAAACGACACTCTTTATGGATATCTTTGAGAAATGGCTTTTTTATTGACACTCTTCCATAAAGGCCAGATTTGTGCAGTGTAGGTCTGATTGTTGTCCTATGGACATACTGTCCCACCTCAGCTATAGATCCCTGCAGTTCATCCAGAGTGATCATGGGCCTCTTAGCTGCATCTCTGATCAGTCTTCTCCTTGTTTGTGATGAAAGTTTAGAGGGATGGGCGGGTCTTGGTAGATTTGCAGTGGTATGATACTCCTTCCATTTCAATATGATCGCTTGCACAGTGCTTCTTGGGATGTTTAATGTTTTGGAAATCATTTTGTATCCAAATCTGGCTTTAAACTTCTCCACAACAGTATCATGACCTGCCTGTTGTGTTCCTTGGTCTTCATGATGCTCTCTGTGCTTCAAACAGAGCCCTGAAACTATCACAGAGCAGGTGCACTTATACGGAAACTTGATTATACACAGGTGGATTATATTTATCATCATTAGTCATTTAGGACAACATTGGATCATCCAGAGATCCACAATGAACTTCTGGACTGAGTTTGCTGCACTGAAAGTAAAGGGACCGAATAATATTGCACGCCCCACTTTTCAGTTTTTGAATTTCCACAAAAATGTAAAATAGCCAATAAATTTCATTCAACTTCACAATTGTGTTCTACTTGTTGATTCTTCACCAAAAATTTACATTTGGTTATCTTTATGTATGAAGCATGGATATGTGGGAAAATGTTGAAAAGTTGCAGGGAGCCGAATATTTTCGCAACGCACTGTACATCCTTGGCTATCGAGGGTCACAAGAAGCTGCAAGTAATCAACCCAGTAGACTTATGTATGCCCACATGACCTGACAGCTTGGATTTGTGTCCACAGGACAGGATTCTCCTTCTCCTAACAGTAGGAACAAAGGTCTTACCTATAATAATAATAATACATTTTATTTCTATAGCGCCGACATATTCCGCAGCACTTTACATTTCAGAGGGGACTTCTACAGACAATAGACATTACAGCATAACAATAACATAGATCATAACAGATACCAAGAGGAATGAGGGCCCTGCTCGGAAGCTTACAATCTATGAGGAAAAAGGTAGACATGAAAGGTGGGTGGTAACAATTGGCTAATATGTTGAGGCGGTAGGCCAGTCTGAATAAATGCGTTTTCAGGGCATGCTTAAAATTGTGGGGATTGGGGACTAATCGTATTGACCTGGGAAGTGCATTCCAAAGAATTGGCGCAGCACATGTAAAGTCTTGGAGATGGGAGTGGGAGGTTCTGATTATTGAGGATGCTAACCTCAGGTCATCAGCAGAACGGAGGGCGCGGGTAGGGTGGTATACTGAAACAAGGGAGGAGATGTAGGGTGGTGCTGAGCCATGGAGAGTTTGTGGGTGAGGGTAATAAGTTTGTACTGGATTCTGGAGTGGATGGGTAGCCAGTGTAATGACTGGCACAAGGTAGAGGTATCAGTGTAATGATTGGCAAGGAATACCTCGCATACCTAGAGGAATGTCTTTAACCCCTTGGCTCCGAAGTCTGTTTTCAAATTCATGACCAGGCCAAATTTTACAATTCTGATCAGTGTCACTTTATATGGTAATCACACTGGAATGCTTCAATGAATCACAGCGATTCTGAGACTGTGTTTTTCATGACACATTGTATTTTATGACAGCAGTAATTTTAAGCAGAAATACTTTCATTAATTTGTGAGAATATAGAAATTTTGGTGAAAATTTCACAATTTTAAAACTATCATTTTTTATATCCTTAAACCAGTTAACTATGCTGTAAAAATTATATAAAAATATAATTTCCCATATGTCTACTTTACATCACCTTATATAACCAACAAATAAGGTAGCACGCTGTAGCATTATAGTATGCAATCATGAAATATATGAAATTTGAATTACATTACGTACTGCATTAGAAAATATGAAAATTGAGAATACTTAGGCATAAATTTTCCAATTCATGTGTATCCGGAAGCCACGATAAGGCGAATCTCATTTCTGGGAATCTATCTAATGCGTATCCTGTCTCAGACTAAAGACTACATTTATTTGTTGGTTGTATATGGAAATGTCTACTCTTAGTAAGCACTTGTTCACACCTGATTTCTGTTTGAAAATGACATCAGTCTTTTGTTATTTGTATACATAGGCTTTCTGACCGAGCACTCCACCCCTCAGCCCCAGAGGTTTTAAGTTACAGCACGATCTTACATAAATGTAGACTTCAGTCTAAGAGAGGATTCACATTAGATAGGTTCCCCGCAAGGAGAATCGCCTTATCGTGGCTATCGGGTACACATAAATTGGTCAATTTACACACTAAGTATTCTCAATCTTCATATCTTCTAGTGCAGTAATGCAGTTAAAATTTCATACTTTTCATGTTTGCATGCTATAGCATTACGGAGTGCTACTTTATTTGTTGGTTATACAGTGGGTACGGAACTCTGCATGCCATCTTGACTGAAAAAACAGAAATGTATTAATTTTACAAGTGTTTTAAAAAGGAAAAACTGAAATATCACATGGTCATAAGTATTTAGACCCTTTGCTCAGACACTCATATTTAAGTCACATGCTGTCCATTTCCTTGTGATCCACCTTGAGATGGTTCTACTCATTCATTGGAGTCCAGCTGTGTTTAATTAAACTAATAGGACTTGATTTGGAAAGGCATACACCTGTCTATATAAGACCTCACAGCTCACAGTGCATGTCAGACCAAATGAGAATCATGAGGTCAAGGGAAAAGGCCAAGGAGCTCAGACACAGAATTGTGTCAAGGCACAGACCTGGCCAAGGTTACAAAATAATTGCTGCAGTACTCAAGGTTCCTAAGAGCACAGTGGCCTCCATAATCCTTAAATGGAAAACATTTGTGGCCACCAGAAGTCTTCCTATACCTGGCCATCCAGCCAAACTGAGCAATGGTGGGAGAAGAGCCTTGGTGAGAGAGGTGAAGAAGAATCCCACGAGCACTGTGGCTGAGCTCCACAGATGCAGTAGGTAGATGGGAGAAAATTCCATAAAGTCAACTCTCACTGCAGCCTTCCACCAGTCGGGCCTTAATGGCAGAGTGGCCCGATGGAAGACTCTCCTCTGGTCTGATGAGACGAAGATAGAACTTTTTGGTGATAATTCTTAGCGGTATGTGTGGAGAAAACCAGGCACTGCTCATCACCTGCCCAATACAATCCCAATAGTGAAACATGGTGGTGGCAGCATCATGCTATAGAGGTGTTTTTCAGCTACAAGGACAGGACAACTGGTTGCAATTGAAGGAAACATGAATGCGGCCAAGTACAGAGATATCCTGGATGAAAACCTCTTCCATAGCTCTCTGGACCTCATACTTGGCCGAAGGTTCACCTTCCAACAAGACAATGACCCTAAGCACACAGATAAAATATCAAAGGAGTGGCTTCAGAACAACTCTGTGACCATTCTTGACTGGCCCAGCCAGAGCCCTGACATAAACCTAATTAAGCATCTCTGCAGAGACCTGAAAGTGGCTGTCCACCAACATTTACCATCCAACTTGACTGAACTGGAGAGGATCTGCAAGGAAGAATTGCAGAGAATCCCCAAATCCAGGTGTGAAAAACTTGCTGCATTATTCCCAAGAAGACTCATGGCTGTACTAGGTCAAAAGGGTGCTTCTTCTCTATACTAAGCAAAGGGTCTGAATACTTATAACCATGTGATATTTCAGTTTTTATTTTTTAATAAAAAAGCAAAAATTTCTACATTTCTGTTTTTTTGAGTCAAGATGGGGTGCAGCGTGTATATTAATGAGAAATAAAGGAACTTTTTTGAATTTATCAAATGGCTGCAATGAAACAAAGAGTGAAAATTTTAAAAGGGTCTGAATACTTTCCATACCCACTGTATATGGAGATGGCTACTCTTAGTAAGCACCTGTTCACACCTAATTTCTGTTTGGAAGTGACGGTCAGTCTTTTGATATTTGTATACTTTACATTACCATTATTATTGAAAGATAATTTTTTTGTTAGGAAGTTAGAAGGGTTAAAAGTTTATCAACCATTTCTCATATTTCAACAAAAATGTACAAAACAATTTCCTTTAGGGACTACATCACATTTGAAGTGAGTTTGAGAGGCCTATATGACATAAAATATCCAAAAGGGAAACCATTTTAAAAAAAACTTCACCCTTCAAAGTGCTGAAAACCACATTCAGATAGTTTAATAATCTTTTAGGTGCTTCGCAGGAATTAAAGAATAGTGGAAGGAAAAATAATATTTTAATTTTTGCCACAAAAAAGTTCACTTAGCCCAAAATTTTGCACTTTTACAAGTGTAACAGGATAAAATAGGCAATACAATTTGTTGTGCGATCTTTCCTGCGCATGATGATTCCCAATATGTGAAGGAAACCTAATGTTTGGGCATATGGCAGTGCTCTGAAGGGAAGTAGTGCCATTTCACATTTGGAGCACAAAATTGGCTGGAATAGAGAGCGGACACCATGTAGCATTTGCTGAGCCCTGATGAGCTTAAGCAGTGGACACTTCCAAGTTTCTCCATTTTGGAAACTACACCTGTAAGGTAAAAGCAGGAACGCGGGATGCAGTGACTAGCAGGAGGCAGAGCAAGAGTTAACGGGTATTTTAAGCAGAGATTAATTGACAGTCAGTGCTCCACGCAGGGAGGATGGAAAAGCACAATAATACAAATACAGGAAGATGAACAGTGTAGATCTAACGCTAACAACGATCTGTAAAGGAATGGATCAACACTTATTATTCTGTAGCTCCTGGTTGGTCATGGTTACACGATTCCACGGTGTCGTCACAGGTGACAGGAGAAGTCTTGGAAACGATCCCAGATGACGTGAAAGCAATGTCTCTTGAATGAAACAGCGATTCCTGGCTTTTCCTGATGCGGTGTTCCGGTCTCGGTACACAGGATTGCACGGGGTGTAGAAGATGGAAAACCACGTGGACCACAAAGTTCCAGAGAGGAAGCCAAAGAGGGGACCTTGTAGCTAGTGTGTTGAGCGTGGTCCTTTTGATAACGACTGCCTGGCACTGCAAAGGGTGTTGTGACTGTCCAATCAGAGCTATCAGGTGTGGAAGTCTGTTGGGAGCTCGGCTCCATCTGGACGCAGGCAGTGCGCGTAGAAGCGGGTAAGCTGTGGCGTCAGCCTGCTGATTGGCGTGGAACAGGGGAGATGGAGTCAACCTTCACCTTGCGTGCTCTCTGTCTTCCCGCCAGAAATCCCACTTTCGTGAGCTCAGCTCCTTTTATCCCCAACCCTCCCCCAGAAGTCTGGTGCAAAGGTCTGCTCTGGTCATAAAGTACTTCCCCCCCACAACAATGGTTACAGTCCAGATGGTTCCAACCCAGGCACGCAAGAAACTGCCTAAGCCCAGTACATCTCCCCACAAACTCATGAAGGAATTTCAAGGTGTGATAATCTTTTTGAACCCACTTCACAGAATTTTAAAATGTTAAGCTGGGAACTTGAAAAAATATATTTTTCTTACAAACATGTTCTTTTGCCCCAAATTTTAAATTATCTCAATGATAACAGGAGAGAATGGACCATATAATTTGTTGTGCAATTTTTCTTGAGTACACTGATACACCATATGTGGTGTAAAGCTGCTGTTTGGGTACAAGGCAGGGATTGGAAGGGAAGGAGTACCAATTGAATTCTGGAGCGAGTCTTTAACATGCTAAAACAGGAGAAACTCCCACAAGTAACCTCATTTTGGAAACTACACCTCTTGATGAATACATCTAGCCGTGTTGTTAGCATTTTTACCCGTCAGGTGATTCACAGAATTGTATAAAATTTGGCTGAGTCAATGGAAAATTATATTTTTTTTACACTAAAATGTTACTTTGGCTTCATGTTTTCAATTTTCAAAACATATACTAGGAGAAAATGGACCACAAGATATGTTACGCAATTTCTCCTGGGTACACCAATACCTCATTTATGGTTCAAAGCTACTTCTGAGGCACAGTGCAAAGCTCAGAAGCACATTTTGCTGGAATGGTTTGAGAGTACCATGTCACAATGGCAGATCCCCCAAATAAGCAACCTCATTTTGCAAACTACACCTCTCAATAAATTCATCTGAGTGATTACAGTGAATACACTGACACCATGGGTGTCTCACAGAATTTTGTACCATTGGGCATTAAAGAAAAAATGATTTTTAACACAAAAATGTTGTTTTAGCCCCATATCTTACATTATCATGTGTAGAAATGATTAAAAATGGCACCAAAATTTATTTGTCCCACAATTTTTGCTGAACATGGCAATACCCATGGTTGTACAGTACTGCTTAGCCACATGGCGTGACTCAGAAAGGAAGGATTGCAGAATTCCTGCCTTAAGTGACCACGTTTTGGTAATACACCCACGGATGCTGCTGAGTGAATATTGAAAATCTGCTACTATATTGCCTGCACATTGTACAATCTGTGCGCTGCAGTGCCCATACACTGTGCCCAACTCATGCTTCTGGAGACATGGATACCGTAAATTAAGCGGACTCTCATTGCTACAGAAATGCCAAATGTGGATGGAAAAGGTGGCTTAGGCACACTTTGAGTCTCAGAAGAGAGGGGGGGTGTCAGAAACACCGCACTGAATTGCTCACTGAGCCAGTGCGCGTGTCCTGAGTAAAGCGAACTGTGCTCAAAGATACCTGTGGAGCGGGCAGCAGCCGAGTAGATGTGTACTTCAGAGCCACAGGACCTGAAGCACGTGACTGCTAGGGGCATGGCCTAAACTCCAGAGAGCTAGGAGCTGCAAGAGAACTCCTAGCAGGGTAACTGTGAGACAAAGTTATCAAGGGGCATAGACAGGGAGGATAGTCAGGACGTAGCCAATGAGTCACACACAGAGTTAGCTGCAAGGTACAAGAGGGGTGAGCAGAGAGTAGTCAGATCACAGGCAATGAGTCATACACAGAGAGGATAGCACAGTACAGAATCAACAGGCAAACTCACAACAGGAAACAGAACCGGGTCAGAACCATATAAACAAGCTATAACAACGAACAGGCACAGGCACACAGAGGTCAGCACACTAGGCCAAAGGCAAAAGTATAACTGACAGGGATTGGAGCTTCCCAAGGGATTAAGAAGCTCTCCCAGAACAAGAAAGAGGCCACAATCATTAACCCCAGGTGTGCAGCTCAAAAACCTGCACTGGGATCATGACAGTACTCCCCTCTCAACGGGGGGCCTCTGGACCCCCAGGCTTCCCCGGGTACTTGGCATGGAAAGCCCGAACGAGGCAATCTGCATGTACAAATCGAGCAGGGACCCATGAGCGCTCCTCTGGTCCATATCCCTTCCAGTGGACCAGGTATTGCAAAGAGCGGCGCACCCGCCAAGAGTCCACAATATGTCCGACCTCATACTCCAATTGACCCTCCACCAGCACTGGAGGAATAACAGGCTCGGAGTCCTCTTTCACAGACCCTATGGATTTCAACAGAGATTTATGGAACACACTGGATATTTTTAAGGAGGCGGGGAGACGCAACCTATATGCCACTGGGTTGACTATCTCCATAATCTCGTTCGGACCAATGAACTTTGGTCCCAACTTAGCTGATGGTACCTTTAAGTTGATGTTACGTGTGGAAAGCCAAACCTTCTCTCCCACCTGAAACATGTCTCCCGAGGCTCTCTTTTTGTCGGCAAAACATTTGTACCTCCCCTGGGCCCGAGAGATATTATGCTGGACTTAAACCCAGAGGTTTTTTAACCGTTGAACAGACCCCTCGACGCCTGGACAACTGGAATCCACCCGTGAAAACTCCCCAAAATGTGGATTAAACCCATAGTTAATCAGGAATGGGGACATGTTGGTGGACTGACTCACCCGGTTGTTAAAAGCGAATTTCGCCAACGGTAGCGCATCACACCAATCCTCCTGTCTGGCGGAGGTCAGACACCTGAGAATTTTTTCCAGGGATTGATGCGTTCTGTCTGACCATTACTTTCCGGGTGATATGCCGACGAGAAGGAGAGTGAGATGCCCAATTTCATACAGAACGCCCTCCAAAATTTGGCCACAAACTGCACAGCTCTGTCAGACACAACATTCAGGGGTACCCCATGCAATCGGACCACATGCTGCACAAACAACCTTGATAATGTTTCTGCTGAGGGTAATGCTGCCAAGGGAATGAAATGGGCCTGTTTAGAAAACCTATCCACCACCACCCAGATCACGGTATTGCCCCTGGAAGGTGGAAGGCCGGTAATAAAATCCATGGAAAGATGAGTCCATGGCCTATCAGGAACCGGTAAAGGTATGAGTTCCCCAGCCGGCCGGTTATGCAAGCTTTTGGAACGGGCACACACACCACAAGCAGAAACAAATTCCTTGGCATTGGACCTTAATGAAGGCCACCAAAACCCCCTGGCTACTGCCTCTCTAGTAGCCGTGATACCTGGATGAGCGCTCAGCCTAGACTCATGAAACTCCTGCAGAAGTCTAGGCCACAATGAATCTGGAACAAACAGTTTATCCCCTGGCCTGGTTGTCGGAGCTAAGGCCTGAGCCCTTAGAATTTCTTGTTCCAACTCAGTTGAGACCCCCGCCACTACCACCCCTGGGGGAAGAATGGAGGACGGCGGCTCAGAGGGAGACACTGGGTCAAAACTTCTGGACAGGGCATCCGCTTTAACATTTTTGGACCCCGGTCGAAAAGTAATGGAAAACTGAAATCGTGAAAAAAAAAGTGACCAACGGGCTTGTCTAGGAGTAAGCCTCTTAGCAGATTCAAGGTATGCCAAATTTTTGTGATCCGTGACAACCGTGATAGGGTGAGCCGCCCCTTCCAAAAAGTGCCTCCATTCCTCAAACGCCAGCTTGACCGCAAGAAGTTCTCTATTGCCTACATCATAGTTTTTCTCAGCTGAGGAGAACTTCTTGGAGAAGATGGCACAGGGTTTGAGATTGGTAAGGGTGGCCGGACCCTGGGACAGCACAGCCCCCACCCCCACTTCAGAAGCATCTATCTCCACAATGAATGGTTTGGACGGGTCTGGTTGTACCAACACCGGGGCAGACATGAAACATATCTTAATCGCTGAGAAGGACTACTTAGCGAGTACAGACCAATTTTTTACATCAGCGCCCTTCTGAGTAAGATCTGTGAGTGGTTTAACCACTTGTGAGAAACCTTTAATGAATCTTCGATAATAGTTCGCTAATCCTAAGAAGCGCTGGAGCCCCTTGAGATCTCGAGGCTGAACCCAGTCAGCGATCGCCAGCACCTTCTTAGGATCCATACAAAACCCCTCACAGGACACAATCAACCCAGAAAAAGACAGTTCCTGTACAAAAAACGAACATTTTTCCAATTTAGCGAACAATCGGCTCTCCTTGAGTCTCTGGAGAACTGTCTGTAGATGTTGCAAGTGAGATTGGCTGTCCGGGGAATACACCAAAATGTCATCCAAATAAATATTAACAAAACAGCCTATCAGGTCAGAAAACACAACATTGATAAAATTCTGGAAAATAGCGGGTGCTTTAGTTAACCCAAACGACATTACCAGGTTCTCAAAGAGTCCTTCTGATGTGAGGAACGCAGTTTTCCACTCGTCCCCTTCCCGAACCCTTATCAGATTGTAGGCCCCCCGCAGATCTAACTTGGTATCAGGATCCTAACAGCGCCGGCGTACAGCCTCCGCTGAGCAGGGACTCACCTGCACTCTAGGGACCCCTGGGGATCAGGACAGCCAGAAAGTATAGTTGCACAGGACCTGAGTGATGAAGTTTAGCAAGCCGGCACGGGACCTACGGTCACGTGACTGCAAGGGGGCAGGGCTTAGCGTCCTGCTTTCAGAGAAGACAGAAAACTCAGAGTCAGGCAAAACGGAGTCCATACACATTGCAGACAGTGAGGTACAGGAGGGATAAACAGACGGGAGGTCAGACAAAGCCAAAGGTCTTACACATGGGGGTGACGAGGTACCAAGGGGACGAGCAGAGAGAAGTCGGGTCACAAGCAGAGAGTCATACATGAGAGGTAGCGCAGTACAAGAGGGACAGGCAGAACTCATAACAGGGACAGAACCGGATCAAAACCAAACAAGCAAGCAAGATATCAGGCACAAGGCACACGTGCGCATTAGGTCAACTAACTCAGCCGAGGGCAGGAGTATAACTGACACCGGACCTAGGTCCAGTGAGCATTAAATAGCCGTCCTCTGCCAGTGAGAGGCGGAACAATTAACCCCCAGTCAGACCAGGATGGGCCAAAGCGAAACCCCGTCCTGAATCATGACACTTGGAGAACCATTGGGCCCCAGCTAACTGGTTACATAAGTCTGGGATGAGGGGAAGCGGGTAAGTGTTCCCAACCATTATCTTGTTCAGTTCCCAAAAGTCGAGGGACGGCCGCAAACCACCATCTTTCTTCTTCACAAAGAAGAATCCTGCTTCCACAGGTGACACAGAAGGCCTGATATGCCCTTTGCGGAGACTCTCAGCTATGTACTCCTTCATGGCTTGGTGTTCAGGCCCAGACAAATTGAACAATCGAGCCTTAGGTAACTTGGCTCTGGGGACTAAATCAATGGCACAATCATAGGGTCTACGTGGTGGCAGCACCTCAGCCTCACTTTCAGAAAAAACGTCTTTGAAATCCTTCAGGTACTCCGGAATACCTTCCAGACCGACAGACGACACAGATACGGATTTCACAGCGTTAAGAAGATGTCCCGGGTTACCACATTTATCCTTACATCCCCATTGAGTGATCTCCCCTGTAACCCAATCAATGGTAGGATTATGGCATTGAAGCCAAGGCATCCCCAGTACCATTCCTGCAGGCATGTTATCTAGCACAAGACAACTTAGTTTTTCCACATGAGTGGAACCCACTTTAAGAAAAAAAAGTTCAGACCTGCAACAGATACCGTCCTGGGTAAGAGGAGAGGAGTCAATTGCCACAAGTTTAACAGGATCCTGAAGCCTGACTGTCCCTATCTTATTAAGAGTCATAACTTTGGTATCAATCAGGTTCACAGCAGAACCACAGTCAACAAAAGCAGTAGTCGGAACCGGACCATTACCAAGTTCCAGTTCCACCTGCAGCACCATTTTTGCACGTGAGGAAAATTGTACCTGAAGGTCTGGGTAGCCTCCTCGACTACTACCCAGACCTAGTCGTTTCCCGCCATCTTGGAGGATGACGGACAGGAGGGGAAGTCCTTCTTCCAATGTCCAGATTCCCCACAATAGAAGCACAACTGCTTCTCCCGGCGGCGTCTTCTCTCCTTTTCCTCACAGGTGACAGCGCTCACCTCCATAGCCACAGGAAGAGTCCGGGTCTCATCTCCACTGAAGAATAATGGTGTTTCCTGTTGCATAACGCCTCTAGCCCGCAGTCTGCGATCCATGCGAACCGCTTGGGTCATGGCATCCTCCAGGGAGTCAGGCGGAAGATGGAGTGCCAAAGCATCCTTCAGATGTTCACAAAGGCCTCTGTTATGAATGAGTCACCGTAGGAGGCAAAAACAGAAATACTAGCTAAGTCCAGAAAACCAGAGAAGTTGGCAGCTATCGGATTGCAGACCCCTGAACCTATCAACAACAACTAGCAGTAGCCGTGGGGGGTTCCTACAGTGCCCTAGACCCCTCGATCACAGCCGGAGAACTACATAGCCTAAAGACAGAAAGGAAAATCTAAACTGCCCCAGAGCAGACCCCAAAGCAATAGGCAGCCCCCAACATATAATGACGGTGAAGCAAGATGAAAAAACACTCACACAGATAGAAAGATAGGCTGAGCAAATGATGGGGCCCAAGCTAACTAGATAGGACAGGATAGAAAAGCTGCTGTCTGTAGTCCACCAAAACCCTATCAAAACAAGAGCCAACAACTGATAGGGAAAAAAGCCCTGAAGACGCTAGGCTTCAAAAAGACTATATCAGTACTCAGGTATTTTCTGAAGACAGAGCAAAAAGGAATTCAGCTCACCCCAGCAGGGAATGGCAGAAATCAAGGAAAACAAAGCAAAACAAAACCAAAACACAAATGCAAAAAGTAGAGCAGAAAACTTAGCTTTTGAGGAGCAGGAATCAGACTGGTCTCCTAGAATCCCTCAGAGAGATCACCAGCAAGGCAGAAGGGCAGCGACTGCCTTATATCCAGTCAGTAATTCCCGTCACCCAGTCATCATCATCCTGCCCAGGTGCTTGGTAATCAGCTTCACTACCTTCCTTCACCAGTAGAGGGAGTTCATCAGACCTCAATGATGAAGGGGAAAATGAACTCACAACAGTACCTCCCCCTTGAGTAGGGGTCACCGAACCCTCATCCACGCCACCAGGGAGATCAGGGTGAGCCCGATGAAAGGCACGCACCAATCTTTTGGCATGAATATCAGAGGCAGAGACCCAGGAATTATCCTCCTGACCATAACCCTTCCACTTAACCAAATACTGGAGTCTCCGTCTAGCCAGACTGGAATCCAGTATCTTCTCTACCTCATATTCCATGTTACCTTCAACCAATACAGGGTCCGGAGGTGCCACCCCAGGAACTACTGGTTCAACAAACCTCTTCAACAAGGACTTATGAAGCACATTATGGATTTTAAATGTAACAGGAAGAGCCAAACGAAAAGAGACAGGATTAATAATCTCCAAAATCTTGTAAGGTCCAATAAATCTAGGCTTAAACTTAGGAGAAGCCACCTTCATAGCGATATTTTTTGATGATAACCAAACCATATCACCAACCTTAAACTGGGGACCAATGGTCCTATGTCGGTTGGAAAACCGCTGGGCCTTTTCCTGGGAGAGAGATAACTTATCCACCACTTGGTCCCAGATCTGGTGCATTCTCTCCACCACAATGTCAACACCTGGGCAGGCAGAAGGCTCCACCTGCCCTGAAGAAAATCGAGGATGAAACCCAAAGTTACAAAAAAAAGGTGACATCAAAGTGGCAGAACTAGCTCTATTATTTAAAGCAAATTCGGCCAAGGGCAAAAATGAAACCCAATCATCCTGATCAGCGGAAATAAAGCATCTCAAATACGACTCCAAGGTCTGGTTTGTTCTCTCCGTCTGCCCATTGGTCTGAGGGTGAAAAGCAGAGGAGAAGGACAACTGAATTCCCAGCTTGGAACAGAAAGTCCTCCAAAATCTAGACACAAACTGAACTCCTCTGTCAGATACAATGTTCTCAGGAATCCCGTGCAAGCGAACCACCTGTTGCAAAAACAGGGGCACCAACTCAGAGGAAGATGGCAACTTAGGGAGTGGTACAAGATGAACCATCTTAGAGAACCTATCACAAATCACCCAAATAACAGTCATTCTCTGAGAGACAGGCATATCAGAGATGAAATCCATTGAAATATGGGTCCATGACCTTCTGGGAATCGGCAAAGGCATCAACAACCCACAAGAGCGAGAACAAGGTTTAGACTGGGAGCAAGTCCCACAGGACTGCACAAAATTCCTGACATCACGAGACAAGGCGGGCCACCAAAAAGACCGACTCACCAGATCTCTAGTACCAAAAATACCTGGATGACCAGCCAATGCAGAGCAATGAACTTCAGACATCACTCTCTTCTTCCACTGGTCAGGAACATACAACTTTCCACTGGGACAACGCTCAGGTTTGTCCTCCTGGAACTCTTCCAGAGCACGTCTCAAATCGGGCGAGATGGCAGAAAGAACTACCCCTTCGCCTAAGATGGTAGCAGGCTTGGTCACGACAGGAGAATCAGCAAAGAAGCTCCTAGAGAGAGCGTCAGCGTTGACATTCTTAGTGCCAGGAAGAAAAGAGAACACAAAATCAAAACGTGTAAAAAACAAGGCCCACTTAGCCTGTCTAGGGTTCAAGCATTTGGCCGACTCCAGGTAAATCATATTCTTGTGGTCAGTGAGGACCATAACTTGATGTTTAGCTCCCTCCAACCAATGTATCCACTCCTCAAATGCCCATTTCATGGCTAACAGTTCCCGATTCCCCACATCATAGTTACGTTCAGATGGAGAGAACTTTCGGGAAAGGAAAGCACAGGGATTCATTTTAGATGTTACAGGATCCTTTTGGGACAAAACAGCTCCTGCACCAATCTCAGAAGCGTCCACCTCTACCTGGAACGGGAGTGAGACATCAGGTTGCCGCAAAACCGGGGCAGAAGTGAATCTTCGCTTCAGCTCCTGAAAGGAAGAAACAGCCTCCGGAGACCAATTCAACACATCAGCACCCTTCTTAGTCAGATCAGTCAATGGCTTGGCAATACTAGAAAATTTTGCTATAAATTTCCGATAAAAATTAGCAAAACCCAAAAACTTCTGGAGGGCCTTAAAAGAAATGGGATGAACCCAATCATAAATTGCCTGTACCTTGACCGGGTCCATTTCAATAGTTGACGGAGACAAAATAAATCCCAAAAAAGGAATCCTCTGCACTAGAGTTGAGCGAAACGGGTCGAACAATTTCAAAAGTCGCCGACTTTTGGCAAAGTCGGGTTTCATGAAACGAAACCCGACCCTAGGATGAGGTCGGCCAAGAGGTCGGCGACTTACGCGCCAAAGTCGCGTTTCAAAAGTTTGTTTAGCGCTCTTTTTCAGCCAATCAGGATCCACGGACACTGTGGGCAACGTGATGACATAGGCAGGGGTCACCACCATCTTTCAGAAGGGCATGCAAGTGATTGGCTTGCTTTGGTGGGCGTCACAGGGGTTATAAAAGGGCGTGCACGCCGACCGCCATCTTACTTCTGCCGATCTTAGCATAGGGAGAGGTTGCTGATTCTGTAGGGAGAGCGTTAGGCAGGGAAGAAGACAAAAAAACTGCTTCTGCTGCTAGCGATTTTGCCTGTACAACACACCAGTCACTGTGTGTGCAGTGCTAGGGGAGGCTATATTGTGGTGGATCAGCGGTGTTGGTTGTTAGGCTGCCTTCTAAGGCTTCCTGACAGCTGCATTGCTGTTTCCCCACTGCTCTGCAAACTGCTTTTTTAAAAGCAATCCCAATTTTTTTTTTTGTCCTGCTAAGGTACTGAGCGTGCATTTATTCACACCATACAGCGGTGAACGCTCCTCACACAGTACCGTGTAACGGCTGTTATCACAGCCACAGTGAAGCTATCTGTGTGTCACTGTGGAAGGATAAGTGGAGGACATGTTCCGTTCTTACAGACCTACACTCTAGGGAGATTCCTATTCTGCCCAATTCTACAATTCACTTTTTTCACACCTGTGCCATCGAGCCTGTGACATAGCGCTCTGATATTCAGTGGGCCTCACACAATCCAAAAGTGTCCAGTGTCCACAAGTGTCTGCAGAAATTCAAAATCTCCCTTATCCTGTAGTCACTTTTTTCACACCTGTGCCATCTAGCCTGTGACATAGCGCTCTGATATTCAGTGGGCCTCACACAATCCAAGAATCCAAGTGTCCAGTGTCCACAAGTGTCTGCAGAAATTCAAAATCTCCCTTATCCTGTAGTCACTTTTTTCACACCTGTGCCATCGAGCCTGTGACATAGCGCTGTGATATTCAGTGGGCCTCACACAATCCAAGTGTCCAGTGTCCACAAGTGTCTGTAGAAATTCAAAATCTCCCTTATACTGTAGTCACTTTTTTCACACCTGTGCCATCGAGCCTGTGACATAGCGCTGTGATATTCAGTGGGCCTCACACAATCCAAGTGTCCAGTGTCCACAAGTGTCTGCAGAAATTCAAAATCTCCCTCATCCTGTAGTCACTTTTTTCACACCTGTGCCATTGAGCCTGTGACATAGCGCTGTGATATTCAGTGGGCCTCACACAATCCAAGTGTCCAGTGTCCACAAGTGTCTGCAGAAATTCAAAATCTCCCTTATCCTGTAGTCACTTTTTTCACACCTGTGCCATCGAGCCTGTGACATAGCGCTGTGATATTCAGTGGGACTCACACAATTCAAAAGTGTCCAGTGTCCACAAGTGTCTGCAGAAATTCAAAATCTCCCTTATCCTGTAGTCACTTTTTTCACACCTGTGCCATCGAGCCTGTGACATAGCGCTCTGATATTCAGTGGGCCTCACACAATCCAAGTGTTCAGTGTCCACAAGTGTCTGTAGAAATTCAAAATCTCCCTTATCCTGTAGTCACTTTTTTCACACCTGTGCCATCGAGCCTGTGACATAGCGCTGTGATATTCAGTGGGCCTCACACAATCCAAAAGTGTCCAGTGTCCACAAGTGTCTGCAGAAATTCAAAATCTCCCTTATCCTCTAGTCACTTTTTTCACACCTGTGCCATCGAGCCTGTGACATAGCGCTGTGATATTCAGTGGGCCTCACACAATCCAAGTGTCCAGTGTCCACAAGTGTCTGCAGAAATTCAAAATCTCCCTTATCCTGTAGTCACTTTTTTCACACCTGTGCCATCGAGCCTGTGACATAGCGCTGTGATATTCAGTGGGCCTCACACAATCCAAGTGTCCAGTGTCCACAAGTGTCTGCAGAAAATCTAAATCTCCCCTGTCCTATAGACACCTTGTACCTTGTTTTACATTACTATATAGTTTGTTGGATTTTTTCTACATTTCTACCAAAAATGAGGAAGGCTGGTGGAAGAGGCCGTGGAATTGGGCGGGGGTTGGCAGCTGGTAATGATGGTGTTGGTGGTGGATCTGATGGTAGTGGCAAAAGCAAAATAGGACCGAATGCAGGAGGTGTTGAGCCTGCGTCATCGTCTGGCTCCATAAGGCTTTGAAAGCTTAGTTTTCTAGGAGTTGGCAAACCGCTTTTAACGCCAGAGCATCAGGAAAAAGTTTTGTCTTACATTGCTGACTCAGCCTCCAGCTCTATCACCTCCTCTTCTGAAGTTGTAAAAAGTAAAAGCACTGAGTCGTCATTGGAGGCTCATGTTCATGAACCACACCTTTCCTTGTGTCCTTCACCCCAACCAAGATTGAAGGATGACGCAGGCCATACTACTGATTACTCCACGGAGCTGTTTTCACATACCATGCCTGGATTATCAAGTGAAATGGTGAATTACCCAGGCCAAGATGAATCTGACATGGAGTGCACTGATGCACAGCCGCTGATAGATGATTCTGCTGGTACATTCACTCAGAGCACTACAGTGTCCTCGCAGTGTACAGAGCCAGATTCTGACCCTGATGAGACTCAGGTGCCCCTTCCCGCACACTATACCACCATACACGGTGACACAGAGGAAGGTTCACATGACATTGAAGAGGAGGTGAAGGATGACCCAGTTGTTGACCCAGATTGGCATCCATTGGGGGAAGAGGGTGCTGCTTCCAATAGCTCAGATGAGGAGCATCTACAGCAGACATCGACATCGCAACAGCTGTTATCTGGCAGGCCCGGAGCACTCCAAAGACAGGTTCCAAAAATCAAAAGAGTTGCTGGACAACTTGTCCAGAGGGTCAAAACATCACAGCGTGCTAGGCCACAAAATATCTGCCAAAGTAGGAAGAGTGCAGTGTGGCACTTTTTTGAACAAAATCCTCATGATCAGGCCAAGGTTATCTGTAAGAAGTGCGCAAAGACCTTTAGCCGAGGGAAAAATCTGAAAAATTTGAATACCAGTTGCATGCTTAGACATTTAGCCAGCATGCACTTGCAAGCGTGGACACAACACCAAACCTCAAGTGCCACATGTGCAACTGATCACAAAGAAGGTAGTCAGCAACGCTACATTGTTTCCCCCACTGTAAGCCCACCGGTTAGCACAGCAGCAAATGTTGAGGTGTCGTTGCAAGGCCACAGCAGTCAGGGAATCCCACTGTTATATCAACAAAATACTGAATCTAGGCCATCAGAAAAAACACCAACTCCATCACCATCATCAACCCTCTCTCAGTCCGCCCTGTCCACCGCTACTTCAACCATATGCAGCTCTCAAGTCCAGCTCACCCTCCCAGACACTATGAGTAGGTCAAGAAAGTACTCAGTCTCTCATCCGCGTACACTGGGTTTGAACGCCCACATTGCCAAACTAATCTCGTTTGAGATGATGCCCTATCGGTTGGTGGAAAGTGCAGCTTTCCGCGTACTCATGGCCTATGCAGTACCACGCTATGACCTACCCAGTCGCCACTTCTTCTCTCGCAAAGCCATCCCAGCCCTCCACCATCATGTGAAAGACCGCATTGTCCATGCACTCAAGCAGTCAGTGAGTGGAAAGGTGCACCTCACAACTGATGCATGGTCCAGTCGGCATGGCCAGGGCCGTTACGTGTCCATCACTGCGCACTGGGTTAATGTGGTGGATGCAGGGTCCAAAGGGGACAGCGGTGGTGGGACAGTGCTGCCTAGCCCACGGTATAGGAAACAGTTGGCTGTAGGCGTTCCACCCTCCTCCTCCTCCTCCTCCTCCAGAAGCGAAAGCTCATCCATAGAGCGCAGTCGTACGAGCACTCCATCTGCAGCTGCCACTGTTGCACACAAGGTGTCCCCCTATCGAGCAGCTAGTGGAAAGCGTCAGAAGGCTATGTTGCAGATGATGTGTTTGGGCGACAGACACACCGCCGAGGTGCTGGCCGAGTACTTGAAGCGACAAACTGAGTCATGGCTGGGCAGTGTACATCTTGAGGCAGGCAAGGTAGTTAGTGATAACGGCCGTAATTTTGTGGCAGCCATAGCCCTTTCAAAACTCAGCCACATACCTTGCTTGGCTCACACCTTGAACCTGGTGGTGCAGTGCTTCCTCAAAAATTATCCGGAGTTAACAGCCCTGCTCCATAAGGTGCGAAGACTGTGCGCGCACATCCGCCGGTCGCCTGTACACTCCGTTCGTATGCAGAAGCTGCAGCGATTGCTCCACCTTCCCAACCACCGCCTCATTATCGACATTGCAACAAGGTGGAACTCCACCCTGCACATGGTGGAGCGGCTGTGCGAGCAGAGACAGGCCATAATGCATTTGTGGGAGGATACACGGCCAGGCACTTTGAGAGCAGACATGGAGTTGACAGGTGTGCAGTGGTCGAAGCTGAAAGACCTCTGTAAAGTCCTTCAGTGTTTTGAGGAATGCACACGGCTGGTAAGCGCAGACGACGCCATCCTAAGCATAAGCATCCCACTTATGCGTCTGCTCATGCAAACTTTGACGCACCTTAAGGAGCAGGCTTCTGCAGCCAATGTTGATGAGGAGGAAGAGGAGGAGGGAATCCTTGATGACATTCAGCCATTGTCTGCTCAGGGACCTCTCCTGGACGAGGTGGAGGAAGAAGAGGAGGAGGAGGATGATGATGGGGATGATTACTTAGGGGAGGAGGATGCATCTCGTGGGGCAAGTGAAAATGTTGGCGTGGCAAGGTCTGGTACAGGGTTTGTGCGTGACTGGAGGGATGTGGATTTGCCAGAAAGTTCTCCTCCAACCAGCACTCGCAGTGCATCATTGACACCGGGAACATTAACCCACATGTCAGATTATGCCTTGCGGATCCTAAAAAGGGACCCCCGCATTGCCAAAATGATGAACGATGACGACTACTGGTTGGCCAGCATCCTGGATCCATGCTATAAAGGCAAATTACAAAACATCATGCCTCAGGAGAACCTTGACCTAATATTGGCTAATAAACAAGAAACTCTGGTAAATCGGTTGCTTGAGGCATTCCCAGCACACAGCAGCGGTGATGGTTCTCACACGAGCCGTACGGGCCGGGGGCAGCTTGGCAGAGGTGTTCGTGGTGCACACAGCAGAAGTGGCGTTGGAGACAGGGGTTTCATGACAATGTTTTGGACTGATTTTTCAAGTACCGCTCACACAACTGGTAATACAGCATCGATGGAAAGTGACAGGACACAGCAGTTGTCAACTATGGTTACAAACTACTTGTCCTCCCATATCGATGTTCTCCCACACAGGTCATTCCCCTTTGACTTTTGGGCCGCTAAACTGGACACCTGGCCTGAATTGGCACAGTATGCCTTACAGGAGCTCTCTTGCCCAGCTGAAAGTGTGCTATCGGAAAGAGTCTTCAGTGCAGCTGGATCAATCCTGACAGAAAAAAGGACCCGTCTGTCAACCCAAAATGTGGATGATCTAACCTTCATTAAAATGAACCATGCATGGGTTTCCAAGGATTTTGTCCCACCTTCCCCTGATGACACGTAGGGTGACAGAAAAATGGCTTGATTTGGTCCACCTCTTCCTGGGACTTGACCTATTTCACCTTTTGCATCAGCTGAATGTCCAACATCAACATATGCCACTTTCTAAAACTCCCTAACTGTGCAGCCTCCCCCCCCATGGCCGGGGTCACCACCTAGCGCACGAAACCGTGCGAGTGCCGTTGCCCTGGACAGGTGGGTAGGCCGACTCTTGGGCGTGGGCACTGGCACAGGGTCCCTCATAGTGCAATCAAGTGTCTCTGACGGTGGTGGTGCACACCCGCCGTCAGACACACCGCCGTACTATGAGGGGCCCAGTGCCAGTACCGACGCCCACGAGTGGGCCCCCCTTGCTTGGGCAGGGCCCCAGCATTTGCAATCTTTACCTCTCCCTGCTCCTCCGCTGTGTAGTCTGGGCCGTCAAATCCATACTGTGCCTGACACCGTCTGAGCCTGCCTCCTGATGTATAGACATATCTTTTGAATGTGTACGCTATCCATACATGTTATCCGGGGATACGGTACCCTCTCTCACCTTTGTGCAATCACGTGCAAGCCATACTGGGCCTAACACCGTCTGAGCCTGCCTCCTGATGTATAGACATATCTTTTGAATGTGTACGCTATCCATACATGTTATCCGGGGATACGGTACTCTTTCTCACCTTTGTGCAATCACTTGCAAGCCATACTGGGCCTAACACCGTCTGAGCCTGCCTCCTGATGTATAGACATATCTTTTGAATGTGTACGCTATCCATACATGTTATCCGGGGATACGGTACCCTTTCTCACCTTTGTGCAATCACGTGCAAGCCATACTGGGCCTAACACTGTCTGAGCCTGCCTCCTGATGTATAGACATATCTTTTGAATGTGTACGCTATCCATACATGTTATCTGGGGATACGGTACCCTTTCTCACCTTTGTGCAATCACGTGCAAGCCATACTTGGCCTAACACCGTCTGAGCCTGCCTCCTGATGTATAGACATATCTTTTGAACGTGTACGCTATCCATACATGTTATCCTGGGATACGGTACCCTTTCTCACCTTTGTGCAATCACGTGCAAGCCATACTGGGCCTAACACCGTCTGAGCCTGCCTCCTGATGTATAGACATATCTTTTGAATGTGTACGCTATCCATACATGTTATCCGGGGATACGGTACCCTTTCTCACCTTTGTGCAATCACGTGTAATCCATACTGGGCCTGAGAACGGCTGGCAAGCTGTTAAGCAAGCTACAGCACCTGTGGTTTGCACACGTAAGTTTTTCATTTTTTCAGGAATGTCGGTTAGGCCTAATTCCGGAACTGCGGTTGACCTGCACTTACTGGGAAATCATCGTTCGCGAGTAATAATTGTAATCAGTGATCCCCATCACTAACGTTGTTCAGCGGGTTATCTGCACCTGTAAGCGACAAACGTTGGCCTTTTCAGTGTAGCGCACATGCAGCCACGGACATGTAAGGGCATGACACACCAGTTATTGGCCAATCTCATGTGCCAGAGCCTCACGTGTCCCTCTAGTAAGCCGGACTCGGACCGCGGGGCATGACGGAGTCTCGTTCGTTAACGGAATTAAGCTTGCAATGTGTGCATCTGTTCTGTAGCTGGCATGGTTGAGGTTGCCTGTGTTGAGTCAAATTACGCCGTAGGCTCCACTCCTGGTGGTGCCCTTCTGGACATTCCTTTAAGGTTCAGCTTTGCGACCATACTGCCCACGTAAAACAAACACTTTGCCTTCATGAACGCTGTTTGGAGGGTCATGACTCGTGGGAATAACGCCGCCCAATCAGTTAACCTGCTAGAGAGATCCTTCATTGCTCCCAAGCATGACATTACACTCCCTAGGAGGAAGGTATGCCACTGTGGCGACCGTACTCCTGGGGGCAACACAAGTGCACTGATGCCCAGCCACTGCTGGATGAATCTGCTGGTACATTGACCCAGACCACTACATTCCCCTCGCACGCTACATGGCCTGAATCTGACCCTGATGAAACTCAGGTTACCCTTCCCATATACAGTTCCATCTTACACGGTGACAAAGAGGAAGCTGCAGATGAAAGTGCAGGTTCGGCCCACCCGCCATCAGACACACCACCGTACTATCAGGGGCCCTGTGCCAGTGCCGTCGCCAACGAGTGGGCCCCCCCTGCTTGCTCAGGATCACAGCACTTGCAAGGTTGAAATACTGTGCAGTGAGATGGAAGATGGGGACGACGAGGAGTCCAGACTAGTACAGGGATTCCCTAGTGAGGAGACTTATTTCATTGTTTTCAATGTTGGGACAGCAATTTTTGGGGAGCACTGTACTCTGGAGAATGATAGATGAGGCCCACCATACACTGGAACATTCCAAAGGTGGACATCAGACACTGGAGCAGCATTTACAGGGCCCATTATACACTAGAGCATTAGAAATGGGGCCCATTATGTTTGGAGCATTATTTGGGCCCATAAGACAGTGGAGCTTCATCCATGGGGACCGACATATACTGTAGCATTATGTGGAGCGCATCATATACTGTTTCAAACATTATATGGGACCAATGATTCTGTATGGAGAAATAGATGGGCCTCGTCATGAGATGTAAAAAGTGTAGTATTTTTCATTGTACTATACCGCTATTTCTCTGCCGTATCGGAGCATGATGAGTTGTGGTATGTGTTAAAGGGGTGCTCTTTCACCCAGGGCACATGAAAACCTGGAGCCAGCCCTACCCCCCCTCACAACTTTAGCCAAATAACCCCCATTTTTCAGTGCGTAACTTGTATTATGAAGTTAATTAAGGTTGACCAGCTTAAGTAAGAAGAATTGATGCTTTTGGCATTCAAATGAGCACTGTAGGTGTGTTTCCTGTCCTCCTCTCACTGCCGACTTTTATTCCCCATTGACTTACATTGGGTTTCGTGTTTCGGGACGACCCCGACTTTTCCCTACAATCGGCCGATCTTGCTCGACCCGACTTTTGGAAAAGTCGGGTTTCACGAAACGAAACTCGACCATAAAAAACCAAAAGTCGCTCAACTCTACTCTGTACCCCAAAAAGGCATTTCGATCCTTTGACATACAGGGAATTCTCCCTCAAGATCTGGAACACAGTCCGAACATGTTCCACATGAGAATCCCAATCCTTGGAGAAGATCAAAATATCATCCAGATAGATAATCAAAAATTTATCCACAAAGTCTCGGAAAATATCGTTCATGAAGCACTGGAAGACAGAAGGGGCATTAATGAGCCCAAAAGGCATCACCTGGTACTCAAAATGTCCCTCCGGAGTATTAAACGCCGTCTTCCATTCATCCCCATGCTTAATGCGGATAAGATTATACGCCCCCCTGAGGTCAAGCTTGGTAAACCAGCAAGCACCTTTAACTCTGGAGAATAGATCCGAAATCAGGGGTAACAGATACTGATATTTAATAGTCATTTTGTTGAGGGCACGATAATCAATACAAGGCCTTAATGAACCATCCTTTTTGGCCACGAAAAAAACCCCAGCACCTAAGAGTGAAGAGGATGGTCTAATATGACCCTTCTCCAACGCCTCCTTAATATAGGATCGCATAGCCTCGTGCTCGGGTACAGATAAATTGAAGAGCCGACCCTTGGGAAATTTACACCCCGGGCTCAGTTCAATTGCACAGTCATAACTCCTATGAGGAGGCAAAGATGCAGACTCATTCTCACTAAATACATCATAAAAATCCGCCAAATAGTCAGGAACATCATGCGACTGAGGAGAGGTGGAAAAAACCAGAGCCTCACTAAGGGCACACCGACAACCCCAACTCACCACAGACACAGATTTCCAATCCAAAACTGGATTATGAATTTGCAACCAGGGAAACCACAGAACAATGGTATCATGCAAATTATGCAACACCAAAAATCTGCAATTTTCTTGAGGGTCTGGGGCGACCCGCATTACCACCTGGGTCCAAAACTGAGGTTTATTTTTCGCCAAAGGAGTAGCATCAATCCCCCTCAAAGGGATAGGCGTCCGCAGAGGTGTCATAGGAAATCCACAACGTTTAGCAAAATCCAAGTCCATTAGGTTCAGGGCTGCTCCCGAATCCACAAAAGCCTTAGCGGAAAATGTGGACAGGGAGCAGATCAAGTAATTGCCAGAAGAAACTTAGGTTGAACACCACCCACAGAAAACATGTGTGCAAAACGTTTCTCTCGTTTAGGACAGACAGAAATAATATGCGAGGCATCTCCACAAAAAAAACACAGCTTATTACACTTTCTGAACTCCTGACTTTGCTCCCTGGACAAAACTCTATCACATTGCATAGGTTCAGACACTTGTTCAACAGGTGGCAACACCTCTCCTGCAGTCCTGCGTTCACGTAAACGCTGATCAACCTGAATGGCTAATGACATAGAATCGTCAAGACCAGAGGGAACAGGAAATCCCACCATAGTATCTTTTACGGCTTCTGACAAACCGTTCCGAAAGAGAGCTGCCAAGGCATTATCATTCCAGGTAGTAAGGACCGCCCACTTTCGGAATTTTTGACAGAAATATTCTACAGAGTCTCGACCCTGGCTCAATGCCAACAGGGTCTTTTCAGCCTGATCAATAGCATTAGGTTCGTCATACAACAACCCCAAGGCTTGAAAAAATGCATTCACATTAGTCAGAATAAGATCATCTGGTTTCAAAGAAAACGCCCAATCCTGGGGATCGCCACGCAGCAAAGAGATGACAATTTTTACCTGCTGCGCTGAGCTCCCTGACGAGTTAGGCTTCAAGACAAAAAATAATTTACAATTATTTTTGAAATTCAAAAATTTAGACCAATCCCCAAAAAACACATCAGGAGTAGGGATCTTTGGTTCAGCAGCATGTGAATGAGCAAGGTAGGTGGAAATTCCCCGCACTTCCGCAGCGAGCTGCTCCACACGATCAGACAATTGCTTTATCTCCATTGAGAGGAAAAAAAAATTTCCCCCTGCGACCTCAGAGATATAGAGGAAAAAATATACACACGTTTTTTTTTTGTTTGTTTTTTTTTACAATTCTTCCTTCTATTGAGTACCCTAGGATCTGCGGTATGGCTGGTGATTCTGTTATGAATGAGTCACTGTAGGAGGCAAAAACAGAACTACTAGCTAAGTCAAGAAAACCAGAGAAGTTGGCAGCTATCGGATTGCAGACCCCTGAACCTATCAACAACAACTAGCAGTAGCCGTGGGGGGTTCCTACGGTGCCCTAGACCCCTCGATCACAGCCGGAGAACTACATAGCCTAAAGACAGAAAGGAAAATCTAAACTGCCCCAGAGCAGACCCCAAAGCAATAGGCAGCCCCCAACATATAATGACGGTGAAGCAAGATGAAAAAACACTCACACAGATAGAAAGATAGGCTGAGCAAATGATGGGGCCCAAGCTAACCACCAAAACCCTATCAAAACAAGAGCCAACAGCTGATAGGGAAAAAAGCCCTGAAGACGCTAGGCTTCAAAAAGACTATATCAGTACTCAGGTATTTTCTGAAGACAGAGCAAAAAGGAATTCAGCTCACCCCAGCAGGGAATGGCAGAAATCAAGGAAAACAAAGCAAAACAAAACCAAAACACAAATGCAAAAAGTAGAGCAGAAAACTTAGCTTTTGAGGAGCAGGAATCAGACTGGTCTCCTAGAATCCCTCAGAGAGATCACCAGCAAGGCAGAAGGGCGGCGGCTGCCTTATATCCAGTCAGTAATTCCCGTCACCCAGTCATCATCATCCTGCCCAGGTGCTTGGTAATCAGCCTCACTACCTTCCTTCACCAGAAGAGGGAGTTCATCAGACCTCAATGGTGAAGGGGAAAATGAACTCACAACAGGCCTCTACGGAACAGCCCCCGAAGGGCGGCATCACTCCAGGAAATCTCGGCTGCCCAATGTCTGAATTCAGTACAGAACCATTCGACCGAGTGCTCCCACTGACAGACACTCATCACCTTGTCCTCAGCCAAACGCACTCTGTCAGGCTCATCATAAATAAGCCCTAAGGCTCCAAAAAACGCATCCACAGACATTCCCTCAGGGGCAGAAGAGGAAAGCAAAAATGCCCAGGCTTGTGGGGACCCCCTAAGCAGGGACATAACCACCCCCACCCTCTGTTTCTCATCCTCAGAGGAGCGGGGTCTCAAAGAGAAAAAGAGCTTACAGCCCTCCTTAAATGCTCTGAAATCATCTTTGTTACCAGAAAACGTATCTGGCAATTTAACCGGGGATTCGGGTGGGACTGAAATGACATCTCTATTCCCCATCTGCTGGAAGCCTGCGGAAAGTACCCCCTGAACTGAGTCCTCAACCCGCCGTTGGAACTGGGCCAGAGCTTGGTGTTCCAAACCAAGCTTCTGCAGTGACTGAGTCAAGCATTTCACCTGCTCAGATAAAGCACACATTGGGTCCATGCTGCCAAAGTGAGGAGAGAAAAAAAAATAGCAGGCCAGTTATAATGTCAGAAACACCGCACTGAACTTGCTCACTGAGCCAGTGTGTGTGTCCTGAGTAAAGCGAACTGTGCTCAAAGATACCTGTGGAGCGGGCAGCAGCCGAGTAGATGTGTACTTCAGAGCCACAGGACCTGAAGCACGTGACTGCTAGGGGCATGGCCTAAACTCCAGAGAGCTAGGAGCTGCAAGAGAACTCCTAGCAGGGTAACTGCTAGACAAAGTTACCAAGGGGCATAAACAGGGAGGATAGTCAGGACGTAGCCAATGAGTCATACACAGAGATAGCTGCAAGGTACAAGAGGGGTGAGCAGAGAGTAGTCAGATCACAGGCAATGAGTCATACACAGAGAGGATACCACAGTACAGAATCAACAGGCAAACTCACAACGGGAAACAGAACCGGGTCAGAACCATATAAACAAGCTATAACAACGAACAGGCACACAGAGGTCAGCACACTCGGCCAAAGGCAAAAGTATAACTGGCATGGATTGGAGATTCCCAGGGGTTTAAAAAGGTCTCCCAGAACCAGAAAGAGGCCACAATCATTAACCCCAGGTGTGCAGGTGAAAACCTGCACTGAGCTCCAGACATTAACCCCCGTCGTGCAGCTCAAAAACCTGCATCATGACAGGGGGCATTTGGATTTAGGAGCAGAGAATTTATTTTGGCTACAATGAGCCATAGCTCTTTTCCAGAGCCTTTGTGCTACCAGTAACGTGGAAGCCCTCTATATTTCCATTGACTGACGACAAACCTGAGTGAGGGCTTGCTTTTCTTGTGGACTGATTAGAAGCTTTTATTGGGAAAATTTTACATAACGTTTTGGATCACATCTATCATGTTCTCTATATTGAGCATTTACATTGAGTTTTCTATCCAAATCTCTGAATAACATTTTTCAGATGAGACCCTTGAGGAATCCATTCATTATATTGAGGCAGCAGAGATACTCTGGACTCCATCTTGCCTCTGTTCAGCAGTGTCTTTCTTTTCAGAGATGCACAAAACTGTGGCTGATCTCACTTTTATGCACTCTTAAAAAGGCGCATTCTACCAGATCATAGCCAGGACAGCATCCACAGTATTTCCATCTGCCTTATTATGGGGAATCCTCCATGTAAATCAAGTATTTCAGAGATTTACACAGAATCTTCAGTGTAAAAGCTCAGTGCAGAGCGCAGGATAAATCTGAGCCAAGCCCTACTGTGATATTTGTGAGGCACAATGAACAAATCACCAGTATGTGAAAATTTGCTATATTTATTTTTTATGCTGTTCCACATATGTTATAAGTAGAGTTGAGCGAAACGGGTCGAAAAATTTCAAAAGTCGCCGACTTTTGGCAAAGTCGGGTTTCATGAAACGAAACCCGACCCTAGGATGATGTCGGCCACGAGGTCGGCGACTTACGCGCCAAAGTCGCGTTTCAAAAGTTTGCTTTGCGCTCTTTTTCAGCCAATCAGGATCCACGGACACTGTGGGCAATGTGATGACATAGGCAGGGGTCACCACCATCTTTCAGAAGGGCATGCAAGTGATTGGCTTGCTTTGGTGGGCGTCACAGGGGGTATAAAAGGGCGTGCACGCCGACCGCCATCTTACTTCTGCCGATCTCAGTATAGGGAGAGGTTGCTGCTGATTCTGTAGGGAGAGCGTTAGGCAGGGAAGAAGACAAAAAAACTGCTTCTGCTGCTAGCGATTTGGCCTGCACAACACACCAGTCACTGTGTGTGCAGTGCAAGGGGAGGCTATATAGTGGTGTATCAGTGGTGTTGGTTGTTGGGCTGCCTTCTAAGGCTTCCTGACATTCCTGCATTGCTGTTTACCCACTGCTCCGCAAACTGCTTTTTTAAAAGCAATCCCAATTTTTTTTTTTGTCCTGCTGAGAAGAAAAAAAAACTGCTTCTGCTGCTAGCGATTTGGCCTGCACAACACACCAGTCACTGTGTGTGCAGCGCAAGGGGAGGCTATATTGTGGTGTATCAGTGGTGTTGGTTGTTGGGCTGCCTTTTAAGGCTTCCTGACAGGCTGGCATTGCTGTTTACCCACTGCTCCTCAAACTGCTTTTTTAAAAGCAATCCAATCTCCCTTATCCTCTAGTCACTTTTGTCACAGCTGTGCCATCGAGCCTGTGACATAGCGCTCAGATATCAGTGGGCCTCACACAATCCAAAAGTGTCCAGTGTCCAAAAGTGTGTGCAGAGATTCAAAATCTCCCTTATCCTCTAGTCACTTTGGTCACAGCTGTGCCATCGAGCCTGTCACATAGCGCTCAGATATTCATTCGGCCTCACACAATCCAAAAGTGTCCAGTGTCCAAAAGTGTGTGCAGAGATTCAAAATCTCCCTTATCCTCTAGTCACTTTGGTCACAGCTGTGCCATCGAGCCTGTCACATAGCGCTCAGATATTCATTGGGCCTCACACAATCCAAAAGTGTCCAGTGTCCAAAAGTGTGTGCAGAGATTCAAAATCTCCCTTATCCTCTAGTCACTTTGGTCACAGCTGTGCCATCGAGCCTGTCACATAGCGCTCAGATATTCATTGGGCCTCACACAATCCAAAAGTGTCCAGTGTCCAAAAGTGTGTGCAGAGATTCAAAATCTCCCTTATCCTCTAGTCACTTTGGTCACAGCTGTGCCATCGAGCCTGTCACATAGCGCTCAGATATTCATTGGGCCTCACACAATCCAAAAGTGTCCAGTGTCCAAAAGTGTGTGCAGAGATTCAAAATCTCCCTTATCCTCTAGTCACTTTGGTCACAGCTGTGCCATCGAGCCTGTCACATAGCGCTCAGATATTCATTGGGCCTCACACAATCCAAAAGTGTCCAGTGTCCAAAAGTGTGTGCAGAGATTCAAAATCTCCCTTATCCTCTAGTCACTTTGGTCACAGCTGTGCCACCAAGCCTGTCACATAGCGCTCAGATATTCATTGGGCCTCACACAATCCAAAAGTGTCCAGTGTCCAAAAGTGTGTGCAGAGGTTCAAAATCTCCCTTATCCTCTAGTCACTTTGGTCACAGCTGTGCCATCGAGCCTGTCACATAGCGCTCAGATATTCATTGGGCCTCACACAATCCAAAAGTGTCCAGTGTCCAAAAGTGTGTGCAGAGATTCAAAATCTCCCTTATCCTCTAGTCACTTTGGTCACAGCTGTGCCATCGAGCCTGTCACATAGCGCTCAGATATTCATTGGGCCTCACACAATCCAAAAGTGTCCAGTGTCCAAAAGTGTGTGCAGAGATTCAAAATCTCCCTTATCCTCTAGTCACTTTTGTCACAGCTGTGCCATCGAGCCTGTCACATAGCGCTCAGATATTCATTGGGCCTCACACAATCCAAAAGTGTCCAGTGTCCAAAAGTGTGTGCAGAGATTCAAAATCTCCCTTATCCTCTAGTCACTTTGGTCACAGCTGTGCCATGGAGCCTGTCACATAGCGCTCAGATATTCATTAGGCCTCACACAATCCAAAAGTGTCCAGTGTCCAAAAGTGTGTGCAGAGATTCAAAATTTCCCTTATCCTCTAGTCACTTTGGTCACAGCTGTGCCATCGAGCCTGTCACATAGCGCTCAGATATTCATTGGGCCTCACACAATCCAAAAGTGTCCAGTGTCCAAAAGTGTGTGCAGAGATTCAAAATCTCCCTTACCCTCTAGTCACTTTGGTCACAGCTGTGCCATCGAGCCTGTCACATAGCGCTCAGATATCAGTGGGCCTCACACAATCCAAAAGTGTCCAGTGTCCAAAAGTGTGTGCAGAGATTCAAAATCTCCCTTATCCTCTAGTCACTTTGGTCACAGCTGTGCCATCGAGCCTGTCACATAGCGCTCAGATATTCATTGGGCCTCACACAATCCAAAAGTGTCCAGTGTCCAAAAGTGTGTGCAGAGATTCAAAATCTCCCTTATCCTCTAGTCACTTTGGTCACAGCTGTGCCATCGAGCCTGTCACATAGCGCTCAGATATTCATTGGGCCTCACACAATCCAAAAGTGTCCAGTGTCCAAAAGTGTGTGCAGAGATTCAAAATCTCCCTTATCCTCTAGTCACTTTGGTCACAGCTGTGCCATCGAGCCTGTCACATAGCGCTCAGATATTCATTGGGCCTCACACAATCCAAAAGTGTCCAGTGTCCAAAAGTGTGTGCAGAGATTCAAAATCTCCCTTATCCTCTAGTCACTTTGGTCACAGCTGTGCCATCGAGCCTGTCACATAGCGCTCAGATATTCATTGGGCCTCACACAATCCAAAAGTGTCCAGTGTCCAAAAGTGTGTGCAGAGATTCAAAATCTCCCTTATCCTCTAGTCACTTTGGTCACAGCTGTGCCACCAAGCCTGTCACATAGCGCTCAGATATTCATTGGGCCTCACACAATCCAAAAGTGTCCAGTGTCCAAAAGTATGTGCAGAGGTTCAAAATCTCCCTTATCCTCTAGTCACTTTGGTCACAGCTGTGCCATCGAGCCTGTCACATAGCGCTCAGATATTCATTGGGCCTCACACAATCCAAAAGTGTCCAGTGTCCAAAAGTGTGTGCAGAGATTCAAAATCTCCCTTATCCTCTAGTCACTTTGGTCACAGCTGTGCCATCGAGCCTGTCACATAGCGCTCAGATATTCATTGGGCCTCACACAATCCAAAAGTGTCCAGTGTCCAAAAGTGTGTGCAGAGATTCAAAATCTCCCTTATCCTCTAGTCACTTTTGTCACAGCTGTGCCATCGAGCCTGTCACATAGCGCTCAGATATTCATTGGGCCTCACACAATCCAAAAGTGTCCAGTGTCCAAAAGTGTGTGCAGAGATTCAAAATCTCCCTTATCCTCTAGTCACTTTGGTCACAGCTGTGCCATGGAGCCTGTCACATAGCGCTCAGATATTCATTAGGCCTCACACAATCCAAAAGTGTCCAGTGTCCAAAAGTGTGTGCAGAGATTCAAAATTTCCCTTATCCTCTAGTCACTTTGGTCACAGCCGTGCCATCGAGCCTGTCACATAGCGCTCAGATATTCATTGGGCCTCACACAATCCAAAAGTGTCCAGTGTCCAAAAGTGTGTGCAGAGATTCAAAATCTCCCTTATCCTCTAGTCACTTTGGTCACAGCTGTGCCATCGAGCCTGTCACATAGCGCTCAGATATCAGTGGGCCTCACACAATCCAAAAGTGTCCAGTGTCCACAAGTGTCTGCAGAGATTCAAAATCTCCCTTATCCTCTAGTCACTTTGGTCACAGCTGTGCCATCGAGCCTGTCACATAGCGCTCAGATATTCATTGGGCCTCACACAATCCAAAAGTGTCCAGTGTCCAAAAGTGTGTACAGAGATTCAAAATCTCCCTTATCCTCTAGTCACTTTGGTCACAGCTGTGCCATCGAGCCTGTCACATAGCGCTCAGATATTCATTGGGCCTCACACAATCCAAAAGTGTCCAGTGTCCAAAAGTGTGTGCAGAGATTCAAAATCTCCCTTATCCTCTAGTCACTTTGGTCACAGCTGTGCCATCGAGCCTGTCACATAGCGCTCAGATATTCATTGGGCCTCACACAATCCAAAAGTGTCCAGTGTCCAAAAGTGTGTGCAGAGATTCAAAATCTCCCTTATCCTCTAGTCACTTTGGTCACAGCTGTGCCATCGAGCCTGTCACATAGCGCTCAGATATTCATTCGGCCTCACACAATCCAAAAGTGTCCAGTGTCCAAAAGTGTGTGCAGAGATTCAAAATCTCCCTTATCCTCTAGTCTCTTTGGTCACAGCTGTGCCATCGAGCCTGTCACATAGCGCTCAGATATTCATTGGGCCTCACACAGTCCAAAAGTGTCCAGTGTCCAAAAGTGTGTGCAGAGATTCAAAATCTCCCTTATCCTCTAGTCACTTTGGTCACGGCTGTGCCATCGAGCCTGTCACATAGCGCTCAGATATCAGTGGGCCTCACACAATCCAAAAGTGTCCAGTGTCCAAAAGTGTCTGCAGAGATTCAAAATCTCCCTTATCCTCTAGTCACTTTGGTCACAGCTGTGCCATCGAGCCTGTCACATAGCGCTCAGATATTCATTGGGCCTCACACAATCCAAAAGTGTCCAGTGTCCAAAAGTGTGTACAGAGATTCAAAATCTCCCTTATCCTCTAGTCACTTTGGTCACAGCTGTGCCATCGAGCCTGTCACATAGCGCTCAGATATTCATTGGGCCTCACACAATCCAAAAGTGTCCAGTGTCCAAAAGTGTGTGCAGAGATTCAAAATCTCCCTTATCCTCTAGTCACTTTGGTCACAGCTGTGCCATCGAGCCTGTCACATAGCGCTCAGATATTCATTGGGCCTCACACAATCCAAAAGTGTCCAGTGTCCACAAGTGTCTGCAGAAATTCAAAATCTCCCCTGTCCTATAGACACCTTGTACCTTGTTTTACATTACTATATAGTTTGTTGGATTTTGTCTACATTTCTACCAAAAATGAGGAAGGCTGGTGGAAGAGGCCGTGGAATTGGGCGGGGGTTGGCAGCTGGTAATGATGGTGTTGGTGGTGGATCTGATGGTAGTGGCAAGAGCAAAATAGGACCGAATGCAGGAGGTGTTGAGCCTGCGTCATCGTCTGGCTACATAAGGCCTCGAACGCTTAGTTTTCTAGGAGTTGGCAAACCGCTTTTAAAGCCAGAGCATCAGGAAAAAGTTTTGTCTTACATTGCTGACTCAGCCTCCAGCTCTATTGCCTCCTCTTCTTCAGTTGTAAAAAGTAAAAGCACTGAGTCGTCATTGGAGGCTCATGTTCACGAACCACACCTTTCCTTGTGTCCTTCACCCCAACCAAGATTGAAGGATGACGCAGGCCATACTACTGATTACTCCATGGAGCTGTTTTCACATACCATGCCTGGATTATCAAGTGAAATGGTGAATTACCCAGGCCAAGATGAATCTGACATGGAGTGCACTGATGCACAGCCGCTGATGGATGATTCTGCTGGTACATTCACTCAGAGCACTACATTGTCCTCGCAGTGTACAGAGCCAGATTCTGACCCTGATGAGACTCAGGTGCCCCTTCCCGCACACTATACCACCATACACGGTGACACAGAGGAAGGTGCACATGACATAGAAGAGGAGGTGATGGATGACCCAGTTGTTGACCCAGATTGGCATCCATTGGGGGAAGAGGGTGCTGCTTCCAATAGCTCAGATGAGGAGCATCCACAGCAGACATCGACATCGCAACAGCTGTTATCTGGCAGGCCCGGAGCACTCCAAAGACAGGTTCCAAACATCAAAAGAGTTGCTGGACAGCTTCTCCAGAGGGTCAAAAGATCACAGCGTGCTAGGCCGCAAAATGTCTGCCAAAGTAGGAAGAGTGCAGTGTGGCACTTTTTTGAACAAAATCCTCATGATCAGGCCAAGGTTATCTGTAAGAAGTGCGCAAAGACCTTTAGCCGAGGGAAAAATCTGAAAAATTTGAATACCAGTTGCATGCTTAGACATTTAGCCAGCATGCACTTGCAAGCGTGGACACAACACTAAACCTCAAGTGCCACATGTGCAACTGATCACAACGAAGGTAGTCAGCAATGCTACATTGTTTCCCCCACTGTAAGCCCACCGGTTAGCACAGCAGCAAATGTTGAGGTGTCGGTGCAAGGCCACAGCAGTCAGGGAATCCCACTGTTATATCAACGAAAGACTGATTTTAGGCCATCAGAAAGAACACCAACTTCATCACCATCATCAACCCTCTCTCAGTCCGCCCTGTCCACCGCTACTTCCACCATATGCAGCTCTCAAGTCCCGCTCACCCTCCCAGACACTATGAGTAGGTCAAGAAAGTACTCAGTCTCTCATCCGCGTACACTGGGTTTGAACGCCCACATTGCCAAACTAATCTCGTTTGAGATGATGCCCTTTCGGTTGGTGGAAAGCACAGCTTTCCGCGAACTCATGGCCTATGCAGTACCACGCTATGACCTACCCAGTCGCCACTTCTTCTCTCGCAAAGCCATCCCAGCCCTCCACCATCATGTGAAAGACCGCATTGTCCATGCACTCAAGCAGTCAGTGAGCGGAAAGGTGCACCTCACAACTGATGCATGGTCCAGTCGGCATGGCCAGGGCCGTTACGTGTCCATCACTGCGCACTGGGTTAATGTGGTGGATGCAGGGTCCACAGGGGACAGCGGTGGTGGGACAGTGCTGCCTAGCCCACGGTATAGGAAACAGTTGGCTGTAGGCGTTCGACCCTCCTCCTCCTCCTCCAGAAGCGAAAGCTAGTCCACAGAGCGCAGTCATACGAGCACTCCATCTGCAGCTGCCACTGTTGCACACGATGTGTCCCCCTATCGAGCAGCTAGTGGAAAGCATCAGCAGGCTGTGTTGCAGATGATGTGTTTGGGCAACAGACACACCGCCGAGGTGCTGTCCGAGTACTTGAAGCGACAAACTGAGTCATGGCTGGGCAGTGTACATCTTGAGGCAGGCAAGGTAGTTAGTGATAACGGCCGTAATTTTGTGGCAGCCATAGCCCTTTCAAAACTCAGCCATATACCTTGCTTGGCTCACACCTTGAACCTGGTGGTGCAGTGCTTCCTCAAAAATTATCCGGAGTTAACAGCCCTGCTCCAGAAGGTGCAAAGACTGTGCGCGCACATCCGCCGGTCGCCTGTACACTCCGTTCGTATGCAGAAGCTGCAGCGATTGCTCCACCTTCCCAACCACCGCCTCATTATCGACATTGCAACAAGGTGGAACTCCACCCTGCACATGGTGGAGCGGCTGTGCGAGCAGAGGCAGGCCGTAATGCATTTGTGGGAGGATACACGGCCAGGCACTTTGAGAGCAGACATGGAGTTGACAGGTGTGCAGTGGTCGAAGCTGAAAGACCTCTGTAAAGTCCTTCAGTGTTTTGAGGAATGCACACGGCTGGTAAGCGCAGACGACGCCATCCTAAGCATGAGCATCCCACTTATGCGTCTGCTCATGCAAACTTTGACGCACCTTAAGGAGCAGGCGTCTGCAGCCAATGTTGATGAGGAGGAAGAGGAGGAGGGAATCCTTGATGACATTCAGCCATTGTCTGCTCAGGGACCTCTCCTGGACGAGGTGGAGGATGAAGAGGAAAAGGAGGAGGATGATGGGGATGATTACTTAGGGGAGGAGGATGCATCTCGTGGGGCAAGTGAAAATGTTGGCGTGGCAAGGTCTGGTACAGGGTTTGTGCGTGACTGGAGGGATGTGGATTTGCCAGAAAGTGCTCCTCCAACCAGCACTCACAGTGCATCATTGACACCGGGAACATTGGCCCACATGTCAGATTATGCCTTGCAGATCCTAAAAAGGGACCTCCGCATTGCCAAAATGATGAACGATGACGACTACTGGTTGGCCAGCATCCTGGATCCACGCTATAAAGGCAAATTACAAAACATCATGCCACAGGAGAACCTTGACCTAATATTGGCTAATAAACAAGCAACTCTGGTAAATCGGTTGCTTGAGGCATTCCAAGCACACAGCAGCGGTGATGGTTCTCACACGAGCCGTACGGGCCGGGGGCAGCTTGGCAGAGGTGTTCGTGGTGCACACAGCAGAAGTGGTGTTGGAGACAGGGGTTTCATGACAATGTTGTGGACTGATTTTTCAAGTACCGCTCACACAACTGGTAATACTGCATCGATGGAAAGTGACAGGAGACAGCAGTTGTCAACTATGGTTACAAACTACTTTTCCTCCCATATCGATGTTCTCCCACACAGGTCATTCCCCTTTGACTATTGGGCCGCTAAACTGGACACCTGGCCTGAATTGGCACAATATGCCTTACAGGAGCTCGCTTGCCCAGCTGCAAGTGTGCTATTGGAAAGAGTCTTCAGTGCAGCTGGATCAATCCTGACAGAAAAAAGGACCCGTCTGTCAACCCAAAGTGTGGATGATCTAACCTTCATTAAAATGAACCACGCATGGGTTTCCAAGGATTTTGTCCCACCTTCCTCTGATGACACATTGGGTGACAGAAAAATGGCTTGCTTTGGTCCACCTCTTCCTGGGACTTGACCTATTTCACCTTTTGCATCAGCTGAATGTCCAACATTAACATATGCCACTTTCTAAAACTCCCTAACTGTGCTGCCTCCCCCCCATTGCCGGGGTCACCACCAAGCGCACGACACCGTGCGAGTGCCGTTGCCCTGGACAGGTGGGTAGGCCGACTCTTGGGCGCAGGCACTGGCACAGGGTCCCTCATAGTGCAATCAAGTGTCTCTGACGGTGGTCGTGCACACCCGCCGTCAGACACACCGCCGTACTATGAGGGGCCCAGTGCCAGTACCGACGCCCACGAGTGGGCCCCCCTGGCTTGGGCAGGGCCCCAGCATTTGCAATCTTTACCTCTCCCTGCTCCTCCGCTGTGTAGTCTGGGCCGTCAAATCCATACTGTGCCTGACACCGTCTGAGCCTGCCTCCTGATGTATAGACATATATTTTGAATGTGTACGCTATCCATACATGTTATCCGGGGATACGGTACCCTTTCTAACCTTTGTACAATCACGTGCAATCCATACTGGGCCTAACACCGTCTGAGCCTGCCTCCTGAGACATATATTTTGAATGTGTACGCTATCCATACATGTTATCCGGGGATACGGTACCCTTTCTAACATTTGTGCAATCACGTGCAATCCATACTGGGCCTAACACCATCTGAGCCTGCCTCCTGAGACATATATTTTGAATGTGTACGCTATCCATACATGTTATCCGGGGATACGGTACCCTTTCTAACCTTTGTGCAATCACGTGCAATCCATACTGGGCCTAACACCGTCTGAGCCTGCCTCCTGAGACATATATTTTGAATGTGTACGCTATCCATACATGTTATCCGGGGATACGGTACCCTTTCTAACCTTTGTGCAATCACGTGTAATCCATACTGGGCGTGAGAACGGCTGTCGAGCTGTTAAGCAAGCTACAGCACCTGTGGTTTGCACACGTAAGTTTTTCATTTTTTCAGGAATGACAGTTAGGCCTAATTCCGGAACTGCGGTTGACCTGCACTTACTGGGAAATCATTGTTCGCGGGTAATAATTGTAATCAGTGATCCCCATCACTAAGGTTGTTCAGCGGGTTATCTGCACCTGTAAGCGACAAACGCTGGCCTTTTCAGTGTAGCGCACATGCAGCCATGGACATGTAAGGGCATGACACACCAGTTATTGGCCAATCTCATGTGCCAGAGCCTCACGTGTCCCTCTAGTAAGCCGGACTTGGACCGCGGGGCATGACGGAGTCTCGTTCGTTAACGGAATTAAGCTTGCAATGTGTGCATCTGTTCTGTAGCTGGCATGGTTGAGGTTTCCCAGGTGGAGTCGAATTTAACTGTAGGCTCCACTCCTGGTGGTGCCCTTCTGGACATTCCTTTAAGGTTCAGCTTTGCAACCATACTGCCCACGTAAAACAAACACTTTGCCTTCATGAACGCTGTTTGGAGGGTCATGACTCGTGGGAATAATGCCGCCCAATCAGTTAACCTGCTAGAGAGATCCTTCGTTGCTCCCAAGCATGACATCACACTCCCTAGGAAGAAGGTAATGCCACTGTGGCGACCGTACTCCTGGGGGCAACACAAGTGCACTGATGCCCAGCCACTGCTCGATGAATCTGCTGGTACATTGACCCAGACCACTACATTCCCCTCGCACGCTACACGACCTGAATCTGACCCTGATGAAACTCAGGTTACCCTTCCCATATACAGTTCCATCTTACACGGTGACAAAGAGGAAGCTGCAGATGAAAGTGCAGGTTCGGCCCACCCGCCATCAGACACACCACCGTACTATCAGGGGCCCTGTGCCAGTGCCGTCACCAATGAGTGGGCCCCCCCTGCTTGCCCAGGATCATAGCACTTGCAAAGTTGAAATACTGTGCAGTGAGATGGAAGATGGGGACGACGAGGAATCCAGACAAGTACAGGGATTCCCTAGCGAGGAGACTTATTTGATTGTTTTCAATGTTGGGACAGCAATTTTTGGGGAGCACTATACTCTGGAGAATGATAGATGGGGCCCACCATACACTGGAACATTCCAAAGGTGGACATCAGACACTGGAGCAGCATTTACAGGGCCCATTATACACTAGAGCATTAGAAATGGGGCCCATTATGTTTGGAGCATTATTTGGGCCCATAAGACAGTGGAGCTTCATCCATGGGGACCAACATATACTGTAGCATTATGTGGAGGTCATCATATACTGTTTCAAACATTATATGGGACCAATGATTCTGTATGGAGAAATAGATGGGCCTCGTCATGAGATGTAAAAAGTGAGGTATTTTTCATTGTACTATACCGCTATTTCTCTGCCGTATCGGAGCATGATGAGTTGTGGTATGTGTTAAAGGGGCGCTCTTTCGCCCAGGGCACATGAAAACCTGCAGCCAGCCCTCCCCCCCACAACTTTAGCCAAATTACCCCCATTTTTCAGTGCGTAACTTGTATTATGAAGTTAATTAAGGTTGACAAGCTTAAGTAAGAAGAATTGATGCTTTTGGCATTCAAATGGGCACTGTAAGTGTGTTTCCTGTCCTCCTCTCACTGCCGACTTTTATTCCCCATTGACTTACATTGGGTTTCGTGTTTCGGGACGACCCCGACTTTTTCCTATAATCGGACGATCTTGCTCGACCCGACTTTTGGAAAAGTCGGGTTTCACGAAACGAAACGCGACCCTAAAAAACCAAAAGTCGCTCAACACTAGTTATAAGTGATTAGACAACTTTATTCTTCTGGTCGTTGTCCTTACATAATAATTTTTATATATTTCAGCCAACAGAGTCATTGTGAGGTGAGTAAAATTAGTAATAATGAGTTCCAAAAATGGGGAGAAATACTACTATAACAGATAGTAATGTAATACTACTTACTGGATAAGTAAAGGGAGGTCAAACAATCCAAAGTCAGGTCCAGGAAATGGTACAGTGCAACAAGGGATAGTCAGAGAAGAAATCCAATTCACGAGCCGGGGTCAGGAAAACCAGTAAGGTAATATAGTTTACAGGGAGTAGACAAAAGAGAAGTCAGGTCACAAGCAAATAGTCTAAGTCCAGGAAGGGAATAAAGTCAGGCTGAGTCAGGCGTAGAGCACAGAGTGATCAGACTTACACAGGCAACAGCAAGTGTACGATTGACACAGAGTGAAGGAGCTAGCGTGATTAAATAGATTAATCAAGGAAAGTTAACACAGATGATGCAGCACAAACCCAGCACAACCCCAACACAAAGTAACATATCAGACAGGAACAGAGTGGAGATCGTGACACATATTAAGAGGTATTTTTTGTGGAATGAATTGAAGTTTTTATAGGTACCATGTTTGGGTACATAACATTTTTTGATCACTTTCTATTCTGACTTTTGGGAGGCATAATGAGCAAAAAACAGCAATTTAGGAATTTTTTTTATGCTGTTCACCATGTGGTAAAACTAATAAGACAATTTTATTCTTCGGGTCAGTGTGACTACAGCGATACCGCATTTATATATTTTTTATATTTTGGCACTTTTCTAAAATAAAAAACTATTTCATATAAAAATAATTGTTGTTGTATGGCTTTTTTCTGCGAGTTATAGCTTTTACATTTATCCACTTATGTAGCTGTATAGTGGCTTGTTTTTTGGGGGACAAGATGTCGTTTTCACCTATATCATTTTCATTTACATTCACCTTTTGGATCTCATTTTAGTCTACTTTTTGATAAACTGAATGATGAAAAAGCCACTTTTTTACTTTTTCTTTTACTGTTTACACTGAAGGGATTAAGTACCAAATATGTCAATTTTATTTGTTTATTTGATTTCTTCATAGATATACAGTATGTATTAATGGTATTAATATTACTGATGATCGAGTACTCACTTGTTCGAGTGCTTGGCAGTCGAATCGAGCAGGTCAGATGCTTGAATTTGATGTACTCAAGTATAATGGAAGTTAATGTGAAAATCTAGCATTTTTCCAGAAGACCCTACCTGGTGGGCTGGGGAGGCAGCAAAATAGCTGAAATGGATGGAAAAAGAACTCACATGGAATGGGAACAGCAGGAGTAAGATTTCTTGAAGCATCGCTGATTCCCAGGTTTCTTTTGGGAACAATTTTGTCACAGTTTTATGCAACTTTTATGGACTGACAATAAAACATACAAAACAGAAGATAAAATTGAAATGGAAACATTTTTTCCTCTTTAATGACTTGTATATATGGCAAAATTCATAAGAGAAAAAAAAAGCCTCCTCCATCCCTTATCCCTTAATTACTGGGCCATCTCTCACCGCATTTCCCCATCGCCTATGGCTGCAGTAGATGACATAGTAGAGGGGGAATAAAACTACAACCACCGGTTGTCACAAGTAAATGTAATTTTAACATTTTACTACCTTGTTTGGAGACATCCTTTATAATTTATGAAGGAGGAACTTGCAAATCATATGCGGTAATATACTGTTTGTAAATGTATTTTATATGATAATGCATGTTGTATGATAATTAGTGTTGAGCATTTCGATACTGCAATATCGGGTATCGGCCGATATTCGCGGTATCGGCCGATATTCGCGGTATCGGAGTTCCGATACTGAGTTCCGATACTCGAATACCGGAATCGGAAGTTCCCATAATGCTATGAGCCAGTTTGATTTTATTCAGCCAATAAGGAATCCTAAGAAGTGTGGGCACATCCTGTTATGCATGTTAGGCATGTTAACTAATGGCATGGCTGTGATTGGCTGCAAGCAGACCACCCAGCTGCTCCTCCCCCAGACACACGCTGAACAGTGATCTATGGAAAGTGAAACTAGTGAGGGAGGAGGATGCGACCAGTTCTCATTTCAATGCCAGAACACCCCCCCCTGGACGTTTATCTTAGAAGCAAGAGATGATATCTTGGAAACCGTGCAGACTAGACACAGAAGGTAAATTACTTATTGTCAGCATTCTGCAGCCTAGATATGCACTGAGATTATGTCAAAAGCCCGGACAACCTGTTCTGTTATGTATTTCCGCCAAGTTGGATCGCCCGCCAGGGCTGGTGGGGTACTCGGTACCGGGCCCATTGGTTTCAATGGGAGATGTCACGGTAGCTGTGACCCTGTCCATGGCCCTGGGCATCCATTGTAAAAGGGAAATGTTGAACGTGTGGATGATGATTAATGTTTATGAGTGAATGATTCGTGACGCCACCTGTGGTGTTCGGCAATGAAGATGTTAAGCTGATGCTGCAGCCAGATCCTCTGGGACAGATGGTGTGGTGCAGCTTTGATGTTGTGGCCCTCCACAGGTAGGGCTGTAGTCCCAGGGTAGTGTAGATGGAGAGGTAGTGAAGAGACGTAGATGGTGCAGTGCCACGCACAGAGATGTAGCAGTGCTGAGTGTGTTGACATAGGAATAACTGGAGGACACCAGGGCATGTAGTTCCAAAGCTTTACTCACAGTCTGTTGTGCATACAGGTTCCCGCATCCGTGCCATGTCCTCCGGGTCAGGGGCTCAGTCAACCTTCAAGCTAGATGAAGCACTCCGTTCCAACACTCCGCCAACATGTGCCTTTTCTGAACGTCTCCCTCTATTGCTACACAACCCCTTTAACATAGTCAATATCTTTGTAACTCCAAACGTCTTAAAAAAAAAATAATTCCTGCTATTCCATTTGATTGGGCTAAACCTCTATGCCTGTAATGTCTCCTCCACCTCCCCCAATACATTCTACATTATTCTTAGTTGTTTTCCTTTATGTAGAATTAACCTACAAGGAAAGTAAGGGTTTATTTTCATTCCGATATTTGTGTCCCATTGACTTGCATTGGTTTCCGGTATCGGAATCAGCGATATCCGATATTTTTGGGGTATCGGTCCGATCCAATCCGATCCGATATTTCCCGATATCGGAAGGTATCGCTCAATACTAATGATAATGTATGTAAAGAATTAATTAATAGAATTAATGGCACAATATAAATGAGTAAAATAAATAAAATTAATATATAACTGCCAAAAACCTACCAGACAGAAGAAGTTTATGCCACTAACAAACTATAGTTGCATATTTATATAGGTTAAAAAAAAAGACCTCGGTCCATCAAGTTCATCCTTTCTCCACCAATTGTACGTTTTGACCAGCTTAGAGATGCCCTTAATCTGGTTGACTGAGACAATGTCCTCAGAAATAAGAATACAGATAAATGGGAAATGTTTAAGAACATACTAAATAGGCACTGTAAGCGGTTTGTACATTGTGGGAATGAAAGGACAAATAATAGGGAAAACCCAATGTGGCTAAACAAAGAAGTAAGAAGGGCAATTAACAGTAAAAAGAAAAGCATTTAAACTACTAAAGCAGGATGGCACCGTTGAAGCTCGAAAAAACTATAGGGAGAAAAATACTTTATCTAAAAAACTAATTAAAGCTGCCAAAAAGGAACCCGAGAAGCACACTGCTAAGTTGAGTAAAACTAATCCCAAACTGTTCTTCAACTATATCAATAGTAATAGAATCAAAAGTGAAAGTGTAGACCACTTAAAAAATTGTGAAGAAAGAATGGCTGTAAATGGCGAGGTAAAAGCAAATTTATTAACACCTTCTCCATGGTATTTATGGTGGAAAATAAAATGCTAGGTGAAATGCCGAGCGACAAAGAAAACCCTATATTAAGGGCCATTAATCTAACCCAAGAAGAGACGCAAAACCGGCTAAATAAGATTAAAATAGATAAATCTCCGGGTCCAGATGGCATACACCCACAAGTATTAAGAGAACTAAGTAATGTAATAGACAAACCATTATTTCTTATATTTAGGGACTCTATAGCGATGGGGTCTGTTCCACAGGACTGGCACATAGCAAATGTGGTACCAATATTCAAAAAGGGCTCTAAAAGTGAAACTGGAAATTATAGGCCATTAAGTCTAACCTCTATTGTTGGTAAAATATTTGAAGGTTTTCTGAGGGATGTTATTCTGGATTATCTCAATGAGAATAACAGTTTAAATCAATATCAGCATGGGTTTATGAGGAATCGCTCCTGTCAAACCGATCTAATCAGTTTTTATGAAGAGATAAGCTATAGACTGGACCAAGGTGAGTCATTGGACGTGGTATATCTTGGTTTTTCCAAAGCGTTTGATACCATGCCATGCCACCAAGAGGTTGGTACACAAAATGAGAATGCAGGGTCTGGGGGAAAATGTGTGTAAATGAGTAAGTAACTGGCTTGGTGATAGAAAGCAGAGGGTGGTTATAAATGGTATATTCTCCAACTGGGGTCACTGTGACCAGTGGGGTACCGCAGGGGTCGGTGTTGGAACCTATTCTCTTCAACATATTTATTAACGATCTGGTAGAAGGCTTACACAGTCAAATATTGATATTTGTAGATGATACAAAACTATGTAAAGCAGTCAATACAAAAGAAGATAGTATTCTGCTACAGATGGATCTGGATAAGTTGGAAACTTGGGCCAAAAGGGGGCAGATGTGGTTTAACAATGATAAATGTAAGGTTATACACATGAGAAGAAGGGATTGATATCACCATTATGCACTGAACGGGAAACCACTGGGTAAATCTGTCATGGAGAAGGATTTGGGGATCCTAGTTAATGATAAACTTACCTGGAGCAGCCAGTGCCAGGCAGCGGCTGCCAAGGCAAACAGGATCATGGGGTGCGTTAAAAGAGGTCTGGATACACATGATGAGAGCATTATTCTGCCTCTGTACAAATCCCTAGTTAAGCCACACATGGAGTACTGTGTACAGTTTTGGGCACCGGTGCTCAGGAAGGATATAATGGAACTAGAGCGAGAACAAAGGAGGGCAACAAAATTAATAAAGAGGATGGGGGAACTACAAAACCCAGAGAGATTAGCAAAATTAGGATTATTTAGTTTAGAAAAAAGATGACTGAGGGGCGATCTAAAAACTGTCAGGAACACCGCACTACACTCGCTCACAGAGCCAGTGCGCATGTCCTGAGTACAGAAACAGTGCTAAAAGATACCTGTGGAGCAGGGCAGCAGAGGTGACAATGCGTGCTTCAAACTATTAGTGTCAGGGTCCAGTCAGCGCCGGAAAGTTAAGATGCACAGGACCTGCGGACATTGAAGTTAGCAAGCTGGCACAGGACCTATGGTCAGGTGACTGCAAGGGGGCGGGGCTTAGCGTCCTGCTTTCAGATATGACAGGACACCATACAACAACTCAGAGTCATGCAAAACGGAGGTCACAACAGTACGGGCAAACGAGGCACAAGAGGGACAAACAGACGGGTAGTCAGACAAAGCCAAAGGTCATACACAAGAGGGCGACGTGGTACCAAGGGGACGAGCAGAGAGCAGTCAAGTCACAAGCAGAGAGTCATACACGAGAGGTAGCGCAGTACAAGAGGGGCAGGTAGAACTCGTAACAGGGACAGAACCGGATCAAAACCAAACAAGCAAGCAAGATATTAGGCACAAGGCACACATACGCACAAGGTCAACTAACTCAGCCGAGGGCAGGAGTACAACTGACACCGGACCTAGGTCCAGTGAGAATTAAATAGCTGCCCTCTGCCAGAGAGAGGCGGAACAATTAACCCCCAGTCTGATCAGGACGGGCCAAAGCGAAACCCCGTCCTGGATCATGACAAAAACCATGTATAAGTATATAAGGGGACAATACCAATATCTCTCCGAGGATCTGTTTATACCGAGGAAGGTGACGGTCACAAGGTGTCATTCTATGCATCTGGAGGAGAGAAGGTTTTTTCACCAACATAGAAGTGGAATCTTTACTGTTAGGACAGTGAGAATTTGGAATTCCTTGCCTGAGGAAGTGGTGATAGTGAACTCAGTCGAGGGGTTCTAGAGAGCCCTGGATGTCTTCCTGGAGCATAACAATGTTGTATCTTACAGTTAATAGGTTATTAAGAAGGACGTGGTTCTGGGGATTTATTCTTATGAAATATAGGCTCAACTTGATGGACAAATGTCTTTTTTCAGCCTTGCTAACTATGTTACTATGATAATGCAAGAACTGCCAAAAATTAGAAGGAAGAAGGACTCTGATACATCCTGTATTAGACATAAAGGAAGGCCTCATACTCATTAGAACCAAACATTAGAAGAAGGGACTGAAATTCTCCCTGGAAGAAAAAAATTTTGATTGAGTGCAGAGTGATGACCCTTTAAAAATTTGGATAGAATGGCGCTTAATGGCCTTCTAAAGATTTGGAGACACTGACTATAACAACCTGCTAAAAATTTGGAGAGATTGACTCATAATAAGCTTCTAAAGATTTGGAGGGAACGACACATGCAATGACCTTCTAAATATGTGGCGATAGTGGCGCACAATGACTTTTTAAAACTTTGGAGAGACTGACGGATAGTCCATATACCTAATTTGGACGTGTCCGTGTGTCTGTGCACAATGAGTCATCCACAGCCCAACCATCTGTCTGTGCGCAATGAGTCATCCACAGCTCAACAGTAACTTAGGTATCCATAGTTCCTACCACTAGCAGCTAACTGACTATATGCGTGGGCGTAACCATGGATACCTAAATATGAACGTTGTGGATAATTTGTTCCAAGACATATGTGGGAAAAAAAAGACCATTTGGTGGAAAAGTTTTCATAAACGGTGGTGACTTTCGTCAAACCCTACCAATAGTGGAAGGTGGAAAAAGAGCCCACATTGTACAGTCCACCATTAAATACTCAAAATCCTGGAATCAGTTTTCACAGTTCCAGTTACATCAGAATATGAGAACATCTCACGATGAAGTTGAGTACAACTCACGGTTACTCAAACTTGGCAATGGAGAGTTGTCAAATGAATATGGTCTACCAGAAAACACAACTGAAATTCTGAATTCTTTTATTGAAGAGGGTGATTTAATTACAGCTATTTTTGGCGACTCAGTGGAGATTACTGATGCAACGGTAGAAGCAATTGCCAATAAAGCAATTCTTACGCCATTGAATGATGACGTTCACACCTTGAACGACAAAATTCTTAGTCAAGTTCAAGGTGAACACTCGACATATCGCTCCGTTGACACAATTGCGTAAAGAGGAGGGTCTGATTCTCACAGATTACCCTGTAGTTTCTTAACTCTTTGAATCCCACTGGGTTGCCTCCTCATGAACTAAAGCTGAAACCAGGAGATGTAATTATGCTCCTACATAATCTTAACAGAAAGCATGGCCATTGTAATAGCACAAGGCTTTATGTGAAAAGGTTAAAAGCAAACATTATTCATGCCGTTGTTTTAAATGGAAAAGCAAAGGGTCAGACAGCTCTTATTCCAAGAATTGACCTGATTTCCAAAGATAAAAACTTGCCAGTCCAGATGCAACGGCGTCAGTTTCCTGTCATGTTGGCTTTTGCTATGACCATCAATAAATCTCATGGACAGTCCTTGAATATTGTAGGAATTTATTTGCCTCTCCTAGCGTTTTCAAATGGGCAGTTACATGTGGCTTTCTCCAGGGGAAACAAAAGCAAACAAATAAGGGTCAAAATATTTGAGACCAAGAAGCAAGGTAAACTTATTCCTAACGTTGACAAATGGTTTACTGTCAACTGTGTGTACAAAGAAGTCTTTTATTAAGATTTTTCCATCTGTAAATCTCAGGAACAGTCCTTGGACATTGAAGGAATTTATTTGCCTCTCCCAGTGATTTCACATGGGCAGTTATATGTGACTTTCTCCATGGGAATGAAAAGCCAACAAGCAAAGGTTAAAATATTTGAGACCCAGAAGCAAGGTAAACTTAATCCTAAAGTTGTTAAATGGTTTATTGTCAACTGTGTGTACAAAGAAGTCTTTTATTAAGATTTAACAATTGTAAAAACCCCAAAATTTTGTACACAAAAGCTGGACTAACTCCTAACCGTGGTCTATGGACCAAATATTGGGCATGGGCAGGACCTTGGGGGCAGATCCCAAGTGCGCTCAACCATGTGAAATAGCTTTCGCTCAGGAACATTGAGGGAAAGCGCTATCGGATAGCTCTACCCGTTAATTTCATGTAGGAAAAGAAAGAGCTATGGGATAGCTCTACCCGTGCACTTTCTTCATGGATAGCACTATTGAATAGCTCTACCCGAACAGTATTAATGACAGAGCTTTTTCATACACAAGGTAGGAGTGACAGGAGAGGTACACCAGGTATTTATGTTTGCTGTCAGTCTGCACATACGCCAGTCTGGTACGTGGTTACACCCCATTGTGAGGTCAGTCTGATGCATGGTTACACCCCATTGTGTGGTTCGTAATCCCAGTGCGCGCCCGAGGGGTGCACAATCACTCGCAGAACTCTAAAGATTTGAAGAGAGTGACTATAATAATTCTCAAAAAATTTGGAGAGAGTGATGCATAATAATCTAAAAATTTGGAGACAGAGACGCTTAATGGCTCTCCAAAAATTTGGTGAGAGTGACTATAATGATGACCCTACAAAAATTTGGAGAGAGTGACACATAATGACCTTCTAAAAATTTGGAGCGAGGGCTTCATGATAACCCTACATTTGAATTGGCTTTATGTCATCCGGTGGAGTTGAGAAGTCTGGGCCAATCTAGGTCTTATTAATTTTAAATGAGGGTCGCATGATAATCCAATAAAGATATTGAGTGGAGGCCGTATGTTGACCCTATGAAGATTTTGAGTGTGGGCCGCTTGTTGAACCTATGAAGATTTTGAGTGAGAGCCCCCTGATAACCCAATATTTGAATTGGCTTTATGTTCTGCTGCCGTCATCTGGTGGGGTTCATAAGTGTGGGCCAATCTAAGCCTTGTTCATTTTAATTGAGGGCCGCATGATGATGCTATAAAGGTTTTAAGTGAGGTCCACCTGATGACCCTATAAAGATTTTGAGTGATGGCTGCCTGTTGACCCTATAAAGATTTTAAGTGAGGGTTGCCTGTTGATCCTACAAAGATTTTTGGCGAGGGCCACAAGATGACCCAACATAGATTTTGAGTGAGGGTCACCTGATGACCTTGTTGATATGGTGCAGGAGAATGAGGGCAAGAAAAAGATGAAAACATGGGTGCACCATCATCAGCACATCCACTTTCTAGTCCCTTACTGCATGCCTTTCTTATTTTAAATTAGGTATATATGCCTGTAAACTTTCCGGTATTAATAGGGAAAATATATATTTTTTTCCCTATTAATAGCAGCAGTTTTACTACAGAAAGGAAAATATTTAGTACTGAAAATGACTATTGTTTTAATGCTGCAGTAGCAGTATACGAGCAGTGGCGGATCTTAATAGGGGTGGATGGGGCGGTCGCCCCGGGCCCAAGGTTTTTTGGGGGCCCAGGGGCCAATCCGGAGCTGCCGCCGCCGCAGCGCAGTTTTGGCTTCCCCCAATAGTCGCGTGTCGCGGCAATTGTCGGCGGCTGCGCTGCGCTGAATGGCTGGCTCAGTCTCCTGATCCTCCTCCCCTCTCTCCGCAGCGTCCACGCTCATTCCGGCCAGCAACTGGCATCACGTGGCTGCATCAGAGTGACGCTGGCCACTCACACTCTGGCAGCGGCTCCTCTGTTCCCTCCCCTTCGTTGGTGTCCATAGATACAGCGGGGCCCGGCAACTGACAGCCCAGCCGACGCCGTGTATCACAGGAGGAAGAAGAACTCTCTGGTGCCTGGAGGACAGTGTTGCAGCAGCAGCACTGCCTGTTCCTCACCTCTCCGAACTTGGGGGTAAGTCGCAGCAGGTTGGGGCGGAGGTATGTCATGACTGACTCATGTGGATGTGGGGAAAAACACTCTTTGTTATACATGTACTTTAGCCCTATGTTGATTGCTCATTAAATATTATAAACTGAATAATTTCGTGCCTATTGATGATTACCCTCTAAGAGTACACCGCATAACATTTGGGCCTCCGTCCTTGATCGCCGGCACACGTGTTTTAGCCCTTAGTTGCCTACCACATCTTTCTCTCACCTACTTTATGTTGATGTGGGGGGCATGGGGGGGTGGGCAGGGGGGGGCCTTGGTCAAGAGGGGTGCCGGGTGCCCAGACTTTAGGAACAGCCTCGGAGCAGTGAGCAGTGCACTGCACGCATTATGTAACGTAACCCATTCAGGTCCTCACATCACGTCCCCTATGGCCAGGTTTACGTTGGGCAATTTTGTGCGTATTGGCCGTAGGCCTACAGCTTATGTGCAACGTCTTTTTAGGCCATGTCCACACGTGGCGGAATGGTGGCGGGTTTTCCGTACGGACCCGCAGCAAACCAAGTGCTGCCATCCGTACGGCTGTCAATTCTCGCACGGGGACCGCAGCGCTCAGCTAGCTGTATTTATGCATGATGGTTTCAAACTGCACATCTGAGAGATCCTTTTCAAAACTTAAACGAAAAATCTCGCCGAAAAAGTCTGTGAGCAGTTTATGATCTTCAGTGTCAAAAAAAATCTGAGTTTCTAGTCCATTAAGAAATTGTTGCCTGTGCTCATTGCACTTTTCCTGTTAAGCTACCACCCACACAGATATACATCTGTATAGATAAATAATTATGTTGAATTATTGTTTAATATTATGTTTACATGTTCTTATTTGCACTTACATGTGGTACGGTGAATGTAGCCTTATGTTTACCTTGTATGAAGAAATACAGGCCAGTATATACCACATTATATATTTTGACTGTTGATTTTGAGGAATATTTAATATTATTTATATTGTTTGACCATACAATACAATTTCTTGTGAGAAAAAAGTAATTTTTCTTTGTTTTTATGGTCTAATAAATGTTACAATTTGTATACCTAAAAATCAGCATATGCAGTGTTTTTGTGAGAAGAGCCACAAAATTTTGACAGAAAATGTTTTCCTGGGAAGGGGGGTACTGGGGCCCAGGTTTTATGAACAGCCCCGGGCCCATGGTCCACTTAATCCGCCACTGTATACGAGTACTGCAATAGCAAGATTATGAAATTCTGACTGTCACGTGCCCCGTCCTGAGTGACACGGCCAGCAGGCCGGTAACTGATACAACAGGACGCGGGACGTGTGATTGTCCTATGTGACGTGGCCCGCAGGCCGGTAACTAATACAATAAGACAAAAGGAATGGGGAAAACCTGGGTAACAATAACAATGGTGGCCCTGTGATAGGGAATGGGGACGTGGAGACCTCCTGCACTCCCCTGAGTCAGTGTCTCTACACTCCTAGCGTTCCCTATGCCGGTTCCGCACCAGGCGCCGATCAGGAACCTCAAAACCCTGACTCGCCCTGCACCTAAACCCTCAGTAGGGAATTGGTCGGTGCGGAAACTAATCCCACCACTGCACTAAACACACATAAGGAAAAGTGACAAAACAGGGGAACACCACTTAGCTTTGCTCTGCTGCTTACGCTCCCAGCAACAGAGCCCACCACCTGCATGCATCTTTTCATCCACCGTGTCCGACATCTGGGTGCGCTGTCCAGAAACGGACCTTCTCAGCATCATAGTGCAGCCTTGGAGCAAACAGAGTCCACTCCTGCGTGCAGCTGTCCAGAAACAGAGTCCCGCAAATGAGTCCAGCTTTTCTGCCAAAAAGTCCAGCATGCTTGAGTCCAGCTCTCAGCAACAATGTCCAGCATTTTGAGTGCAGCTCTACACCATAGCTGCCACTCCACTCAATCCATGAATGAACTCCTTGCTGACACCATAACTGCGACTCCACCACGCCATGCCAGCCCTCCTTGCAGACACCATAGCTGACACTCCCGGACTCTCACTGAGCTGCCTGTGACTCTTCTGTAGCTTCATCCTTCACCCAGGCTTGCTTGCAAATGAATACTTTATCACCAACACTGATTAACACACCTGATACTCTCTTATAGAGCTATCACACCTGTTACATGATTACGTGCACAAACTAAGAGAACCAGAGTGTAATGACCCTAATGGTCACCGGGGGGAAAACTACAACTGAAATCACCACAGTGCAATGACCCTAATGGCCACCGGGGGCAAAACCACCTTTGGCAAACAGCCAAGGGAAAAAAAAAAGGTTACTTTGTGCATTTACTCTGTCAGATCCAACCTGGATCGTGACACTGACTATATCACTGCTGTACACTATACTCTCCCTCCTATAACAATTCTTCCTAAACAGCTTTGTGGACATAGTGTGCCAAGCATCGTGTCACCAGGTCTTATATAAGACTCCATGATGCGATGCAGCTGACCAATCACAGTAATGAGAAGAACTTGCCAGCATTGCTCTTGCGGGTCCAGATCAAAATATAAGCCTGTCTTAGATCCAATTTAGTGTAAATCATTGCCCTATGGACTTTGTCAAATAGTTCAGAAATTAAAGGCAGAGCATACTTGTTCAAAATGGTGATTTTATTAGAGACCACTATAGTCAATACAGGGACATAGGTAGCCACCCTTCTTAGTCATGAAGAAGCTGCCACAGGCAGGAGTAGAGGACTTACGGCTGAATCCCTTGGCGAAGTTTTCTTGGGTGTATTCCAACACGACTTGAGACTCTGGCAGGGATAGGGTATAAGCTGGCCCAGTGGTGGAGAAGTATCAAAATGGAGATACATGGAACAATCGTAAGGTCTATGCGGTGGAAAGACCTCTGTCTTCCTTTCACAAAAAAATCTGCAAAGGCACAATAAAGCTGAGCAAGGAAGATAGGTTCAAAGGCACGGAAGGTGAAGACTTTGGAAAGACCTTCGCAAGGCAGTTGGTAGCACAAAACAGTCCCCACGGAAGCATCTGTCTGGTAGACTAATCAACAACCATCATGTATAAACGCAACCATGTAAGGCCCAGAAAACAGAGTTTACTGAGTTAGGTAGCACTTAGAAAGAAATTCTCAGAATGCAGGACTCCTGTTGCAGGGCGGTATACCATATAATAATTATAAATGTCCGGCTTGACTATTAATAATCAATATTCAGTTAATACCTTGCCTGTTACTACTCAGATTCCTTTGCACTATATTCTATAACCGTTGACTAACTGAGACAAAACCAGTGTATCAATAAAAAGGTATTTATTACACACACGTCTACAGTTATATACACTGCTGAATTATCACACTAATAGTATACAATAACACTATATAATTACAATTAACCCCACAATATCCTAATTATACTTGCCACCCATTAACGTAAAACATACAAATATTAATTACAGCTCACCCACCTATTGCTAACTATCCCTATGGGAAATAAGGGGCTAATTGTGATACTTAGCACTTCCTGGGACTTGGTGTTGTTTAAGATCCTGCTTGAGTGAGATTATGCAGGAAGGTGAGCAGAAATTAAAATATGATCAAGGGACAGGTGCAGTACTGAGATGTTAAATTAGTACAAATAGGCACACATGGAAAGAAGACACTTGGTAAAATATTAAAACACAACGAAAAACACCAAGAAAAAACGTCCAAATATAATTTATTGATAATTATCATATACAAAAAATATATATATAAAATGTGAATAAAATATGGGGGTCAATGCCATAAGGCACTACCGAGGACCAGAAGAATCGAAATATACATACATGCACATACACTGATACAGTATAAAATAAATATACAAATTGACAATATAATAATATATTCACAAATAAATATACAGTGCGTGAAGTGAAATAATTTTTTAAGATGGTGTGTTAACCTAAAATAACGGATAAAGGAGCAATCTTAGCTCTAATATAATAAATAATAGTAGCGTGAAAATCATGAAAAAAGTGAACAAGTGAACTTACACACTAAATACTGCGTGCAGTACCTGGATATAACAGAGGTCCTCGGGATGTGCCAGCCCCAACGCGCGTTTCGGCGTACCTTCGTCAGGGGGTGGCGTCATCCAGAGTGAAAGGGTATAAAAGGGCAAAGTAACCAATGAACGGAGAGTAAGCAATGTGTGACGCGCGCCGGCCTCATCTGCTACCAGGCAACCCCACAGCGTCAGCCTACGTGTATCCCCCTGCATCGCAGCATGATGATGCGGCACAGAGGGATGCAGACCGGCGGGCGGGATTCCCAGGAGAGTGACGCCAGGGCGCGTGCTACTCAGTCACCCGTCATTGGATAGAAAAGTCACATGGTACAAAGGTCCTGTGACTACTAATGGTAAAGCAAGACCTCTCCGGATTGGATAAATTCCATCACATGGTGCATAAGGTCCTACACCATGTAAACAAATACCGCTATACAACATACAATAACAAATCCGAACAAAATAGCATTAATAATAGAACATTATAGTCTTGTTCACAATAGTCACAAATGCTTCATAACCATGTCAATACATTTTTATGTCAGCATTATCGCAAATAAATATAACATAAATAAATAACATAAAAGTACACCATAGTAGAGAAGAAAATGAAAAAATGAAAAAATGAAAACGCAAAAAAGTAAAAAGAAAAAAGAAAAAAAGGGGGAAAAAAATAAAAATAAAAAAATAATATATAATAAATAATAATGATTAAATAATAATAATATATATAGAGGAAAAATAATAAATAAAAATAGAAATAATAATAATGATAATAATAAGTGATACAATAATAATATGAGAAATAATGAAAAACAAACAGAATAAATAAATAAATAACTATTCTTCTTTCATTTTCTCCAGTGATGACAACAGATGAATCCAAGATGCCTCACAGCAGAATCGTACAGGTACAGAGGAATACATTACTATAAATATAAAAATATATATTAGAAAAATTGCATAAATGATGATTCTCACAAATACAATATACATACACAAACACATGCATGCACATATCCATGTAAATACATATACATTTTTATGTACACATACATACACAAACACATACATACATTATTATTATTATTATTATTATTATTATTATTTATTGTTCTAGCGCCATTTATTCCATGGCGCTTTACATGTGAGGAGCGGTATACATAAAAACAAGTACAATAATCTTAAACAATACAAGTCATAACTGGTACAGGAGGAGAGAGGACCCTGCCCGCGAGGGCTCACAATCTTCAAGGGATGGGTGATAATACAGTAGGCGAGGGTAGAGCTGGTCGTGCAGCGGTTTGGTCGATCGGTGGTTACTGCAGGTTATAGGCTTGTCGGAAGAGGTGGGTCTTCAGGCTCTTTTTGAAGGTTTCGATGGTAGGTGAGAGTCTGATATGTTGTGGTAGAGAGTTCCAGAGTAGGGGTGATGCGCGAGAGAAATCTTGTATGCGATTGTGGGAAGAGGAGATAAGACGGGAGTAGAGAAGGAGATCTTGTGAGGATCGGAGGTTGCGTGCAGGAAAGTACCGGGAGACGAGGTCACAGATGTATGGAGGAGACAAGTTGTGGATGGCTTTGTATGTCATGGTTAGGGTTTTGTAATGGAGTCTCTGGGCAATTGGGAGCCAGTGAAGGGATTGACAGAGGGGAGAAGCTGGGGAATAGCGGGGGACAGGTGGATTAGTCGGGCAGCAGAGTTTAGAATAGATTGGAGGGGTGCGAGAGTGTTTGAGGGGAGGCCACAGAGCATGAGGTTGCAGTAGTCAAGGCGAGAGATGATGAGGGCATGGACTAGGGTTTTTGCAGATTCTTGGGTGAGGAATGAACGGATGCGTGAAATATTTTTGAGTTGAAGTCGGCAGGAAGTGGAAAGGGTTTGGATATGTGGTTTGAAGGAGAGATCAGCGTCAAGGATTACTCCGAGGCAGCGAGCTTGTGGGACTGGGGAGAGTGGGCAGTCATTTACTGTAATTGATAGGTTCATAGGGGGGGTCACGTGAGATGGGGGAAAGATGATGAATTCTGTTTTGTCCATGTTGAGTTTCAGATATCTAGTGGAGAAGAAGGATGAAATAGTGGACAGACATTGAGGGATTCTGGTTAATAGGGAGGTGATATCTGGTCCAGAGATGTAGATCTGTGTGTCATCAGCATAAAGATGATACTGAAAGCCATGAGATTCTATGAGCTGTCCCAGGCCAAAGGTGTAAATAGAGAACAGCAGGGGCCCAAGGACTGAACCTTGTGGGACTCCGACAGATAGGGGGCGAGGTGAGGAGGTGGTGTGTGAGTGGGAGACGCTGAATGTCCGGTCTGTTAGGTATGATGAGATCCAGGAGAGGGCCAAGTCTGTGATGCCGAGGGATGAGAGGGTCTGTAATAATAGGGAATGGTCCACTGTGTCAAAGGCAGCCGACAGGTCCAGGAGGAGGAGGACAGAGTAGTGTCGCTTGCTCTTGGCAGTTAAGAGGTCATTGGTGACCTTAGTAAGGGCAGTTTCAGTGGAGTGGTGTGACCGGAAGCCAGATTGTAAGCGGTCGAAGAGGGAGCAAGAAGAGAGATGGGAGGACAGTTCAAGGTAGACGTGTTGTTCCAGTAGCTTGGAGGCGTATGGGAGAAGTGATATAGGGCGATAGCTAGATACAGAGGATGGGTCAAGAGAGGGCTTTTTGAGGATAGGTGTGATGGAGGCATGTTTAAAGCTTGAGGGGAAAACACCAGTTGTTAGTGATAGGTTGAAGAGATGGGTTAGGGTTGGGATGAAGACTGTGGTGAGGTTTGGGATGAAGTGGGATGGGATCGGGTTGAGTGCACAGGTGGTGAGATGTGATCTTGAGAGTAGAGTGGAGAGTCGATCTTCTGTAATGGTGGAGAAGTTGGTTTTGAAGGTGGAGGGCTGGGAAGTCGGGAGGAAGGGCTCTGGGGGTTGTTGACCAAAACTGTCCCTGATGTTATCAATTTTCTGCTTGAAAAATGAGGCAAAGTCTTCAGCTGAGATGAGTGGGGAGGGAGGAGGTGCTGGGGGGCGGAGGAGAGAATTGAAGGTGTTGAATAACTGTTTAGGGTTGTGAGACAGGGAGGATATGAGAGATGAGAAGTAGGTTTGTTTAGCTGTGGCGAGTGTGGTCTTGAAAGTAGTGAGGGACTGTTTGAATGCGATGAAGTGCTCGTTGGAGTGGGATCTTTTCCATCTGCGCTCAGCAGCCCTGGAAGCTCGCCTCAGCTCTTTGGTCAGGCTGGTGTGCCAGGGCTGTCTGTTGATTTTGCGAGTTTTGGTATGTGTAAGTGGGGCAGCGGATTCCAAAGCTACAGCTATTGTGGTGTTATATAGAGCGGCAGCGTCATCCGCATTGTGTAAGGAACTTATATCTGTAAGAGGGAGGAGGGATTCAGAGAATGAGTGTAGGTCAAGGTGTTTAAGATTCCTGTGAGGGTGTGAAAGTTTGTGGGGTGGGGATTGTAGACATGGAGTGAAGAGGGAAGAGAATGTGAGCAGGTTGTGGTCAGAGAGAGGAAGAGGTGAGTTAGAGAGGTTAGATAGGGAGCAGAGGCGGGTGAAGATGAGGTCCAGTGTGTGGCCATCTTTGTGGGTGGCTGTAGAAGACCATTGAGTGAGGCCGAAGGAGGAAGTGAGAGATAGAAGTTTAGTGGCAGCTGAGAGGGAAGTGTCAATGGGGATGTTGAAGTCGCCCATGATGATAGTAGGGATGTCCGCGGAAAGGAAATGAAGTAACCAGGTGGTGAAGTGGTCAAAGAAGGTGGTGGCTGGCCCTGGGGGGCGGTAGATGACAGCCAGTTGGAGGTTGGAGGGGGAGTAGATGCGCACAGAGTGCACCTCAAAGGAAGGGAGGGTAACAGAGGGTGGCAGTGGGATTGGGGTGAAGGAGCAGGTATCTGACAGGAGAAAACCAACTCCTCCACCATGTTTGCTGCTGGGGCGGGGGGTGTGAGAAAGGTGGAAGCCGCCATACGAAAGTGCAGCAGGAGAGGCTGTGTCAGAAGGGGTGAGCCAGGTTTCGGTGATGGCGAGGAAGGAAAGTTTGGTAGTAACAAAAAGATCATGGATGTAGGAAAGCTTGTTGCAGACAGAGCGAGCGTTCCACAGAGCTCCTGTTAGTGGGACTGGGGAAGCGGGGGCTGGGTGAATGGGTATAAGGTTGGAGAGGTTACGGAAGGTTGTGATAGAGTGTGGATGGGAGGTAGAAATGACTGTGGGAATGTGGTGAGGAGGACCAGGATTTGGAGAGATATCACCAGCAGTGAGAAGGAGCAGAGAAAGTGTTAGCAGGTGGGAGCAGGAGAGGGCATGAGGGGGCTGTCTGTGTTTGGAGACAGAGGATTGTATGTTAAGGAACAGTTTTGAGGCAGAGGTGAGGTGGATGGGGAGGATTGAAGAAGAGATGAACAGTTCCTTACTAGGAGTAGGGATTAGGGGAATTAGCAGAAAGTGAAGGATTATTGGGGTGAAAGTGAAAACAAACAGAAACATTGTTTACAGTGACTGTGTCCAGTTACCTTCAGTTCAATTCTGGTTTTAATTCTTAAATTAATCTTCACACTTCTAGAACACACTTATAGGAATCACAATGCAGACTGAAGTCTATGCAGACTTGTGCTCTGCAATATATGTACAACTAAGTGCAGTCAGGTGTGAAGCAGAGAGGAGTGGTCTCTGCTCTTCTTGGTCAGACAATTAAGAGTGGACCAGATGTATATGATCAAGCCAGAGTAAACAAGGTCATAAATAACACTGGGGTAAGCTGGGGTTAGCTGAAAGGCATACCATGTGAATGCTAGGTGCAGAGGCAAGTCTATGTGCAAAGCTGGGTGATGCACTGTGTGTCCTTCATAGACAGACAGCAGGAGAGCAGGAGAGCTGGGTGGATGGACATACCATGTGAATGCTAGGTGCAGAGGCAAGTCTATGTGCAAAGCTGGGTGATGCACTGTGTGTCCTTCATAGACAGACAGCAGGAGAGCAGGAGAGCTGGGTGGATGGACATACCTGTCGGAAGAATAGAGATGCTTGTTAGAGTGCGATGGTGGCAGGTAGCAGGGCACAGTCTGTATACATCCTTCTGGTTTTAATTCTTAAATTAATCTTCACACTTCTAGAACACACTTATAGGAATCACAATGCAGACTGAAGTCTATGCAGACTTGTGCTCTGCAATATATGTACAACTAAGTGCAGTCAGGTGTGAAGCAGAGAGGAGTGGTCTCTGCTCTTCTTGGTCAGACAATTAAGAGTGGACCAGATGTATATGATCAAGCCAGAGTAAACAAGGTCATAAATAACACTGGGGTAAGCTGGGGTTAGCTGAAACTCATACCATGTGAATGCTAGGTGCAGAGGCAAGTCTATGTGCAAAGCTGGGTGATGCACTGTGTGTCCTTCATAGACAGACAGCAGGAGAGCAGGAGAGCTGGGTGGATGGACATACCATGTGAATGCTAGGTGCAGAGGCAAGTCTATGTGCAAAGCTGGGTGATGCACTGTGTGTCCTTCATAGACAGACAGCAGGAGAGCTGGGTGGATGGACATACCATGTGAATGCTAGGTGCAGAGGCAAGTCTATGTGCAAAGCTGGGTGATGCACTGTGTGTCCTTCATAGACAGACAGCAGGAGAGCAGGAGAGCTGGGTGGATGGACATACCATGTGAATGCTAGGTGCAGAGGCAAGTCTATGTGCAAAGCTGGGTGATGCACTGTGTGTCCTTCATAGACAGACAGCAGGAGAGCAGGAGAGCTGGGTGGATGGACATACCATGTGAATGCTAGGTGCAGAGGCAAGTCTATGTGCAAAGCTGGGTGATGCACTGTGTGTCCTTCATAGACAGACAGCAGGAGAGCAGGAGAGCTGGGTGGATGGACATACCATGTGAATGCTAGGTGCAGAGGCAAGTCTATGTGCAAAGCTGGGTGATGCACTGTGTGTCCTTCATAGACAGACAGCAGGAGAGCAGGAGAGCTGGGTGGATGGACATACCATGTGAATGCTAGGTGCAGAGGCAAGTCTATGTGCAAAGCTGGGTGATGCACTGTGTGTCCTTCATAGACAGACAGCAGGAGAGCAGGAGAGCTGGGTGGATGGACATACCATGTGAATGCTAGGTGCAGAGGCAAGTCTATGTGCAAAGCTGGGTGATGCACTGTGTGTCCTTCATAGACAGACAGCAGGAGAGCAGGAGAGCTGGGTGGATGGACATACCATGTGAATGCTAGGTGCAGAGGCAAGTCTATGTGCAAAGCTGGGTGATGCACTGTGTGTCCTTCATAGACAGACAGCAGGAGAGCAGGAGAGCTGGGTGGATGGACATACCTGTCGGAAGAATAGAGATGCTTGTTAGAGTGCGATGGTGGCAGGTAGCAGGGCACAGTCTGTATACATCCTTCTGGTTTTAATTCTTAAATTAATCTTCACACTTCTAGAACACACTTATAGGAATCACAATGCAGACATCTCAAATACATAATACATCGTAAAAAACCAACATAATAATAACCATAAAATATAATATAAATTACATTGCCCATAAAAATAAATAAATTCACCATAAAATAGAATATAATAAGGTAAAATATATCATTATAAAACTATAATACTAGATGACAAGGTGGTCAAAGAAAAGGAACATAGCTGATACTCTCATTAAGGCCAAATGGATGTATTGAATTCAACAACCATATCCATCTCGTCTCCATCTGTGCTAATTTCTGACTTATTTTGCCTCCACGTATTGAGTATGGGATCATATCTATGCCTCTAACTCGAAACTTACTTGAATCGCAGTTATGGAATTGTTTAAAATGCCTCGGAATGGTTTTTAAGGCAGATAAATCATTCTCATTTTTTGCCGCATTAATGCCAATCACATGTTCTCTTAGTCTAACCTTTAGTTGCCTAGTAGTTAGACCAACATAAATTTTCAAACATGGGCAAGTGGCATAATAGATAACTGCCTTAGTTTCGCAATTGATATGATGTCTGATACAGTAACTCTTAGACCCGGAAGAGTTGGTAAAAGTGTCGATCTTGTCCATGTTTGGACAAGCGACACAATGGCCACATTGAAAAGAGCCATTTTTTTATTGAATCTGTGACAAGAAGGAAGTCTTACTTTCATGTTGATAATGGCTTCTTACTAACATGTCACGAAGATTACGAGAACGCCGAAAAGTTATACTAGGATATTCAGTTAAGTATTTTGATAGAGTTTGATCAGCCAAGAGTATCGGCCATGACTGATGTAATATTTCCCTCAGCTTCTGATTTTGAATATTGTAATTTGTAATAAAACGGACAACTGAGGGTGTAGTTGTCTTGGTCCTAGAATATAACAAATAGTTTCTGGATGTATATTTAGCTCTGTTAAATGCTCTTTTGACACAGCGTTGACTATACCCACGATCTAAAAATCTAATTTTCAATTCTTCGGCCCTCCTTACAAAATCACGGTCATTTGAACACAATCTTCTAAGTCTCAAAAATTGACTAACTGGAATAGAGCGTATCAGGGATGAAGGATGAGAAGAAGACGCATGGAGTAAAGAGTTAGTGGATGTTTGTTTCCTATAGATATCCGTTTGAAGAATGTTATTATCATCTCGCCTAAATGACAAATCAAGAAACTCAATTTGATTGCTATCATAATGATACGTGAGATGAATATTACAAGAATTGTCATTCAAGTGTGACATGAACAACTCTAGAGATTCAGCTGAGCCCTGCCATATGAAGAAAATATCGTCAATGTATCTTGTCCATAATAATACACGACACATTGAGTAAGAATCATCATCAGATGAAAATAGGTCCCTCTCCCACAGCCCCAGGAATAAATTTGCATATGCCGGTGCATATGGCGCCCCCATGGCGGTACCCTGGAGCGGCAGGTAGAGGGACCCCTTAAAAGCAAAAAAATTATGAGACAAACTGAACTCAAGAATCTCTGCAATAAAATTAACCATTGAGAGAGAATCATTAGACATGGATAAGAAATATCTTGTAGCTTGTACACCATCGCAGTGTCTAATACTGGTATACAATGTTTCAACATCACATGTAACTAATAATGCATTATCCTCAATATGTAAACCATCAACTTTCTTTAAAAAATCACTAGTATCACGTATATAGGATGGGAGACATTCCACTAAAGGTTTAAGTTTAAAATCAATATATTTGCCCACATTTTCTAGAAAATTAGAATTGCCAGAAACGATTGGTCTTCCAGGGGGCGTGGTCAAACTTTTGTGAATCTTCGGCAAAAGATAAAATGTTGGTATAGAAGGTTCTTTCATAATTAATGCCTGATTCAATTCCTTAGTTATAATGCCATTATCCATAGCTTCATTTAAAATACTATTTAGCTCCGATATATACACAGATAAAGGATTAAATGTAAGTTTTTGATAGCAGACTTTATTAAGAAGTTGTTTGAAAGCTTCTATTTCATACATAGAGGATGGCCAGATAACAATGTTGCTGCCTTTGTCAGCTGGCTTGATGACTACATCTGACAAATTTTTTAATTTTTCAATGCTAATACGTTCCTCATATGACAAGTTACCATGAGATATATTCTGGGGAATCTTTTTGAACTCTTCACTAACTATTTTCACAAATAAATCAATATTTGAGCATGAAGAAAAAGATGGAAATCCGGAGAGGTCTTGCTTTACCATTAGTAGTCACAGGACCTTTGTACCATGTGACTTTTCTATCCAATGACGGGTGACTGAGTAGCACGCGCCCTGGCGTCACTCTCCTGGGAATCCCGCCCGCCGGTCTGCGTCCCTCTGTGCCGCATCATCATGCTGCGACGCAGGGGGGATACACGTAGGCTGATGCTGTGGGGTTGCCTGGTAGCAGATGAGGCCGGCGCGCGTCACACATTGCTTACTCTCCGTTCATTGGTTACTTTGCCCTTTTATACCCTTTCACTCTGGATGACGCCACCCCCTGACGAAGGTACGCCGAAACGCGCATCGGGGCTGGCACATCCCGAGGACCTCTGTTATATCCAGGTACTGCACGCAGTATTTAGTGTGTAAGTTCACTTGTTCACTTTTTTCATGATTTTCACGCTACTATTATTTATTATATTAGAGCTAAGATTGCTCCTTTATCCGTTATATTAGGTTAACACACCATCTTAAAAAATTATTTCACTTCACGCACTGTATATTTATTTGTGAATATATTATTATATTGTCACTTTGTATATTTATTTTATACTGTATCAGTGTATGTGCATGTATGTATATTTCGATTCTTCTGGTCCTCGGTAGTGCCTTATGGCATTGACCCCCATATTTTATTCACATTTTATATATATATTTTTTGTATATGATAATTATCAATAAATTATATTTGGACGTTTTTTCTTGGTGTTTTTCGTTGTGTTTTAGGAAGGTGAGCAGGGCTGATGCTGGTTTCAGGAGGTGAGGAGCAGAAGGGGGGACTATGTGGATGAGGCTGGCTGCAGGAGGAGCAGTCAGTACAGGAGCTGCTGTATGAAGCAGCAGTACACAGAGGGGCTATGGAGGGAGGACATGGGGAGCAGGGCTCAAGGGGCTTTGGGCAAAGGCAGAGAGGTTGCACGAGGGTCTGGAAACCAGGCGAGCAGGGCTCATGAGTTGTTGAAATATGTTTGGGGCAACAACTCCATTCCTGTCTATGAGTGTTCAGGTGCTAGATTTGTATGCTGTTCATAAAGTTAGAACATAAAAAAAACTCCCAGAGGCTCACACAGCGAGAGCATGTGACTGTATTTCCTGTTTTCGTGTGTCTGTGTATGAGTGAAGCAGCCTGCTGTAGATGATGCACAGATAGAGACACGCAAATAATTTATTCCAGATCTATTAAGCTTATATATTGTTCTTGTTTGTTCCTGAATAAAGAAGCTCTGTTGTCACACGCTTGGAGAGTATCCTGAATAATCCGCTGCCAACAGGTTATTGGCCCAGAGTGACACAGAACCCCAGAGTAATACTGCAACAGAAGCCCAAAGCAAAAGCAGCACAGAGCAGCAGGGAAGATGTCCACTAACAGCAATCCTGTCAAGTTCTCAGTGCCAAGCCTCACTAACCAGAACTACCAGTCCTGGAAATTCAAGGTGAAGCTGCTGCTCATACAAGAAGGTATGTGAAAATATACTCAGGAACAAGTGCCTCATCCATTAGCGGATAATTGGCTAGAGAAGGATCAGAAAGCACAAAGCACGATCTCCCTCAGTGCAGATGATAATCAGATTGTGCATATATGCAAGTGTGCAACAGCAAATGAGATGTGGGATGAGTTACAGAAAGTGCATGAAAGATAAAATCTCAACAATAAGCCTTATCTTATGAGAAAGCTGTATCAGTCTAAGCTAAATGATGGACAGAATATGAAGGACTATATAAGAAACACACTAGAGATTGTGGAGTGTCTCAGGGGTATTGGAGAAGAAATTAAAATTTTTCATGTTGCTATACTTCTATTAAGTGGTCTTCCAGAAGGTTATGACATACTCATGACTGCACTGCACTAGATGCATGGCCAGATAATGAGCTGACACTAGAGTATGTTGAAGGCAAACTTGTGGATGAATTCAAGAGAAAAATGCAGCATGTAAGCAGCAGTAATTAATCCAGAGCAGAAGCAGCATTAAAGACACAGTATTTCCCTAAATAAAAGTGCAATTTAAGAGAAACTCGTGAATGTTTTGTCTGTAAAACACTCAGCCACCTTAAAGCAGATTGCAGAATTTTGAAAGCAAGCATGAGTCAGCTTAAAAAGCAGAACAGTCATCAAAGGGCTACAACCACTGTAAAGGTAGATTCTGCATGTGATGAAGCTGCATTTAATGCCAGTACAGGCACATCTGCAAAGCATATATGGTGTATAGAGTCTGGTACAAGCAGTCATATGACAAATAACAAGGATTTCTTCACTGACCTTAATGAAAGCAAGTCAGAAAATATCATCCTAGCTAATAGTCACTATATGACTTTAGAAGGAGTAGGAGACAGGTACCTCCACTGTCCAGCTTCCTTAGCACAAAGCAGAAGGATCCCAATAAAGCATGTTCTCTATGTTCACAGCCTTGAAACAATCTTCTGTCAGAAAAGAAGCTCACACAAAAGGGGAATGTAGATACTTTTAAATAAAAAAGCTGAATCATCTCAAAGAAGGGTCACACTCTTGGAGAAGGAAAAATCCAAGATGAACTTTATCAGCTAAAATGCAAAGAAAGAGTGTACAATGCTAGACAAGATCTACATAAGAACTGTATCCATGTATGGCACAGATGTCTTGGGCACAGAGACCCAGAAGCAGTAAGGAAGCTAGCTCAACTTGCAAATGGTATTGAAATCAACCAGTGTAGTCAAATCATGAAGTGCACTAGCTGTCTTAAAGGGAAAATGTCAAGAAAATCCTTTCCTAAAATAAGCACCACTAGATCTGCACAGCCACTGGATCTGATACATACATGATGTATGCGGTCCAATGAGTGTTCAAACTCCTAGCAAGAAGAGATATTTTCTCACATTTATTGATGACTTCTCCAGATATACATTCGCCTACTTGCTTCACAGTAAGGATGAAGTTCCACAGAAACTTGAAAAATATCTTGCTGTAGTGTTTAACAAATTTGGAAGAATGCCAAAAGCCCTGCTTGCAGATAATGGAACCGAATATACAAGTGGTAAGGTGCTAACCATTTTTAAAAAGGATGGAATCGTGTTCCAGACTTCCATTCCATACAACCCAGAGCAAAATGGCATTGCAGAGAGAAAGAACCATACTCTCTGTGAATGTGGAAGAAGTATGTTGTTTGATGCGAATCTACCTACAACATATTGGGGAGAAGCAATCATGACAGCTTGCTATCTTCAACACAGTTTGTCAGATAAAGCCACAAATAAAACTCCATATGAGCTATGGAACTGCGAGAAGTCTAACCTGAAGCACCTCAGGAAATTTGGCAGCAAAACGTCTATGTATGTTCCAAAAGAAAAACGTTCCAAGTGGGAATCACACGCAAAGCAAGGAGTCCTGGTGGGCTATAGCGAAACTCAAAAGGGATACAGAATCCTGCACCCAGAGACCAACACAGCAACAATCAGCAGAGATGTAGTGATTAGTGTTGAGCATTCCGATACCGCAAGTATCGGGTATCGGCCGATATTCACTGTATCGGAATTCCGATACTGAGCTCCGATACTTTTAGCATATGGCACATGGCTGTGACTGGCTGCTGAAATGATGTCATGATGCACTATAAAAGCCGCAGCAGCCGCCAATTCTGGTTCACTCTGCTGTGAATTCAGTTAGGGACAGGCTGCTGTTCAAGACTGTGAGGGACAGTTAGAGATAGCGATTTTCACAATCATAGTGTGCTTTACCCAGGCTACAAAATCCACCACTGTAGCTTTCTTTTGCCTTGCAGCATTGTTCACAGCTGTCTGCAAGGTCTGTGTGAGTGCAGCTCACGCTGAGTAGTGTGTCCTGCAGCCACGTCTGGTTGTAGGCCGCTCAGCGTGTCACTGCCTCATTCATATTTTTATTTTTTTGCTGCTCATTTTTTATTCTCCTATTAGTGTGCACTGTGCATCCATCCGTATCCATATACGTTGGTTGCAAACACTATAGGAGTAGACAGCGGAGCTTCTCTGCAGCCTTTCAGTGCTAGTGCCCAGTTTGCTGCACTGTTCACGGCTGTCTGAGAGGTCTCTGTGTGTGAGTGCAGCTCACGCTGAGTAGTGTGTTCTTCAGCTACGTCTGGTTGTAGGCCGCTCACCATGCGTCACTGCCTCACACATATTTTTCTTTCATTGCAGCTCATTTTTTATTCTCCTATTAGTGTGCATCCATCCATATCCATATACGGTGGTTGCAAACACTATAGGAGTAGACAGCGGACCCTCTCTGCAGCGTTTCAGTGCTAGTGCCCACTTATCTGCACTGTTCATGGCTGTCTGAGAGGTCTCTGACTGTGTGTGAGTGCAGCTCATGCTGAGTAGTGTGTCCTGCAGCTACGTCTGGTTGTAGGCCGCTCAGCGTGCGTCACTGCCTCACACATATTTTTCTTTTATTGCAGCTCATTTTTTATTCTCCTATTAGTGTGCATCCATCCGTATCCATCTACATTGGTTGGTTGCAAACACTATATAGGAGTAGATAGAGGAGACTTTTTTCTGGCTTGTGCCCTTCAGCTGCAGCCAGATTAGTATTACCCTATTTTTTGAAGCCTCATCTTTTGCATTGTAGGTTACCTTCCTGCATTGTAATAGCTCCAAAAAGTTAGTGATACTATCGCTTTCAAACCTTTGGTCACATCCTTTTAGTTTAAAAAAATAAAATAAAGTTAACCAAACACTCCATTTGACAGTTGTGTAGGCCACATTAGCTCCTATTAAAGTGTAGTCCACACACACACACTTCATAAAATTAGTGTTTCTTATACCTGTTACCAGCTGTTCAGGAATAAGCACACTAAGCCCCCCGTTTGTACTTTTCTGCCTATCTTTATCAGTCTACCAAGATGAAGAAGGCAGGGAGTAAGGCACATGGACGTGGGTGTGGAGTTTCAGCAGGGAGAGGACGTGGGGATTCTGCAGGGAGAGGACGTGGGGATTCTGTGCCTGCTGAGGGCACCAGTGAGTCAGCATCCCCCAGTTTTAGCAGGCAACTGTCCTTTATGCGCAGCTTTGTAGGACCTCGCCGTACCCCACTGCTGCGGGAGGAACAAATTGAAGCCGTTGTCGGATGAATGGCAGCTAATTTCAATGACTTCCACGTCCTCTCAGGGCCGGAGAACTGAAGAGCAACCATCTGTTTCTTCACCACCTGCCAAAGTGCCCAGGCAGTCAGAGAGCCCTGGAGCCATCACAGTCTCTATTTCTGTTGTCTGAATCTGTTGGCTTGGAAAGAGGGGGACAGCCAAGCAGCATTCAAGAATGTGAAGAAGAGGGAGTATGCAGTGATGCCCAACTTCTTTGTCCCTCTGAATATGAAGAGGCGGGTGGGCCAGTGCCTATGGTCAGCACACCTCAGTACGCATCAGATGATGACGAGACTCAGGTGCCACTTTCTGGTGCGTACGGTGCTGGCAAGACTACCCAGGAGAAGCAGGTGTTTGAAGAGTGGAGTGCAGATGATGAGGTCCTTGACCCATCATGGCGTGAGGAACAGGGAGGTGGTGGGAGCAGCTCTGAGGAAGAGATTCCCCGAACGGCCAAAACAGGAGGGAGAGGGAGGGGGCAGACTTGGTTGCCTGTAGCCTCCACTTCGGCACCCGTTAGGAGCATTCCTCTTCCAAAAGCCAAAACGGGCGCTCCCAAGACTTGCAGTGCGTGGTCCTTTTTTGACACACTTGCAGATGACATTTGCTTTGTCAAATGCAAGCTGTGTAATCAGAAAGTCAAAAGAAGGAAAAATGTCAGCAACCTCAATACCACAAATATGTGGAAACATGTGCGGACCAAGCACGAGCTGGAGTTACAGAGACACACTGAAGACGCAGACCAATGTACAGCGCCACCTTCCACCTCTTCAGCTCATGTTGGGGCCTCTTCCTCCAGCTCACACACAGCTGGTTCGGCTTCCTCACAGGATCGCCAAGGAAGAACCTCTGGCACTGTTGTCCGGAGACCCAGTGACATTCCACCCACAGCACCACGTTCCCAGTCATCCTCACACTCCCAGGCCACTCTACAGCCATCGTTAGCACAGGCATGGGATAAAAGGCGGCCATAATCGGAAAACCATCCCCGAGCACAGGCTCTGAATGCTGGCATTGCCAAACTACTGGCCCTTGAAATGCTCTCATTCAGGCTGGTGGAGACTGACATCTTCCGGAACTTCATGGCATTGGCAGTCCCACAATAGACCGTGCCCAGCCGCTTTTATTTCAGCAGGCAAGCCGTCCCTGCCCTGCAAAAACATGTGGAGGGAAAAAACATGCGCTACTAAATGCCGTCAGTAGCAAGGTCCACCTGACCACCGATGCGTGGACCAGTAACCATGGACAGGGACGATACCTTTCCCTCACTGCCCATTGAGTCAATGTTGTGGAGCCAGGTACAGATCTGGAGAGTGGCGCTGTACGTGTTCTGCCAACTCCACGGATTGCAGGAATCCAGTCTCTACACATTGACCCCTCCTCCTACTCAAGTTCCTCAGAAACAGCGCTGCAGGAGCCTGTTACGACCGATATGAGCACAGCCGTGGCCAATCGTCAACAGGCCGTACTCAAATTAATTTCTTTGGGGAATCGAAGCCATACAGCGCAGGAGCTCTGGAATGCCATCAAGCAGGAGAGCGGTGTGTGGTTTGTGCCAGTGAATCTCCAGCCAGGCTTGGTAGTGTGAGACAATGGCTGAAATCTGGTGGCAGCTCTGGGCCTAGGCAACCTCACTCACATCCCATGTCTGGCACATGTGCTGAACTTGATCGTGCAGAGCTTTCTGAGTGACTATCCGGATCTTGATGCACTGCTGCACAAGGTCCGCATAGAGTGCGCTCACTTGCGGTGTTCCAGCACGGCAAGATCGCGCCTTGCTGCTCTGCAGCACCGATTACGCCTTCCGGAACATCACATCATATGTGACCTACCGACCAGGTGGAATTCAACATAACATATGTTGGAGCTGTTGTGTGAGCAGCAGGCAGCAGTCATGGACTACCAGCTGCATCAGGCGCAAACAAGTCGCACTGTGCGCCGGTCACACTTCAGCACCACTGAGTGGGCCTCTATGAAGGACATCTGCCTCGTTTTGCGTGCCTTCAATGATTCCAATCAGATGGCGAGTGAAGATGATGCACTAGTCAGCATGACTGTCCCACTTATCTGCCTGCTTCAAAAAACACTGCAAGCACTAAGGGAGGAGGTTTTGGAAGAGGTGGAGGATGAGGAGTCACAAATGCCATCAGCTTCTGGACAGTCTGCACTACGTGGTTCCTCACAAAGGCCTAGGCAGGGGACACTTTGTGAGCAGGATGAGGAGGACTGAATGGAGGAGGAAGACATCTCTCCAGAGGAGGGAGGTACACAATGCTCTAGTCAGTATGTACAGCGAGGGTGAGGTGATGCAGAGCAGGCAGAGATGACGACTCAAGCAGGGGACAGCGTTTCTTTGGCAGTTGGGAGTCTACAGCACATGGTTGATTTCATGCTGCAGTGCCTGAGAAACGACCGCTGCATCGCCCACATTCTCAACACGACTGATTATTGGGTGTACACCCTCCTAGATCCTCGCTATCAGGACAACTTACAAAGCCTCATATCACCGTTGAACCAGGAGCGTAAACTGCGGGAGTACCAAGACACACTGTTGCAGTCCATCATGTTCTCCATTCCACCCGACAGCAGTGCTGCTAGTGCTTTACAAAGCAGCTCTGTGCATCGAGGCAGTGGAGGAAGCTCGGCACAAAGAGGGAGCAGAGGCAGCGCCTGAGCACAAGGCAAGACCACTATGGCCCAAATGTGGCAAAGTTTTGTGTGTCCGCCACAAATGTCTACACCATCACAGATGGCTCCAGTCAGCAGGAGGCAACGTTTCCGTCAGATGGTGACAGACTACATGTCTTGCCCTGTCAAACAATGTAGGATAGATCTTCAGCTCACCTGGTTCAGCCTGCCCAGTCCTCCTTTCCATAATCTCGGTGCACGGAGTGGATCCATCCCCATCTGGGAGAAATGCTCAATGAAAAAAAGTTTTTTATAGTTCCAGCACACGATGTGAAAAAATAAAGAAAAGCCTTTATTTAATCCATAATTAAAAAATGCAATTCCAGTGATGATAAAAGCATGTGTAGGCTTACGCGTTTCAGATCATATTTGACCCTTAATCATAGCATAAAATACTGAATAAATGTTGCACTTATCAAGGAAAAGCAACCAGAGAAGGCTGCCTTGGGTAACACCCACCAAAATCAGCTGTGAAACTGACATCACTAATTCAAAGTTAACAATAGTACCTCACTGGTTTAACCCTATGATGCATTCATCTTATACAAACATATTACAATGTGAATTCTCACTTAATAATAATCTGATGATTAAACCAAAAACAAACAAACTTCAGCCTCCCTAGTAGCTGGGATTAAAGGCACATACCACCGCACCCGGCAAAAGAAAAAAAAAAAAAAACTCGGAAAAAAAACAAAAAAAAAAAACATATTAATATAGATACATCAATTCATGCTTCAAGATTAATCCTGCTGGATATCTAGTATTAAGTTTTAGTATCCATCGAGCTTCAATCATCTGGAGTAATTTAATTCTATCGCCACCACGCCGAGGAGCAGGAACAAATTCCAAAGCACTTACTCGCAGGCTATTCAATTCTCCCTTATGTTCATGCAAAAAATGTTTAGAAGCCCCCGAAAGACTACGGGTAGTAATATTATTGATGTCATAAATGTGTTCCGACAATCTTTTTCTTATGCTACGACTAGTGGATCCTACATACTGTTTTCTGCATGTCGTGCAAAAGATGATATAAACACAGTAATCAGTGGCACAATTCATAAAAGTTTTGAGCTTAAATACTTGACCCTCATTACTTATAACAGACTTATTATTATTTATCATGAATTTGCATAAACCACATAACTTCTGCCCGCATCTAAATGAACCTTTAGTAGATAACCATGTACAACCTATTTTATCTGTGTTCTCACTGAGTTCACTAGGAGAGATTATATTTCCTATCGTCAAAGATTTTTTGGGGACAAATTTGCAACCATTTTTCAAAATTTCCCTAAGTGTACTATCAGTAGTTACTAATGGTAGATGTTTACGAACAACATTAATTACTTTGTAATAATTACTATGATATGTAGTAGAAAAAATCATTTCATTAGAAAAATCTTTCTTATCTGATTTTTTCGACTGGAATAAATACTGATCTCTGCTTTTTTCATTGGCTTTAGTTTCAGCTTTTTTAACCATTTTAAGATTATAACCCCTGTGTTGTAACCTTTTTTTAATATTATCACATTCTTCCTTATACTTGCTGTCATCGGTACAACACCTACGGGCTCTGATAAATTCCCCTGTGGGGATATTCCTAATCACATGTTGTGGATGTTGACTAAAAGCATGCAAAATGGAATTTCCTGAAATTTTTTTACGAAAAAGCTGACAATCTACTTTTTTCTTCAGACTATCACCACCCAATTGTATGTCGAGAAAGGAAATCATATCCCTATTGGTATCTACTACGAAAGACAGATTTAGATTATTATCATTAATAGAAGCTTTAAAGCTGGACACTAGGTCATCTGATCCTTTCCACACTATCAAAATATCATCTATGAATCGTAAATATTGTTCTATATAATCTGAATAAGGATTAAATTCCAAATAAATAAATTTTGACTCCCACCAGTTCATGTACAGATTAGCCAGGGATGGGGAGAATTTAGCTCCCATGGAACATCCCTGACACTGCACATAGAACTGGCGGGAGAATCTAAAGTAGTTGTTTTGAAGCAAAAATAGAGTAACATCTAAAATATATTCTTTCATTACATCAGAATAATTGGAATATATATTTAGTTGATCTGTCAATGCTTGCATAGCTAAATTATGTGAAATGCAAGAATACAGTGTTTTAACATCACAAGTCATCCACATGAAATTCTCATCCCAATTCTGATTTAACATTACTGATAGCACATGTTTGCTGTCTTTCAAATAACTAGGTGACATAACTACCAATGGTTGCAATCTCTCATCTAACCAAAAACCTAGTCTTTCCAATAATGAATCCACACCTGACACTATAGGTCTGAAAGGAGGAGGAAAAAGCCCTTTATGGGTTTTAGGTAGGGCATGAAAAATGGGAATTTTGGGATTTACTGGTAATAAGAATTCTTTTTGTTTTAAATTAAGAATGCCTAGATCAAATCCTTCTTGTAAAATTTTTTCCAATTTAATTTTTATAGTTTCCGTTGGATCTCCATCTATTTTCTTGTAAGCATGACTTTCATTTAAAATACTATTAACCTCTCTTACATATAGGGTCTTATCCAATATTACCACTGATCCCCCCTTATCAGCATTCTTCACTACAATGTTTGGATTATTTTGTATGTTTTTTAGAGCTTTTCTTTCTCCCTTAGATAAATTATCCCCCTTGTTATTATCAGAAAATACAGATTTTAATTCCCGTTCCACAGAGAGCTGAAATTCATCCATAATGGGGACTCTTGATTGTAAGGGATAAAAATCCACATTTGGCAATCTAGAGACCACACTATTGTCACTGGCAAAATTGTCCCTTTGTGAAGAATCAGATAAGGAATTAAGTTCAGTCAAGGCAAATTGTTCTCTGAAGGTAAGTCCTGCATATTCATTAACTGGTAAGAGAGGAGTGTTGATTTCAGCAGCTGATTGATCCTGATCAAAAAAATGTTTCTTGATAGTTAATCTTCTCACAAATTTGTTGACATCCAAAATTGTAGAAAAAAAATCTCCATTATTCTTAGGCACAAAATTGAGCCCTTTGCGCAGTACTTTCAATTCATTATTAGTAAGGATACATGCAGATTGATTTAGGACCGTAAACTGATTTATTTGCGATACCTCATTCTGTAATTGTATTTTCTGTGTTTTAACTCTGTGCTTACGCCCCGCTCTTCTATAGGATTTTGATTTGGATCTATATTTGGGGTTACACCGTTTTTTGCCCCACTAGATCCTTCCCCTGAACTATAGCCATCATTTTCATCTTCTTCCACTTCTCCATCAGTCGTTTCAAGTTCAGAGGAGCTGAAAGTAACTCGTGATGTTCCTCCACCTTCTGAAATCCTATTAACTCTTTGACCTTTCAAAATAGATTTTGGTTTCTTAGAAAACCTAAAATTTCTATAAGGTCTTTGCGGGGGTCGCCAGTCATACACATGTCCGGTCTCAAAATCTTTGACATCTCTTTCATATTTTTTCTGTTTATTTTCAACAATAATGTCCTCTAATTTATCCAATCTATCCATAATGTCAGATCTCAGTTTCTTATATGTGGCATTATCAAAAGATTCTGTCAAAGAATTTTCAATTTCTTTAATTTTTAAATCAAGATCTTTCACTTTTTTTTGTTCATAATCTATAAGAAGCTCCATAAGCTTAAGGGAACATCCCGTCAAAATGTCATTCCATTCTTTTTGGAAAACTTCATCAAATCGAACAGTAGACTGTTTTTTTATTCTCAGTCCTCTGGGAATCATCAAATTTTCTACATACTTTTCAAGCATGATATGATCCCACCAGGTTCTCAGGCGTGTAGACAAGAATTTTTCCAATTGTTGCATGTTATGTCTTAAATCTGCCTGACCTTCCATATTGGGATTTCCCTTATTTTTGGAGACTATAGTTGCCACTTTTTCCAATTTGGATTTGTCATTTAAACTCAGGAATAAAGTGTCCTTGAAAGTGACTTCCATTTTATCAGAAAATATATAATTCAAATGAAAGGGGAATTAGGAGAGTGCAACAAACACGTATAACTCCTATGGGCAGCTGTAACGCTGTTATTGATGAAGGATAAAAAATTCCTTCAGCGTTAATAAACCAGGGAGCACGAAAAAAGTTCAGACAGTAACAATGTCAAACAATGTAGGATTAACAATTAAAGAAATTGAAAATTCTTTGACAGAATCTTTTGATAATGCCACATATAAGAAACTGAGATCTGACATTATGGATAGATTGGATAAATTAGAGGACATTATTGTTGAAAATAAACAGAAAAAATATGAAAGAGATGTCAAAGATTTTGAGACCGGACATGTGTATGACTGGCGACCCCCGCAAAGACCTTATAGAAATTTTAGGTTTTCTAAGAAACCAAAATCTATTTTGAAAGGTCAAAGAGTTAATAGGATTTCAGAAGGTGGAGGAACATCACAAGTTACTTTCAGCTCCTCTGAACTTGAAACGACTGATGGAGAAATGGAAGAAGATGAAAATGATGGCTATAGTTCAGGGGAAGGATCTAGTGGGGCAAAAAACGGTGTAACCCCAAATATAGATCCAAATCAAAATCCTATAGAAGAGCGGGGCGTAAGCACAGAGTTAAAACACAGAAAATACAATTACAGAACGAGGTATCGCAAATAAATCAGTTTACGGTCCTAAATCAATCTGCATGTATCCTTACTAATAATGAATTGAAAGTACTGCGCAAAGGGCTCAATTTTGTGCCTAAGAATAATGGAGATTTTTTTTCTACAATTCTGGATGTCAACAAATTTGTGAGAAGATTAACTATCAAGAAACATTTTTTTGATCAGGATCAATCAGCTGCTGAAATCAACACTCCTCTCTTACCAGCTAATGAATATGCAGGACTTACCTTCAGAGAACAATTTGCCTTGACTGAACTTAATTCCTTATCTGATTCTTCACAAAGGGACAATTTTGTCAGTGACAATAGTGTGGTCTCTAGAGTGCCAAATGTGGATTTTTATCCCTTACAATCAAGAGTCCCCATTATGGATGAATTTCAGCTCTCTGTGGAACGGGAATTAAAATCTGTATTTTCTGATAATAACAAGGGGGATAATTTATCTAAGGGAGAAAGAAAAGCTCTAAAAAACATACAAAATAATCCAAACATTGTAGTGAAGAATGCTGATAAGGGGGGATCAGTGGTAATATTGGATAAGACCCTATATGTAAGAGAGGTTAATAGTATTTTAAATGAAAGTCATGCTTACAAGAAAATAGATGGAGATCCAATGGAAACTATAAAAATTAAATTGGAAAAAATTTTACAAGAAGGATTTGATCTAGGCATTCTTAATTTAAAACAAAAAGAATTCTTATTACCAGTAAATCCCAAAATTCCCATTTTTCATGCCCTACCTAAAACCCATAAAGGGCTTTTTCCTCCTCCTTTCAGACCTATAGTGTCAGGTGTGGATTCATTATTGGAAAGACTAGGTTTTTGGTTAGATGAAAGATTGCAACCATTGGTAGTTATGTCACCTAGTTATTTGAAAGACAGCAAACATGTGCTATCAGTAATGTTAAATCAGAATTGGGATGAGAATTTCATGTGGATGACTTGTGATGTTAAAACACTGTATTCTTGCATTCCACATAATTTAGCTATGCAAGCATTGACAGATCAACTAAATATATATTCCAATTATTCTGATGTAATGAAAGAATATATTTTAGATGTTACTCTATTTTTGCTTCAAAACAACTACTTTAGATTCTCCCGCCAGTTCTATGTGCAGTGTCAGGGTTGTTCCATGGGAGCTAAATTCTCCCCATCCCTGGCTAATCTGTACATGAACTGGTGGGAGTCGAAATTTATTTATTCGGAATTTAATCCTTATTCAGATTATATAGAACAATATTTACGATTCATAGATGATATTTTGATAGTGTGGAAAGGATCAGATGACCTAGTGTCCAGCTTTAAAGATTATATTAATGATAATAATCTAAATCTGTCTTTCGTAGTAGATACCAATAGGGATATGATTTCCTTTCTCGAACATACAATTGGGTGGTGATAGTCTGAAGAAAAAAGTAGATTGTCAGCTTTTTCGTAAAAAAATTTCAGGAAATTCCATTTTGCATGCTTTTAGTCAACATCCACAACATGTGATTAGGAATATCCCCACAGGGGAATTTATCAGAGCCCGTAGGTGTTGTACCGATGACAGCAAGTATAAGGAAGAATGTGATAATATTAAAAAAGGTTACAACACAGGGGTTATAATCTTAAAATGGTTAAAAAAGCTGAAACTAAAGCCAATGAAAAAAGCAGAGATCAGTATTTATTCCAGTCAAAAAAATCAGATAAGAGAGATTTTTCTAATGAAATGATTTTTTCTACTACATATCATAGTAATTATTACAAAGTAATTAATGTTGTTCGTAAACATCTACCATTATTAACTACTGATAGTACACTTAGGGAAATTTTGAAAAATGGTTGCAAATTTGTCCCCAAAAAATCTTTGACGATAGGAAATATAATCTCTCCTAGTGAACTCAGTGAGAACACAGATAAAATAGGTTGTACATGGTTATCTACTAACGGTTCATTTAGATGCGGGCAGAAGTTATGTGGTTTATGCAAATTCATGATAAATAATAATAAGTCTGTTATAAGTAATGAGGGTCAAGTATTTAAGCTCAAAACTTTTATGAATTGTGCCACTGATTACTGTGTTTATATCATCTTTTGCACGACATGCAGAAAACAGTGTGTAGGATCCACTAGTCGTAGCATAAGAAAAAGATTGTCGGAACACATTTATGACATCAATAATATTACTACCCGTAGTCTTTCGGGGGCTTCTAAACATTTTTTGCATGAACATAAGGGAGAATTGAATAGCCTGCGAGTAAGTGCTTTGGAATTTGTTCCTGCTCCTCGGCGTGGTGGCGATAGAATTAAATTACTCCAGATGATTGAAGCTCGATGGATACTAAAACTTAATACTAGATATCCAGCAGGATTAAATTTGAAGCATGAATTGATGTATCTATATTAATATGTTTTTTTTTTTTTTTTTTCTTTTGCCGGGTGCGGTGGTATGTGCCTTTAATCCCAGCTACTAGGGAGGCTGAAGTTTGTTTGTTTTTGGTTTAATCATCAGATTATTATTAAGTGAGAATTCACATTGTAATATGTTTGTATAAGATGAATGCATCATAGGGTTAAACCAGTGAGGTACTATTGTTAACTTTGAATTAGTGATGTCAGTTTCACAGCTGATTTTGGTGGGTGTTACCCAAGGCAGCCTTCTCTGGTTGCTTTTCCTTGATAAGTGCAACATTTATTCAGTATTTTATGCTATGATTAAGGGTCAAATATGATCCGAAACGCGTAAGCCTACACATGCTTTTATCATCACTGGAATTGCATTTTTTAATTATGGATTAAATAAAGGCTTTTCTTAATTTTTTCACATCGTGTGCTGGAGCTATAAAAAACTTTTTCTCATGTCTTGCCCTGTCAGTGTACTCCCAGATGGCTCTTCCCCCTTCAAGTTTTGGGTCTCAAAGCTGGATACATGGCCAGAGCTTAGCCAGTATGCATTGGAGGTGCTGGCTTGCCCTGCTGCCAGTGTATTATCGGAACGCGTCTTTAGTGCCGCAGGTGGTGTACTAACAGACCGTCGCACGCGACTATCCTCCGATAACGTTGACTGGCTTACTTTTCGGAAAATGAACAAGGCCTGGATCTCGCCAGAACTTGCCAGTCCTCTCCAGAATAAATAATTGGTTGGCAACAGTATCCAGGTCTCCTGTTGTGTTCATGTTTCTACCATGTGAACTGTAATCCCTGGGCTTCAACACAGCCAGTTGTCGCTCCGAAGCGCCGTCTGCACAGAGAAAATCACTAGCTCCTTTGTAACTGGGGTTCAGTAACGCCATCTGCTCCCCTGCTGTGTGGACGGCAAAGTCTCCTGCTCCCTCCAAAATCGAACTACTACTGATTTTTAACCGTGCTCCACTATGGCCTCTGGCTCCACTGTCTCTAGTATTTCCCCTGGCCTCCAACCCCGCCAGTTGCTGCTCTCAAGTGGCGTCTGCACAATCCACACTTGTTCCTGTGTTACTGGGGCTCAGTCACGTCAGTTAATCCCCTGATGTGTTTTTTCCGGCAAGGTCTCCTGCTCTGTCCACATTCCCATTACTAGCAGTGGGAATGTGGACAGAGCAGGAGACCTTGCCGGACGCACATCAGGGGATCAACTGACATGACTGAGCCTCAGTAACACAGAACAAGTGTGGATTGTGCAGATGCCACTTCAGAGCAGCAACTGGTGGGGTTGGAGGCCAGGGGAAATACTAGAGACAGTGGAGCCAGAGGCCATAGTGAAGCACGGTTACAATCAGTAGTAGTCTACAACCTATATCAAACTTGCTGCAAGTTGGCCTCCGCCTGCTGCATGATTGATCCAGGGCTTCAACACAGCCAGTTGTTGCTCGGAAGTGCTGTCCGCACAGAGAAAAACACTAGCTCCTGTATTAGTGGGGTTCAGTAACGTCTGCTGTTCCCCTGCTGTGTGGACGACAAACTCTCCTGCTGCCTCCACATTCAAAAGCCATCAAGCCTCAGCCTGCTCCATGCTTGATCCTGGGCTCCAACAACGCCAGTTGGTGTTCAGAAGTGCCGTCTTCACAGAGAAAAACACTCTAGCTACTGTGTTAGTGGGGTTCAGTAACGTCAGCTGTTCCCCTGCTGTGTGGACGACAAAGTCTCCTGCTGCCTCCACATTCCAAAACCATCAGGCCTCAGCCTGCTCCATGCTTGATCCTGGGCTCCAACAACGCCAGTTGATGTTGAGAAGTGCCGTCTTCACAGAGAAACACACACTAGCTCCTGTGTTAGTGGGGTTCAGTAATGGCTGCTGTTCCCCTGCTGTGTGCACGACAAAGTCTCCTGCTGCCTCCACATTCAAAAACCATCAGCCCTCAGCCTGCTCCATGCTTGATCCTGGGCTCCAACAACGCCAATTGGTGTTCAGAAGTGCCATCTTCACAGAGAAAAACACACTAGCTCCTGTATTAGTGGGGTTCAGTAACGTCTGCTGTTCCCCTGCTGTGTGGACGACAAACTCTCCTGCTGCCTCCACATTCAAAAACCATCAGGCCTCTGCCTGCTCCATGCTTGATCCTGGGCTCCAACAAGGCCAGTTGGTGTTCAGAAGTGCCATCTTCACAGAGAAAAACTCTAGCTCCTGTGTTAGTGAGGTTCAGTAACGTCTGCTGTTCCCCTGCTGTGTGGACGACAAAGTCTCCTGCTGCCTCCACATTCAAAAACCATCAGGCCTCTGCCTGCTCCATGCTTGATCCTGGGCTCCAACAACGCCAGTTGGTGTTCAGAAGTGCCGTCTTCACAGAGAAAAACACACTAGCTCCTGTGTTAGTGGGGTTCAGTAACGTCTGCTGTTCCCCTGCTGTGTGGACGACAAAGTCTCCTGCTGCCTCCACATTCAAAAACCATCAGGCCTCAGCCTGCTCCATGCTTGATCTTGGGCTCCAACAATGCCAGTTGGTGTTCAGAAGTGCCGTCTTCACAGAGAAAAACACTAGCTCCTGTGTTAGTGGGGTTCAGTAACATCTGCTATTCCCCTGCTGTGTGCACGACAAAGTCTCCTGCTGCCTCCACATTCAAAAACCATCAGGCCTCAGCCTGCTCCATGCTTGATCCTGGGCTCCAACAACGCCAGTTGGTGTTCAGAAGTGCCGTCTTCACAGAGAAAAACACGAGCTCCTGTGTTAGTGGGGTTCAGTAACGTCTGCTGTTCCCCTGCTGTGTGGACGACAAAGTCTACTGCTGCCTCCAAAATCACACTGCATCTTATTTTCTACTCACTCCAAGTAGGCCTCAGCCTGCTCCATGATTGATCCTGGGCTTCAACACAGCCAGTTGTTGCTTGGAAGTGCCGTCCTCACAGAGAGTAACACTAGCTCCTGTGTCAGTGGGGTTCAGTAATGCCAGCTGCTCCCCTGCTGTGTGGATGGCAAAGTCTCCTGCTGCCTACACAGTCACACTACTACTGATTTTTAACTGTGCTCCACTTAGGCCTCTGGCTCCACTGTCTCTAGTATTTCCCCTGGCCTCCAGCCCCGCCAGTTGCTGCTCTGAAGTGGCGTCTGCACAATCCACACTTGTTGCTGTGTTACTGTGGCTCAGTCACGTCAGTTGATCCCCAGATGTGTGTCCGGCAAGGTCTCCTGCTCTGTCCACATTCCCATTACTAGTAATGGGAATGTGGACAGAGCAGGAGACCTTGCCGGACACACATCAGGGGATCAACTGACGTGACTGAGCCCCTGTAACCCAGGAACAAGTGTGGATTGTGCAGACGCCACTTGAGAGCAGCAACTGGCGGGGTTGGAGGCCAAGGGAAAAACTAGAGACAATAGAGCTAGAGGCCTAAGTGGAGCACGGTTACAATCAGTAGTAGTGTACAACCAATATAAAACTAGCTTCAAGTAGGCCTCAGCCTGCTCCATGATTGATCCTGGGCTTTAACACAGCCAGTTGTTGCTCGGAAGTGCCGTCTGCACAGAGAAAAACATGCTCCAGTGTGGGGTTCAGTAACGCCAGCTGCTCCCCTGCTGTGTGGATGACAAAGTCTTCTGCTGCCTCCAAAATCACACTACATCTTATTTACTGCTCGCTCCAAGTAGGCCTCAGTCTGCTGCATGATTGACCCTGGGCTCCAACATCGCCAGTTGCTGCTCAGAAGTGTCTTTGGCAAAGGTTCTCCCTCCTGCCCAGCCTGGTTCCAGCACGCCTGCTGTTTCCGGGGATTGTCAACGTCACTTTGCCACCAAAACGTTGTCCAGTCGTATTGCGGTCGGGTTAGCCGAGTCTATGGTGCCTGCAGTTTAGGTGCTTCCTATGTGGGCTGCGGGTTCTGGTAATAAAGGCTGGTTCCGTAATGCCAATAGGACAAGCACCCCCTGTAGGACTGTGGGTTTCGGTAACTGTGGCCGGCTCGCGGCCTTGCAACGTTTTTCAGGGGTAGCTTCTGCTAGCCATACGGGTTCCACTACCATCAGCTGGTTCTCGGCAGTGCCTTTGGCCTAGGTGCCTCCTTCTCGGTATCTGAATTCCAGCAACGTCTGCTGGTCCTTGGTAGTGCTTTGTAGCACAGGTACCTCCTGCTTAGTAACCGGGTTCCAGCACCGTCAGCTGGTCCACGGTTGTGCCATAGGCCCTTGATCCTTCTGCTGCCCCTCCGGGTTCCAGCGCAGTCAGCTGGTCCTTGCTAGTTCCATTTGCTCTTGTTCCTTCTGCTACCCATCTGGGTTCCAGTACCGTCAGCTGGTTCTCGGCAGTGCCTTTGGCCTAGGTGCCTCCTTCTCGGTATCCGAGTTCCAGCAACGTCTGCTGGTCCTTGGTAGTGCTTTGTAGCACAGGTACCTCCTGCTTAATAACCGGGTTCCAACACCGTCAGCTGGTTCTCGGTAGTTCCATTGACTCTTGAAGCTTCTGCTACCCAACCGGGTTCCAGCACCGTCAGCTGGTTCTCGGCAGTGCCTTTGGCCTAGGTGCCTCCTTCTCAGTATCCAAGTTCCAGCAACGTCTGCTGGTCCTTGGTAGTGCTTTGTAGCACAGGTACCTCCTGCTTAGTAACCGGGTTCCAGCACTGTCAGCTGGTCCATGGTTGCGCCATTGGCTCTTGTTCCTTCTGCTGCATCTCTGGGTTCCAGCACCTTCAGCTGGTCCTCGCTAGTTCCATTTGCTCTTGTTCCTTCTGCTACCGATCCGGGTTCCAGTACCGTCAGCTGGTTCTTGGCAGTGCCTTTGGCCTAGGTGCCTCCTTCTCGGTATCCGAGTTCCAGCAACGTCTGCTGGTCCTTGGTAGTGCTTTGTAGCACAGGTACCTCCTGCTTAGTAACCGGGTTCCAGCACCGTCAGCTGGTCCACGGTTGTGCCATTGGCTCTTGTTCCTTCTGCTGCACCTCCAGGTTCCAGCACCGTCAGCTGGTCCTCGCTAGTTCCATTTGCTCTTGTTCCTTCTGCTACCCATCCGGGTTCCAGTACCGTCAGCTGGTTCTCGGCAGTGCCTTTGGCCTAGGTGCCTCCTTCTCGGTATTCGAGTTCCAGTAACGTCTGCTGGTCCTTGGTAGTGCTTTGTAGCACAGGTACCTCCTGCTTAGTAACCGGGTTCCAGCACCGTAAGCTGGTCCACGGTTGTGCCATTGGCTCTTGTTCCTTCTGCTGCCCCTCTGGGTTCCAGCACTGTCAGCTGGTCTTCGCTAGTTCCATTTGCTCTTGTTCCTTCTGCTACCCATCCGGGTTACAATACCGTCAGCTGGTTCTCGGCAGTGCCTTTGGCCTAGCGGCCTCCTTCTCGGTATCCGAGTTCCTGCAACGTCTGCTGGTCCTTGGTAGTGTTTTGTAGCACAGGTACCTCCTGCTTAGTAACCCTGTTCCAGCACCGTCAGCTGGTCCACGGTTGTGCCATTGGCTCTTGTTCCTTCTGCTGCCACTCTGGGTACCAGCACCGTCAGCTGGTTCTCGGTAGTTCCATTGACTCTTGTAGCTTCTGCTACCCATCCGGGTTCCAGCACCGTCAGCTGGTTCTCGGCAGTGCCTTTGGCCAAGGTGCCTCCTTCTCGGTATCCAAGTTCCAGCAACGTCTGCTGGTCCTTGGTAGTGCTTTGCAGCACAGGTACCTCCTGCTTAGTAACCATGTTTCAGCACCGTCAGCTGGCCCACGGTTGTGCCATTGGCTCTTGTTCCTTCTGCTGCCCATCCGGGTTCCAGTACCATAAGCTGGTTCTCGGCAGTTCCTCAGACTTCTTGTACCTTCTGCTACTTTTCAAAGTTCACGCTTGTGGAAATGGTTTTTGGTTCTCACTCTGGATCTCCCTGACGACGACCCTTAAGACGACGACCCTGAAGACCACACCGAAGAAGACCAAAAAGATGACCCTGAAGAAGATGACCAAGAGAACAAAGAACATGAAGACAACCACCAAGATACAGAACAAGAGACAGAAGAGCAAGAAGCAGAAAAACCAAAAGCAGAAGAACATTAAGCATAAGACTAAAAATCAGAGCAAATGATATTATCTAAATTATAAGCAGAAGAAGACTAGGCAGTGTATGGGGGTGAGTCCGTTCCTCCTTGTGGTGCCCCTGGAAAAGGCCTGCTGCTGCAGGCCAAACTGAACGTGGACAAATCCTGTTGTAAATCTTTTGTGACAGGCAGAACGGAAGGTGTAATCTTCAAACTTTTATAGATAACAACTACAGGAATGCCTGTCACAAATAAGAATATGATGAAGAAGAATAGGAAGACGATGAATAAGAAGAATATGAAGAATGTACAAAAAAAGAATAGGAAGAAGATGAAGAATGTAAAAAAAAGAATAGTAGGAAGAAGGTGAAGAAGAAGAAGATGAATAAGGTGAAGAAGAAGTTGATGGAAAAGATGCTGCTGCTGAGGATGATGAAGGAGAAAGTGTTGGAGAAGTAAAAAAGAAGGTGAAGAGCATGGAAGTTGTGAAACATACATATCTAACAAAATATACAAAAGGTTAACATAGTCAATATCTTTGTAACTCCGAACATCTTTAAAAAAAAATTTTATTCCTGCTATTCCATTTGATTGGGCTAAACCTCTATGCCTTTAATGTCTCCTCCACCTCCCCCAATACATTCTACATTATTCTTAGTTGTTTTTCTTCATGTAGAATTAAACTACAAGGAAAGAAAGGGTTTTTTTAATTCCGATATTTCTGTTCCATTGACTTGAATGGGACTTCCGGGATCGGAATCGGCGATACCCGATACTTTTTTGATATCAGCCCATCCAATCCGATCCGATATTTTTCAATATCGGGTGGTATCGCTCAAGACTAGTAGTGATTGATGAAAAAGCTGTATCGCTCAAATTCCATGAAGTTACACCAGTTATTCAACCTAAGAAGCAAGAACAGGAATCTCAATCACCAAACTCAGACACCGAAAAGGAAAACAATGAAGTGTGGATAAGCTCTGAAGCCGCCAAGGGAGACAAAGAAGAACCAAGTCAACCTCCAGTCAGGAGATCAGAAAGGCCAAAACAAAGGTATCCCAGCTAGATGTCTTTCTTAAGTGGCCAGAACACTTCCTGAACCATAGCCACAGTCATGGCAAAAAATGAAAAAACTGCCTGTCTATGAAAGCAGATGTGAATACCGCTAATGAAGAGATTGAGTCCCTTCACCAACCCCAGACATGGGAGCTTACTGAGCTACCACAAAGAAAAAGCGCTATCGGATGTTAGTGGGTCTTTAAAAACAAATATGACTCAGAAGCTAAGTTCAACGGTTTAAGGCAAGATTGGTCGCAAAAGGGTACTCGCAAAAATATGGTGAAGATTATGATGCTACATTTTCTTCCATTGTGAAGCAAACCACATTCAGAACTTTTATGTCCGTAGCTGAAGTTCAAAATATGACAGTGAGACATTTTGGAATCAAAACAGCCTTCCTACATGGTGACATTGAAGAAGAGTTGTACATGAGTGAACCCGAGGGATATATTAAAAAGGGTGAAGAGCACCTTGTTTGTAAAATGCAAAAATCTTTATATGGACTTAAGCAGTCCACAAAAGCTCGGAACTTGAAAATGGACAAAGTTTTGATGGATGAAGGATTTAAAAGATCTCAAGCTGATCCATATTTGTATACTAAAATTTTAGCAAATGAGTGCGTATATATTCTTCTATATGAAGAGGATGTAATCATGTCTCATCAAGATGAAAAAAATTGCAAAGCTAGGTGAAATTCTCAACCAGCACTTTGAGACTAAGGACCTTGCAAATATGACATATTATTTGGGAATCCAAATCCAGAGAGAGGAAGATGGGAGTTTTCTTTTCAACCAAAGTTCTAAAATTTCCGCAATACTAAACCTATTTCGAATGTCAGAAGCCAAAGGTTCGTCAACTCTAATGGATCCGTTCTACTTAAAGTTGGAAGGAAAATAAGATCTGCTACCTAGCAATGAGAGTTACAGACAAGCAGACAAGCTTCTGTACATAGCAACTACAACTTTATTATTATTATATTATTATTATTTATTTATGTAGCACCATTAATTCCATGGTGCTTTACATGAGAAGGGGGTTACATACAAAGTACACAACTCATCCGGATATCACAGCCACAGTTGGAATTTTCTGCCAACATGTAAGCATGCCACGCCAAAGAGACTGGAATGCACTTAAGAGAACTCTTCAATTTCTTAAAGAAATTTAAAGGCTAAATCTTAAGATATCTGCATCAGGAGATCTCACTCTCAGAGGTTATGTGGATACAGATTTGGCTGGAGATTCAAGTGATCGGAAATCAACCTGTGGTTAGAAAATTCAATTTTTTGGTCCAGCAGAAAACAAGTGTCAGTCGCATTATCTTCTACAGAAGCAGAATATATGTCTGCTGCTTATGCAAGTCAAAAAGTTATTTGGTTGAAACAACTTTTGGAAGATTTCGACAGCTTTTGGAAGCCATTAGCTCAACCAACAGTTATCTATAAGGACAACCAAGGATGCATTAAACTTGCCAGCACTGAGAAGATTAGTGCAAGCACTAAGCATATTGATGTAAAACATCACCACTTACTTGACTTATTGGAACGTGGTGTACTCGAGCTTGTTTATTGGGAGTCTGACAAGATGATAGCTGAAAGTAAGTTTCTTCAGCTTGACCTTTTAGTATTGCAAGGAGCAAGAAGTCCATTTACTAACCCTGCAAGATTCTCAGGAGAGCAAACATTACTGTTAATGGTAGCTTACATTTTGTCTCTTTGTAATTTGCGGACTGACACACCATAGACTTGGATAGTAAGTATGATTATCTAGCACTTTACTCAACTTGCAATTAGGTTTCAAACAAACTTATAGAAAGGATTGGTCAGTTAATGGAAGTTTACCACAGTTCCCAGTAAAATGACTGTGAAATTATTTGGAATTAAGTAAATAATCCTTTCTGAAGATCATTAGTCTTTGAGCAGCAAGAAAAGTGATGTCTTTCATAGTTCAGCACATCTATAATATATTTATGTGTGGCGTCACTCTGGGATAATATGATATGCAGCTGGACCATAGCAGTACAGTTTGATCTGAATGCAAGTTGCACCCCTGGCTTATATTAAGTTTCAAAATCCTTGTCTTCCTCCCATCCCAATTATGTAGGCCTTCTTTTGATACCTTCTTTATTGGATTCTTGGACATAAAAGCTCAGCCATACTGGTTATCTTGTGGTGGATCTCCTTTGGCAGATTTTCAGCAACACTTAGTATGGGTAAGGTGTTCTCTTGTCAGTTCACCATTTACATTGCTGGTTCTGTCCCAAATTCTCAGAATTCTTGATCTTCCGCAAAGATGCACACAGATAGCTCCATATTTGTTTACTCTCCCAGCTCACAGGACACCTCTGAGGCTCCAGGATGAAAAGACGACTTCCAGACTCCTGGAAAAGTTAACAAATCTCCCATTTTCCATCAAATCCTGCCACATTGATTTTGTAGAATCTTCTGGGTGTCTGGAAGGTTTGGCAAGTATGGTGTAGTTGACTGCAATCTTGGAGTGAGAGTGCTGCTTGGGTAACACTTAAACGCACATTCGATTGACATAAAAGAAATATGGATAGGGCATAGAGATAGAGTAGCTAAAACAGGGGCATGACTATAAATTAACTGTGATTCCTGTGCTTCCAGATTATCATGATAAACATTTTGCAAGAATGAAGTATTGAGGCAGCATGATGACTCCGTCATTAGCACTATTGCTTTGTAGCACTTGGGCCCGTGGTTCAAATTCCTCTAAGGGCAACATCTACAAAGAGATTGTATGTTCTTCCCTTGTTTGCGTGGGTTTCTTCCAGGTACTCCAGTTTCCTCCCACACTTCAGACAAACTAATAGGGAATGTAGATGCGTGAATCTTAGAGAACAGTGATGATAATGTCTGTAAAATGCTGTGGAATATGATTGCTCTATGCAAGTAAAATAAATAATAACTACACATGATCAACTTGCCATTCACTTATTAGAGGATCATAGTAACTACTAAACTCAATCCTCTTCCAATCCTTCTGTTACTAACATCTCATGGATTAAATGCTGGGCACTGCTTCCATCTTTACTTGCTGGCTTTCTTTACTCTTCAGTGTGGCGCACACCTCTGATGTAGTGTTCATTTTAGGACATGATCATATATCAAAGTCAAACATCAAAAAATACTCTGTCTGATACCTGACTGATACATGATTCCGACACCTGACTCTGATACCTGATTCTGATCCCTGAGTCTGATACATAATTCTGATACCTGAGTCTGATACCTGATTTTGATACCTGATATATGCAAACATAAGAATCAGAAGTTTTCTCAAATACCCTCAATACAGTACTTGAATGGTTCATCTCATAAGTGAAGAAAAATGACCCTTTCACTGCCATTTGAGCCAACGACTGAATGGTTAAGCTTCTGGCTTACAGAATAGAAAGCTTGCGTTCAAGCCCAGTGAAAGTAAACTTTATTTTTTAACTTATGCTGTCTGGCACACAAACTCCAGAGATGTTTGACTTTGATGAGTGAAGAAAGTCACATATCATATGTCAGAATGAAAATCAAAATGTTTTTTCCATTCACTGAGAGTTTGCAAAGCAGATTTCATAGCCAAATTAAATCAGCACTATGTATCACTTGAGCTTGTTCTGCAATGGAAAGGCTGCCGTCTCTAGAGCGGAGCTTTTTCTGGGTTCAAATCCCATATTTGAAATGTTTTAATTTCTTTTTTTTTAATTATGCAGGTTACCACACAAACTCCTATCATTTTCCACTTTTAATATCTGACATTCTTATTATCCTCCTGTCGTGTTAGCAAAGAGTTTCAGACATGCTGTGTATTTACATGGTAAGTCACATGGCCAAAGAAATTGGGTTGAGGCCCTAATTTACTATATATTTCCAAGTGACCATACATTGACTTAATTTGATCATTAGACCCTTTCCTATGACATTAAGTAAATGTACAGTCACTTGGAAATAGATATATAGTAGATAAATAGACATATAGTAAATTTGTGCCTCCAGCCCAATTTCTTTGGCCATGTGATTTACCATGTAAATACACAGCATGCCTGAAACTCTTTGCTAGCACATCAGGAGGATAAGGATAAGTGCACACGTAGTTGCTTTGGTTGTGCGGATTTTCTTGGAAAATCCGCAGGTAAATCCGCAGGACAAAATTCCTGCGGTTTGCCTGCGGTTTAACACCTCATAATGATAAGGTGTGAAACCTCAGCGGAAACCGCACAAAGAATTGACATGCTGCGGATTGTAACCAGCAGCAAAACCGTGCTGAAAAATCTGCAGCATGTGCACTGCGTTTTTTTTTTCTAGGAAATAAAGGTACTGTACAACGCAGCAGAATCTCCTGCGAACCCGCAGAGCCAAAACTGCTGCGAATCCGCAGCAGAATCCGCAGCGTGTGCACATACCCTAATAAGAATGTCAGATGTTAAAAGTGGAACATGATTGCAGTTTGTGTGGTAAACTGCATAACTGAAAAAAAAATTCAAATATGGGATTTGAAATAAGCAAATCCTATAAAGCGCTAGACGTCTTACATTTATTAATTTATTTATGATTTGTTTTGCTATTTATTTATGATATTATTGAATGCTAAATATTACTATATCATTACATGAAAGGGTCTTTAACAAATAGGTGTTCAACACACTAGAGGCATCTGGTTTTAAATATTTTTGCTCTATGTTTAATGTGATGTAATAAAATTGATATATTTTAGTAACTTTGGACTGCGTTCACCTCCTTGTGGCTCTGGACCTCTCTATAAGAGGGAACTCAGTAGTATAGCCTGATTTAAATATTGTTCCTCAGTGACACATTATAATATGGATAACAGCTTATTCATGTAATAATACAAAAGAGATGGTCTATGTCAGGGTTCCCCAACTCCAGTCCTCAAGGCCCACCAACAGATCATGTTTTCAGGATTTCCTTTGTATTGCACAGGTGATGCAATTATCACCTTAGCAATACTAAGGAAATCCTGAAAATATGATCTGTTGGTGGGCCTTGAGGACTGGAGTTGGGGAACCCTGGTCTATGTAACCAGATCTGGCCATTCAGAAAGGTCTAAATCGCTTTCAGTTTTGGCAACCAAAACAAAATGACCAAAGCAGTGGTGGGGAGCCCACAATGATGTGGAGAAGGTGAGTACTCTATAACTTTGTTACTTTACCCTAAAGAAATCATTTGTGGTCCACGCTTCTAAAAGGGAAATCCCCCTTTAAAGGGAATCAGTCACCCCATTTTTCGAGTATCAGCTGCTGGCATCGCCATCAGGGGCTTATCTACAGCATTCTGTAATGCTGTAGATAAGCCCCCAATGTAGCCTGAAAGATAAGAAAAATGAGTTAGATTATACTCACCCCTGGGCGGTCCGGGTCTGGTTTTGGTCCAATGGGTTTTGCGGTCCAGTCCGGCGCCTCCCATCTTCTAATGGTGACGTCCTCTTCTTTGCTGCCTGTCGTGGCTCCTGTGCAGGTGCACTGCTCTGCCCTGTTGAGGGCAGAGCAGAATACTGCAGTGCGCAGGCGCCGGACCTCTCCTGGTACCTGTGCACTGCAGGACACTGCTCTGCCCGCAACAGGGCAAAGCAGTATGCCTGCGCCAGAGCCACGGCAGGCAGCAAAGAAGAGGACATCACCATTAGAAGATTGGAGGCACTGGACCGGACCGCAACACCCATTGGACCAAAACTGGACCCGGACTGCTCCGGGGTGAGTATAATCTAACTCATTTTTCTTATCTTTCAGGTTACATCGGGGACTTATCTACCGCATTACAGAATGCTGTAGATAAACCCCTGATGGTGGTGCTGGAAGCTGATACTCAAAAAATGTGGTGACATTCCCTTTAAACACTCCTACAAATAATAGTGTATGCTGATAGTACTTCAGGCGTAAGGCATAAACCACAATGCATGAACAGCATCGGTCTATCAAGTTGTGCTCTCAGCCATTGTATCCATCTCTTGTTCCTTTCTTTTCAGCTTGTCTGGTTATTTTATGCTCGTTCTGCATCTAGTGGCACCTAACCACCCGTGTCCCTTCTCATGTCCCAATGCTGCTTACATGCCTGTCACCGCTGCTGTGTATGTCCTTAGTGCCACCCTCTCGTGCTTTCTCTCCTTTCTTTCCACGATCACAGAAGTCATCTTCGATAACAATGCAACTCTTTTTCTTCCATTTTATATTACAGTCAGAACATATATAAATGCATTTGCATCTGGTGTGTCTTGACAATGCTATTCTCCTGTGAGTGACACCATTATTTTCTCCAGCTAGTTTGACATTTAAAGAGCAAATCTTCCTATCTCCAATCTTGTTAATTCGTAGAGGAAGTACCTCTGCATCTTTACCCTTTCCACACATACCGAGCTGAGACCCTACTTACCACCGCAGCTAGGTCTCCACGCAAGGCCCCCCAAACACCATTAATCAGGAGCAAAATAATAACTCTGCATCCTACTGCCATACCCAGATACAGCAACTCAATTAACCTTATGGAAGATTGTGCCATGGACCCACTAAACTAGTTTCCACCTTGGGTATTCCTGATCCTATTATGAACATGAATGCCAGATTTTTGTGCTCGATTCATATCTAGACTGAAATAAAATGATGGAAGAAAATCGCTGTTCAATAAGTCATTTAATATATTGGCACGGCAATGGAAGGTGCGAGAATTAAAGTAGCGTTGTGCTGCAGGCAATGCATGGAATACGGTATAACCCAAGATTAGAGAAATGATAACGTTTGGAATTAATCGTTGCTGATTTTTTTTCGCCTTAGAAAATAAATGCCGACAAACAATAGGAAAAAAAACAGCGTTGAGTGAAATTGAGCTGAACATTGTCTTTTATAGCAGCTGCCTAATAAATCCCTTTGCTTCTGTGTAGGTTAAATTGGATAAAGGTTTGACAAGGACATTTCTTTGTACGCAGGTCTATGAGGGACACTGTAAATGAATTAGCTAAAATGAATGTAATTTTCTTCTTCTTTACGTTGCCTAATAGCCCTATTAAAGGAAGATGCACTTGCTAAAGACAGCCTCACCGTGTCCTGAAAGGGTTAAAGGCCTTATATTAATCCATGAGCGGCTCCCAGAGGAAGAGCGATATTAAAAAATGTTCTCTCTTCAAGGTGTGAGAAACACTGGACGTGAAGTTGGCGATAGAGATTAAAAGAATGCCTTGAATAGCAATGACATTAAATGCTTGGCGACCTACGCGAGGGGCAGGTGAGGGGTACGTAGAGGTGTGGGGTGCAGGCTGGCACCGTTCTCCTCCCAGATGCTCCCACCAAGATGTCACATTTAAGGTGTTTCAGTTTGCTGGCATTAGGCAAGAGAGCAGGTGGCGATGCCATCATCATTCCCTGCCAACCTGAGAAAAAGACAGGCAAACAACTCGCACCTCCTACCTTACACTAGGCTAAAGACTAAGTCATGCTAGCCATGCAAAAGGGTTTCTGTGCTTGGCCATCTTTCCTTCATGCATTTCTGCATATACAGTAATAGTCTCCTTGTGCTTTTTCTGCTCTTTTATTTGCACCATTTGCAGTGATATATGTTTTCCGACAATTTACATAGGACTGTGAGTAAACCCGCTATAAAGTGTGAAAATAATATCTATCTATCTGTCTGTCTATAATCTATCCCATATCTATCTATCTATCATCTATCTATCCAATATCTATCTATCTATCATCTATCTATCCAATATCTATCTATCTATCCATCCATCCCATATCAATCTATCTATTTATCTATCCCATATCTATCTATCCATCTATCTATCTGTCTATCAATCTATCCCATATCTATCTATCTATCTATCTATCTATCTATCTATCTATCTATCTATCTATCCCATATCTATCCCATATCTATTTATCTATTCCATATCTATCTATCTATCCATCCATCCATCTATCTAGCTATCTAATTATCTATCTATCAATCTATCTATCCCATATCTATCTATCTATCTATCTATCTATCTATCTATCTATCTACGTATCTATCTTTCTATCTATCTACGTATCTATCTATCTATCTATCTATCTATCTAATTATCCATCTCTCTATCCCATATCTATCTATCTATCATATAGATATCTAGCTATCTAATTATCTATCCCATATTTATCTATCTATCTATCATAGTAAGTGCCCAGCCAATTCAATTTAATCTCGTAACAACACCAGACATCTGCCAGTGCCAGTGAACTACCCACAGGCTCACGGATGGTTTACTTTAGGCTTTCTGAAATGTTGTCATAAAAAAGAATTTATTGTCCTCAATTTATTTGCGTCTTGTAGCTGAAAGCGCAGAAATGTTCATTATGATGCTGGAGTGTGTACAAGCTGCAGATGGTTTCGAAGACGTAAGGAGTAAATCACATGAAGCCAATGTACAGTACATGTGTGTCATTCTATGCAGTGAGCTCCCTGCCATCCCGTTGGTCACTGATGAACCTACCTGCCTGTGGATGGGTAACATGGAGCTGTCACTTTGGCCTTATCCTGCGCCTGACATGGGAGACCAGGTGTATACAAACATGTACAACAGGAAAATTGGTGCAGGGCATCGATGTGACAATACATGACATGTAATAATAGACAAGGATATGACCATAGCCAAAACCTAGAGATGGTTTCATGACCATGGCATGATGCAGGGGATAAATGAAGACATTTCCTATGGATTTGCTGCCCTTCCAACATTCATATGGCAGTCTTTGCATGTTCTTATAGTGATCCAGGCAGATCCTGAGGGTGGGATAAAGGAAAGCAGGCGATAAGGATGACGTGGTGCTTGCAAACATCATGCACCCTATAAATATTCATACAGAGTGCGATTGATAACATAGGAGATATGAAGAAGGACAGTTCAGGCTTCTGCTACTGTATCATTATAATAAATGAGTCTTATTATGGTGCAACCAAGAACAGGTGAATCCCACAACACAAAACTGCTATAATTGGGTTGGTTTATGATTTACAAATTTGGAGAGACTAATTTTGAAAAATGCAAAATCTTGGATATGTTCTGCAGCGCTGCGGCATTTGTTTGGTTAATGTGAACATTTTAGCAATTACTTTTTTTTTCCGCTTTTTGACCCACTGCCTTTTTGTGTTTAGGACTGCAGCCAAAACCTGTTTTTGCTGCGGAATGGCAGAAAAGGACCCCGAGCGCAGGCCGGGCACGTTTTACCTGCCACTGATGCCTCTTGGCAAGTGCCTGGCTAATGTCTGGAGTACTGTATTGTTAGCCAGGAAAAGGACTTCAGTGAGTGGGAACTGCAGCCCCACACAACCTCTTTTTTTCTCACCGGTATTGCAGACAGCAGGAAGCGAGACAAAGGACCTCTCTCCTAGAAAATTCATTGATGTACAAGACATTACATTCTGCAGCTGATACTGGGTATATATGGACAGGAAAATGTTGGCTCATTCAAAGAGCAGAAGGTTTAACTCATTCACGTCTAGATCCTCACAACTCCCAAAACCAAAACGTGGGCAGAATTATGTGCCAATTACTCCTTTGAAGAATGGAGCAGAAAAAAATTCACCTGCTGATAATTGAACCCATGCAGTGTTTTAGCACCATTAAAGCCAGGTATGCTGTCACTGAGTCATGAATGACGATTAAGGAGACGACTCTGTGAATATACAGTTCTTTCCAGCTGCTGGTGATGTACGGTCAGGACTTTGGTTAATTAATTATAAGCTTGCGTTGGTTGCCCTTTTCTGCAAAGTCGGAGAATTGTGCACAAAGAGCATTGTTTAATTTGTCATTGGTGCTTGTTGGATCTCAAGGCTCAGCATACCTGTCCAGAATAAAGGAATGCTACATATTTAATTCATTGAATACCACTACCATTATTTTTATCACTATTACAATGCTACAACTAATGCTGTTACTACTTGAAATATTACTACACCACTGATACTATAAAGCCAGCCTTGGGCGGAATGGTGCCACGTGCCAAATTGCCATTTGGTGCTCATTCTAAGGTGTGTAAAAGCTTTTCACACCCACCTTGGATATCTTATGGTTACATAATGCATTTCCATAATTTGAATGCTATTTTATCTGGTTTGTGTTCTTCAACAGTAGGTTAGCTGCAGACAGGGTTAACTATTGGGGCCTGCCCAGGAGTTATGTTGGCACAAGGAGTATCTCTTTTTAGGCAGATAGGGAAAAGTATTGAGAAGTAAAAAGACCAATGGTCTTGTTGCTCATAGACCAGCATTGAAAGTGCTTATGTGCCAGGAGAGGGAGACCCATATCATATAGCATGTTCTAAAGGAAACCTGGATAAAGTGGCAGCAGGATTCCTTATCTGAGGTAAAAGAGCCTACAGAAAGGATTAAAGGGCTTTCTCACATAGCGAGATAGCTAGCGAGATCGATAAAGTGCCACCGATTTTGTGACACAACAGCGATCTCGCTTTGTGTGACACGCACCTGCGACCGTCCCCCCACTGGATATCGCTGATCGTGCTCGAATGACCTGGGCCATTTTTTCATAGTCGGCATCCCGCTGGCCGGCATGCATTGCTGTGTTCGGCGCCGACTAGCGACGTCGTTGGTGACGCAGAACTCAGGGACGCAGGCGGGAGTCGTCAGAATCGCTGCGGTCTGACAAGTAATAGCGACCCCCGATGGATCGCTGTATCGCTGCTGCATCGCTGGAGAGATCTGCCTGTTTGGCAGCTCACTAACGACCATTTAGCGATGCACCAGAGATACTTACCAGGTCATATCGTTGTCGGGATCGCTGGTGCATCGCTAAATGTAACGGGACACTAAGTCAAAGAAGAATTCCTTATCTCCGGCAACCGGGTATTAAGCAAACGATTATCTATACCGGATGGAAAGGTAGAGTGTAGTCAGGCCTGATAGTCACAAAGAAGATGGCCTGGCTGGGACACACGTTCTCCTACAAGAAGCTGAAGAAGCAGTGGCACAGCAAGGAGCGCGTGAGCCTCATCGAATGCACTTGGAGAGCAGTAGTGACGATTCATACCAACATACCTGAGTCTGAAATGTCCTCGCGAATCAACTGGGAGATGACACTAGAAGTGAGGGGCCATAGCGACCCACTACCGACCCATGTTGTCCTTATAGTGAAATATGAAGGTTCCAATAATACTGCATTCCCTGTGTGAACACTGCCACATACGGATTATTTTTTTGCACTGGTGTGCCACACGGGCAATCCCTGATTGAAGGCTAGATGTCTCATTTGGTATTATTGCACCTGTGCACTTGCCATTTTACTTGGGTCCGCTGTTTATTGCAGATGTATTGAGGCCTGCCTATACAGGTAAGCATCTCTGCCTGTTTCTTTTTTTTTTCCTGATTATTAGAGGATTTATTCCTCTTTTTGTGGTTTTCTTAATCTGTGTAACCACCTTACACCACTGATTGGCAGCTTGCTGACAATGCACACTGTACACAGGAAGCTGCCAAATAGTGATGTGTGGAGTTATACACTGCTTAGCAATATGACATCTGCTACATCTATAACAGATAAAGCAGGGGGGATTCTATCAAAACTAAACTACACCAAGCAGTCCAATAAATGATACATTGCTGGATCAGGCTCTCTTCCTCTACATCCTGCAGCTCTCAGATTACATAGAGAAAACTTGGTGACAGATTCATTTTAAAGGGAATCTGTCAGTAGGATCAACTCTTCCAAGCCATCTGTATGGGCATACAGGTCATAGAAAGCGGAATAAAATGATATCTGGTAACTCCCCCTTTTATTTAAATGAAGCCCTGGAGGTAGATTCTCACACAGATCAGTGCCCGTTGCTTCTCACACAGATAAGTGCCCGTTGTTACCATCATTGTTTCATCAGTTTTTTTATACAAACCTTTTCCTATTGTTTGCAGTGTTAAATGCAGACAGAACATAGACTGTACATTGATGCCATCCATGTGCTGTACATGGTTTTCACAATCCCATTTTTTTGGGGCCCTTTTCATTTATGATACCAGAAAAAAACAGACATGATTGTAGAAAAAACTCATATGTGACTAGGCAAACAGAACAGCTCACCATACCTGCATCATTAACATTCTGGGTGCCCAATGGTCAGAGCAGACATGATGATAAATGCGACTGAAGAAAAGGTCGCCACTCAGTCCACCAGGATGAACTCTTATTTTTTATTCAAGAATCATTGTAAGGATTCCGGACTTTCCTTTGTGCCTGTTTGCCCTTATCCAAGATTGAGTTTTGTATCTCACCTTGTCATAGCACTTCCTGTCTGTTCTGATTATTTAAGTATGGGGTATGTGTTCCTCTTTGCCTGAGTATTTTGTTGCTGTTGGCTCCTGAGCTCCTGCCTGTCTACTGGTGGACTCCCTGCTGCTGCTTCTGCTCATTACTCGGTGCTCTGCCTCTCCACATTATGCTGCCTTCAGTCCTCTGTGCGTTTGCCTGATGCTGCTGTAAGAGGGGGCCAGGATGATAGTTGTAGCCGAGGACACCGGGGCTCTGGTGTCCTGACCTCCTTACACAGAAAAACCATCAGCTTCTACCGGTGTACCTGTTTGTGATGCTGGTCCACCATCAGGGATTCCACAGCAGTGCGACCCAGCTCCTTTACTCTTGGCTCCTGTGCTCAGTGTTGGAATAACGGACACAGATACCGGTTCTGATGCCAAATCAATGATTTTACTTTCTTCTTCAACGGTCCCCAGCACATCAGTTACATTACAGTTCACACAGCTTTCCTCCTGCACTTTCCCATGCTTACTGTCTACATCCTCACGCACATTCCAGGATAGTAGCTCCCTAGGCATTACCGCAGCATCACTCCTGTGAGACCTCAAGATATAGGGGATCCTGTTTATCCGCTTCACCTCAGACTTGCGGGCTTCAGCCCTATTTAAGATCTGCCACATTGTGAACACTCTGCGCCCTGCACGACTCTTGGACCGCTTCTTCCTTTCCTTTCCTGCTGCTGACATAAACTGCAACTTCCCCAGGTGCTCCGATCTTATCCTGCATCTGTCTGACTGTACCCGTGCTTTTCTGCTTCTTATCAACGTTGCGTAGCTGCTATGGTATCCAGGGCTTAGAGCCCTTGTGTACTTTTTGGGCATGCTCGCCCTTCTGACTTATTCCTCTAACCTATGCTTGCTTAACCCATAGCAGCTCCTCCTTCAGTTAACCCTTATGTAAACTACCTTTCATCTATACCTAACAAGGCCCTCTAATATACCCCCATCTAGTGGCCCACAGCAGAACTACACTTACCCAGTCTATGGAACTATAAACTGACAGTGCCCTCCACTATTGAACCTGAAGGATGCACTGGCTTGCCCTTATCTAAGTATCAATATACGTCATACAATATAAACACTATATTACGTTATGGTAACACACAATGTGGCAGTACCAATGAACAGGAGGTTATACACAATAGTGTAGCAGTACTGGAGCATAATCATATCTATACAATATTTACAATATATCCATATGGAACTCTTAAAGGGGGGGTGATATTAAAGGGATATTCTTCTTCAATCCCTTACATTGTGCTTAACTACTGTCTGAACTTCTAGTGAGGAACTATTCACCTCTGGAGCTGCTGTGGCCTGTAAAGAATCCTGACATCACCATCTCCTCTAGGCCTGTGTTTGTTGGGCTGCGGTGCTGGACTAGTGCAAGACGTTAAGCGCAAAAAGGTACATATAGTGACCTTTTCCTGTTACTGCCAGTCCCATATAATGCTGGTCTTCTACTTTGAAGTGCCGTGTGCATTTCCACCCATATGATTGTTGGACTTCTACACTTTAGTGCTGTGTACATGCTCATTCATAATATAGCTGGACTTCCTTATTAAACATGGTGTGCTTACTCTCATACTTACTGCTGGACTCCCACATTTAGTGCCTTGTGCACACCTGCTTCATATTACTTTTGGACTGGTTCATATTAGCGGTCGCGCGCCACTCTTCAGTTACATTGTGCATTTCTATATTGTGCTGTGCATTCGTTACTTTTGCAGGGAGTGCTCTGTTAGTTTTGTTTCACTTGCATTATTCTATATTGTGCTGTGTTTTCATTAGTATTGCAGGAAGTGCCCTGTTAGTTTTGTTTCTCTTATTAATATACTCATTTGCATCTACTTTGGTCTCAGTGTCGTATTATCCCATGAAATCAGATTCCATAGTACCCATTTAATTGTTACAATCATGTGCACACACAACATTTAAAAATATACTGTACATCAGAACGTCTTCTTACACATTTCAGAATTAAATTCCTTAATGATTGCTGTTTAATACATTACTAACTACTGCATGATTTAGGAATTTCATTCCGAAACGCGTAAGATGTTGTGATACATATTTTTAATCTCTTCATGCCCTTAGACGCATCCATACATCCAGGTAGGGAAGTACTTCCCAACCTTGGACGTATGGCCATGCCATGGTGATTTTGCACGAAGGAGCTGTGCTTATGATCACCACTGGGTTGTTCAGCTGACATGACAGCTGCACCACCCCTAGCAGATTAACCCTCTAAAAGCTGCAATCAATATTGATTGCAGCATTTGGATGGCAGGGAGAAGGAAGGGGCTCCCTCTGCCCTCCAATCATTGCCCCCGTGACATCATCGCGAGGGGTTGATCTTTGCCATGGTGACTCGATGTAGTCATGACGACATCCTGGTGATCAGGGCTAGCAAGCTAGTCAGATAGGGCGCAGTGCAGTGTACTGACAGTTATAATGCTTAGCAATGCTCTTGCATTTGTATGCTTTATACCTGCGATCAGAGCTGTGAAACTGAAAGTCCCATAAAGGGTTATGTCAAAAAGTTAAAAAGGTTAAAAAAAATTGTAAAAATATATTTTTTAAATCACATAATAATAATACAAATATACGGTATGCATATATTGTACCCTTAAATATTTTTATGAAAAAGCAAAAAAAAAAAAAAAAAAAATTATATATATATATACACCTCTGGCAAAAATTAAGACCACTTTCAAATGTTCATTTTGTCTGATTTTTCTCTTTGTAGGTATATTTTTGAGTAAAATGTAAATTGCTGTTTTAGTCTATAAACTTCTGACAACAACAAATTTAGCATTTTTTTCCTGTCAATGAAAAATGGTCAAATTTTTTTACAAAAACAGCACTTTCAGACCTCAAATAATGCTAAGAAAACAAGTTCATAATCATTTAGAAATAACAATACTAATGTTTTAACTCAGGAAGAGTTCAGAAATCAATATTTTGTGAAATAACCACGATTTTTAAAAACAGCTTTCATGTGTCTTGGCATGCTTAGTTGCCACCAGTCTTTCACACGGCTTCTGGTGAAAAATTTAAGCAGTTCTTTGTCTGGTGGCTTGTGACTATCCATCATCCCCTTGATTACATTCCAGAGGCTTTCAATGTGGTTCAGGTCTTGAGAATGGGCTGCCCATGACAGGGTTTTAATGCGTTGGTCTCTTAATTTTTTTCAGAGATATATATATATATATATATACCGTATATACGCGAGTATAAGCCGACCCGAGTATAAGCCGACCCCCCTAATTTTGCCACAAAAACCTGGGAAAACTTATTGACTCGAGTATAAGCCTAGGGTGGGAAATGCTCCAGAGATTATTCCCCCATATGGTGTCCCCAGAAGAAGCTCCATAGATTATTCCCCCATATGCTGCCCCCATAAGAAGCTCCATAGATTGTTCCCCCCATATACTGCCCCATAAGAAGCTCCATAGATTATTCCACCATATGCTGCCCCCATAAGAAGCTCCATAGATTGTTCCCTCATATACTGCCCCATAAGAAGCTCCATATTGTCCCCCCATATTCTGCCCCCATAAGAAGCTCCATAGATTATTCCCCCATATGCTGCCCCCATAAGAAGCTCCATATTGTTCCCCCATATGCTGCCCCCATAAGAAGCTCCATAGGTTGTTCCCCCATATACTGCCCCCATAAGAAGCTCCTTAGATTATTCCCCCATGTGCTGCCGCTGCTGCATGTAAAAATAAAGAAAATGACATACTCACCTCTCCGTCGCTGGGTGTCAGATACTCACCTGTCCTGCGTCCATGGCTGCTCACCACTATCTGCCACGTCATCGGTCAATGACGTTCAGACTGCAGGGGGCACGGCGCGCACTAATCACGTCACCGCGCCCTCTGCTGTCTGAAGTTACTGACCGATGACAGACAGCAGCAAGCAGCCATGGACGCAGGACAGGTGAGTATCGCTATACTTACCCATCCTGACGCTGTCGCTTGAGTCCCCAGCTTCTCCGCGCTCTCTCTTCCTGCATTCAGCGGTCATGTGATACCGCTCATTAAAACTCATGAATATGCGCATATTCATGAGTTTTAATGAGCGGTACCACGTGACCGCTGAAGGCAGGAAGAGAGAGCGCGGAGAAGCTGGGGGCTTAAGAGACAGCGTCAGGACGGGTAAGTATGACCTGACACCCCCGCCCCCCCTCCCCCTCCGACCCCCCGGTGTATATGACTCGAATATAAGCCGAGAGGGGGACTTTCAGCCCAAAAAAACGAGCTGAAAATCTCGGCTTATATTCGAGTATATACGGTATATATATATATATACATATATATATATATACACTGTATATACAGTACAAAAGTAAGACAATGATATTTCTTAAAACAGCAGCTTGTCCCTCAAAAAACATATAGCCATACAGTTTCATCAGCAGAAAAATAGAAAGTTATAGCTCTCAGAGTAAAGCGATACAAAAATGATTCTTTTTCTTTTATAAAATAGATTTTATTGTGAAAAAGTGCCAGAAACTAAAAAAGATATGGAAAAATGTGGTGTCGCTCCAATTGTACTCATCCAAAGAATAAAGTTGCCTTATTAATTTTACCACACGCGGAATAGCATTTAATTAAAACCCCCTCAAAAAATTCCTGAATTGCTATTTTTTGTTCATTCTGCATCTCAAAAACTGGAATAGAAAGCGACCAAAAAATATCATGTGCCAGAAAATGGCACTAATAAAAATGTCGACTTGTCCTGCAAAAAATAAGCCATCAAATGACTGTCAGCTGAAACATGAAAAAATAATAGCTATCGAAATATAGCAATGCAAAAACTTATTTTTGCAATAACAAGCATCTTTTAGTATATGGTAGTCAAGCATAAAAAAACAATATAAATCTGGTATCGCTGTAATTGCACCAACACGAAGAATAAAGTAGTCTAATCACATATCGTACAAGTAAAAAATAAATAAAATCAATTCTTCTTCTGTTGATTTGCTCATTCTGCTTCCCAAAGATCACAGTACGGCTCAGCTCACATTTATACTGCACTCTGCACTGAGTGCTTACACTGGGGTTCCCGTGTAAATCTTTGAAATAAGTGAATGAGATGAAACTACCAGCGGAAGATTCCCTATAATGAGGCAGATGGAGGCACGGTGGACGGAGTCTGACCAGTGTCAGTCTTTTTAGGCATGCATAAAGTGTGGTGGGGCACCGTTTTGTGCACCTCTGAAATGAAGTACACTATTGAACAGAGGCCAGACAGAGTCCAGAGTAACTCTGCTGGCTTATTATAGCAAGTGCCCACTCAGGTCATTAATCTGAAATATAGGGCATTTTCACATTACTGGTAACAAATAATGTGTCCCTTGAAGAGTTACTTGGATGAAACGCGTTGGGACACCCCTTTAAGGGAAAGTGCAGGGCATGTGCAATATAGGGTGAGCTGTGGACTGCCCTTGTCAGGGCTGGAGTTTGGGGATCAGATGACGGTTAGCCTCTTAGGGATTGGACAGGGTATTGTCTTCCCATCGCTTCCTTCCTTTGACCACACAGAGAATCCTTGGAGACTCCCGGCCCTCCATCTATTTTGGTGAGATTGTTCCTTTCTTATTTATATCTCACCTACTGTTATTATTGTGGCCATAAATATATGTTTTTTTTTGGTCTAGGTATGAATATATGTGTGCAATTGGCTACGGCATTTATGTTCTGATCTGTTAACTATTGCTGTATCCTTTAGTTAATTTGTTACCTATTATAGACCATTAGGTAACATTTTATATCCTGTATGATGCATTTAGGTGGCTTTCTTCCCTTTAGGGACTAACCACTAAACTAGCATTTTTTACTGACACATTTGGGTGACACATACTATTAGTCCTTTTAATTTACACAGTAAAAGTTATGTTTTAATTCCACCAATTGCTTTATATATACATTACTGGTAGTACAAAGGTTCTGGAAAAGTGCTATGGCTTCTCGCCTCCAAAGGATATCCATCAATTTTTTTATTTTCAATTCCAATTATCCCCTCCCTTCTAAACCCCACAGTGTGCCTTAATCACATTTAGCTTCCACGTGTTTGGCATTTCTGCAGCGATGAGAGCCAGTCTAATATACATATGTGAGGGGAGCCAGGGCCTTAGTCGTGGCTGACAAAGATTGCTCAATCACGCCCTGGCCTCCCGCCATATGCATAGAATGTCCCCTTTGTGGCATACTTTTCGTTTCGTTTAAGATACATCAACATATATAGAGAGTAAAACATTTACATTTACCAACGTTTAACTGGGATGTGTGTGATGTTTAAAACAGTCTCTGTAACCCTTACAGTCCTCCATCCTTTAATAATGGTCGTCTTCAACCATATTGTACGCAACACCTTAATATTTACAGTACAATACTCCATGCAGTGAGGTGAACGAGGTAGAACAGGTTTTTATAGCTCAACATGAGTGAAGTCCTTTTAGCCCAGCGGGAGGTGCCAGAGACCACCCGCTGCATAAGGGTCCATTTCCCTTTTATTTCTACTAGGTGCCAGGTGCATAGTCTTTCAAGTAGCACTTCAGTCCATGAGCCCCGGTCCCATCTACCTAAGGACCCAAGCATATTAACAGTCCATCCCATATTAGCTTGGCCTGCTCGGCAGGTCCTTAGTCCTTGGGGGCTTCCCCCCTCCTTTTTGCGGAGTACGGCTCCTGAAGAACTGTGGGTGTTGAATTTTTCATATTTTAAAGCACAGTCCTCTATACCCTGTCCACGGACATATTTCCCATGGGGTTATAGTCCTGCCATCCAGCAGGAGGGGCGCAACAGGTGCAACAAAACTGGGATGGGGAAAAGCATTGTTCAACTATGGCCCATACCGGCCTCACTGCACGCAACATTGGGGGTGCTCCAGGGCTCCTTCGCCCACAGAGACACAGAACAGTCCCATTTCATCGATGATTTGGTGTAACAAGCACAACGTTTTCAAAGGGGTAGACAGCATCCACTCAGCAACATCCATCCCATGCCGCTGTATCCCCTTTTTGGCTCCATGCCCATATGCAGGCCGACGACGATCCTGCAGCTGCAGGCGTCGTGTCCAGCAAAGACATGGCAGGGGCAGGGCATGGCTGGTTGTTATGAATGTGTACCATGGAGAAAAAGCAAACAAGCTAAGCCACAGAAAACAGAGTGGTTGGTAACTATGCAGATTGCAGATCCCTGATCTTACCACACAACTAGCAGTAGCCGTGGAGCGTGCCTACGATGAACCTAGATGCCTCGTCACGGCCGGAGGGCTACATAAGCCTAAAGCAAGAAAAGGGAAAACTAACTGCCCCAGAGCAGACCCCAAAGGAATAGATAGCCCCCACACATGTATTGACGGTGAAACAAGATGAAGGCACAAACACAGGCAGGAAAATAGTCTGAGCAAACGATGGGGCCCAAACTAACTAGACAGGAAAGGAAAGGAAAGACACTATCTGCAACCTACAAAAAACCCTACAAAATAATGTCCAACACTTCTGATAGCAAAATTAACCCTGAAGTCATTAGACTTCTCCCACTATATCAGCATTCTGAAATATTCTGAGACAGAGCAAAAAGAGACCGAACTAGTAAGGGACAAAAAGCCAATTGGCAAAATACTGATAAATAAGAGTGGAAATTCAGCTCAGCCCCCAGCCGGGGCTGGCAGACCACACAAAAAACTGAATAGACCAACAAAATCAAGTGTGAACATTAGCAGAAAAACTTAGCTTTTGATGACTGGAACAGAGCTGAAAACCAAGAGCTGACAAGCCAGAAAGAATCACCAGCAACTGAATAGGGCATTGGCTGTCTTAAATCCAATCTGAGAATCCTGAGATCCAATCGTCATCTTCATTCTCAGGTGGCAGATCTCCACCGATGAAACGAGCCGCACCACCTCCCGTCACCACCAGAGGGAGTCCAGAAGGGGAACTCACAACTGGTGAGAATGAACTCACAACAGCCGGGCAGTGGCCAGGGAACAGGGGGCCGACTGTGCCTGTTCCAGGCCCGCATAAAGTTCCAGGTAATACCCCTGCAGCGTGACTGCCACTGCAATATTCCCCCGAGGGCTGTCCTCCTTTTAAAAGTTGACCCAATCTCCCTCCCTCAAGGGCCTGCCAAACTTTACTGAGGTGGCATTTACATAAACTTTGCAAAAGAAGAAAGACGCGCACTCTTGCTGTGGAGGAGATAGGTGCTGACTGTACGTGGAGGGTCCACAAACAGTAGTCAGTAGATAAACAGTCGCACTCAAGTGTGGATTAATCTAGCAAAAAATCTTGAAGATTTTGTGAAATTTTTGGATTTTTATTTTATTTCAAATGCATCAAATAGTGTAACACCGCAGACAAAAGAAGTATCCAAAATGTGGGTATAATATCGTAATCCAGGATATGAGTATACTATGGTTACGTTTCGACCTACTAAGAGGCCTTTCTCAAACCATACTCAAGTAGTGTCAAGGAAAAGATTAATTAGAGCATTTTCAGAAGTCCCAAACAGGGGCTGATGGCATGGGACCAGGCTGCTCCCATGCCATCAGCCCCTGTTTGGGACTTCTGAAAATGCTCTAATTAATCTTTTCCTTGACACTACTTGAGTATGGTTTGAGAAAGGCCTCTTAGTAGGTCGAAACGTAACCATAGTATACTCATATCCTGGATTACGATATTATACCCACATTTTGGATACTTCTTTTGTCTGCGGTGTTACACTATTTGATGCATTTGAAATAAAATAAAAATCCAAAAATTTCACAAAATCTTCAAGATTTTTTGCTAGATTAATCCACACTTGAGTGCGACTGTTTATCTACTAACTTTACATAAACTTTGGCATATCCACCTCTCAAAGCTGTAGTCATGGTCCACTTCGGTGTACACCAGCAGCCCACTGGTGTGACATCCAGCCATAGCACCCCCTCCTGGTCAGTGCAGCTCTGCCCACACCTCCTTCTCCTGCTGTTTTTTATGCTTGATAACCTCCGCAATCCAGGCGGCCTGCCCTGGGGATGGAAAGGGGCCCTCTGTCTCCTGATGGAAATGAGACAGACTGAGGGACAGGGTGTCGCTATACATGGGCCAGCTCTCTGGAGTTTGGGGCCGAGGTACAATTTAACCTTCCGGGGTCACGGGTCAAGGATCATGCACCACCACCTGCTCCAGCATCCTGGCCGCGACCATCCCATGGCTGCGCACTCTGGCTTGGACTCCGCTTCTCCGGGGCAGTCACCGTTTCCGGTTCACTGGCCTCCAGCTCCCATTGACGATATTCCGGCTCCGGCAGCCGCCGGCACCGTTCCTCTGCAGGTATGGGTAATCGGGGGGTCCAGAAGTCATCAGTGACTCCCCTCAGTCTTTCAGGTCGGGCCGTCTCTTCCTCCTGTCACCACTTCCACTCGATGCGGCCTATGTTGCCGCAACTCGTTTTCTTCTGGGCCCCACCTGTTCCAAGGTGGGGTCACTTCTGGCAGCTCCACCCATTTCTCTATAATCTGTTGTAAGGGGCGTGGTCTTCTTCTCCTCCATGGCGCCCACCATGGGCGGGCACTATTCACTGGGGTATGTATCTCTGGTTTAGGCCGCCGACTCTGGACAGACTTTCGCACCATTTTCAAGTCGAGATGCCCACGATGGGTGGGATCAAAGTTGTCATCCTCCATCTTCATGCCCTTTTATGCCATCTTCAGAGACGCCATCTTTGCCACTAAAGTGTCAGTCACATATCAGACACATACAGGGTATCAGTCACATCAAGGGTATCAGTCATATCAATGGTATTCCTAATCACGTCAACGGCATTCCCACATTGCAAGGTTGCGGGATCCTACCGCACTATGCCAAGTGGGAGGGGAGCCAGGGCCATAGTCATGGCTGACAAAGATTCCTCAATCACGCCCTGGCCTCCCGCCACATGCATACAATGTCCCCTTTGCGGCATACCTGTCATTCCGTTTTCTGATCCATCCTGATTCTCTCTGATATGCTGAGGTTTGCTTTCTGATGGAATCATGCAAAGAAAGACGGAGTCCAGTTCCAACTTAACATAAACAACTTTACTTGGTTCCATTCTCAGTACATCTGGATCAGTCACAGTTACATTACAGAGATCTTCACAGAGTATACTCTTTGCATTTTCTGTGCTTTCCCTCACTTCTTCCAGAATGCTCCAAGGTCATACCAACTCGTCCGGTACCGCAGCGTTCCTTTGGGTCAGCCTAACTATCTTCAGGAGTTCCCCTGTCTGTTTTGCCTAAGACAAAAGGGTATCAGCCCACGTAGTTAGCTGCCCTGCATTCTCTCACTGTTGTGTCCTTCTGCCACCAGGCCCTGTCTTGGCTCCCAGGCCCTACTGACTAGAATTCAGGAAATCCTACAACTTACCCACAGTTGGCCCCTCCTAATTTAGCTATGTGCTATCTTTTTCTAGTTGGTCCTAATGTGCCCCATCTAGTGGACTAACTAGAGTACTGCACTCTCCCTATATACGATGGACAAATAGCAGCATTAAAGAAGATACATAAATATATATACAGAGTAAAACATTTACATTTACCAACGTTTAACTGGGACATGTGTGAGGTTTAAAACAGTCTTTGTAACCCCTTACACATAGTTCATGTCTCCAGAAGCAAGAGCTAGGCATAAACTACTGTGTGTGCACTACAACATAATGGGCATTACAATGTACAGATACTAAAATAGCAGATTTGCAGTTTTCTCTCAGTAACATCCACTGATACTTGTTTCTGGAAAACACCCATGGAGTCAAAAATCATCAATACACGTAAAGATAAATTACCAAATGAATATAATTTCTAAAATGGGGTAATTTGAAAGGGGTATTCTGCTCTTCTACCACTTTGGTGCTCTGTATATAGAGTGCAAACTATTCTAGGAAAATCTGCACCCCAAGAGGCAAATAGCACTATGTCCCTCCTGAGTATCGTGGTGTGGCTAAGCAATACTGTACAGTCACATATGGGGTAATTACATGTTCATCATAAATTGTGTGACAAATTTTGGTGAAATTATTACCAATTTCCACTTGTGAAAATGTGAAATCTGGTGCTAAAACAACATTTTTGTGGTAAAAAATGTAATTATTTTTTCTTCACTGACCAATAGTATAAAATTCAGTGAGGCACATGACGGTGTCAACATGCTCACTGCACCCCTAGATGAAATCATTGAGAGGTGTAGTTTGTAAAATGATGTCACTTTTGGGCTTTCTGCTGTTACGGCAGCTTAGGGGCTCTGCCAATGAGACATGACACCAAACGATTCCAGCAAAATCTGAACTCAAATATGGCGTTTCTTTTCTTCTGAGCTTTGTACTCAATTAGTTCCCTACCACATATGAGGCATTTATGTACTCAAGAGAAATTGCAGAAAAAAACTGTATGGTGCAATTTTTTCCTCATCATATAGAGTATCAGCAAACTCAGGAAAAACTGCACATCAATTTTTTGTGTCCATTTTTTTCTGTTACCCTTGTAAAAATAAAAAATTGGGAATTAAAAAAAATTTTGTGGTAAAAACTAGCTCAATGTTATAAATTTCTGTGAAGCACCTGAAGGTTTAAGGTGTTCACCACACATTGAGATAAGTTCCTTGAGGGGTTTAGACTCCCAAAAGGAGTTTCCACTGTTTAGCCACAACAAGAGCTCTCCAAACCCTACAAGGCGTTCACTAAAGATTCCAGCCAATTTGCATTCAAAAAGTCAAATGGTGCTTCTTCCCTTCTGAGCCCAGACATGCCCACAAACAGTAGTTTTACCCCACATATTGGGTATCGTCATACTCAAGAGAATTTGCACAACACATTTTTTGTGCAATTGCTCCTGTCACCCTTGTGAAAATAAAAAAGGTGCTAAAAGAACATTTTTTGAGAAAATTTTGATTTTTTTTATTTTCACAGTTCTATGTTATAAACTTCTGTGAAGCACCCGGGGATTCAAGTTGCTCACCATACATCTAAATACATTCAATGAGAGGTCTAGTTTCCAAAATGGCATCACTTGTTGGGGGTTTCCACTATTTAGATACATCAAGGGCTCTCCAAACCAAACATGGTGTCCACTAATGATTCCAGCCAATTTTGCATTCAAGCCCTGTCGATCTCCCAAACAGTAGTTTTCCCCCACACATGGGATATCAGCGTTCTCAGGAGAAATTGCACAACAAATTTTGGCATCCATTTTCTTCTGTTACCCTGTTACCCTTTGTGAAAATAAAAAAAAATTTGGTCTAAAATAACATTTTGTTGAAAAAAAGTTAAATGTTTTGCTTTCCATATTGCTTCAGTTCCTGTGAAGAACCTAAAGGTATAATAAACTTCTTGAATGTGTTTTGTAGCACTTTTAGGGGTGCAGTTTTTAGAATGATGTGCATTTTTGGTGGTTTCTGTCATATAAGCCTCTCAAGGTCACATCAAATATGATGTGGTCTCTAAAAAAATGGTTTTGTAAATTTTGTTGGAGAAATTGCTGGTCAACTTTTAACCCTTTTCACTTTCTATAAAAATTTGTTTAAAAAATTATGGTTTAGGAAAGTAGACTTGTGGGAAATGTTATTTATCAACGTTTTTGTGTTGCATAACTCTCTGGCTAAACCAAAGATAAAATGCATAAAAAGTGTTACAAATTAAAAGTTTGAAAATTGCAAACTTTTCACCAAATTTCCGATTTTTTTTTTTTACATATAAACGCAAGTCATATCAAACAAATGTTATCACTATAAAAAAATTCTCATAAGCAGAGGGATCCGTTGACACTTTCCAGAGTTATTACCACATAAATTGACACTAGTCACAGTTGTAAAATTTGGCCTTGTCTTCATTTGCATGTACAATGTGACTAGCCCCATAGACTTTAATAATAGGTATGTTTTTCATGGTATACCCATGAAAAACATGTATGTGTGATGTCTGAATGAGGCCTGAAAAAGTGTTTTACATAAGAAGTTTAAAAGGAACCTGTCGACAGTATTGTGCTGAGTAACCTACAGACAGTGTCTGGTTGGCACCATTACACTGATTAAAATAATGCCTTGGTTGATGAAATCCATCTTGTGGCTGTTATTTAACCCCTTTACCAACAAGGTGGTTTGCACGTTAATGACCATGCCAATTTTTACAATTCTGACCACTGTCCCTTTATGAGGTAATAACTCAGGAATGCTTCCATGGATCTTGACAATTGTGAGAATGTTTTTTCGTGACATTTTGTACTTCATCTTAGGGGCAAAATTTCTTTGATATAACTTGCATTTACAGCATTTGTGTAAAAAACAGAAATTCAGTGAAAATTTTGCGATTTTCAAATTTTGAATTTTTATGCCCTTAAAACAGAGAAATATGTCACATAAAATACTTAATAAATAACATTTCCCATATGTCTACTTTACGTCAGCACAATTTTGGAAACAAACATTTTTTGTTAGGAGGTTATAAGGGTTAAAAGTTGACCAGCGATTTCTCATTTTTGCAACAAAATTTACAAAACCATTTTTTTAGAGACCACCTCACATTTGAAGCCACTTTGAGGGGTCTATATGGCAGAAAATACCCAAAAGTGACACCATTCTAAAAACTGCAACCCTCAAGCTGATCAAATCCACATTTACAAAGTTTATTAACCCTTCAAGTCTCAAGTGGGGTACCACAGGGCTCTGTCCTGGGCCCTGTATTGTTCTACATCTTTATCAATGATTTAGATGAAGGAATTAAGGGTAAACTGATTAAATTTGCTGATGACACAAAGCTAGGAGGGATAGCTAATATTAGAGAAGAGAGAGAGGATTAAAAAATATAGAAATAAACTGGAGCAGTGGGCAGCAACTAACAGAATGGTTTTAAACAGGGAAAAATGCAAAGTACTACATCTGGGCAATAAAAATGAAAAAAGCATATACAGAATGGGAGGAATAGGGCTAAGCAACAGCACATGTGAAAAAGACTTGGGTATACTAATAGATCACAGACTGAATATGCATCAACAGTGTGATGCAGCAGCAAAAAAAGGCAAATGCAATTCTAGGATGTATTAACAGAAGCATACAGTCTAAATCACGTGAAGTCATTATTGCCCTTGTCCAATTTGTACTGAGTATGCTGATACCCCATATATGGGGGAGAACCACTGTTTGGGTGCACGGCAGGGCTCAGAAGGGAAGGAGCGCCGTTTGACTTTCTCAAACAAAAATTGTCTGGAATTGAGATCTAACACCATGTCGTGTTTGATGAGCCTCTGATGTGCCTAAACAGTGGAAACCCCCACAAGTAACCCCATTTTGGAAACTAGACCCCCTAAAGAACTTATCTAGATGTGTGGTGAGTACTTTGAACCCCCAAGTGCTTCACAGAAGTTTATAACGGTGTAAATATAAAAAATCATATTTTTTCCACAAACTTGATAGTTTAGTCCCCAAATTTTAATTTTCCCAAGGGTAACAGGAGAAATTGGACCCCAAAAGTTGTTGTCCAATTTGTTCTGAGTATGCTGATACCCCATGTGTAGGGGGGGGACCACTGGCAAAAGGTAGTAAAATATTTTCTAGCACTTCACACATTAATATTTTCTTCATTAGACTGAATCTAAGGTAGTAGAGTAGTAAAAATAGGTAATTTTCCCCTAATAATCTAATGTCCTATACCGCTATCAGCCTCAAGCTCTTACTTCTACGTACACACATCCACCTGCATCTCTTTGTCCAGGATGCTCTTGATTTAGCTTAAAAGCATATTACTATTGATCCAAAATGTGCTGGTGTATCTGAGAAAATCGAAGATGAAAATATGAGAAAATAATATTAGTTTCTAAAATAGTAAATGTGTTCTGTGGAGGATTTTAAATCCTGAAGCTATGGATAATTGGATAAATGGATAAATTGTATAGGAATGTGTTGCTATAAGTCTATAGTATAAGGATGCTTTGGGAAATTGCTGCTGTGATAATAAATAATAGATATAATAATGTGGTACTTTTTTTGCTATGCTTGCGGTAGTAACACAACATTAAGCAATTTTGGCAAATTGAGGCAAAATGATAGATTTTTGCCACCATTGCAGAAAAAAACCTCAAAAACGCAACATGGCTGAAACCAGTGGCGTACCTAGGGCTGCGGTGCAAAAGTTGGATTTGGAACCGCACCTCCATGTTTTTCAGAGGTAATGGCCTTGTACCATTCTAGATCTCATAAAGACATACAGACATGGCCAAAAATGTTGGAACCCTTGAAATTGTTCCAGAAAATGAAGTATTTCTTTGAGAAAATTATTGCAACTATACATGTTTTGTTATACACATGTCTATTTCCTTTGTGTGTATTGGAACAACACAAAAAAAGCTGAAAAAAAAGTCAAGTTGGACACACAAAACCCAAGAAGTGACAAAATTGTTGTTGCCGCCTTTGCAAAAATATGGGTAAACAACTGTGTTTCAAGCTTGTGATGCACATTCAAACTCACCTGAGGCAAGTAACAGGTGTGGGCAATATGAAAATCACACTTGAAACCAGATAAAAAGGGGAAATTGGACTCAATCTTTGCATTGTGTTTCAGTGTTGGCCACAGCATGCATGAAGAACAGAAAGAGGAGAAGAAACTCTTTTGAGGACTTAAGAACCCAAATTGTTGAAAAATATCAACAATCTCATGGTTACAATTTCATCTCAAGAGATCTTGATGCTCCTTTTTCCATGGTGCCCATCATAATCAAGAAGTTTACAATCCATTGTGACGACTCCTGGAGTGGACCCTCTGGGTCGTGGCACCAACCCTCCCAGGGCAAGCTGACCTAGTGAGGACGACCCCCTATACAGGGAGTGTCAGGGGCAAGCCCAAGGGGGTAAGGTACAATGACTACTGGCACCAGGTGGCCGGCTCACAGGAGACACGAATGAGTGTGTCTGCAGGAACGTGTAAAGTGTGGACACAGGGACACGTGGTGTACAGGACGGAACAGGGTGTACTCGGAAACGCAAGGCGTGTACACGGGAGTGCGCTAGATACAGGATAGTGTAAGACGGGTACACGAGAGCACGTATGGCGTGCAGTGACTAGTACGTCTGGGTGTGAGCAAAGCAGGACGCATGCAAAGGAGCATGTCAGAGTACTGAGTTAGGCAGCAGGTGTGCCAGGAGGTGTAACAGAGTGCAGAAACAGAGTGTGTGCCAGGAGGCACAAGTGAGCATAAGACAGAGTACAGGATCAGAGCGTGTGCCAGGAGGCACAACTGAGCATAAGACTGAGCACAGGTTCAGAGCGTGTGCCAAGAGGCACAGCAGAGTACAAGGCAGAGTGCAGGTTCAGAGCGTGTGCCAAGAGGCACAGCAGAGTACAAGGCAGAGTACAGGTTCAGAGCGTGTGCCAAGAGGCACAATGGAGTACAAGGCAGAGTAGCAGAGTACAGGTTCAGAGCGTGTGCCAAGAGGCACAATAGAGTACAAGGCAGAGTACAGATTCAGAGCGTGTGCCAAGAGGCACAATGGAGTACAAGGCAGAGGACCCGAATACAGCACACAGCCAGGCAGGGACATGGCAGACCAAGCCAGGAAGTACAACAATAATCAGGCACCTCCCATAGGAAGAGGTATCCTGGTATAGCGCATGATCACTAGGGCTTCTGGGTCAAGTCCTCCAATACTATAGAGAGGACAGGCCTGGAGACAGAAGTGAGAAGAGCGCGCGTGCACACACAGAACACAGTGCACACAAGAACCTAAGGACGAGTTGTGCGCCTGCGCACCCGACGGGACTCCCGGAGCGGCCGCGACTCCGGAAGAGGTGACGTCGGGACCGAGGTCCCGCCCCCAGATGAGCGCGGCACGACAGGCGGCGTGACACCCATTACACTGTAGATAATCTCCCTGGATGTGGAAGGCTGAGAAAAATTGATGAAAGGTTGCAACATAGGATAGTCCGAATGGTGGAAAAGCGCCCCAATCAAGTTCCAAAGAAATTCAAGCTATCCTGCAGGCTCGGGGTGCATCAGTTTCAGTGCCAAGTATTCTTCGATATTTGAACAACATGCAATGCACTGCAGACAGAGAGACATAAAAAAGCTAGACTGCAGTTTGCCAAAATGTTCATGAGTAAGCCAAAATTCTTCTGGGAAAGTGTCTTGTGGACTTAGGAGACCAAGATAGAGATTTTTAGTACAGCACACAAACAAAGCGCTGGAGAATTCTGAGTCTACATCTAAATCCCACTGAACACCTGTGGAGATACTGTATCTTAAAATAGCTGTTTGGAGGAGGCACCTTTCAAATATCAGAGACCTCATCCACAACTACAGCAAAAGACTTCAAGCTGTCATTGATGTTAGAGGGGGGCAATACACAGTATTAAGAGATGGGGTGTATGAACTTTTGATCAGGGTCATTTGGATGTTTTGGGTTGTCATTATGATTTAAAAAGAGAAAACACAGTACTTTGACAATAAATGGCTTCACCCAACCAATGACCATAAGTGGAGAAAAAGTTTAGGTGTTATCACTCTGGCACCACTCCAGTCCATCTACACTCTGCTGCCCGACTAATCCACCTGTCTCCCCACTATTCCCCAGCCTCCCCCCTATGCCAGGCCCTTCACTGGCTTCCTATTGCCCAAAGGCTCCAGTTGAAAACCTTAACCATGACATACAAAGCCACCCACAACCTGTCTCCTCCATACATCTGTGACATGGTCTCCCGGTATCTACCCTCTCAAGATCTCCTTCTCTACTCCCCCCATATCTCTTCTTCCCACAACCACATACAAGACTTTTCCTGTGCTTCCCCATACTCTGGAACTCTCTACCCCAACACAGCAGACTCTCACCAACAACGGAAATCTTCAAGAAGAACTTGAAGACCCACCTGTTCCGACAAGCCTACAGCCTGCAATGATCCTCAGTCTACTGAACCACCACACAACCAGCTCTACCCTCTTCTAGTGTATCCTCACCTATCCCTGTAGACTGTGAGCCCTCACTGGCAGGGTTCTCTCTCCTTCTGTACTTTTGTGTCCTTTGTCTTACACATGTTTATTGTACCTGTCTTTATTTCCCCTTTTCACGTGTAAAGCATAATGGAATAAATGGCGCTATATAAATGTATAATAATAATAATAATAATAATAATAATAATAAATCATTCATAATCTCTGATAAAAGGCCAAGAAAGCAAAAATTATAACAGGGTATGTAAACTTTTGAGCACAACTGTATATCTCTATATATATTACATACATTGATAGATAGATAGTAGAAAAGCTGGCAATTCAGCAGCCGCGTAATGTAAAATCACAGAAGGAGCCGACAGGATAGAAGAGATGGATTAGATACAGTGGGTACGGAACGTATTCAGACCCATTTTTCACTTTGTTTTATTGCAGTCATTTGGTAAATTCAAAAAAGTTCATTTTTTTTTCAAGTTACTGCACACTCTACACTCAATCTTGACTGAAAAAAGCCCGAAATGTAGACATTTTTGAACATTGATTATAAAAGAAAAATTGAAATTTCACATGGTCATAAGTATTCAGACCCTTTGCTCAGACACTCAAATTTAAGTCACATGCTGTCCATTTCCTTGTGATCATCCTTGAGATGGCTCTACTCCTTCATTGGAGTCCAGCTGTGTTTAATTAAATTGATAGGACTTGATTTGTAAAGGCACAAGACCTCACAACTCAGTGCATGTCAGACCAAATGAGAATCATGAGGTCAAAGGAACTCAGAGACAAAATTGTGGCAAGGCACACATCTGGCCAAGTTACTAAAGAATTTCTGCAGTACTCCAGGTTCCACAGAGCACAGTGGCCTCCATAATCCTTAAATGGAAGAAGTTTGGGATCACCAGAAGTCTTCCTAGACCTGGACGTCCAGCCAAACTGTGCACCCTTGGGAGAAGAGCCTTGATGAGAGAGGTAAAGAAGAACCTCAAGATCACTGTTGCTGAGCTCCACAGATACAGTAGGGAGATGGGAGAAAGTTCCACAAAGTCAACTATCACTGCAGCCCTCCACCAGTCGGGCCTTTATGGCAGAGTGGCCCGACGGAAGCTTCTCCTCAGTGCAAGACGTATGAAAGCCCACATAGAGTTTGCTAAAAGACACATGAAGGACTCACTCCCAGAGTATGAGAAATAAGATTCTCTGGACTGATGAGACGAAGATAGAACTTTCTGGTGATAATTGTAAGCGGTATGTGTGGAGAAAACCAGGCACTTAACATCATCTGCCCAATACAATCCCAACAGATGAAACATGGTGGTGGCAGCATCACACTATGGGGGTGTTTTTCACCTGCAGGGACAGGACGACTGGTTACAATTGAAGAGGAAACATAAATGTGGCCAAGTACAGAGATATTCTGTATGAAAACCACTTCCAGAGTGCTCTGGACCTCAGACTTGTCCGAAGGTTCACCTTCCAACAAGACAATGACCCTAATCACACAGCTATAATAACAAAGAAGTGGCTTCAGAACAACTCTGTGACCATTCTTGACTGGCCCAACCAGAGCCCTGACCTAAGCCCGAGCATCTCTGGAGAGACCTGAAAATGGCTGTCCACCAACTTTCACCATCCAACCTGACGGAATTGGAGAGGATCTGAAAGGAAGAATGGCAGAGGATCCCCAAATCCAGGTGTGAAAAACTTGTTACATCATTCCCAAGAAGACTCATGGCTGTATTAGCTCAAAAGGGTGCTTCTACTTAATACTGAGCAAAGGGTCTGAATACTTATGACCATGTGATATTTCAGTTTTTCTTTTTTAATAACTTTGCAAAAATTTCTACATTTCTGTTTTTTTTCAGTAAAGATGGGGCACAGTGTACATTAATGAGAAAAAAATTAATTTTTTTGAATTTACCAAATGGCTGCAGTGAAGCAAAGAGTGAACAATTTAAAGGGGTCTGAATACATTCTGTACCCACTGTACAGTAAAAACAAATAGAATAGGTAAATATACATGTGTCTGTGACAAATACAATTAGTGCAGTGTCTGTGCAGCTTACTGTAAATTTATTTAATTAATAAAAGATTATTTTTCTGAAAAAAATGGCGTGGGCTACCGTGTAATTTTCGTTACCAGAGAAAGGAAAGCAGAAGGCTGGGAGCCGATGTTTATCGCCTGGGAAGAGGTAATACCCAAGGAGCTTCCCAGGCTATTAATATCAGCTCACAGTTATATAATTAGCCTTTTATAGCTATTAAAATGGAGGACCCCCTCAAAAAATATGAGGTCCCCGTATAACTAATAACCAGCAAAGGCTATGCAGACGGCATGGGGACCCCTCTATTCTTAACCATCCTTGCTGAAGCTGACAGCTGAGAGTTGCAGCCCCCAGCTGTGAGTTTTTCCTGGCTGGTTATCAAAAATACATGGGAAACCGCATAGGTTTTTATTATTTATTTACAGCACAGGAGCTGCTGATGAATTCTCCCATCCGCCAATCCTATTTTCACTGTTATTAGCGGCAGCTGGTGTCGGATGATGGGAGCTGTAGTCCCATCAGCTGACACCAGTGACCGGAGGTAAACTTTATACCTCCGATCACAGCTGAACAATCATGCTGTCTTCTGACAGCATGGGATGATTTCTCCGTCGATCAGAAGCGCTACACCGGTGTTTCCTGTGACGCCTCTGGCTATTACGTCCAAGAGTGGACCCTCTGGATCGCGGATCCGGAGCCCCTGGGCCGAGCACACCTGGTGAAGACCGACCCCTATACAGGGATCGTTAGGGGCAAGACCGCAGGGGGCGGAACCGCGAAAGCCGGAGCCAGCAGGGACGACTCGGAGGACTGGCAGACAGAGCAGGAGTAGCGAAGTGGAGGCCAGTAGAAAGAGGCTGGAAGCCCACAGGAAAGGTACAGCGAGGACCACAGGAAGGAGGCAGGCAGACAGACACGGACCAGGAACAGGGCAGACAAAGGAACAGCAAGGGTAGGCAGGGTACACAGAAGAAGGTAGGGCCGATGGGTGCTGCGAGTCACAACAATCATCAGGCGCCCTCAGAATAGAGCGGACGCCTGATATATGCGGCGACCGGAAGTGCGCCCTACAGACCCTCCCCTAGCGACGCCCCCTGCCAACGGAAGAAGCCGGGGGAACGCGCGTGCGCGGCCTAAGGCCGCCGCGGTCACCCGCAGCAGAGCGGCAAGCAGCGCGGAGGAACGCGCGAACCGGAGGGCGCAGGTGAGAGGGAGCAGCGGCGGGCGCCGTCGCTAAAGGGGCATCGGCGGGCACGGCCGCCGATGTCACAGTACCCCCTCCCATATGCCCCCTCCTTCTGAGGTTGGTTAGAAATCTTTTCATGATAAGGGGGGCATCGACATTCTCTCGGGGCTCCCAGGACCTCTCCTCTGGGCCAAAACCCTTCCAGTCGATAAGAAAAAGAGTCTTACCTTTGACCCTTTTCATAGCCAGGATGTCCTTTACTTCAAAGACATTGTCAGAACAAATTGGCGAGGGGGGGGACATGGAGGTTGGTTGGAACCGATTCAAGACCACAGGTTTAAGGAGCGAGATATGGAAGGCGTTAGGGACCCGGAGTGACGCCGGCAACCTCAATTTGTAGGCTACCTTGTTAATGCGCCCAAGTACTTCAAAAGGCCCGATGTACCGAGGACTTAATTTGTAAGCAGGGACTTTCAGGCGGATATGTTTGGTAGAAAGCCAGACTTTGTCCCCGGGCTGGTACGGGGGTAGATCCCTTCGCCTTTTGTCCGCGTGTTTCTTAATTCGGACGTTGGCTAGCTCGAGCGCCTCTCTGGTCTCCTTCCAAATTTGCGAAAACTCCTTGGCGAGAGTGTCTGCTGCAGGAACTCCAGACGAAGCGGAAAAGGGCAATGGAACCCCAGGATTTAGCCCAGTTACCACAAAGAACGGTGTCTTGGACGTTGATTCGCTGGAATGATTATTATGAGCGAATTCTGCCCAAGGTAGAAGAGAGACCCAATCATCCTGATGGGCGTTAGAAAAGTGGCGTAGGTAGGTGGTCAGAATTTGGTTAATCCGTTCCACTTGGCCGTTGGTTTGAGGATGATACGCTGAAGAGAAGTCGAGAGACGTGCCCAGGAGCCGACAGAGGGCCCTCCAGAATCGGGAAGTAAACTGGACCCCTCGATCGGTCACGATTCGCAGAGGGAGGCCATGTAGCCTGAACACGTGGTGGATAAAGATTTCGGCCAACTTTGGGGCAGATGGCAGTCCGACCAAGGGAATAAAGTGGGCCATCTTGGAAAAGCGGTCAGCGACGACCAAGATGGTAGTACACCCAGCCGAGCGAGGGAGATCAGTCACGAAATCCATGGCGATTTGCTGCCAAGGAGCCTCTGGGACAGGCAACGGATGAAGGAGGCCGGAGGGGAGAGTCCTTGGAACCTTGTTCTGAGCACAAGACCTGCAGGAGGCTACAAAGTCCTTAGCATCCTGGTGGAGGGAGGGCCACCAGTAATACCGGGAAAGAAGCAAAAGAGTTTTCTTAATCCCAACGTGCCCAGCAACCTTGGAAGAATGTCCCCAGCGCAGTACTTCCAGGCGTTTGTTTGGAGGGACGAAGGTCTTGCCAGGCGGAGGGTTAGAGAAACTCACGGGGGCCACGGAGATAACTTTAGCCGGCTCGATGACATACGATGGATCCTCCTCCCTCTCCGGAGGCTGCAAAGACCTGGAAAGCGCATCGGCTTTGATGTTCTTACTGCCGGGCCGGAAATGGAGCTTGAACTCAAAACGGGAAAAGTACAGAGCCCACCTGGCTTGTCTGGAGTTGAGTCTCTGGGCAGATTGCAGGTAGGCCAGGTTCTTGTGGTCCGTGAAGATAGTAAAGGGGTGCACTGCCCCCTCGAGCAGATATCGCCATTCCTCCAGCGCCAATAATTCCCGGTCCCCAATGGAGTAGTTGCACTCCGCCGGAGAAAAGGTTTTGGAGAAGAACCCGCAGGGGACAAGACGTCCAGATGGAGCCTGTTGGGAGAGAACCGCCCCAGCTCCAGTGGAGGAGGCATCAACTTCCAGAATGAAGGGCCTACTGGCCACAGGACGGTGTAAAATCGGAGCAGAAGCAAACGAGCGTTTCAGGGCAAGAAAGGCGTCCTCGGCTTCAGAGGGCCAGACGTTAGGCTTCGTCCCCTTACGGGTCAGGACCGCAATGGGCTTGGTGACTGTAGAGAAGTGGGGTATAAACTGCCGGTAATAATTAGCGAAGCCGAGGAAACGCTGGATGGCCTTTATGCCAACCGGACGAGGCCACTGGAGTACCGCGGACAGCTTGTCCGGATCCATCTTAAGACCGGAATCCGTGATGATGTACCCCAAGAAGGGTAACGCTGTTTGCTCGAAGAGGCACTTCTCGATCTTGGCGTAAAGACGATTTTCTCGAAGGCGCTGCAGGACCATGCGTACACTTCTCCGGTGGGAGGAGAGGTCGGTCGAGAAAACGAGGATATCGTCCAAATATACCACTACGCAGGAATAGAGTAGGTCTCGGAACACCTCATTTACGAATTCCTGAAACACCGCTGGAGCGTTGCAGAGACCGAACGGCATGACCAAGTATTCATAATGGCCGTCCCGGGTATTGAAGGCCGTCTTCCACTCGTCCCCCGCTCGGATTCGGATTAAGTTGTAAGCTCCCCGCAGATCCAACTTCGTGAAGATTCTGGCCCCCCTCAGGCGGTCGAAGAGTTCAGGAATCAGCGGGAGCGGGTACCGGTTTTTGACCGTGATGTTGTTCAGGCCCCGGTAGTCAATACAGGGTCGCAGGGACCCATCTTTCTTCCGGACGAAGAAGAAACCTGCGCCCGCAGGGGACGAGGACTTTCGGATGAACCCCTTGGCCAGATTTTCCTGTATATATTCCGACATAGCCGAGGTCTCTGCTGGGGACAAAGGATATGTTCTCCCTCTGGGAGGAGTGGCACCAGGAACTAGGTCGATGGGGCAGTCATAGGAGCGATGAGGGGGTAAGGAATCCGCCTCCTTCTTGCTGAACACGTCGGCAAACGTGTGATAGGGTGCGGGTAAGCCCGGGAGGTCGGCGGGCTTCGAGCATGGACGAGGACGCGTGAGGGCCCGTAGGCAGTGCTCCTGGCAGGAGTGCCCCCAACGGAGAACTTCCCCAGAGCGCCAGTCAATCACAGGTTCGTGCCGTCTGAGCCAGGGCAGTCCTAGGAGAACCGCATGGGCTAATTGTGGCAGGACATAAAAGGCTATCTTTTCGAGGTGGAGAGCTCCGATTTGAAGATCTACTTCGACGGTAATCATGGTGATGAGTCCGGGTAAAGGTTTACCATCAACGGAGGAAATAGCGCGAGGGTTCTTCAATACCAACACCGGAATCTGGAATTTGTCAACCTCCTCCTGGCGGATGAAATTACCGGCAGCACCCGAGTCCACATACGCCTCCACAGACCCACGCCCCCGACCTGTAATTAGCAAAGCTGAAAGAGTAAGGGGAAGAGAGGAATTTTGATCACCTAGGGGGTCCTCTCTTACCTGACCTAGGTGGAGGCATTTCCCGACCTCTCTGGCCTCTCTGGACAGGAACGCACGAAATGGTTGGCCCCTCCACAGTACAGGCAGAGGCCCTTGGTCAACCTCTCCCTGCGGCGTTGCTCGGACAGTCTGACCCGATCAACCTGCATAGGTTCAGGAGCGGCGCTAACAGGAGATACAGGGAAACGGGGGACAGGAGCCTGATACAACCTAAAGGACCTTCTCTCTCCGACTGCCTCTCTAGCGCGCTCCTGAAAGCGTAGGTCTATGCGAGTGGCCAGCGAAATAAGGTCCTCCAGAGTGGTGGGGGTGTCTCGCCCGGCAAGCTCATCCTTGATCTTGCTGGAGAGGCCTCTCCAAAAGGCTCCCACTAGAGCCTCATTGTTCCACCCTAACTCAGAAGAGAGGGTCCGGAAGCGGATGGCGTATTGCCCCACTGTGAGGGAACCCTGGCGGAGGTTAAAAAGGGCCTCAGTGGAGGATGCTAAGCGACCCGGTTCATCGAATACCTTGCGAAAGGTTTCTAAGAAGGTCTGTAAATTTAGCACTACGGGGTCATCTCTCTCCCACAAGGGGTTCACCCAGGACAGAGCCTCACCCTCAAGATGGGACACAACGAATGCCACCTTGGCGCGGTCGGTAGGATACTGAAGGGGGGCAAGCTCAAAATGTAGCCTGCATTGATTTAAAAAACCCCGGCATAACTTGGGATCTCCGCCGTACCTGGGGGGTTTACCCAGACGGGGAGCCGGAGTAGGGGCTACATCCGGGGAGGAAGTTGCAGCGGCAGCAGAGGATTGCAGGGCCAGCAATCGGTCATCCACGGATGCCATGTAACCCAAGATGTGGGATTGGGCGTCGCGCTGCTGCGCGAGCTCCTGTTGAAGGCTGACTAAGAGAGGAGCGTGCCCGGGGTCAGAGGTCTGCAGGGCGGACAACCGGGTGTCCATAGACTTCATAAAGGACATTATCCGGTTCTGATTTTCACGAAGGAACAGTAATTCCTTTTGTGTGGCGGCTGCGGCACCGGCGGGATCCATGGCCTGATGATACTGTGACGCCTCTGGCTATTACGTCCAAGAGTGGACCCTCTGGATCGCGGATCCGGAGCCCCTGGGCCGAGCACACCTGGTGAAGACCGACCCCTATACAGGGATCGTTAGGGGCAAGACCGCAGGGGGCGGAACCGCGACAGCCGGAGCCAGCAGGGACGACTCGGAGGACTGGCAGACAGAGCAGGAGTAGCGAAGTGGAGGCCAGTAGAAAGAGGCTGGAAGCCCACAGGAAAGGTACAGCGAGGACCACAGGAAGGAGGCAGGCAGACAGACACGGACCAGGAACAGGGCAGACAAAGGAACAGCAAGGGTAGGCAGGGTACACAGAAGAAGGTAGGGCCGATGGGTGCTGCGAGTCACAACAATCATCAGGCGCCCTCAGAATAGAGCGGACGCCTGATATATGCGGCGACCGGAAGTGCGCCCTACAGACCCTCCCCTAGCGACGCCCCCTGCCAACGGAAGAAGCCGGGGGAACGCGCGTGCGCGGCCTAAGGCCGCCGCGGTCACCCGCACCAGAGCGGCAAGCAGCGCGGAGGAACGCGCGAACCGGAGGGCGCAGGTGAGAGGGAGCAGCGGCGGGCGCCGTCGCTAAAGGGGCATCGGCGGGCACGGCCGCCGATGTCACATTTCCCATGCTGTCACACAGCGTGGGAACCACTGTCTTTTGTGCTGTGTGTGTTCGGCTATATTCGGCAATTAAATCGGCGAATATTGCAAATTCGGCGATCATGAGACGAACCGAACATTGAAATATTCTCTCATTTCTACTCATATGTTTCATAATAGTGGGATTACAACTGTCCATGTAAGCATCATGCGATGTATGTTACACGAGTCTGTAATGGTGGCCCAAAAATAGGTGAAAAAGCCTTAACTTCAATATCATCGTAGTAAACAAAAGCTCCAGTTTGCAAAAAAAGGATGAAAAGTGGACAGTAGAAGATTTTAAACAAATTATTTGGAGCGATGAGATGAAAGTCAATAGACTAGGCTCTGATGGGTGCAAATGGATCTATTTAATTGAGAAACTTAAGGAACTGTCATGTTCGGTGGAGGAAGCCTGATGATATGGGGCTAATTCACAGCCAAATTGGATACTTGAACAGGACGGATGGTTGTCTCAATGGTGAGCTATACGTGAGTATTCTAAAAGAAAAGTTACTTTTTACACTCAAATACTGTGGGTAGAGAAGGGCATCCAAGTGATTTGTTGGCTTTGTGTGGCGTCACAGTGGCTATAAAAGGCCATGCCCGCCGACCGCCATCTTACTTCTGCCGATCTTAGCATAGGGAGATGTTGCTGCTGCTCGTTCTCAATAGGGAGAGTGTTTAGGCAGGAAACCAAAAAAAAAGTGTTTCTGCGGATAGCGATTTTCACTGTACAACACAATAGTACAGTGTGCAGTGACAGGGGAGGCTATATTTGTTTTCAGCAGCTCTGTTGGTGATTAGGCTGCCTTATAAGGCTCACTGATAGCTGCATTGCTGTTTGCACACTGCTGTGCAGAGTGCTTTTTAAAAAGCAAAAAAACTTTTATTCCTTTTCTCTGCACAGTTACCAAGCGTTCATTTTTTCACACTTTTGTGTGCAGCACCGCTGGTGGTTATTAGGCTGCCTTATAAGGCTACCTAATAGCTGCACTGCTGTGTGCACACTGCTGTGCAGACTGCATTTTTCAAAGCAAAAATACTTTTATTCCTTTTTTTCTGCACAGTAGTTACTGAGCGTAAATTTTTGCACACACCGTATAGAGGTGTACGCTCCTCACACACTACCGTGTATCGGATGGTATCACGGACAAATGCATGCTATATGTGTGTGACTCCGTAAAAAAATACACGGGGATTAACATTTTTCCATAGATACACTGTATAGAGGAGTCCGATTCTCAAACAGTATCGGATATCTGCTATTTTTATTACGGTCATATATACACAGAGTCAGCGTGTGTCTGTGAGACTCCGTAAATACATATACGGACATTTCCATTTCTCCATACACCATATTGAGCTGTCCGATTCTCAAGCAGTATCGGATATCTGCTGTTCTTATTATGGTCACATCTACACAGAGTCAGCATGTGTGTGTGACATTCCATAAATACATATACGGAGATTGACAGTTTCACAAACAACGTATACAGCTGTACACTTCTGATACAGTACCATATATCTGCTTTTTGGATTACAGTGAAATGCATACTGGGTGAGCGTCTGTGACTCACAAAATATACACGGAGATTTCACTTTTTACATATACCTTACACAGCTGTATGCTCCTCATGCAGTACCATTTCTCTGCTGGCATTTTTGGTACATTTTCCCAAACATGAGGAAGTATGGTGGAAGAGGCCACGGATGAGTACGGTGGGGCACTGTGGGAACTGATGGTGGTGGTGGGGCATCGGCTGGTTCTGGCAAAAGCACAATGGCAACTAAGGCAGGAGTTGTTGAGCCTGCGTCATCATCTGGCACAAGAAGACCTTTAAGGTTCCCTTTTCTGGGAGTAGGTAAACCGCTTTTAAAGCCAGAGCATCAGGAACAGGTTTTGGCTTACATTGCCGAAACAGCCTCCAGCTCTATTGCCTCCTCTTCTGAAGTTACAAAAACTGCAAGCACACAGTCGTCAGTGCAGGACTCTGGTCAGGAACAACACCTTTCGCTGTGTCCTTCACCCACACCAAAATTGAAGGATGCTGCAGCCAACACTTCAGATTACTCCATGGAGCTCTTTTCACATATCATTCCTGGGTTATCAAGTCAAATCCTGAATTCCCCAGTCCAAGATGAATCTGACATGGCATGCACTGATGCACAGCCACTGCTAGATGAATCTGCTGGTACATTCACCCACAGCACTACATTGCCCTCGCAGTCTACTGAGCCCGAATCAGACCCTGATGAAACTCAGGTGCCCCTTCCCACCTTACATGGTGACACAGAGGAAGGTACAGAGGAAGGTGCAGATGACATTGAAGACGAGGTCATGGATGACCCAGTTGTTGACCCGGATTGGCATCCATTGGGGGAAGAGGGTGCTGGTGACAATAGGTCAGAACAGGAGAAGGATCCGCAGCAGGCATCACCATCGCTGCAGCAGTTATCCGGCAGGCCCGTAGCTGTCAAAAAACTTGGCAAGAAAACTAAAAGAGTTGCAGGACAGCTTGGTCAGGCGGTAAAATTAGCACAGCGTACAAGCCCTGAAAATTTGTACCATTGTAGGAAGAGTGCAGTGTGGCACTTTTTTGAACAAAATCCTACTGATGACGCAAAGGTTATCTGTAAGAAGTGCCAATGGACCTTTAGCAGAGGGAAAAATCTAAGAAATTTGAATACCAGTTGCATGCTTAGGCCTCTTTCACACTGCAGTTTTTTACAATCAGTCACAATCCGCCAGGTTTTGAAAAAAAACGGATCCTCAATTTTTTTTTGAGGATCCGTTTTTTTTCCCCATTGACTTGCATTAATGGCGGATTGTGACGGATTGCTGTCCGTTGCATCCGTTTTTTTTTGAGGATCCGCCAAAAGTTGCTGTCCATCACCATCCTCAAAGATTTGAAAACGGACCTTGTAACGTTTTTTTCTCTGGCGGATCCTCCAGACACTCATTTAACCCGAAATTCTTTCTGGGTGCCGGACAAAAATATCTCTCTCTCTCTCTCTCTCTCTCCTGTGCCATCCGTTCACATCAGTTGAGAATGGATCCGCTTGTCTGACTTTTTGGCGGATTTGAACTGATGCAAAAAAACTGAAGTGTGAAAGAGGCCTTAGACATTTAACCAACATGCACTTGCAAGCGTGGATGGACTACAAAAGCTCAGGTAGCACATGTGCACCTGCTTCGACTCACGTTAGCCGGCAATGATCCATCGCTTCCCCCACTGTAAGACCACCGCTAAGCACACCACCATCAAGAAATGTTGAGGTGTCCTCACTAGGCCAAACCAGTCACGCAAACACAATATTTTCGCGAGGAAACACTGAATCTAGGCCATCAACACCCTCACCATCACCAACCCCTTCTCAGTCCATCATGCCCAATGTTAGTTCCCCCATATGCAGCTCTCAAGTCCAGGTCACCCTACCAGACACTCTGAGTAGGACAAGAAAGTACTCATCCTCTCATCCGCGTACACTGGCTTTGAATGCCTACATTGCCAAATTGATCTCATTAGAGATGATGCCCTTCCATTTGGTAGAAAGCAAAGCTTTCCGAGAGCTCATGGCCTACGCTGTCCCACGCTATGACCTACCCAGTCAGCACTTCTTTTCTCGAAAACCCATCCCTGCCCTCCACCGGCATGTGAAAGACCGCATTGTCCATGCCCTAAAACAATCAGTGAGTGGAAAGGTGCACCTCACAACAGATGCATGGACCAGTAGGCATGGCCAGGGCCGTTACGAGTCCATCAATGCGCACTGGGTTAATGTGGTGGATGCAGGCTCCACAGGGGACAGCGGCGGTGGAACAGTGCTGCCTAGCTCACGGTATAAGAAACAGTTGGGTGTAGGCATTCGACCCACCTCACACATCCGTCGCTCGCCCGTCCACTCCAGTCATATGCAGAAGCTCCAGCTATCACTCCACCTCCCCCAGCACTGCCTAATCATAGACGTTGCTACAAGATGGAACTCCACCATGCACATGGTTGAGAGGATGTGTGAACAGAGGCAGGCTGTAATGCATTTGTGGGCAGATATACGGGCAGGTAGTTTGAGGGCAGACATGGAGTTGTCGGGTGTGCAGTGGTCAAAGCTGAAAGACCTCTGTAAAGTCCTTCAGTGTTTTGAGGAATGCACACGGCTGGTAAGCGCAGATGACACCATCATAAGCATGAGCATACCACTTATGCGTCTGCTCATGCAAACTTTGATGCACATTAAGGGTCAGGCATCTGCAGCTGAGGAGCAACAGGAGGAGGAGGAGGAGGGAAGCCTTGATGACAGTCAGCCATTGTCTGGTAAGGGAACTGTCATGGATGAGGTGGAGGAAGAAGAGGAAGATGAGGAGGAGGATGAGGGGATGATTATTTTGGGGAGGAGGATGCTTCTCAGGGGGCAAGAGAAAATGTGGGCATGCCAAGGTCAGGTACAGGGTTTGTGCATGACTGGAGGGATGTGGATTTGCCAGAAAGTGCTCCTCCACCCACCACTGGCAGTGCAGCATTGACACCTGGAACATTGGCCCACATGTGTGGTTATGCCTTGCAGATCCTAAAAAGGGACCTCTATATTGCCAAAATGATGTGGGATGATGACTACTGGTTGGCCAGAATCCTCGATCCACGCTGTAAAGGCAAATTACACAACATCATGCCACAGGAGAATCTAGAGCTAATATTGACTAACAAACAAGCAACTCTGGTAAACCATTTGTTTGAGGCATTCCCAGCACACAGCAGCGGAGCTGGTTCTCCCACGAGCCGTAGTGGGCAAAATGGAAGAGGTGTTCGTGGTGCACACAGCCGAACTGGCGTTGGAGACAGGGGTTTCCTGACCATGTTGTGGTCTGATTTCTCAAGTACCGCGCACACGACAGCTAATACAGAATCGATTGCAAGTGACAGGAGACAGCTGTTGTCAAGTATGGTAACAAACTACTTCTCCTCCCATATCGAGGTTCTCCCTCACAGGTCATTCCCCTTTGATTATTGCGCCTCAAAGCTGGATACATGGCCTGAATTGGCACAATATGCCTTACAGGAGCCCGCATGCCCTGCTGGTAGTGTGCTATCTGAAAGAGTCTTCAGTGCTGCTGGATCAATCCTGATGGAAAAAAGGACCCGTCTGTCGACCCAAAATGTTGATGATCTAACCTTCATTAAAATGAACCATGCATGGGTTTCAAATGATTTTGTCCCACCTTCCCCTGACAACATATAGGTTGCCAGAAGAAAGGCTCGCTTTTGTCCTCCTCTTCCTCGGACTTCTCCAATTCCTCCATTTGCAGCATCTGAAACTCCAGCCTACACATCAACATATGCCATTTTTTAAACCTCCCTAACTGGGCTGCCCCCCCCTGGACCGGGGTCACCACCTGCCGCACCCGGGCAAGTGCTGTTGCCCTGAACAGATGTGTGGCCCCACCCTTGGGCGACAGCACTGGCACAGGGTCTCTCATAGTACAATAAAGTATCTATGCTGGAGGGAGGGCCCACTTGCCGTCAGACATATCGTCCTACTATGAGGGGCCCTGTGCCAGTGCCGTCGCCCATGAGTGGGCCCCCCATGCTTGCTCAGGGCCACAGCACTTGCAATACTTACCTCTCCCTGCTCCACCGCCGTGACGTCTTCCGCCTTTCCTGACAGCGACATTCAGGTTAGAGAGCACGATGACATCACGTCTGTATGCCGTCTGCCGAAACAGTACAATTGCAAAGAGCCTGAAGATGGCAATGCTGATGAGTCCAGAGAAGAGCAGTGCCCAGTGAGGAGAGGTATTTAATTTTTTAAATGTTGGGAGCATTTTTTGGGAAGCAATATACACTGGAGAATGATATATGGGGCCCATCATACACTGGAGCATCATCCATTATGCTCATCATATACTGGAGCATTCCAAATGGGGGCATCAGACACTGGAGCAGCATTTATGGGGCCCATTATACAATGGAGCATTAGAAATGGGGCCCATTATATATGGAGCATTATTTGGACCCATAACACACTGGAGCATCGTCCATGGGAACCAACGTATTCTGGAGCATTCAAATGGGGGACAAAAGACACTGGAGCAGCATTTACGGGGCCCATTATACACTGGAGCATTAAAAATGGGGCCCATTATATATGGAGCATTATTTGGGCCCATAAGACAGTGGCACATCATCCATGGGGACCAACATATACTGTAGCATTATGTGGAGCTCATCATATACTGTATGGAACATTATATGGGACCAATTATTCTGTATGGAGAAATAGATGGGGCTCATTATTCTGTATGGCGCACTAGGTGGTGGCCATTATACTGTATGGAATAATATACTGTTCGTTTTTTGAGCTATTGTAGAATTTAAAATAGATATCAGTCATGTCATGTAAGCAGTGAAGTATTTTACATTGTACTATATCTATATTTCTGTGCCGTATCGGAGCATTATGAATTGTGGTATGTGTTAAAAGGGCACACGAAAACCTGGCGCCAGCCCTACACCTCCACAACTTTTGCCAAATAAGCCCCAATTTTCAATGCGTAACTATTAGTATAAAGTAAATTAAGGTTGACAAGCTTCAGTAATAAGTATTGATGTTGTTGACATTGAAATGGGCTCTGTAGATGTGTTTACTGTCTTCCACTCCCTGCCGACTTTGCTTCCCCATTGACTTGCATTGGGTTTCGTGTTTCAATCAGACCCCGACTTTTCCCTATAGTCGGCCGATTTCGTTCGACTCGACTTTTAAGAAAGTCGGGTTTCATGAAACCCGACTCGACCCGAAAAAAGGCAAAGTCGCTCATCTCTAACTGCGGGTATGGAAAGGACGACATGGTGTTCCAGCAGAACAATGACCCGAAGCATACACTGAGATTGGAGAAAAAATGGTTCAATGGCAATGAATTTGTGGATTGGCCCTCACAGTCCCCAGTCCTCAACCCAATCTAACACTTGTGAGTAGAGGTAAATAAAAAGCTGCATACATGCCCAAATAAGTCGACCAGTATGCACTAACTTTGGAAATGTGCAGAAGAGACCTGGGATAAGATTAAAATCAAGACATGCTTGAATCTGATAGCGCGCAAGTACAGAATGAATCAGGCAGTGTTGAAAGCCGAAGGTGGATTTACAAAACACTAACAAAATAAAATAAATTAAAATTTTGATTTTTAGGAGCAAAACAGTAACAATATCAAGTGTAGCTAATCATATGCTAAATAAATTAAAAACATATGTGACATGTACAAGTGTGAACAAGTCAGTCAGACAATGCTCACACCACCCAATGGCTGAAACACAAGAAAACACAAAATGACAAATTTGCAAAAAATACTCTGCAGTAAAAAACATGACAGTAATCAGCAAGTGCTGTATAACGAATAAAGGGAATTTATTCGATACGTTTTTTGCAAAAAATGTATACCAAACCGCTTCACCATGTCACGGTAACCCTTCACGAAGCAGTCCCTATCTAATGTATTTAAAACCTGAACATGTGAACAGTGTCTAAATGAACAGGATACAGACAGGCGCCTCCTAGCATATGGGCTTGTGGTGTAAGACAGCTCATTTATGTGCATGTCACACAGGAGAGGGGTGGGGTCTCCCAAACCATGCTGAGCAAGGAAAAAACGGATTAAAAACATATGTGACATGCACAAGTGTGAATAAATCGGTCAGACAATGCTCACACCACCCAGTGGCTGAAACACAAGAAAACACAAAATGACAAATTTGCAAAAAATACTCTGCAGTAAAAAACATGACAGTAATCAGCAAGTGCTGTATAACGAATACAGGGTATTTAGTCAATACATTTTTTGCAAAAAATTTATACCAAGCCGCTTCACCACGTCACGGTAACCCTTCATGAAGCAGTCCCTATCTAATGTATTTAAAACCTGAACATGTGAACAGTGTCTAAATGAACAGGATACAGACAGGCGCCTCCTAGCATATGGGCTTGTGGTGTAAGACAGCTCATTTATGTGCATGTCACACAGGAGAGGGGTGGGGTCTCCCAAACCATGCTGAGCAAGGAAAAAACGGATTAAAAACATATGTGACATGCACAAGTGTGAACAAGTCGGTCTTAACTTAATACTCATCCAATGTTTTAGCCGTGTAGGCCTTGTTCAAGGAATATGTTCACACCCCCACCTCATTCTATTTACTTTAGCCCTCCGTCAGGGGCAACTGATCTGACAGGAGCAGCTCACTTAGTTTCATTTCTCTATTTTAATTGGTTTGTCTGGGAAACACCTTCCTCCCAGTCTCTTCCTAACTTTAAAGGCTGTGTGAAACCTGAGAAGCTTCTTGTGCTGCAGAGCTGCAGGAGATCAGATATCAGTGTTTTGGCTTCTCCGGCTCATTGCCCCTGAATGCGTCACACCTTTGACGGTTAGTATTTGCTGTTTTTATTCATCCAAATTGGGTTTTTTAGCTTGTTTTATGAATAGCTAGTGCTAAATTTGTGGATTTGTCATAGAAGGTTTTGTTAGAAATAAGAGTGTGCTTCTCAGGCACATTGCGCCCTAAGGCCGGGGTCACACTAACCTGCGCAAAATACGGTCCGTAGTTTACAGGCAAAATACGGATGAATGACCCCTAAATAGTGCTCCGTAGGTCATCCGTAAGCAAGGTGCGGTCGCGTATTTTGCGCATGTGAGCATCCGTATGTAATCCATGTGGCATCCGTATGGCGAGATTTTCTCGCAGGCTTGCAAAATGGACATATAATGGAGCCCTATGACAGGTTTTATAACAGAAACCAAAGATTAGATATAGACACATAGAATGCATATATATATGTGTACTCTATGTGTATATATCTATTCTTTCGTTTCTTTATTAAAACTGTCAGTGTGAGTTTAATGTATAGCGCACTGAATTGCCGGCTTTGCTAAAAGACACCTGGTGCGTATTTCTCGCAAGTCACATGTGTGGTCCGTGTGTAATCCGTATTTTTTGTGCACCCATAGACTTGCATTTGCATACTACGGCCGTAGTATGCTGACAATCGCAGCATGCTGCGATTGGCACGGACCTTAGAATACGGATGAGAAATATACGGCTGGTGCGAGGGACCCCATAGAGAATCATTGGTCCGTGTCTAATGCGTGCTTTTAGCGCCTCTCACTCGGCCGTATTCCTCGCCAGTGTGACCCCGGCCTAACACATATTCTCTCTCTTGCTTCAGCTTTTCTTCTGAAATGGCGAGGAGAATATTTGACTTGTCAAATGCCCTTCATGTTGAGCAAGTGCAAAATATACTGCTTGATGATGATGAGACAGACCCCTTACAGCTAGAAGATTTAGGGGAAGAAAGTGACATTGATTTGGAAGAATGTCCAGATGTGTCTGATACAGATCAAGATAGAGAGAGTGAGGAGGATGCTCAAGACATAGAATTTTGAGTACAGTACTATTTCAGCAACCTTATAATTTATTTTGCTTATCTAAATTTTATGTTTACTAATAGTTTTTGAAGAGAACTGTCGGGTTTTTTTTTGCAAGTAGCAAAATGTGTGCACTTTGAAACATATTACTTTTCTGGTTAGTAAACATTTTTTTTTCCACCTGATTATGTGTATTCTCATTTATTACATTCCTATTAAGGTAACTGATCACTTTTTTAGAGCATTGAAATTTTTAAAAAAGGAAAATATAGCCAATTTTCTAGCCTGTGCCAGACAGGCGCAATGCCCCTAAACTCGTTATGAAACATATTGCCCCTGACGGAGGGTTAGTCTCCTCTGTATTTCTGTCCCTCCTCTTTAAACTTTATAGTCCCTGTAGTACTTATCTCCTCCACAGCTTAAACAATTTGCTTTTTCTCCACACAGTCTACATGCATGCGCACGTCACCCTATTCAGGAGACCACATACTGCTCAATGCCGCCGTCGGCAAATTTCGTCATTACTCAGCTCCCACATGCGCAATATTGACGCTGAAGTCTGCCACTCATCGTCTTTAGTCCTGTCTACATGCCATAAAAGGCCCCACTCTGCTTTTTGTCCTTACCACGGTGTGACGAGTACTGCATTGCTGCATGTCTGGAACCATATACACCCACAGGTAATATAAACAAGTCTCCATTTGATATTTACTGCTTATCCTTTTGTTCATATTACTTACCCTTTCTAAATATATTCTCTATCATTCCAGATTCTCTATGGGGATGCCTATAACAGGTATTTAACTTTTATTTCTTATTTTCTATTGTTTTATCTTTATTTTTTCAATTTTTATTTCTCATTTCCAATTTTTTACTTTTTTACTTTTTTTATTCTTTTATTTACTTTTTTCTTTTTTCCTTTATTTACCTTACCTCGTGCCAACATAGGACTTGCATGTACATCTTGGGAATTATTATTGTATATTTTTATTATTCTATGCCAGTGAATTCTCCCTATTTTTCTGATTTTTTTAGGAAATCTTCATGTTGATCTGAACCTTATCTTTACATTAAAAATTACCTCTTCTGGGGGCGTGGCCTAGACTGTCATGGAGTAGGACGTGCAGTCTAAGATCTCCCGGCACATCCACCCTAAATCAACTGAAATCATAGCCCATCCAGGCTAAATCCTCACAGAAATCCTCTCAGAGTCACTCAGGAGTGACACCCCAGGCCTTCGGAGCCCTATTTGCCAGTTCCCACGGACTTTTGAGGTCTGGTACGTGCAAGGCCTAACACTTACTGCGGGGCCTGTTGAGGCCTACGGGCCATACCCGGACTGTATTACTTGGGCTCAGATCCCACCTGAAGAATTGGGGTAGAATCCCCCTCAGCAATCATCCGAACCATCTTCGGCACGTAAAGGAGCTTATATCAGGCTTATTATAGCCCCCTCTAGGGATAGAGGATCCCGGACCTCAGGCTCCCTCCCTCAGCCCTGATTCGACCCCCCACCTGGGCCACGGCTCTCATAGGAGCTCCTAAAGAAGATTACTGCCTATTTCTGAGGTAACCGGAGACAAAGACGCTCATATAATAGTTCACAGAAAGATTTATTTCTTCAATTGACTATTAATTTTTGCTGACGGGCACTCAGGTGCTTTTACAGAAGAAAGAAAAAAAAAAAACCCACTGCGCAGGCGCGACATTCCCTGGCCGCGGCTGACACCGCCGAGCGGCTTGAGGCAATAGCGCGCGCCTGAAATTCAGACTTCGGCCGCCCGCGGCTGCATCTTCATTACGGTACGCCTTTCCTTCCCTCCTGCCTCCGCTACCTAACCTCCCGCGGTCAGAACAATTGCCCGAGACCCGCCTGGAAAATCCTGAGGAGCGAATCTGTGGCAGCGGTTCAGAGCCATATTTACAAGCGCCTTGCGCAGGAGCACCTCCCCCCGGCTGATAAACCCGACTGCCGTAGCTACAGCGGCACGGGAAGGCATTGCCATTCACCGTCCCCACTGCAATTAGCTCCTGGGGTCCTCGCCACCCCCACCACCACCAAGATATCCTCCTTCAATTGCGTTCTTAGCCCCCTCAGGGCTTATCGGGAGCCGCTCTCTCTTCTCTCAGAGCGGCTTCCTGATTCACAGCTGCGCACTCCACATACGCAATTTGCGTAAAATCCGGCGTATCTTACGTCAAAGGAGCAGCCTTCTAATCCAGCTCCATAGTGCTGCTGGCTTCAACTCCCCACATAACGTTAATCACTGGTGGACTGCCCAGACGGTTTTTTGCCATACACGAAATCAAACTAAAACAAAAAAGAATTTAAAATAATAAACAAATAAAAAAAAAAAAAAAGGGTGACGAAAGTCGCTGCCACCACTTCCCAATTCACCCTCATTGTCTCTGCAGCCTAGTTCTATTCATACCGATAAAATGAGTCAAAACAGATCAAACAGCCTCAAACAACCAAAAACTCCCTCCACAACTACTATGTCCGCCAAATCGGATAAAGACAAGAGACAATCATCTCACCCTTCCTCCGATTTGGGGAATACCATCAGTCCTACTAGATCCAGGATGCCCCACAAAATTACTGACTCCATGGATACATCAGCTTCCTCAAAAAGACGGAATTCGGGGGCTTGGAGTGAGAAACTTTCTTTTCTAAATGACCCCAAAAACGACACGGACAATGATTCTTGGGCTTCAACACCAAATACCAGCCCAGACAAATCCAGACCAAAACTGGACTCTCATGTTGAAACGAGCCATGACACCATCGAGGCTTATATGGCCTCACTGGCCGACAAAATTAATAATAACCTGAAGCTCAGTCTAGAATCCACATTAGAGTCACAAATGAAAATCTTTAAGTCTACGTTTGAAACGTTTAATCAAAAACTGGAAAATCATGAATCCAGAATGGTGTCGTTAGAAAAACAAACAGAGATGTCTGCAGACGAAAATCAGCAACTGAAGTCTGAACTCATAAGGCTGGAAAGAAAACTAGCAGATTTAGAAGACAGAAGTAGAAGGAATAACGTGAAAATCAGGGGCATCCCGGAATCTGTCACCCCTGCCAAGCTTGAGGAGTATGTTCAAAAAGTCTTCAAGAAAATTGATCCGTCACTTATTCCCCAAGAGACAATTATCGATAGAATCCACAGATTACCAAAGCCGGCCCACCTACCCAAAGATACCCCGAGGGATACCATTCTTAGGATCCACTTCTTTCATATAAAAGAGAGGATTCAAAATGCCATCAGGGACAATGGCGGCTTCCCAGAACCATTTTCCCATCTCAAGATATTTACAGATTTATCCAAAGCTACAATCGAAGGTAGGAAATCCTTCCAAGATATTACCATTCCCTTGAGGGATAATAACATACCATACAAGTGGGGATTTCCCCTTAAATTGTTGGTCCACCACAGTGGTAAAACTACTGCTATACTATCTGCGGAAGAAGGCCACAAGTTTCTCAAATCTATGTGTCACGCTTACCGCCGGCTCCACGCTCGCCGCCCCCGCCGCGTCCTCGGCTCCTGCTTCCGCCTCTCCCCGCGCTGGGTGTGCCCGCCGCCTCCGGCGTGCTCCCGTGGCGGGCGCGCGCTCGCCTGCGCTCCTGCCCTCTGCCCCACGCTCTGTCCCGGTGTTCTGCCCGGGGCGCATGCGCGCCTTGCGCTCCAGGTTCCAGTGCAGGCCAAGCCAGGCCTTCTCCCCGCCCTCCTGACCCTGCTGACCTGACCCGGAACTCCTGTCTCTATAAGAGGCAGCCTCTTCCTCCAGCTCACCGCCTGATCGTCACTTCTCTCCCTCTGTGACTCTGGCCCCAGTCTGCCTGCCTTTTCCTGCTGCTCTTACCCTTTTCCTGGTGCTCCCTGTCTAACCGTTCCTTGTGTTCCTCCCAGTGCCCGCCATCTCGTGTCCGTGTTCAGCCTGTGCCTGCGTCTGACCCGTTTCTTGCCGTTCCAGCCCTGCCTGCCTGTATCCTTCAGCCTCCATTCCTGGCTTCCAGTCCTGCCGGTTCCGGTCCAGCTCATTCTTCCGCCTGCCCGCTGCATCTTCTACTGTGCTCCTCCGTCCTCGGGTACCAGCTGCCGTGGTGAGTAGTTTCCCCTGGGCCTGTCCCAAACGCTCCCTGTATAGGGGATGGTCCACCTGGTCCGCTCGCCCAGGGGAGGTTCGCTTGCCGCGGTCCAGTGGGTTCACCCTTGGGAATCATTACAGAACGATCAGGCCATGGACCCCGCTGGTACTTCTACCCCGACCCAAAAGGAACTTCTGTTCCTGCGGGAAAATCAAGCGAGGATCTTGTCATTCCTCAAATCCATGGAGTCTTGTCTCTCGTCACTACAGGCCTCGGATCCGGGGAGTACCACCCAGATCGCCGGCCTCCAGCAGGAGCTAGCCCAGCAGCGCGACACTCAGGCTCATATCCTGAACTACATGGCCTCGGTGGACAACCGCTTGCTGGCCCTCCAGACCGCGGCCGCAGCCCCGGCACAGCCTGCGGTTCCGCTCTCCTCCCCTCGACTGGCTAAACCCCCGCGATATAGTGGCGACCCCAAGACGTGTAGAGGGTTTTTAAACCAATGCCAGCTACATTTTGAGTTGCTGCCACAGCAGTACCCCACTGACCGTGCCAAGGTGGCCTTCATCGTGTCCCACTTAGAAGGAGAGGCTCTAGCGTGGGTTAACCCCCTCTGGGAAAGAGACGATCCCGTGGTCACCCAACTCTCCTTTTTTCTAGACACCTTTCGTAAGGTGTTTGATGAACCCGGTCGCCTTGCCTCCGCTACCGTGGCACTGTTCAATCTTCATCAGGGCACGCTTTCTGTAGGTCAGTACGCCATTCGGTTTCGCACCCTGTCCTCAGAGTTGGGTTGGAACAATGAGGCCTTGGTGGGAGCCTTTTGGCGGGGCCTTTCGGGGCGGATCAAGGACGAGCTGGCGGGGCGGGATACCCCCACCTCCTTGGAGGATTTAATCTCTTTGGCCACCCGCATCGACCTCCGCTTTCAAGAACGTTCCTGAGAGCTCGCTAGGGACAGGAGACCTCTCCGCGCTCCTCCGGCCGCTCGGATTCCACCTCGAGCCCGCTCAACTCCAGCCTCCACGCTCCCGCTACCAGAACCCATGCAAGTGGATCGCCTCAAACCGGTGGAGGAGCGTCGGAGAGAGAGGGTCGAACAGGGGCTCTGTTTCTACTGTGGGAGTGCGTCCCAGTTTCTTCGTGCCTGCCCCACTCGTCCGGGAAACGCCTCCGCCTAGGACAAGTAAGAGAGGTCTTCCTAGGTAATTTTGACTCCTCTCTACCCTTGACCCTATCTGTCCTTTTGCTTCTGGATTCTAAACGTTTTTCTGAATGGGCCTATATAGATTCTGGGGCGGCCGGTAACTTCATCCAACTTGAGGCGGTTAGGAGACTTGGAATTCCTGTCAGATCCCTGGAGACTAGAGTTGAGCGAAACGGGTCCAAAAATTTCAAAAGTCGCCGACTTTTGGCAAAGTCGGGTTTCATGAAACGAAACCCGACCCTAGGATGAGGTCGGCCACGAGGTCGGCGACTTACGCGCCAAAGTCGCGTTTCAAAAGTTTGTTTTGCGCTCTTTTTCAGCCAATCAGGATCCACGGACACTGTGGGCAACGTGATGACATAGGCAGGGGTCACCACCATCTATCAGAAGGGCATGCAAGTGATTGGCTTGCTTTGGTGGGCGTCACAGGGGGTATAAAAGGGCGTGCACGCCGACCGCCATCTTACTTCTGCCGATCTCAGTATAGGGAGAGGTTGCTGCTGATTCTGTAGGGAGAGCGTTAGGCAGGGAAGAAGACAAAAAAACTGCTTCTGCTGCTAGCGATTTGGCCTGCACAACACACCAGTCACTGTGTGTGCAGTGCAAGGGGAGGCTATATAGTGGTGTATCAGTGGTGTTGGTTGTTGGGCTGCCTTCTAAGGCTTCCTGACATTCCTGCATTGCTGTTTACCCACTGCTCCGCAAACTGCTTTTTTAAAAGCAATCCCAATTTTTTTTTTTTTTTGTCCTGAGAAGAAAAAAAAACTGCTTCTGCTGCTAGCAATTTGGCCTGCACAACACACCAGTCACTGTGTGTGCAGTGCAAGGGGAGGCTATATAGTGGTGTATCAGTGGTGTTGGTTGTTGGGCTGCCTTCTAAGGCTTCCTGACATTCCTGCATTGCTGTTTACCCACTGCTCCGCAAACTGCTTTTTTAAAAGCAATCCAATCTCCCTTATCCTCTAGTCCCTTTTGTCACAGCTGTGCCATCGAGCCTGTGACATAGCGCTCAGATATCAGTGGGCCTCACACAATCCAAAACTGTCCACAAGTGTCTGCAGAAATTCAAAATCTCCCTTATCCTCTCGTCACTTTTGTCACAGCTGTGCCATCGAGCCTGTCACATAGCGCTCAGATATCAGTGGGCCTCACACAATACAAAACTGTCCACAAGTGTCTGCAGAAATTCAAAATCTCCTTTATCCTCTCGTCACTTTTGTCACAGCTGTGCCATCGAGCCTGTCACATAGCGCTCAGATATCAGTGGGCCTCACACAATACAAAACTGTCCACAAGTGTCTGCAGAAATTCAAAATCTCCCTTATCCTCTCGTCACTTTTGTCACAGCTGTGCCATCGAGCCTGTCACATAGCGCTCAGATATCAGTGGCCTCACACAATCCAAAACTGTCCACAAGTGTCTGCAGAAATTCAAAATCTCCCTTATCCTCTCGTCACTTTTGTCACAGCTGTGCCATCGAGCCTGTCACATAGCGCTCAGATATCAGTGGGCCTCACACAATCCAAAACTGTCCACAAGTGTCTGCAGAAATTCAAAATCTCCCTTATCCTCTCGTCACTTTTGTCACAGCTGTGCCATCGAGCCTGTGACATAGCGCTCAGATATCAGTGGGCCTCACACAATCCAAAACTGTCCACAAGTGTCTGCAGAAATTCAAAATCTCCCTTATCCTCTCGTCACTTTTGTCACAGCTGTGCCATCGAGCCTGTCACATAGCGCTCAGATATCAGTGGGCCTCACACAATACAAAACTGTCCACAAGTGTCTGCAGAAATTCAAAATCTCCCTTATCCTCTCGTCACTTTTGTCACAGCTGTGCCATCGAGCCTGTGACATAGCGCTCAGATATCAGTGGCCTCACACAATCCAAAACTGTCCACAAGTGTCTGCAGAAATTCAAAATCTCCCTTATCCTCTCGTCACTTTTGTCACAGCTGTGCCATCGAGCATGTCACATAGCGCTCAGATATCAGTGGGCCTCACACAATCCAAAACTGTCCACAAGTGTCTGCAGAAATTCAAAATCTCCCTTATCCTCTCGTCACTTTTGTCACAGCTGAGCCATCGAGCCTGTCACATAGCGCTCAGATATCAGTGGGCCTCACACAATACAAAACTGTCCACAAGTGTCTGCAGAAATTCAAAATCTCCCTTATCCTCTCGTCACTTTTGTCACAGCTGTGCCATCGAGCCTGTGACATAGCGCTCAGATATCAGTGGCCTCACACAATCCAAAACTGTCCACAAGTGTCTGCAGAAATTCAAAATCTCCCTTATCCTCTCGTCACTTTTGTCACAGCTGTGCCATCGAGCCTGTCACATAGCGCTCAGATATCAGTGGGCCTCACACAATCCAAAACTGTCCACAAGTGTCTGCAGAAATTCAAAATCTCCCTTATCCTCTCGTCACTTTTGTCACAGCTGTGCCATCGAGCCTGTGACATAGCGCTCAGATATCAGTGGGCCTCACAGAATCCAAAACTGTCCACAAGTGTCTGCAGAAATTCAAAATCTCCCCTGTCCTATAGACACCTTGTACCTTGTTTTACATTACTATATAGTTTGTTGGATTTTGTCTACATTTCTACCAAAAATGAGGAAGGCTGGTGGAAGAGGCCATGGAATTGGGCGGGGGTTGGCAGCTGGTAAAGATGGTGTTGGTGGTGGATCTGATGGTAGTGGCAAGAGCAAAATAGGACCGAATGCAGGAGGTGTTGAGCCTGCCTCATCGTCTGGCTACATAAGGCCTCGAACGCTTAGTTTTCTAGGCGTTGGCAAACCGCTTTTAAAGCCAGAGCATCAGGAAAAAGTTTTGTCTTACATTGCTGACTCAGCCTCCAGCTCTATCGCCTCCTCTTCTTCAGTTGTAAAAAGTAAAAGCACTGAGTCGTCATTGGAGGCTCATGTTCATGAACCACACCTTTCCTTGTGTCCTTCACCCCCACCAAGATTGATGGATGACGCAGGCCATACTAATGATTACTCCATGGAGCTGTTTTCACATACCATGCCTGGATTATCAAGTGAAATGGTGAATTACCCAGGCCAAGATGAATCTGACATGGAGTGCACTGATGCACAGCCGCTGATGGATGATTCTGCTGGTACATTCACTCAGAGCACTACATTGTCCTCGCAGTGTACAGAGCCAGATTCTGACCCTGATGAGACTCAGGTGCCCCTTCCCGCACACTATACCACCATACACGGTGACACAGAGGAAGGTGCACATGACATAGAAGAGGAGGTGATGGATGACCCAGTTGTTGACCCAGATTGGCATCCATTGGGGGAAGAGGGTGATGCTTCCAATAGCTCAGATGAGGAGCATCCACAGCAGACATCGACATCGCAACAGCTGTTATCTGGCAGGCCCGGAGCACTCCAAAGACAGGTTCCAAACATCAAAAGAGTTGCTGGACAGCTTGTCCAGAGGGTCAAAAGATCACAGCGTGCTAGGCCGCAAAATGTCTGCCAAAGTAGGAAGAGTGCAGTGTGGCACTTTTTTGAACAAAATCCTCATGATCAGGCCAAGGTTATCTGTAAGAAGTGCGCAAAGACCTTTAGCCGAGGGAAAAATCTGAAAAATTTGAATACCAGTTGCATGCTTAGACATTTAACCAGCATGCACTTGCAAGCGTGGACACAACACCAAACCTCAAGTGCCACATGTGCAACTGATCACAACTAAGGTAGTCAGCAACGCTACATTGTTTCCCCCACTGTAAGCCCACCGGTTAGCACAGCAGCAAATGTTGAGGTGTCGTTGCAAGGCCACAGCAGTCAGGGAATCCCACTGTTATATCAACGAAAGACTGATTCTAGGCCATCAGAAAGAACACCAACTCCATCACCATCATCAACCCTCTCTCAGTCCGCCCTGTACACCGCTACTTCCACCATATGCAGCTCTCAAGTCCAGCTCACCCTCCCAGACACTATGAGTAGGTCAAGAAAGTACTCAGTCTCTCATCCGCGTACACTGGGTTTGAACGCCCACATTGCCAAACTAATCTCGTTTGAGATGATGCCCTTTCGGTTGGTGGAAAGCACAGCTTTCCGCGAACTCATGGCCTATGCAGTACCACGCTATGACCTACCCAGTCGCCACTTCTTCTCTCGCAAAGCCATCCCAGCCCTCCACCATCATGTGAAAGACCGCATTGTCCATGCACTCAAGCAGTCAGTGAGTGGAAAGGTGCACCTCACAACTGATGCATGGCCAGGGCCGTTACGTGTCCATCACTGCGCACTGGGTTAATGTGGTGGATGCAGGGTCCACAGGGGACAGCGGTGGTGGGACAGTGCTGCCTAGCCCACGGTATAGGAAACAGTTGGCTGTAGGCATTCGACCCTCCTCCTCCTCCAGAAGCGAAAGCTTGTCCACAGAGCGCAGTCGTACGAGCACTCCATCTGCAGCTGCCACTGTTGCACACGATGTGTCCCCCTATCGAGCAGCTAGTGGAAAGCGTCAGCAGGCTGTGTTGCAGATGATGTGTTTGGGCGACAGACACACCGCCGAGGTGCTGGCCGAGTACTTGAAGTGACAAACTGAGTCATGGCTGGGCAGTGTACATCTTGAGGCAGGCAAGGTAGTTAGTGATAACGGCCGTAATTTTGTGGCAGCCATAGCCCTTTCAAAACTCAGCCACATACCTTGCTTGGCTCACACCTTGAACCTGGTGGTGCAGTGCTTCCTCAAAAATTATCCGGAGTTAACAGCCCTGCTCTAGAAGGTGCGAAGACTGTGCGCGCACATCCGCCGGTCGCCTGTACACTCCGTTAGTATGCAGAAGCTGCAGCGATTGCTCCACCTTCCCAACCACCGCCTCATTATCGACATTGCAACAAGGTGGAACTCCACCCTGCACATGGTGGAGCGGCTGTGCGAGCAGAGGCAGGCCATAATGCATTTGTGGGAGGATACACGGCCAGGCACTTTGAGAGCAGACATGGAGTTGACAGGTGTGCAGTGGTCGAAGCTGAAAGACCTCTGTAAAGTCCTTCAGTGTTTTGAGGAATGCACACGGCTGGTAAGCGCAGACGACGCCATCCTAAGCATGAGCATCCCACTTATGCGTCTGCTCATGCAAACTTTGACGCACCTTAAGGAGCAGGCGTCTGCAGCCAATGTTGATGAGGAGGAAGAGGAGGAGGGAATCCTTGATGACATTCAGCCATTGTCTGCTCAGGGACCTCTCCTGGACGAGGTGGAGGAAGAAGAGGAGGAGGAGGATGATGATGGGGATGATTACTTAGGGGAGGAGGATGCATCTTGTGGGGCAAGTGAAAATGTTGGCGTGGCAAGGTCTGGTACAGGGTTTGTGCGTGACTGGAGGGATGTGGTTTTGCCAGAAAGTGCTCCTCCACCCAGCACTCGCAGTGCATCATTGACACCGGGAACATTGGCCCACATGTCAGATTATGCCTTGCGGATCCTAAAAAGGGACCCCCGCATTGCCAAAATGGTGAACGATGACGACTACTGGTTGGCCAGCATCCTGGATCCACGCTATAAAGGCAAATTACAAAACATCATGCCACAGGAGAACCTTGACCTAATATTGGCTAATAAACAAGCAACTCTGGTAAATCGGTTGCTTGAGGCATTCCCAGCACACAGCAGCGGTGATGGTTCTCACACGAGCTGTACGGGCCGGGGGCAGCTTGGCAGAGGTGTTCGTGGTGCACACAGCAGAAGTGGCGTTGGAGACAGGGGTTTCATGACAATGTTGTGGACTGATTTTTCAAATACCGCTCACACAACTGGTAATACTGCATCGATGGAAAGTGACAGGAGACAGCAGTTGTCAACTATGGTTACAAACTACTTTTCCTCCCATATCGATGTTCTCCCACACAGGTCATTCCCCTTTGACTATTGGGCCGCTAAACTGGACATCTGGCCTGAATTGGCCCAATATGCCTTACAGGAGCTCGCTTGCCCAGCTGCAAGTGTGCTATCGGAAAGAGTCTTCAGTGCAGCTGGATCAATCCTGACAGAAAAAAGGACCCGTCTGTCAACCCAAAATGTGGATGATCTAACCTTCATTAAAATGAACCACGCATGGGTTTCCAAGGATTTTGTCCCACCTTCCCCTGATGACACATAGGGTGACAGAAAAATGGCTTGCTTTGGTCCACCTCTTCCTGGGACTTCACCTATTTCGCCTTTTGCATCAGCTGAATGTCCAACATCAACATATGCCACTTTCTAAAACTCCCTAACTGTGCTGCCTCACCCCCCCATGGCCGGGGTCACCACCTAGCGCACGACACCGTGCGAGTGCCGTTGCCCTGGACAGGTGGGTAGGCCGACTCTTGGGCGCGGGCACTGGCACAGGGTCCCTCATAGTGCAATCAAGTGTCTCTGACGGTGGTGGTGCACACCCGCCGTCAGACACACCGCTGTACTATGAGAGGCCCAGTGCCAGTACCGACGCCCACGAGTGGGCCCCCCTTGCTTGGGCAGGGCCCCAGCATTTGCAATCTTTACCTCTCCCTGCTCCTCCGCTGTGTAATCTGGGCAGTCAAATCCATACTGTGCCTGACACCGTCTGAGCCTGCCTCCTGAGACATATATTTTGAATGTGTACGCTATCCATACATGTTATCTGGGGAAACGGTACCCTTTCTAACCTTTGTGCAATCACGTGCAATCCATACTGGGCCTAACACCGTCTGAGCCTGCCTCCTGAGACATATATTTTGAATGTGTACGCTATCCATACATGTTATCTGGGGATACGGTACCCTTTCTAACCTTTGTGCAATCACGTGCAATCCATACTGGGCCTACCACCGTCTGAGCCTGCCTCCTGAGACATATATTTTGAATGTGTACGCTATCCATACATGTTATCCGGGGAAACGGTACCCTTTCTAACCTTTGTGCAATCACGTGCAATCCATACTGGGCCTAACACCGTCTGAGCCTGCCTCCTGAGACATATATTTTGAATGTGTACGCTATCCATACATGTTATCCGGGGATACGGTACCCTTTCTAACCTTTGTGCAATCACGTGCAATCCATACTGGGCCTAACACCGTCTGAGCCTGCCTCCTGAGACATATATTTTGAATGTGTACGCTATCCATACATGTTATCTGAGGATACGGTACCCTTTCTAACCTTTGTGCAATCACGTGCAATCCATACTGGACCTAACACCGTCTGAGAATGATAGATGGGGCCCACCATACACTGGAACATTCCAAAGGTGGACATCAGACACTGGAGCAGCATTTACAGGGCCCATTATACACTAGAGCATTAGAAATGGGGCCCATTATGTTTGGAGCATTATTTGGGCCCATAAGACAGTAGAGCTTCATCCATGGGGACCAACATATACTGTAGCATTATGTGGAGCTCATCATATACTGTTTCAAACATTATATGGGACCAATGATTCTGTATGGAGAAATAGATGGGCCTCGTCATGAGATGTAAAAAGTGAGGTATTTTTCATTGTACTATACCGCTATTTCTCTGCCGTATCGGAGCATGATGAGTTGTGGTATGTGTTAAAGGGGCGCTCTTTCGCCCAGGGCACATGAAAACCTGGAGCCAGCCCTCCCCCCCACAGTCTGTAGCCAAATAACCCCCATTTTTCAGTGCGTAACTTGTATTATGAAGTTAATTAAGGTTGACAAGCTTAAGTAAGAAGAATTGATGCTTTTGGCATTCAAATGGGCACTGTTGGTGTGTTTCCTGTCCTCCTCTCACTGCCGACTTTTATTCCCCATTGACTTACATTGGGTTTCGTGTTTCGGGACGACCCCGACTTTTCCCTATAATCGGACGATCTTGCTCGACCCGACTTTTGGAAAAGTCGGGTTTCACGAAACGAAACGCGACCCTAAAAAACCAAAAGTCGCTCAACTCTACTGGAGACCCCTCGGCAGATTGCTTCGGTCGACGGTCAACCCCTGCGGGAGTCCGTTACTCAGGTTACCGAAGAGGTGGAGCTTCAGGTCGGAGCCTTACACCGGGAGAAGATAGTATTCTACATGCTGCCTTCTTTGTCCCATGCCATCCTTCTGGGACTTCCCTGGCTAAGGACCCACGAGCCTATCCTGGATTGGCGCTCTGGTGACGTTCTGCGATGGGGTCGACATTGTCAAGATAAGTGCTTACTCCCTGTACAGCCGCCGAAATTTCCACGTCCTACGTCGATGTCTACCGAATTACCCTCCGCCTACTGGGCCTTTTTGGATGTCTTCGACAAGAAGGAAGCAGAGGTCCTGCCCCCGCATTGTCCATATGACTGCCCCATCGATCTGCTCCCCGGTTCCACGCCGCCTCGTGGTCGCATCTACCCGCTGTCTCCCTCCGAGACCCAGGCCATGTCCGAATACGTTCAGGAAAACTTGGCCAAAGGCTTTATTCGTAAGTCTTCCTCTCCTGCAGGCGCTGGGTTCTTTTTTGTCAAGATGAAGGACGGGTCCCTGCGTCCCTGTATTGATTATAGAGGGCTCAACGTTATCACCATCAAGAACAAATATCCTCTGCCCCTCATTCCGGAGCTATTTGACCGTCTACGGGGTGCACGGATCTTCACTAAATTGGATCTTCGAGGGGCCTACAATCTGGTCCGGATCCGCTCCGGTGACGAATGGAAGACCGCCTTCAACACTCGTGACGGCCATTATGAATACCTCGTTATGCCCTTCGGCCTATGCAATGCTCCCGCGGTGTTCCAAGAATTCGTCAACGACATTTTCCGAGATCTTCTTTACTCCTGCGTGGTGGTTTACTTGGACGACATTCTGGTGTTTTCTCCGGATTTGTCCACACATCGAAAAGACGTGCGTCAAGTTTTACTTCGGTTGAGAACACATCGTCTCTATGCCAAGCTGGAGAAATGCGCCTTCGAACAGTCGTCTCTGCCGTTCTTGGGTTACATCATTTCCGATTCTGGCTTGCGCATGGATCCGGGAAAAGTGTCTGTGGTACTCAACTGGCCGCGTCCTCAGGGAAATAAGGCAATCCAACGGTTCCTGGGATTCGCCAACTATTACCGGCAGTTTATTCCGCACTTTTCCTCTCTGACCGCTCCCATCTCTGCTCTGATCCGAAAGGGAGCCGATCCTCACCACTGGCCTCCAGAGGCCGAGAACGCCTTCCGAACCTTGCGGCAAGCCTTTGCCACAGCCCCGGTGCTACATCGTCCAGAGGCGAACAAACCATTCACCCTAGAGGTAGACGCTTCTGCCACCGGAGCCGGTGCGGTTCTCTCCCAGAGATCTCCTTCCGGTCGCTTGGTGTCCTGCGGCTTCTTCTCCAAGACATTCTCCCCTGCGGAGAGAAACTATACCATCGGGGACAGAGAGCTGCTTGCCATTAAGCTAGCCTTGGAAGAGTGGCGGCATCTTCTGGAAGGAGCGGTACACCCACTCCACATCTTCACCGACCACAAGAATCTAGCCTACATTCAATCAGCACAAAGGCTTAATCCCCGGCAGGCCCGATGGTCATTATTCTTTAACCAGTTCGATTTTGAGCTCCATTTCCGTCCGGGTGAAAAGAATCTCAAAGCGGATGCCCTGTCTCGATCCTTTCTGGTCACCGACAACGAGGAGGAGCCGTCACACATTGTGGAGCCAAGCAAGCTCATCATAGTCGCGCCTGTTAACCTGACTTCTGTGCCCCCCGGCAAGACTTTTGTCCAAGATGATGACAGGAGGCGAGTTCTACACTGGGGTCATGCTACCAAGTTAGCGGGTCATGCCGGCCTCAAGAAAACATTCTCCCTCATCTCTCGTTTTTATTGGTGGCCTTCTTTGTCTCAAGATGTCTGAAGTTTCATCCTCTCCTGCCCATCGTGTGCCAAGAACAAGGTCCCACGTCAGCCACCCTCCGGTTTTCTGCATCCACTTCCGGTTCCCTCGGCTCCATGGCAGCATATCGCGATGGATTTTATTACGGATCTACCTCGTTCCTCAGGTCACACGGTCATTCTGGTGGTCGTGGACCGCTTCTCCAAGATGGCCCACTTCATCCCTCTGCCCGGTCTACCTTCCGCTCCTGACCTGGCGAGAATTTTTATATCTCATGTCTTCCGGATTCATGGCTTCCCCAAGCACATTGTCTCGGACAGAGGGGTTCAGTTTACCTCGCGTTTCTGGAGGGCTCTATGCAAGCTGATGGAGGTAACGTTGGACTTTTCCTCCGCTTATCACCCTCAATCCAACGGTCAAGCGGAACGCACGAACCAGATCCTCGTAGCATACCTCCGACATTTTTCCAACGCCCATCAAGACAATTGGTCCAGCTTGCTTCCTTGGGCCGAATTCGCTTACAACAACCATACCAGCGAATCCTCCGCCAAGTCGCCTTTCTTTACGGTCTACGGTCAACATCCTGGTATACCTCTGCCGGTACTCCCGACATCGGGTGTGACGGCGGCCGATCTTCTGACCGAGGAGTTCTCCAGGGTCTGGCAGGAGACCAAAACCGCACTTAAGCGAGCACGAGACGGGTTCAAGAAGCACGCCGATAAGAAACGCCTGGATTCTCCGCTGTACCACCCTGGGGATAAAGTTTGGCTATCCTCAAAATTTGTTTGTCTCAAAATTCCCTCCTACAAACTAGGTCCCCGCTACATAGGTCCCTTTGAGGTTCTAGCCCGTATCAATGACATTGCCTACAAGCTAAAACTCCCCGCTTCACTGCGGATTCCTAATTCGTTTCACGTTTCCCTTTTAAAACCGGTCATACTCAACCAGTTTCATGCTTCCACTGGCAGCGCTCCAGCGCCCGTTTCCGCACAGGATGTCTTTGAGGTTAAGGAAATCCTTGCTATGAAACGATCTAGAGGTAAAACTTTCTTTTTAATTGACTGGAAAGGTTTTGGCCCTGAGGAGAGATCCTGGGAACCCCGGGAGAACATTCAAGCTCCCCAGATTTTAGCTAAGTTTCTTTCCGGCCGTGGGAAGAGGGGGCGTAAAAGGGGGGGTACTGTCACGCTTACCGCCGGCTCCACGCTCGCCGCCCCCGCCGCGTCCTCGGCTCCTGCTTCTGCCTCTCCCCGCGCTGGGTGCGCCCGCCGCCTCCGGCGTGCTCCCGTGGCGGGCGCGCGTTCGCCTGCGCTCCTGCCCTCTGCCCCGCGCTCTGACCCGGCGTTCTGCCCGGGGCGCATGCGCGCCTTGCGCTCCAGGTTCCAGTGCAGGCCAAGCCAGGCCTTCTCCCCGCCCTCCTGACCCTGCTGACCTGACCTGGAACTCCTGTCTCTATAAGAGGCAGCCTCTTCCTCCAGCTCACCGCCTGATCGTCACTTCTCTCCCTCTGTGACTCTGGCCCCAGTCTGCCTGCCTTTTCCTGCTGCTCTTACCCTTTTCCTGGTGCTCCCTGTCTAACCGTTCCTTGTGTTCCTCCCAGTGCCCGCCATCTCGTGTCCGTGTTCAGCCTGTGCCTGCGTCTGACCCGTTTCTTGCCGTTCCAGCCCTGCCTGCCTGTATCCTTCAGCCTCCGTTCCTGGCTTCCAGTCCTGCCGGTTCCGGTCCAGCTCATTCTTCCACCTGCCCGCTGCATCTTCTACTGTGCTCCTCCGTCCTCGGGTACCAGCTGCCGTGGTGAGTAGTTTCCCCTGGGCCTGTCCCAAACGCTCCCTGTATAGGGGGTGGTCCACCTGGTCCGCTCGCCCAGGGGAGGTTCGCTTGCCGCGGTCCAGTGGGTTCACCCTTGGGAATCATTACACTATGAACATTAAACCTAGAAGCAAGCCTGCAGCGTCTCCGGACTCCAAATCTTCTACTTGATCTTCAGGGACTCATGGGTCTTGTTTAGGCCCAAGGAAATTCAACACAGTAACACTTTATATATTATTATTATAGTTATGATAACTCTTCCTCCAGGCTCGATCCTTTGGAATACTATCTTTCAACAGGCCTATACTTTAGTAACACATCGAAAATGTTTACCTTATATATTGTTTAGTTATCAGTTGAACTCTAGGTTCGTCCACCTTTTACTTCCCTCAACTACTCTTGGATGAGCGTATTTCTCCCTTCAGAAGATGTCGCCGGGAAATCCTCACACGAACTTTCCCCCGAACTGAGCAGAGTTCACCTTAGAATTCTGCTCCTGTTGGTCCCTATAAGTTTATTCTGACCAAACTTGTTGCTAATTTGTCTTGTTTTTTTCCTTTATTGTGTGTTTCAGTTGCAGCCAATACACCCTTGACCTTATCCATCTGAACCTAAACTTCTCCATCAGCCACAACCTCACCAAGAACAGCAGCATCACAGGTATCTTCTCAGCCACAAAACACCACACTGACAATGAAAATAAACCTGGCCACGTACAACGTCAGGGGCCTGAACAGCCCTAGAAAGCGTCATGTAATATATCATGAGACCAACGGGCTGGGTTCTGATGTTGTGTGTCTTCAGGAAACGAAATTTAAAAGAGGCGCTCACCCTAACTTTTCCCACAAAAACTTCCCCCACATATATGAATCATCGGGATTAAAGAAAAAGGCAGGAGTCCTTACTATGATAAAAAACTCCATCAACTTTAAATTCATTGAAGAACTAAGAGACGAGAAAGGCCATTATCACATCCTAGTTTGTAGCATCAATAACTCAATTTTTACTATTGTAAACGTCTACGTCCCCAACATGGGCCAAATTAGATTCTTAAATAAGCTTCTAAAGAAAATCAACCTAATAAAGAAGGGTTCCTTAATATTCGCAGGAGATTTTAACATGGTCCCAAATGGAAAATTGGATTCCTCAGCCCCCAATAGACATAAAACAGAAACGTTAAACAACTGGATTTATTACAACGAATTCTTTGACACTTTTCGTTGTCTAAACACGACCTCAATCGACTATAGTCATTATTCGGATGTCCATCACACTGCTTCTCGTATTGACCTAATTTTAACAGATATTTTCTCACTTCCCAAATTTACTTCCATCTCTATCCACCCTAAAACGGTCTCTGACCATGCTCCAGTAGTAGCTACATTCACTGTTGGCCCTGCCACCAACCAACAGTTCCTATGGAAATGCAACTCCTCATTACTCAATATTCCACACTATAATGCAGAGATTACTACAGCCTTACGAAATTACTTCAAAGAAAATGATACTGAACTTTCCAGCCCTTTCACCTATTGGAATGCTCATAAGGCCGTTCTGCGAGGAATCCTAATCAGGATATCCTCGAGACATAAAAGGGCAAACAGGGAAAAAATAACAGATCTGCAGAATCAAATCAAAATCAAAGAAGCCATGATAACCGACAATCCCAATTCAGGTATTGACGTACGCTCAGAACTCTCCAGGATAAGACAGGAGCTTAGGGCCTTGATTTTCTCGTTTCATGACTCAGCAGTCAAAAACCACCGCTTTAAACAATACCAGAATCTAAATCGGCCATCTCGCTATATGACTAACATCTTGAAAAATTCTAGACGGAAAAACAGGATTGACACCATCCTCTCCACCAAAAATACCCCCTTGTCCCACCCACAGGACATAGCTAACTCCTTTGCTACATTCTATGAGAATCTCTACAACATCAATCAAAATTCCTCCCTCCCCTCTCCAAGTCATTCAGATATCACTTCTTTTCTAACCAAAATTAATCTCCAGAAACTAGATGAAGTTGACAAATCTACCCTATCATCTCCTTTCACTGAAAAAGAAACTCTAGATGCAATAAACCACCTTAAAACCTTTAAAGCTCCCGGCCCTGACGGGTTTACGAATAATTACTATAAAACTTTTGCCGAAATCCTTGCACCCCACTTGACGAAAATTTTTAACACAGCTTCTACTTTGGGCCATTTCCCCAAGGAAATGCTCGAGGCCACCCTTATTCTTATCCCCAAACCCAATTCGGACACAACCCTCATGAAAAACTTTCGGCCAATTTCGTTAATAAATACAGACATCAAACTATATGCTAAATTATTATCAAACAGACTGAACTCCATACTCCCTAAGCTAATCAACAAAGATCAAATCGGGTTTATAATCAATAGACAATCTACAGACGGCACCAGAAGATTGATCAACCTTATGAAACTCATTAATACACATAAAACCAAATCCATTATAGTTTCTCTTGACGCCGAAAAGGCCTTCGACAGATTAAATTGGGATTACTTGTTCGCCACTCTAGCCAAATTTGGCTTTCATCATGAACTAATCACTAGCATTAGAGCATTATACACTGCACTATCGGCCAAAGTTTACGTTAACAATCACCTTTCAAAAGTCCTCCAAATATCCAATGGTACAAGGCAGGGTTGCCCACTTTCCCCTCTACTGTTTGCCTTGGCAATTGAACCCCTAGCTCAGTCTATCAGAGATAACCCGGATATTCATGGCATTAAAGCAGGCGATAAAGAATATAAAATATGCCTCTTCGCAGACGACGTTATTCTCACCCTGTCAGATCCAATCAAATCAATTGTTAAAGTCCAAGAACTTCTGCTGAAGTTTTCGGACATTTCCTGTTTCAAAGTCAACGTTTCAAAATCCAAGATGCTATCCCTTCATCTAGACAGCGACCAAATTAACTCCATCAGCCGCTCTTGTCCTTGGAGCTGGACTTCAGACTACATTACATATTTGGGACTTAAATTTACCAATAATATCCCTTCCCTCATGCCTCTGAACCTAAAATCCCTTACAGAGACCATCTCAAAAGACCTAAAAATATATGGGGAGAAAAACCTCTCTTGGTGGGGTAAAATTATAACATTTAAAGCCTATATCCTCCCCAAAATAGTATATCTTTTTAGATCACTCCCTTTACCCATTTCCACCCCCGCCCTTACCAACCTTCAATCCATGACAAACAACTTTGTTTGGAACGGGAAAAAAGCCAGAGTTGCAAAAAATATTTTATATGGCAACAGGAGATTTGGTGGAGCTGGCCTTCCGAATATCTCAGCTTACTATTCCTCACTCCTTGTCAAAAACAGCCTCCCTTGGTGGTCAACCGAGGACCCTCCGGCATGGGTCAACATTGAAAAGGCGTTAAACAACAATAGGTCTCCTTCCCTAGCTCGTCTTGGAGTCTATCCTTCTCAAAAAGGTACATTCTATCACGCATCCAATCTTCCGCGCAACACTAGAAGCTTGGGGTCTCTTAGCTAAACAACAAAAAGGCCTCACTAATACTGACCCGTTAGGACCTCTATCCCTTAACGTGATTGCGTCTCTTTTTCAGCTAGAACTGTCCTCCATCTGGTCCGACCATGGTATCAAAAAATTAAGGGATCTTTGTGGACACAATCACATCTCTTCCTTTAGCGATATGAAACACAAGTTCAGTATTCCATCATCAGCATTTTATGACTATATTCAACTAAAAGAATTAGCAACTACACTTAGGAAGAAAGATGCAAAACCCTCTGAACCTTTCTTTAATCTCACTAACAACATAAACCATTGCCTTTTCTGGAGGGTTTCGTACATTTATATGTGGTTCAATAAGAGCCACAAATTCATCAAAACAAATAATATAATTAAGTGGGAGACGGAACTTGGGATAAGCCCAGGGGCAGCAGACTGGGAGCAGGCTTGTTCCTCCTCTATGTCCGCCACGTTATCTATGTCTCTTCTGGAAACCCATCAGAAAATCATCTCCCGTTGGTACTATACCCCAGCCAGACTAGCCAGGATATATCCAGAGATCTCCCCATTATGCTGGAGAGGATGCGGACAACACGGGAACCTTCTTCATATATTGTGGTTTTGTCCGGTGATCAAACCTCTTTGGAGAGATATCTCTCTCCTAATAAACTCCCTTCTCCAAAAACCCATCACCCTCTCACCTCAACTGGCCTTGCTATCTATCACCCCACAAGAACTAAATCAAACTCTTCCCCCTTTAATAATTCATATTCTTCTTATTACCAAAAGTTCCATAGCTTTTCATTGGAAACGACCGGACATTCCAACCATTGAAGATATAAGAGACAAAATATCCTTACATAAATCTTTTGAACTAAAACTAGCCACTATTAACAATAATATTGGCCATTTCTCCCGCAAATGGTTCAGATGGATTGCATTATTTCCCTCAAGCTAACTCTACAGCAATTGCTGCACTGATACTCTGTTGTTTGTTCTTTTCTCTGTTCCAGAGATAATCTGGCGACTGTTAAACATATAGTTATAGTATTGTTCTGGTTATAAGATAACCCAGTTAATAATACTACACCGCTAATGTCTTGAAAATAAAAACTTGTTCGGACCATTTGGTCCTTCCCCCCTTTTCCCTTCCCTCCTCACCCTCCCATCCCCTCCCTGAGACCCCTTTTTACTCACTATTGTAAAACCCCTTAATAAAATTGGTTTGAAAATAAAAATTACCTCTTCTATATTTAAATATGGCAACTATGTGTTTTATGGCTCCCACTTAGAACCTAATAACGGATCAAAAGAATTATCCTACAGTTGTGGCCAAAAGTTTTGACACCCCTGTAATTCTGTCAGATAATACTCAGTTTCTTCCTGAAAATGATTGCAAACACAAATTCTTTGGTATTATTATCTTCATTTAATTTGTATTAAATGAAAAAACACAAAGAATTGTTCTAAAGCCAAATTGGATATAATTCCACACCAAACATAAAAAAGAGGGTGGACAAAAGTATTGGCACTGTTCGAAAAATCATGTGATGCTTCTCTAATTTGTGTAATTAACAGCACCTGTACCTTACCTGTGGCACCTAACAGGTGTTGGCAATAACTAAATCACACTTGCAGCCAGTTGACATGAATTGACAGTTCACATGGGCAACAGGATAAAATGGATCCTAAAATTTGTTGGGCAATTTCTCCTGAGTACACCAATACCTCATATGTGGTCATAAACCACTGTTTGGGCGCATGGCAGGGCTCAGAAGGGAAGGAGCGCTACTTGACTTTTTCAATGGAAAATATGCTGGAATATTTAGCAGTTGCCATGTTGCCTTTGGAGAGCCCCTGTGTGCCTAAACATTGGAGCTCACCCACAAGTGACCCATTTTGGAAACTAGACCCCCAAAGGAACTTGCCTAGATGCATAGTGAGCACTTTGAACCCTCAAGTGCTTCACAAATTGATCCGTAAAATAAAGTACTTTTTTTTCACAAAAATCTTCTTTTAGCCTCAGTTTTTTCATTTTCACATGGGCAACAGGAGAAAATGGATCATAAAATTTTTGGGCAATTTCTCCTGAGTGCACCCATACCTCATATGTGGTCATAAACCACTGTTTGTGCGCACGGCAGAGCCCGGAAGGGAAGGAGCACCATTTGACTTTTTGAATGGAAAATTAGCGCTAATCATTAGCGGATACCATGTCGCGTTTGGAGAGCCCCTGTGTGCCTAAACAGTGAAAAAACCCCACAAGTGACACCATTTTGGAAACTAGACCCCTTAAGGAACTTATCTAGATGTGTGGTGAGCACTTTGAACCCCCAAGTGCTTCACAGAAGTTTATAACGCAGAGCACTGAAAAATCATTTTTTCTCCTCAAAAATGATTTTTTAGCACGCTATTTTTTATTTTCACAAGGCTAACAGGAGAAATTGGACCCAAAAGTTGTTGTGCAATTTGTCCTGAATTCAACGATAACCCATAAGTGGGGGGAGCCACTGTTTGGGTGCATGGGAGAGTCCCTGATGTGCCTAAACAGGGGAAACCCCCCACAAGTGACCCCATTTTGGAAACTAGACCCCAAGGAGCTTATCTAGATGCGTTGTGAGCACTTTGAACCCTCAAATGCTTCACAGAAGTTTATAAACGCAGAGCCATGAAAATAAAAAATAACTTTATTCCCTCAAAAATTATTTTTTTTAGACTGCTATTTTTTATTTTCCCAAGGGTAACAGGAGATATGGGACCCCAAAAGTTGTCCAGTTTGTCCTGAGTACGCTGGTACCCCATATGTGCGGGGACCACTGTTTGGGCACACGTTGGGGCTCGGAAGTAAAGTAGTGATGTTTTGAAATGCCGACTTGATGGAATGATCTGTGGGTGTTATGTTACATTTGCAGAGCCCCTGATGTCCCTAAACAGTAGAAACAACCCCGCAAGTGAACCCATTTTGGAAACTAGACCACCCAAGGAACTAATCTAGATGTGTGTGAGCACTATGAACCCCCAAGTGCTTCACAGAAGTTTATAATGCAGAGCCGTGAAAATTAAAAAAAAAATTTTCCACAAAAATTTTTTTAGCCCCCAATTTTTTATTTTCCCAAGGGTAACAGGAGAAATTAGACCCCAAAGTTGTGCAATTTTTCCTGAGTATGCTGATAACCCATGTGTTGGGGTAAACCACTGTTTGGGCACACGACAGGGCTTGGAAAGGAGGCAGCACCATTTGACTTTTTGAAAGCAAAATTGGCTGGAATTAATGGTGGCACCATGTCGCGTTTGGAGACCCCCAGATGTGCCTAAACAGTGGAAACCCCTCAATTCTAACTCCAACCCTAACCCCAACACACCCCTAACCACAACCCTAACCCCAACACTTTCCTAACCATAGCCCTAACCTCAACATACCCCTATCCCTAATCTCAACCCTAGCCATAACCCTAACCACAAGCCTAATCCTAACCCTAACACCAACACACCCTTAACTCTAATCTTAACCCTAATTCCAACCCTAACCCGAATTCTAACCCTATCCCTAATTCCAAGCCTAACCCTAACCCTAATTCCAACCCTAAACCTAATTCTAACCCTAATTCTGATCCTAACCCTATTGAAAAAATAAAATATGCAGCAACGGCCATGGCTGGATTGTAATATTTCATTGATGAAATATTACTATCGCTCTGATTGGCTGTTTCACTTTTAACAGCCAATCCGAGTGATTGTAGCAATAGGGGGGCAAAGCAACCCCCCCTGGGGTGAAGCACGAAGGGTCCTGTATCTGGGGGTCAGGTGACCTTTCAGTGACCTCGTTCACCCGACCCACAGGTTGGCTATCAAGTCATGACACAGCATATGCGCCATTGGTCGGATTGGCATCGACTTTCATGACGCACACGCTGTGTCACTAGTCGGGAAGGGGTTAAAAAACACCTGGCCATGGTAGTTGAGAGTGAGTTTACTTTTCTCGCTGCCATGCCCCCCCATGCACCCCATCCTTACCCTCCCAGAGAGACCCACCACAGCCCTGGGCCCTCACTGCTAATAAATCCCAGCATTGAACACCTCGCTGAGCTGCTCTATGCTCACAGGACCTGTGATGAGGTCACAGGAGGGGAGGAGTCAGGGGTCACATAATCTGGAGACTCGGTGTCTGTGCTGGTTGTCATCGTGCTGGATGAGGGAAGTTTATATGTGGGGTCAGGAGGGGTTTACAGGGTGGATGTAGCAGAGCTGTGTGTGTACATGGTGTACGGAGAAGAGCCACATGTGTACAAGATGTATGGAGCAGAGCCGCATGTGTATGATGCTTACGGAGCGGTGCCATGTGTGTACAAGGTGTACGGAGCGGAGCCATGTGTGTATGAGGTGAACAGAGCAGAGCCGTGTGTGTACGAAATGTACGGAGCAGAGCTGTGTGTGTACAAGGTGTACGGAGCTGAGCCGTGTGAGTACAAGGTCTATGGAGCAGAGCTGTGTGTGTAGGAAGTGTACGGAGCCATGTGTGTGTGCGGAGCAGTGCCGCGTGTGTACAGGGTGTACGAAAAAGAGATCTGTGTGTTCGAAGTGTATGGAGCGGAGCCGCGTGTGTATGCAGCGGAGCCGCATGTGTACGAGGTGTAGGGAGTGGAGCTGCATGTGAACGAGGTGTATGGAGTGAAGCCATGTGTGAATGAGGTGTATGGAGTGGAGCCGCATGTGTACAAGGTTTATGAAGTGGAGCCATGAGTGTGTACAAGGTGTACAGAGCATGGCCGTGTGTGAACGAGGTGTATGGAGTGTAGCCATGTGTGAGCGAGGTGTATGGAGCGGAGCCGCATGTGTGCAAGGTTTACGGAGTGGAGCCATATGTGTGTACAAGGTGTACGAAGCGTGGCCGCATGTGAACGAGGTGTAAGGAGCAAAGCCACATTTTTACGAGGTATATGGAGCGGAGCCATGTGTGTACTGAGTGGAGCTGTGTGTGTACGAGGCATACAAAGCGGAACAGTGTGTATATAAAGTGTGCAGAGCCGTGCATGTACAAGGTGTATGGTGGGGGACAGTCCCAATTTTGAGAGTCTGTCCCGGCCGCGAGCTTACTTTTCCCGCGGACGCAGGAGTACATGGTGGAGCCCCGAGGAGCACTTTAAAACTCGCACGGGACATTCCACCGGAAGTGACGTGCTGGAAGCTGACTGGAAATTAAGTAATTTCGGAAGGAGATTGTGATAGAACCATGGAGGCACTTCAGGGAATGCTTCAGATCCATCACCGTGTCCTCCTCCAACAGCGCGGACAGCGGGATCGCCTTGGAATCGGGGATGCCGGCCATGTCAGCGGATCATGATATGTCCTGCATCGGGAGGCTCAGGTTGGCACTACAATGGCTGCTATAGTATCTTTATAGAATCTTTCTTTCCCTCTCTCTGTTTCTTTTTCTCTGTTCTTTCTTTCTCTCTCTGCTTCTTTCTTTCTCTCTATCTGTTCTGTTGTGAGTTCATTTTCCCCTTCACTACTGAGGCCCGAGGAACTCCCTCTTCTGGTAAAGAAAGGTAGTGAGTCTGATTATCAAACACCTGATGATGATGACTGGCTGAGTTGAGTTACTGACTGGATATAAGGCTGCCGATGCCCTTCTGCCCTGCGGGTGATTTCTCTGTGGGATCCTTGGAGACCAGTCTGAATTCCTGCTCTTCTAAAGCTAAGTTTTCTGCTCGGCCTTTTGCATTTGTGCTTTGACTTTGTTTTGCTTTGTTTTTCTGGATTTCTGCCATTCCCTGCTGGGGTGTGCTGAATTCCTTTAGCTCTGTCTTCTGAAAATACCTGAGTGCTGATTTAGTTTTTGAAGCCTAGCTGCTTCAGGGTCTTTTTCCATATCAGCTTGTTGGCTTATGTCTTTGATAGGGTTTTGGCAGATTGCAGACAGCAACCTTCCTTTCCTGTTCTGTTTACTTAGCTTGGGCCCCATCGTTTGCTCAGCCTATCTTTCTATCTGTGTGAGTGTTTTTTCATCTTGCTTCACCGTCATTATATGTTTGGGGCTGCCTTTTACTTTGGGGTCTGCTCTGGGGCAGTTTAGATTTCCTTTTCTGTCTTTAGGCTATTTAGCTCTCCGGCTGTGATCGAGGGGTCTAGGGCATCGTAGGAACCCCCCACGGCTACTGCTAGTTGTGTTGATAGGTTCAGGGGTCTGCAATCTGATAGTTGCCAACTTCTCTGGTTTTCTGGACGTAGCTTCTATTTTTGTGTCTGCCTCCTACAGTGACTCAATCATAACACTGTTCTTTCTTTCTCTATCAGTTCTTTCTTCCTTTCTTTCCCCTTTTACATTCTCTCTCTGTTCATTTTCTTTCTTTCTGTTCTTTCTCTCTGATTTTTCTTTCTTTATCTTTCTCTCTGTTCATTCTTTCTCTCTGTTCATTCTTTCTCTCTGTTCATTCTTTCTGCTTTCTTACACTCTGTTCTTTTATCTCTCTCTCTGTTCTTTCTTTCACCTCTGTCCTTTCTTTCCCCTCTCTGTTCTTTCTTCCCCCTCTTTCTTTCTCTCTATTCTTTATTCTTTCTCTCTCTGTTCTCTTTCTTTCTCTCTCTGTTCTTTCTTTTTTTCTTTCCTTTTTCTCTCTCTTTTCTTTCTTTCTCTCTATCGGTTCTTTCTATTCTTTCCTCTTTCTTTCTCTTTCTCTGTTCTTTCCTCCTTTCTTTCCCCTCTTTCTTTCTTTCTTTCTTTCTCTCTCTCTCTTCTTTCTTTTTTTCTTTCCCATCTTTCTCTCTCTCTGTTCTTTCTTTCCCTTCCTTCTTTCTTTCTTTCTCTTTCATTCTTTCCCCTCTTTCTTTCTCTCTCTGCTTTCTTTCTCTCTCTGTTCTTTTTTTCTTTCTGTTCTTTCTTTCTCTGTTCTTTCTTTTTTCTTTCCCATCTTTCTCTCTATCTGTTCTTTCTTTCTCTCTGTGTTTTTTCTTTCCCCTCTTTCTTTCTTTCTTTCTCTCTCAGTTCTTTCTTACTCTTTCTGTTCTTTTTTCTCTGTTTTTTATTTCCCCTCTTTCTTTCATTCTTTCCCCTCTTTCTTTCTCTCTCTCGCTCTGTTCTTTCTTCCTTTCTTTCCCCTCTTTCTTTCTCTGTTCTTTCTTTCTCTCTGTTCTTTCATTCTTTTTCTTTCTTTCCCCTCTTTATTTCTCTCTATCTATGTTCTTTGTTCTCTCTCCTCTTTCTTTCTTTCTGTTCTTTCTTTCTTTTTCTTTCTTTCTTTTTTTCCCTCTTTCTCTCTGTTCTTTCTTTCCCATCTTTCTTTCCCCTCTTTATTTCTCTCTCTATCTCTGTTCTTTCTTCTCTCTATCTCTGTTCTTTCCTTCTCTCTCTGTTCTTTTTTCTGTCCTCTATTTCTTTCTCTCTCTGTTCTTTCTTCCCCTCTTTCTTTCTCTCTGTTCTTTCTTTCTTTCTCTCTGTTATTTCTTCCTTTGTCTGTTTTCTTCTTTCCTCTTTCTTTCTTCCTCCCTCTTTCTTTCTTTCTTTCTTTCTCTCTCACTCTGTTTTCTTTCTTTCTCTCTCTGTTCTTTCTTTTGTTCCCCTCTTTCTTTCTCTGTTATTTCTTTCCTTCTTTTTTCTCTCTCTGTTCTTTCTTTCTTTCCCCTCTTTCTCTCTCTCTGTTCTTTCTTTCTTTCCACTCTTTCTTTCTCTCTCTCTGTTCTTTTTTTTGCTTTCTGTTCTTTCTTAATTTTGCCTCTTTCATTATCTCTCTCTGATCTTCCTTTCTCTCTCTCTCTGTTCTTTCTTTCTCTCTGTCTCTCCTTTCTTTCTCTCTCTCTGTTCTTTCTTTCTTTTCCTCAGTACCAGCCACTGTGCCCATAATGCCAGCCACTGTTCCCTCAGTACCAGTCAGTGTGATCGGCAGTGCTAAATAGGTGCTGTTGGGGCGTGAATATGGGTGTGACTAGTTGTGACATGGTTGGGGTCGTGGCCTAAAATTTGCCACACGCCTGACCATGGCTTCACCCCCTCTAGTTTTGTTCCTGGGTATGCCCATGTAAAGGAGTAATACAATGATTGTAAGCTATCACTTATAAACAATAAATACCATAACAGCTTGTTGATCACTTTCTATCACACCACTGCAGCGCCGCTCCTTTCAAAGAGATAAATGAGAGGCATACTCAGCTAAGTTCAGCAGTCCTACAGAGTTTAGATGGATCAGCAGGTTTTAAGCTTGACCACTAATCCATTAAAATGTGGAACTTGGGACTTCAGTTGCTGCAATTCTCTGGGACACCAAAGATTAAAAAATGATCAACTATTCTTTAAAGGTGAATTTCTTTATGTATTAAGTAGTAGTATAAAAATGTATTAACATTAGAGCTTCATGCACATTCGCAAAAAATTAAGACAAAGTTTAATGCATTGTACAGCTCCCATAATACCAGTGTATAACTTTTATGCACCTTTAACATCTTTAATATAAATTATGTTACAATGAATTTTAAAATAGTAGGTTTAGGGATGGGCGAATCCTGAAATACTCGGAATCGCTAGACTGTAACGAGTCCGAGTCGGAAACTCGCTATTCGTTGCGAGTCTAGCGATTCCAATGTTAATGAATGGGGAATGGCAATCCTAGTTTTTTCAGAGTTTAATACAAGCAATCCTAGTTTCTTAGCGATTTTGTGTCCCCCTGCTGACACAAAATCGCTAAGAAACTAGAATTGCCTGTATTAAACTCTGAAAAAAAAAAAAATAGGAGTCTTAGCGATTTTGTGTCCACCTGCTGACTAGTGTTGAGCTTTCCGATTGGCTGCCGAAATGACGTCATCATGATGCGCTGTCTGTGCGCATCATGATGCGCCGTCAGTTCGAGCCTTCGGGGGGGCTGTGCCGACTGTCCGGGGGTCTGTGCCGGCCTGCCGGGGGGCTGTGCCGGCCTGCCGGTGGTCTGTGCAGGCTCCGGTGGTCTGTGCCGGCCTGCCGGGGGGCTGTGCCGGCCTGCCGGGGGGCTGTGCCAGCCTGCCGGTGGTCTGTGCAGGCTCCGGTGGTCTGTGCAGGCTCTGGTGGTCCGTGCAGGCATCGTCTGGTGGGACTACAAGTCCCATCGGGCGATGCCTGCTACCATGACAGTGATTGACACATTAGCCAATGATGGGACAGTAGTAGTCCCATCATCCGGCTAATGTGTTGAATGTAAAAAAAAAAAACTTACATGCTACATACATGCTACATACATACAACATGCATACTACATATATACTACATGCAACATACATACTACATATATACTACATGTAACATACATACTACATATATACTACATGCAACATACATACTACATATATACTACATGTAACATATATACTACATGCCACATACATACTACATATATACTACATGTAACATACATATAACATATATACTACATGCAACATACATACTACATACAGTATATACTACATGCAACATACATACTACATACATGCTACATGCAACATACATACTACATATATACTACATGTAACATACATACTACATATATACTACATGCAACATACATACTACATATATACTACATGTAACATACATATAACATATATACTACATGCAACATACATACTACATATATACTACATGCAACATACATACTACATACATGCTACATACTACATGCATACTACATACATGCTACATACTACATACATGCTACATACTACATACATGCTACATGCTACATACATACTACATGCATGCAACATACAACATATATACTACATGCATGCAGCATGCATACTACATATATACTATATATACTACATGTAACATATGCAACATACATACTACATACTACATACATACAACATACATACAACATATATACTATATATACTACATGTAACATACATACTACATATATACTACATGCTACATACTGTGGCAGGGCTAAGGGTCGTGTAATTGATGGGAGATATGTGTCTCATAAATGGCTTATCTCCATAATGTAAGGCAGAAGTAAAGCATACCAGATATTGTTATTGTTTTTGTTTGAAGGACCTGTGGTGAGGTCACAGTCAGGTGACCAGTCAGCTGCTGGGAACGTGGGTGTGGCTACAGCCTTATAATGTGACCTGCTCCTGAACCAGGGAGCTGTATGTGGGGAGGACTACACCTCCCAGCATGTGCTGAGACTCGCGGTCTGAGTCTGCAACCACGAAGGTTTATGTTTTGTTTGCCTAAGCTAGAGGCTATTTTTGGTGATACGCTGTTTTATGGTTTATGACAGAAATAAATCTCATGAACTTTGGAAGAACCGGTCTCCTGATTGTCTCCCGCTGCACCTGAGCGAGTCACATCCCCACAATTGGTGGTACACGTGCGGGCAGCGGTCCCAGCAGAGACTTGCGACAGTTGCTGCATGTCCTGGGTGAAGTTTGCAGCGGGGCAACAAGCATTGCCTGGAATCATGGAGGACCTCATGAAACACCTGGTCCAGTCCCAGGCACTGCAGCAGGAAACCAACAATCTGTTGTTACAGCAGATCCAGCAAAGCCAGCAGGAGCAGCGGCAGCAGTTCCAGCAGAGCCAGCAGGAACAACGGCAGCAGATGCAGCTTCTGGCAACCGCCATCCAGGAGGGCAGGACGAGCGCCCCAACCCCAGGTCGGGCTGATGCCACCGACGTCGAGAAGGCAGTAAGACGCGCATTACAAAAAATGACCCCTGAGGATGATGTGGAGGCCTTCCTGACGGTGTTTGAGAGGGTGGCTGAGAGGGAAAAACTTCAGCCAGAGCGGTGGGCGGAGGTACTGGCCCCTTACCTAACGGGGGAGCCCCAGAAGGCGTACTTTGACCTGACGGTACAAGATGCCAGAGAGTATCCCAAATTAAAAGCGGAAATTCTCGCACGCTTGGGGGCAACAATGACTACCAGGGCACAGCGAGTTCATCGCTGGGCCTATCACCGGGACAAACCCCCGCGCTCCCAAATGTTTGACCTGTTGCACCTGGTCCAGAAATGGCTGCAGCCAGAGTCGGCTTCCCCTGCACAGATGGTAGAGCGAGTTGTGATGGATCGGTTTGTGCATTCTCTGCCGAGACCTCTAAAGACTTGGGTTGCCCAGGGTGATCCCCAAAATGCTGATGAACTGGTTGGGCTGGTCGAGAGATACCAGGGGATGGAAGGTTCCTTGGGGAAGCAGCCCATTCCATATTGGGGGTCCCAGCAGGGGGCGGAGTCACAAAAAGGGGTGGTGCGTCCAAGGTCAAAAGGGGCGGGGGAGGCGGTGCCCAAGGTCCCCTCGGGTGTTATTTGCTGGAAGTGTCATGGGCCAGGACATATAGCGGCCCATTGTCCCCAGACCACCGAGCAGATGGACTGCAGCATGGGACGCCGTAGTTCATACTACGCATATCCAGCTTGCAGTGTGAACTCGCTACCTAACAAGGGGCCACAAGCGTGTCCCGTGAAGGTGAACGGTCGAGCAGTAATGGCGCTTCTGGACTCCGGGAGCTTGGTGACCCTTGTGAGGGCCAGTTTTCCTCTAAACATACTCCCGGGTAAAAAGATTGGTGTTCGGTGCATACATGGCGATGCAAAGGACTACCCTATGGCTAGGGTGAAGATTGAAACTGCGCATGGCACCGAGTCGCATGAAGTTGGCGTTGTTCGAGACTTGTTGCATCCCATAATTATTGGCCGGGATTTCTGTCTGTTTTGGGATCTGTGGGGGATGGGTTCTGAGTGTGCTAGCAAGAGCAGGGAACCAATCCACCCCACTGAGGTATCGCCACCACCAGAGGCAGACGAGTTCCCTTTATGTGTCCTTGTTGGGGATGAAGAGGAAGGGTCCCCTGTACCTGACATCCCGGAGTTAGGGGTGGCCGGGGAGAATTTTGGGACTGCCCAACATAGGGACCCCACACTAAGGGAAGCCTTTAACAATGTCACCGTCATTAATGGGGTTGCACAAGAGCCGGGAGCAGACACAAGGTTTCCCCATTTTATGTTGAGTGGGGAATTGTTGTACCGGGTCACGAAAATAAGGGAGGAGGTGGCAGAGCAGTTAATAGTACCAGGCCCCTATAGACGAAAAGTGTTGGACATGGCCCATTCACACATCTTGGGGGGACACCTGGGGGTGGAAAAAACCCAGGAACGGATTGTACAGAGGTTCTATTGGCCTGGGTGTCACCGGGAAATAGTAAACTATTGCAGGTCCTGCCCGACATGTCAGTTAACTGCCCCCACATCTCATTTTCGGAACCCTCTTGTGCCACTGCCCATTATTGAGGTGCCATTTGAGAGAATTGCCATGGACTTGGTCGGTCCCTTAGTTAAATCAGCTCGGGGCCATCAGTATATATTAGTCATCCTGGACTATGCCACACGCTATCCTGAGGCCATTCCCCTGAGAAACTCCTCTGCGAAGAGTATAGCCCGTGAGCTGGTCCATGTGTTTTCCCGGACGGGTTTGCCGAAGGAGATCCTGACCGACCAGGGGACACCTTTTATGAGCAAGGTGATGAGAGAATTGTGCAGAGTCTTGCAAATTTCCCAGCTGAGGACTTCAGTGTACCATCCACAGTCAGATGGCCTTGTTGAGAGGTTTAACAAGACCCTGAAGAGCATGCTGAGAAAAGTCATAGAGGAAGATGGTAGAGACTTGGATTGTCTCTTACCGTATTTACTGTTTTCTATCCGTGAAGTTCCCCAGGCCTCCACGGGGTTCTCCCCCTTCGAGCTTCTGTACGGCCGGCATCCGCGAGGTCTCCTAGATATAGCCAAGGAAACCTGGGAAGCCGAAGTCACGCCCCACAGAAGCGTCATTGAGCATGTGGCACTGATGCAGCAGAGGGTTGCGAAGGTGATGCCCATTGTTAAAGAACATCTCCGCCAGGCACAAGAGGCTCAGGCCAGGGTCTACAACCGGTCAGCCAGAGTGAGGCAGTTCAATCCGGGAGACCGAGTTCTCGTGCTAATACCAACGGTGGAAAGTAAGTTCTTGGCCAAGTGGCAAGGGCCATATGAGGTGGTGGAGAAACTGGGAGACGTAAACTACAAGATCCACCAACCCGGAAGACGGAAGCCATACCAGGTTTACCATGTTAACCTTATCAAGCCGTGGCAAGATAGAGAGCCAGCGGTAACTCCGTGCTTGCTGGGCAACCTAGAAGGGGAGGTTGGAGCCGTTACCATAGCGGAGACTCTATCGAAGGCCCAGAAGCAGCAGTGCCGGGAGTTACTCCAGAAAAACCGCGACCTGTTCTCAGAGTTGCCGGGGTGCACGAAGGTGGTGGAGCACGAAATTCTGACCGAGCCACATGTGCGGGTGAACGTGAAACCATATCGTATTCCTGAGGCCCGGCGAGAGGTAATCTCCAAGGAGGTGCAGCGTATGTTGAAGCTCGGGGTCATTGAGGAATCCAAGAGCGGCTGGTCGAGCCCGATTGTCCTGGTCCCAAAACCTGATGGTGAATGGAGGTTCTGCAACGATTACCGGAAGCTGAATGAGGTCTCCAAGTTCGACGCTTATCCCATGCCACGCTTTGATGAGCTCATCGAGAGACTTGGACCTGCCAGGTACATAACCACTTTGGATCTGACCAAGGGATATTGGCAGATCCCCATGGCACAGGAAGCCAAGGAGAAGATGGCATTCTCCACACCAGACGGGTGCTTCCAGTATGTCCGGATGCTGTTTGGCCTACAGGGAGCTCCAGCAACCTTCCAGAGGGCGATGGATAGAATCCTTGCACCTCATAAGCTATACGCTGCCGCATACCTGGATGATATCGTCATCTTTACCCCGGACTGGGAGACTCACCTGGAAAAGGTCCAAGCAGTGTTTGATGCTCTAAGAGAGGCGGGGTTTACAATAAACCCGAAGAAGTGTGCCTTGGGGAGAGAAGAAGCCAAGTACCTCGGATATGTAGTGGGGCGTGGCGAGATCAAACCCCAAATCAATAAAGTCTAGGCAATTCAAACATGGCCGAGACCTCTGTCAAAGAAGCAAGTTAAAGCCTTCCTGGGGATTGTGGGATATTACAGGAGGTTTATCCCAAACTTCGCCACAATGGCTGCACCTCTAACTGATCTGCTTAAAGGGACGAAGTCAGTGATGGTCAGCTGGTCCGAAGAAGCAGAGTCAGCCTTCCAAGAAATGAAGGGAGCTCTTTGTAAGCAGCCCGTTTTGGTGGCCCCAGACTTTAAACGTGAATTTGTCCTCCAGACAGATGCCTCAGATGTCGGGGTAGGTGCAGTCCTTTCCCAAGAGATACGTGGGGAGGAGCATCCTGTTCTCTACTTGAGTAGGAAGTTGACTTCTTGTGAGAGAAATTACTCAGTTGTAGAGAAGGAGTGTTTGGCCATAAAATGGGCAGTGGACACATTACGGTACTACCTGGTGGGACGGAAGTTTAGGTTAATATCCGACCATGCCCCACTCAGGTGGATGAGGGAAACCAAGGGCAAGAATGCTAGGGTCACCCGCTGGTTCTTAGCCCTACAAGACTTCAGTTTCCATGTAGAGCATAGGGCCGGGAAGCTACATGGTAATGCCGATGCCCTCTCCAGAATCCCTTGCCTGGTAGGTGAAAGTGCCAAGCCCCACGGCTTTAGGCAGAGGGGGGAGGTATGTGGCAGGGCTAAGGGTCGTGTAATTGATGGGAGATATGTGTCTCATAAATGGCTTATCTCCATAATGTAAGGCAGAAGTAAAGCATACCAGATATTGTTATTGTTTTTGTTTGAAGGACCTGTGGTGAGGTCACAGTCAGGTGACCAGTCAGCTGCTGGGAACGTGGGTGTGGCTACAGCCTTATAATGTGACCTGCTCCTGAACCAGGGAGCTGTATGTGGGGAGGACTACACCTCCCAGCATGTGCTGAGACTCGCGGTCTGAGTCTGCAACCACGAAGGTTTATGTTTTGTTTGCCTAAGCTAGAGGCTATTTTTGGTGATACGCTGTTTTATGGTTTATGACAGAAATAAATCTCATGAACTTTGGAAGAACCGGTCTCCTGATTGTCTCCCGCTGCACCTGAGCGAGTCACATCCCCACAATACATACACACTACATGCTACATACATGCAACATACATACTACATACATACTACATACATGCTACATACATACCACATGCATACTACATATATACTGCATATATACTACATGCATACAACATACATATATACTACATACAATACATACATATAGACATACAGTACATATAACATAGAGTACATACTTACCGTCACTTGTCACTTTGATCCCCGAAGCCATTGTCACCTGAGGGATAAATATCAAAATAAAAAAACACCAATATACTTACCCCGATCCGCAGAAGTCCACGAGGGTCCCACATCCATCTTTCGTGGAGAACAGCAGCATCAGCTGATGCTACCGTTCTCTACCAGCTCCAGGAATACAATGACGGAAGGTAGGTATCCTTCCGCACTGCATTCCTCCACCACTGTAAAAAAAAAAAGTCCCTAGTCTCACTTTATGCCATTGCTGCGTGGGAATTTCCCACGCAGCAATGGCATAAAGTGAGACTAGGGACTTTTTTTTTTTTTTTAAAGTGGTGGAGGAATACAGTGCGGAAGGATACCTACCTTCCGTCATTGTATTCCTGGAGCCCGTAGAGAACGGTAGCATCAGCTGATGCTGCTGTTCTCCACGAAAGATGGACGTGGGACCCTCGTGGACTTCTGCGGATCGGGGTAAGTATATTGGTGTTTTTTTATTTTGATATTTATTCCTCAGACGACAATGGCTTCGGGGATCAAAGTGACAAGTGACGGTAAGTATGTACTCTATGTTATATGTACTGTATGTCTATATGTATGTATTGTATGTAGTATATATGTATGTTGCATGCATGTAGTATATATGCAGTATATATGTAGTATGCATGTTACATGCATGTAGTGTATGTATGTAGTATGCATGTAGCATGTATGTAGTATATATGTAGTATGTATGTTACATGTAGTATATATAGTATATATGTTGTATGTATGTAGTATGCATGTAGTATGTAGCATGTATGTAGTATATATGTAGTATGTATGTTACATGTAGTATATGTAGTATGTATGTAGTATACATGTTGCATGTATGTAGCATGTAGTATATATGTAGTATGTATGTTACATGTAGTATATATGTAGTATGCATGTAGTATGTATGTAGTATGCATGTAGTATGTATGTTGCATGTAGTATATATGTAGTATGCATGTTGTATGTATGTAGCATGTATGTAGCATGTAAGTTTTTTTTTTTTTTAACATTCAACACATTAGCCGGGTGATGGGACTACTACTGTCCCATCATTGGCTAATGTGTCAATCACTGTCATGGTAGCAGGCATCGCCCGATGGGACTTGTAGTCCCATCGGACGATGCCTGCACAGACCACCGGAGCCGGCACAGCCCCCCGGCAGGCCGGCACAGCCCCCCGGCAGGCCGGCACAGACCAACGGAGCCTGCACAGACCACCGGCAGGCCGGCACAGCCCCCCGGCAGGCCGGCACAGCCCCCCGGCAAGCCGGCACAGACCACCGGAGCCTGCACAGACCACCGGACAGTCGGCACAGCCCCCCGGCAGGCCGGCACAGACCACCGGAAGGCCGGTACAGACCCCCGGACAGTCGGCACAGCCCCCCCGAAGGCCCGAACTGACGGCGCATCATGATGCGCACAGACAGCGCATCATGATGACGTCATTTCGGCAGCCAATTGGAAAGCTCAACACTAGTCAGCAGGGGGACACAAAATCACTAAGACTCCTATTTTTTTTTTTTCAGAGTTTAATACAAGCAATTCTAGTTTCTTAGCGATTTTGTGTCAGCAGGGGGACACAAAATCGCTAAGAAACTAGGATTGCTTGTATTAAACTCTGAAAAAACTAGGATTGCCATTGATTTGTATTGGACTCGTTACTGTGCGAGTAATCGCTTGGAAACTCGCAGAGTACCGACTCCTGCGAGTCCCCTACTACTCGCAGAGTAACGAGTCCTAACGAGTAGATTCGCCCATCCCTAAGTAGGTTTAATATTTCTAAACATAATATGAAAGCGGTCCCTAACTGATGTACTTTTACAATGGAGCAGATGGCTGAGAAGCAATGTACATGCGATGAATAAGAACTGGAACAATAATTGCCTAGAACTTTTTGGCTTGATATTATAGTCATTGCTGTTAATGCAGGTAAGTGTTTTAATTGTATTATAAAGTATGGTAAAACTGATCCTAATAAATGCAAAGTCACAGCCTGGAGAAAATGAGAGTTTATTGCTTTCAGATTGTGATAAGATGCCACTCTTTGTAAGCACTGCAGCTATTCTATGTCCTAGTCCAATGTTTAGTGCTGATTATTATCTCAGAATTCCAAATCCCCCTGTATGGAGTGATAAATGACAAAAATCTAGGTACTTGGAGTATAACCTGTCAACTGAGGAATCTGAATAGAGCAATTGTAATTAGAGATGATAGGATCAGGCAAAAATTGAATTCTCCTGTTCATGCGAATTTTCCCAAGAAATTCGAATTGCAGAGAAGTTATTCTCACAAATGGAATGTCCCTTATTATGATCTGGGGTATCTGTAGAACCCAAAACATAATAAATAAATGTAATGTAAATAAATGTAAAAAATAAAGAAATATTCACCATAGCGCTCTTCTCTCCAGCCCCTTAGCTTATCACCGTTACCCGTCTGGACCGGGCAATTCCCCAAGATCACAATATCAGAAACCTTTGTTTGCAATTACAGAGGTCAGATATTTCCTGCAGTTCTTGACCAAGTTTGCACATACTGCAGCAGGGATTTTGGCCCACACCTCCATACAGATCTTCTCCAGATCTTTCAGGTTTTGGTGCTGTTACTGGGCAACATTGTGTTTCCACTCCCTCCAAAGATTTTCTATAGGGTTCAGGTTTGGAGCCTAGCAAGGCCACTCTAGGACCTTGGAATGCTTCTTACGGAGCCACTACTTAGTGGCAAATGGTCTGTGTTTTCAGGTCATTGTCATGCTGGAAGACCTAGCTACAGTCCATTAAAGATCTTTAATGCTCTATCTGAGGGAAGGAGGTTGTTGGCCAAAATCTCGCGATACATGACCCCATCGATCTGTCATGAGTGGGTCATGTTCTCCTGGGAGATTTGGGGTTAGAAAATCACTGCGTATTGTGAAATGCTGATCTTTCATTTAGCCTGTGTGTTTGTGTTTCACATGAAAAGGAAACAAAATCCATTTAGTTCTGAAGATATTAGTGACTGGTTAGTAACTTGCAGCTCCATCTCACAGCTTTTCTATCCTGGTCATTTCCTCTCTCAATAAAATCTGTCCAGACCTTATCTTCCATGCCAGTGCAAGTTTACTTCCTAGCTCCTTGGAGTCTCTGTACTGAGTTGGAGATCGTCGTTGCTGCAGATTGCTGCATGCTGTTTTTGGGTGTATGCTATCCTCACTGTCCTATTCCCATTTGGTTTGTAAGTTTCTAGACTTCCCTATATAACTCTATACCTTTGGTGAGTGTTTTGTATGTTAATTGCTTTTTGTTATACCTGTTTTTCTTATGTGTTATTAAACTAGCATTTCTTTTCCAGGCCTTCTGTGTGAGGGAAAGGGGATAGCGTATAACAGGAGAAGAACAAGGCTGGTGGCCCAAACCTCCACATCTTTAGAGGTAACTTTGGGAGCAGATATAGCTATGGTCCCCGCCCTAGGGACAGTGCAGGGTCTCTTTCCCTATGTACAGTACATACAGTAACAGCGTGACACCATCCTCCCTTCAATATGGTGCATTTGTCCTGTCCTCTTTGCAAAAAAGCACCACCAAAGTATGATGTTCCCTCACCATGCTTCACGATTGGGTCGATGTTCTTGGGGTTGTACTCATCCTTCTTCTTCCTCCAAACATGGCAAGTAGAGTTCATACCAATAAGTTCTATTTTCATCTCGTCTGACCACATAACCTTTTCCCATGCCTCCTCTGGATCATCCATATGGTCATTAGTGAACATTAAACAGGCATGGACATGTGCTGGAGTGACCAGGGGGACCTTGTGTGTCCAGCAGGATTTTAATCCATGACGGAGCAGTGTGTTACTAACGGTAATGTTTAAGACTGTGGTTCCAGCTCTCTTCAGGTCAGGCTGCTTTCACATTTCAGTTTTTTGGCATCAGTCACAATCTGTCGGATCAACGGATCGGTCGCAGATTGTGAAAAACTGATGCGACGGATCCGTTGTTTCGCCGGCTCTGCTAGCCAGATCCGTAAAAAAAAAAGGATCAGTCGCATCTGTTTTTTCATTCATTTCTTCCGTTTTTTGATGGATCCATTTTTAAAAACACCCACAGACAGATCTATAGATAGAATACATAGCTACCTCTATAGATACATCTATGGATATATCAATAGATACAGTATATCTATATATTTATCTATGGCTATATCCATAGGTATATCGACAGATATATGGATATATCTATATCCATAGATATATCCATTGATATTGTTCATTAATAAACATCGGCCTTGCTATTATTTATCTATATCTATCCATAGATATATCAAAAGATAGCTATATCTATGGATATATATCCATGGATATCTATAGATATATCAAAAGATAATGGCAAAAAAAAAAAAATAAAGAAAAAGCAGCACCAAAATAGTAGTGGTGTGAACTGTTTTATAGCCTAGTGGCGTGGCGACGTTACGGATAAGGCAATCCTTTCTCAAGCTTGAGAAAGGATTGCCATATCCGAAACGTCGCCACTCCACTAGGCTATTAAACAGTTCACACCACTACTATTTTGGTGCTGCTTTTCTTTTTTTGCTATTATCTAAGGACATTGAGGTGTCTGGAGAAGCGTGCACTGCTCTAAGGTATTTTGTGGTGTTCCTATTTTTTACACATATATCAAAAAGTAGATATATCTATGGATATATTTCTATGGATATCTATAGATATATCCATAGATATATCTATCTTTTGATATATCTATGGATAAATATAGATAGATAATGGCAAGGCCGATGTTTATTAATGAACAATATTTTTTATTTAAAAATAGTGGAAAAAAAATGTTGTGGGCTCCCGCGCAATTTTCTGCCCAAGGGAGGGAAAGCCGACGGCCGGGGCCCAATATTTGTAGCCTGGGGAAGGGGGTAATACCCAGGTTATGAATATCAGCCCGCAGCTGTCTGCATAGCCTTTACTGGCTATTAAAATAGGGGGACCCCAAAAAAAAGATGTGGGGTCCCCTATATTTTATAGCCAGAAAGGCTACGCAGACAGCTGCGGGTTAATATTCATGGCCTAGGAAGGGGCTATGGATATTGCCCCCCCGGCTACAAATACCAGCCCGCATCCACCCCAGAAATGGCGCATCTCTAAGGTGCACCAATTCTGGCTCTTATCCCCCTCTCTTCCCACTGCCGCGTAGCCGTGGCATATGGAGTAATAAGGCGTTAATGTCACCTTGGTATTGTAAGCTGACATTAAGCCCGGTTAATAATGGAGAGGCGTCAATAAGAGGTCTATCCATTATTAATCTTATATTAATAAAGGGTTAAAAACCACACACAAGAATAAAGTTTTTAATGAAATAAAACATGACACATTTTTTCAAAATTTTTATTTTACGCCTATCCAGTGGAAGCCATCGATCACATGCAAAAAATTTAAAAAAGAAAAAAACAATATACTCCCTCGCTGACGTAATCCCATTAATACTGATTGTCCCACTACGATCTCCCCTATAGAGCTGTCACATCAGCAGAATTCTCACGCTGTAGTGCCGCAAAGTGACAAGTGAACCCAGATGACCTGTCGGCGGCGGAGTGATACAATGCAGAGGATTGTATCACCAGAGCCCCTGGAGATCTGTCGCTTTAGCTGATGTGACAGTTCTTCATGGGAGATCGTCATGGGACAATTGTATTAAATGGATTACGTCAGACACAGGGAGTATATTGTTTGTTTATTATTTAAATTTTTTTTCAGGTGATCGAGGGCTTTGGGAATTAGCAGAATATGGTGAGTATGAACTACATACTGTATGTAACAAAGCACATATAAGGAGGTAAATACCTCACCTGAATATATAGAAAAGCTATGTGATAGACAGGTAGAATTGCAAAGGGTCACAACCATAGGCTGAACCAGCAAAAATACATATCAATCCTTGTATTACATCACAGGGAAACGTAGGGATAACATAATTTGCACTGGTGAAAAGAATAATGTCGTTCACCAAATGTTAAGGACCTCCCAGATCATCAGGGAAGATCTTATCACCCCCATAGCATGTAAAATGAACAAATAGTAAGGCAAAGATTAAATAATCCATATACCTGTAGTCATGCTGCTGCCTGGTTGTATATGCCCTGCATATCCCTGCACAGAACCCACACAGATCCCTGCACAGCCCCACACAAACCTTCGCACAGACCCGCATAAACCTGCAAATCCCACAAAGCCCTGCAAAGAACCCCACACAGGCCCCCACACACCCCTACCCAGACCCTCGCATAGACCCCCACACAACCCCACATAACCCCGCACAGACCCACATAAACCCCCGCACAGCCCCGCATACACGTGCACAGACCCCCGCACAGACCCACACACCCCTGCACAGACCGGCATACCCTCGCACAGCTCCGAGCACAGCCCCGCATACGTGTGGACAGACCTGCATACCCCACACAGACCCCCGCTTACCCCCGTGCAGGCCCGCATACCCCCGCACAGCCCCACCACACACACGCACACACACATAGCCCGCACACACCACACAGGCACACAGTGTTGGTGCATGTGCAGTTAAAGAAACAGAACCCGGTGACGGATTCCGTCATTTGTCTGACAGCGATGGATCCGGTGCCCATAGGCTTACATTCTAGCAAACGACGGACGGCGCTGGATCCGTCACTGTCCAACTTTTCGATGGAGCCAATAAACGTTCCTACAGTATGTCCGTTGTCTCTGGCCGATGGACAAAGACTTTCCGACAAATCCTGCAAACGACGGATGAAACGTGTGGCCATCAGTCGGAATCCGTCGCTAATACAGTCGCTGGATTAGGGATGGGCGAATCTACTCGTTAGGACTCGTTACTCTGCGAGTAGTAGGGGACTTGCAGGAGTCGGTACTCTGCGAGTTTCCAAGTGATTACTCGCACAGTAACGAGTCCAATACAAATCAATGGCAATCCTAGTTTTTTCAGAGTTTAATACAAGCAATCCTAGTTTCTTAGCGATTTTGTGTCCCCCTGCTGACACAAAATCGCTAAGAAACTAGAATTGCTTGTATTAAACTCTGAAAAAAAAAAATAGGAGTCTTAGCGATTTTGTGTCCCCCTGCTGACTAGTGTTGAGCTTTCCGATTGGCTGCCGAAATGACGTCATCATGATGCGCTGTCTGTGCGCATCATGATGCGCCGTCAGTTCGGGCCTTCGGGGGGGCTGTGCCGACTGTTCGGGGGTCTGTACCGGCCTGCCGGTGGTCTGTGCCGGCCTGCCGGGGGGCTGTGCCGGCCTGCCGGGGGGCTGTGCCGACTGTCCGGTGGTCTGTGCAGGCTCCGGTGGTCTGTGCCGGCCTGCCAGGGGGCTGTGCCGGCCTGCCGGTGGTCTGTGCAGGCTCCGTTGGTCTGTGCCGGCCTGCCGGTGGTCTTTGCCGGCCTGCCGGGGGGCTGTGCCGGCCTGCCGGTGGTCTGTGCAGGCTCCGGTGGTCTGTGCAGGCATCGTCTGATAGGACTACAAGTCCCATCAGGCGATGCCTGCTACCATGACAGTGATTGACACATTAGCCAATGATGGGACAGTAGTAGTCCCATCATCCGGCTAATGTGTTGAATGTAAAAAAAAAAAAAATTACATGCTACATACATACAACATGCATACTACATATATACTACATGCAACATGCATACTACATACATACTACATGCATACTACATACATAGTACATATATACTATATATACTACATGTAACATACATACTACATATATACTACATGCTACATACATGCAACATACATACTACATACATGCTACATACTACATGCATACTACATACATACTACATACATACAACATATATACTATATATACTACATGTAACATACATACTACATATATACTACATGCTACATACATGCAACATACATACTACATACATGCTACATGCATACTACATACATACACTACATGCATGCAACATGCATACTACATATATACTGCATATATACTACATGCATGCAACATACATATATACTACATACAATACATACATATAGACATACAGTACATATAACATAGAGTACATACTTACCGTCACTTGTCACTTTGATCCCCGAAGCCATTGTCGTCTGAGGAATAAATATCAAAATAAAAAAACACCAATATACTTACCCCGATCCGCAGAAGTCCACGAGGGTCCCACGTCCATCTTGCGTGGAGAACAGCAGCATCAGCTGATGCTACCGTTCTCTACGGGCTCCAGGAATACAATGACGGAAGGTAGGTATCCTTCCGCACTGTATTCCTCCACCACTTTAAAAAAAAAAAAAAAAGTCCCTAGTCTCACTTTATGCCATTGCTGCGTGGGAAATTCCTAGCATGTATGTAGTATGTATGTTGCATGTAGTATATATGTAGTATGTATGTTGCATGTAGTATATATGTTATATGTATGTTACATGTAGTATATATGTAGTATGTATGTTGCATGTAGTATATATGTAGTATGTATGTTACATGTAGTATATATGTAGTATGTATGTTGCATGTAGCATGTATGTAGTATGTATGTTGCATGTAGCATGTATGTAGTATGTATGTTGCATGTAGTATATATGTTATATGTATGTTACATGTAGTATATATGTAGTATGTATGTTGCATGTAGTATATATGTAGTATGTATGTTGCATGTAGTATATATGTAGTATGTATGTTACATGTAGTATATATGTAGTATGTATGTTGCATGTAGTATATATGTAGTATGCATGTTGTATGTATGTAGCATGTATGTAGCATGTAAGTTTTTTTTTTTTTTTTTTTACATTCAACACATTAGCCGGATGATGGGACTACTACTGTCCCATCATTGGCTAATGTGTCAATCACTGTCATGGTAGCAGGCATCGCCCGATGGGACTTGTAGTCCCACCGGACGATGCCTGCACGGACCACCGGAGCCTGCACAGACCACCGGCAGGCCGGCACAGCCCCCCGGCAGGCCGGCACAGCCCCCCGGCAGGCCGGCACAGACCACGGGAGCCTGCACAGCCCCCCGGCAGGCCTGCACAGCCCCCCGGCAGGCCGGCACAGCCCCCCCGAAGGCCCGAACTGACGGCGCATCATGATGCGCACAGACAGCGCATCATGATGACGTCATTTCGGCAGCCAATCGGAAAGCTCAACACTAGTCAGCAGGGGGACACAAAATCGCTAAGACTCCTATTTTTTTTTTTTTTCAGTGTTTAATACAAGCAATTCTAGTTTCTTAGTGATTTTGTGTCAGCAGGGGGACACAAAATCGCTAAGAAACTAGGATTTCTTGTATTAAACTCTGAAAAAACTAGGATTGCCATTCCCAATTCATTAACATTGGAATCGCTAGACTCGCAACGAATAGCGAGTTTCCGACTCGGACTCGTTACAGTCTAGCGATTCCGAGTATTTCAGGATTCGCCCATCCCTACGCTGGATCTGTTTTTTTAAAAATTTAACGGATTGCGACTGATGGCAAAAAACTGATATGTGAAAGGGGCCTTATTGACCAGATCACCCAAGTAGTTCTGGGTTGATTCCTGACCTTTCTCAGATGCATCCTTACCCCACAAGGAGAGATCTTTCATGAAGCCCCACACAGAGAAGATTGACAGTCATCTTGTGCTTCTTCCATTTTCTAATAAATGTGCCAACAGTTGTTGCCTTGTCACCAAGCTGTTTGCCTATTGTCCTGTAGCCCATCCCAGCCTTGCACAGGTCTATAATTTTGTTCCTGATGTCCTCACACAGCTCTTTGGTCTTTGCCATGGTGGAGAGGTTGAAGCGTGATTGAGTGTGTGGACAGGTATACAGGTAAAGAGCTCAAACAGATGCAATTGATATAGCTTATGAGTGCAGAGTAGAAGAGATTCTTAGGCCGGGGTCACACTAACCGACGCAAAATACGGTCCGTAGTTTACAGGCGTAATACGGATGAATGACCCCTAAATAGTGCTCCGTATGTCATCCGTAAGCAAGGTGTGGTCGCGTATTTTGCGCATGTAAGCATCAGTATGTAATCCGTATGCTGAGATTTTCTCGCCGGCTTGCAAAATGGACATATAATGGAGCCCTATGACAGGTTTTATATCACAAACGAAAGAATAGATATACACACACAGAATACATATATACTGTATACATGTCATTGAGACACATATATGTATATATATTTATATTTCACAGAGTTCTTCATAGCAGAATAGCCACTAATTCAATTGCCGCCTTTTGTGAAAACATTCCCCAACCCGACATGAAATGACACATGGTTTACATACAGTAAACCATTTCATTTCATGTTTTGTATGTCTTTCATTAGTAATTAGATGAGGGTTGATGTGTAAAATTTGGGAGGTGTGGGTGTTAATTTAAGGGGTTAATTCGATGTAAAAAAAAATGTGTGGGCTCCCGCGGTAATTTGTCAATGCGGAAGCCCACACATTTTTTAACAACAAATTAACACCTACACCTCCCAAATTTTACACATCAACCCTCATCTAATTACTAATGAAAGACATACAAACCAAAACATGAAATGAAATGGTTTACTGTATGTAAACCGTTTGTCATTTCATGTCGGGTTGGGGAATGATTTCACAAAAGCCGGCAATTGAATTAGCGGCTATTCTGCTATGAAGAACTCTGTGAAATATATATAATATATATATATATATATATATATATATATATATATATGTCTCAATGACGTGTGTGTGTGTGTGTATATATATATATATATATATATATATATATATATATATATATATATATATATATATATATATATATATATATGTGTGTGTCTATATCTATTTTTTCGTTTGTGTTATAAAACCTGTCAGTGTGATTTTACTGTATCGCGCACTGAATTGCTGGCTTTTCTAAAGGACACTGGGTGCGTATTTCTCGCAAGTCACACATCTGGTCCGTGTGTAATGCGTATTTTTAGCGCACCCATAGACTTGCATTGGCGTACTACGGGCGTAGAATACAGACTAGAAATATACGGCTGATGGGAGCTGCCCCATAGAGAATAATTTGTCCGTGTGTAATGCGTGCTTTTAACGCCTCTCACTCGTCCGTATTCCTCACCAGTGTGACCCCGGCCTTAAAGAAAAACTAACAGGTCTGTGAGAGCCAGAATTCTTACTGGTTGGTAGGTGATCAAATGCTTATTTCATGCAATAAAATGCAAATTCATTATTAATAAATCATACAACAAGATTTTCTGGATATTTATTTAAGATTTTGTCTCTCACAGTTGAAGTGTACCTACGGCAAAAAATACAGACCTCTCCATTCTTTGTAGGTGGGAAAACTTGCAAAATTGGAAGTGTATCAAATACTTATTTTCCCCACTGTAGGTGTATGGAAAGCCCTGTTTTCTCTTGAGATACAGGCACATGTGTTTTATAGGCAAGTACTGTATATTGTGTATAGCCAAACCTTGCACTTCTAGTACATAAGTATATTGTTCTTCTAATCCAACTTGCTTTTACTTCATGACACCCTACTACATAATTTAACCCCTTCACTCTTGGATAATTTTCCATTTTTTTTTCTTTTGTTTTTTCCTGTTTTTTTGCGGGACGAGTTGTATTGTTGAATAACACTATTGATTTAACCATATAGAATATTGGAAAATTGGGGGAAAAAATTCCAAGTGCTGTGAAATTGCTAAAAAATGCAGTTCAACAATTGTTTTTTGGATTTTTTTATTTACCATGTTCACTATATGGTAAACTTTACCTGCCAATATGATTCTCCAGAGTATGCAGATACCAAACATGTACAGTTTTTTTTTTTTTGTTTTTTTTTTAAGTAGTGAAGAAAAATTCTTAAATTTGTATCAAATTTTTTTTTCGCTTTTGTCGTCATTTTCTGAGACCCATACTATTTTGATTTTTCATGATACGGGGCTTTGTGATGGCTTATGTTTTTGTTCCATGAGCTGACATTTTTACTGATACCATTTTGGGATAGATACAATGTGTTGATCACCTCTTATTGCATTTTATTGCAATGTTGTGGTAGCCAAAAAAAACATAATTTTGGCATTTGGATTTTTTTTCTCTTTACACTGTTTACTGATTGAATTGATTTAATTTATATTTTGATAGATTGGTCATGTCTGAATGAATTGATACCAAATGTTTGTATTTTTCTTAATTTTTTTGTTTTATTTTCAATGGGGCAAAAGGGGGTGATCTGAATTTTTGTTTTTTTTATATTTTAAAATATATATACATTATTTACTTTTTATTGTATCTGTTAGTCTCCTTAAGGGACATGAATCTGCGATGGTCCAATCATTTGTGCTATAAATCACAGTGCTCCATGGGCCGATATTCACAGGAGGATTGTAATGATAGGCACAGCATTTATTATCAAATCCCCGGCTGACATAACAACCCATCAGCTCCCCGTGATCACGTCACAGGCACACCGATGGGAGAATGGAATGATGTGCACCCCTGTTGACACATGTTAAATCCCGCTGTTGCAGATTGACAGCGGTATTTAACAAGTTAACAGCTCCACCCTTGACTGTTAAAGGTACATGATGGCTGAATAGATCAGTCATCATGTGTGAGGAAAGATGCATGTAAGCCCACATCAATGGCAGGGACATTATATATAACATAAATAAGTTGTGAAGGGGTTAAAAAACTCTGGTATATTGGGTTCAAATTGCTACAATCATGCAGTGTTGATCCAGAGATAAGTGGACAATTTGTCTTCATCAAAGGGAAATGATTAGTTTGTTTAATTGAAAACATGCCAGAATGGATCCATGTATCAGGTACCTAGAAGGTGGTATTTGATACTATTTGATCTGATTATGTTTAACCCCTTCCTGACATGAGACGTACTATCCCGTCCACGGTACCCGGGCCCGTATGACCGGGGACGGGATAGTACGTCTACCGCGATCAGCGGCGCCCACGTGGTGAGCGCCGCTGATCGCGGCCGGGTGTCAGCTGATTATCACAGCTGACACCCGGCACAATGTGTCAGGGGCGGTCACGGACCGCCCCCGACACGTTAACCCCTTGCACACCGCGATCAAACGCGATCGCGGTGTACCGGGAGTTAAAGGGAAGCATCGGCAGGGAGGGGGCTCCCTCCGTGCTTCCCTGAGCCCCCCACGGCAGCGCAATGTGCAGCGCTGCTGTGGGGGGCTCCTTTCCTCCAGGCCCCCGAATCCAAGATGGCGACGGGGGCCTTCGGGGGCCTGGGGAAGCTGGCTTCCTCAGTGCCTGCAAAGCGCAGGCATGAGGAAGCCTTGTGCACTGCCTGTGACAGATTGCTGATCTGTCACAGTGATCTGTGATGTGACAGATCAGCGATCTGTCACAGGACAGTGATGTCCCACCTGGGACTATGTAATAAAGTAAAAAAAAAATTTAAAAAAAAGTGTAAAAATAAATTAAAAAAAATCGCCAAATAAATTAGTAAAAAAAAAAAAAAAATATTCCCCAATAAATTCATTTTTTTAAAATAATAAAAAAAAAAAACAATAAATGTACACATATTAGGTATCGCCGCGTCCGTAACGACCTGCCCTATAAAACTGTCTCATTAGTTAACCCCTTTAGCGAACCCCTTAAAAAATAAAAATAAAAGACGAAGCAAAAAATAATGATTTATTATCATACCGCCAAACAAAAAGTGCAATAACGCGCGATCAAAAAGACGCATATAAATATCCATGGTACCGCTGAAAACGTCATCTTGTCCCGCAAAAAACAAGCTGCCACACAGCATCATCAGCGAAAAAATAAAAAAGTTATAACTCGCAGAATAAAGCGCTGCAAAAATAATTATTTTTTATATAAAATAGTTTTCATTGCATAAAACCGACAAAAACATAAAAAAACGAAATGAGGTATCGCTGTAACTGTACTGACCCAAAGAATAAAACCGCTTTATCAATTTTACCGCACGCGGAACGGTGTAAACGCACCCCCACCAAAGAAATTCATGAAACGCTGGTTTTTGTTCATTCTGCGTCCCAAAAATCGGAATAAAAAGCGATCAAAAAATTTCACGTGCCCGAAAATGGTACCAATAAAAACGTCAACTCGTCCCGCAAAAAATAAGACCTCACATGACTCGGTGGGTCAAAATACGGAAAAATTATAGCTCTCAATATGTGGTGATGCAAAAACTATTTTTACAATAAAAAGCGTCTTTTAGCGTGCGACAGCCGCCAAACATAAAAACCGCCATAAATAGTAAATCAAACCCCCCGTTATCACCCCCTTAGTTAGGGAAAAATAATAAAATAAAAAAAATGTATTTATTTCCATTTTTCCATTAGGGTTAGGGCTAGGGTTAGGGCTAGGGGTGTGTTGGGGTAGGGTTAGGTTAGGGTTAGGGCTAGGGTTAGGGTTAGGGCTAGGGTTAGGGTTAGGGCTAGGGCTAGGGTTAGGGCTAGGGTTAGGGCTAGGGTTAGGGGCGTGTTGGGGTTCGGGTTGAAGTTAGAATTGGGGGTTTCCACTGTTTGGGCACATCAGGGGCTCTCCAAATGCAACATGGCGTCTGATCTCAATTCCAGCCAATTCTGAGTTGAAAAAGTCAAATGGTGCTCCTTCCCTTCCAAGCTCTGCTATGCGCCCAAACAGTGTTTTACCCCCTCATGTAGGGTATCAGCCTACTCAGGACAAATTGCAAAACAATTTTTGGGGTCCAATTTCTCCTGTTACCCTTAGGAAAATAAAAAATTGGGGGCAAAAATATCATTTTTGTGGAAAAAAATGATTTTTTTATTTTCACGTCCGAGTGTTATAAACTTCTGTGAAGCACTTGGGGGTTCAAAGTGCTCACCACACATCTAGATAAGTTCCGTGGGGGGTCTAGTGTCCAAAATGGGGTCACTTGTGGGGAGTATCAATAGTTTAGGTACATCAGGGGCTCTCCAAACGCACATGACACCCGCAGACCATTCCATCAAAGTCTGCATTCCAAAACGTCACTGCTTCCCTTCCGAGCCCCGACGTGTGTCCATACAGTAGTTTTCTCCCACATATGGGGTGTCAGCGTACTCAGGACAAATTGGACAACAACTTTTGGGGTCCAATTTCTCCTGGTACCCTTGGCAAAATAAAAAAATGGTGACTAAAAGATCATGTTTATGGAAAAAATACGAATTTTTTATTTTCACGCCCGGGCGTTGTAAACTTCTGTGAAGCACTGGGGGGGTCAAAGTGCTCACCACACATCTAGATAAGTTCCTTGGGGGGTCTAGTTTACAAAATGGTGTCATTTGTGGGGGTTTCCACTGTTTAGGTACATTAGGGGCTCTCCAAAGGCAACATGACACCCGCAGACCATTCCATCAAAGTCTGCATTCCAAAACGTCACTACTTCCCTTCCGAGCCCCGACGTGTGCCCATACAGTAGTTTTCTCCCACATATGGGGTATCAGCATACTCAGGACAAATTGGACAACAACTTTTGGGGTCCAATTTCTCCTGGTACCCTTGGGAAAATAAAAAAATGGTGACTAAAAGATCATGTTTGTGGAAAAAATACAAATTTTTTATTTTCACGCCCGGGCGTTGTAAACTTCTGTGAAGCACTGGGGAGGTCAAAGTGCTCACCACACATCTAGATAAGTTCCTTAGGGGGTCTAGTTTCCAAAATGGTGTCATTTGTGGGGGGTTCCACTGTTTTGGTACATCAGGAGTTTTCCAAACGCGACATGGTGTCCGATCTCAATTCCAGCCAAAAACGTCAAATGGCGCTGCTTCCCTTCCGAGCTCTGCCATGCCCCCAAATAGTGGTTTACCCCCACATGTGGGGTATCAGCGTACTCAGGACAAATTGCACAATAACTTTTAGGGTCCTGTTACCCTTGGAAAAATAAGAATTGAGGGTGAAAAGATCATTTTTGTGGAAAAAATATGATTTTTTAATTGTATGGCTTTATGTTATAAACTTCTGTGAAGCCCATGGGGGTTCAAAGTTCTCACCACACATCTAGATAAGTTCCTTAGGGGGTCTAGTTTCCAAAATGGTGTCATTTGTGGGGGGTTTCCACTGTTTTGGTACATCAGGGGTTTTCCAAACGCGACATGGTGTCCGATCTCAATTCCAGCCAAAAACGTCAAATGGCGCTGCTTCCCTTCCGAGCTCTGCCATGCGCCCAAATAGTGGTTTACCCCCACATGTGGGGTATCAGCGTACTCAGGACAAATTGCACAATAACTTTTAGGGTCCTGTTACCCTTGGGAAAATAAAAATTGGGGTGAAAAGATCATTTTTGTGGAAAAAATATGATTTTTTAATTGTACCGCTGTACGTTATAAACTTCTGTAAAGCCCTTGTGGGTTCAAAGTTCTCACCACATATCTAGATAAGTTCCTTGGGGGGTCTAGTTTCCAAAATGGGGTCACTTGTGGGGGATTTCCACTGTTTAGGTACATCAGGGACTCTCCAAACGTGACATGGCGTCCAATCTGAATTCCAGCCAATTTTGCATTGAAAAAGTCAAACGGCGCTCCTTCCATTCTGAGCTCTGCCATGAGCCGAAACAATCGTTCCCCCCCACATATCAGGTATCTGCGTACTCAGGACAAATTGCACAATAACTTTTGCAGTTCAATTTCTCCTGTTACCCTTGGTAAAATAAAAAAAATTGAACCTGAAGTATTTTTTTTATGAAAAAAAGTTAGATGTTCATTTTTTTTTAAATATTCAAAAAAATTCCTGTGACGCACCTAAAGGGTTAATAAACTTCTTGAATGTGGTTTTGAGCACCTTAAGGGGTGCAGTTTTTAGAATGGTGTCACTTTTGTGTATTTTCTATCATATACACCCCTCAAAGTGGCTTCAAATGTGATGTGGTCCTAAAAATAAAATGGTGTTGTAAAAATGAGAAATCGCTGGTCAACTTTTAACCCTTATAACTTCCTAACAAAAAAAAATTTTGGTTCCAAAATTGTGCTGATGTAAAGTAAACATGTGGGAAATGTTAGTTATCAAGTTTTTTGTGTGCCGTATCTCTGTGATTTAAGGGCATAAAAATTCAAAGTTGGAAAATTGTGAAATTTTCAAAATTTTCGCCAAATTTCCGTTTTTCTCACAAATAAACGCAAGTTATTTGAATGAAATTTTACCACTAACATGAAGTACAATATGTCACGAGAAAACAATGTCAGAATCACCGGGATCCATGGAAGCGTTCGAGAGTTATGACCTCATAAAGGTACAGTGGTCAGAATTGTAAAAATTGGCCCGGTCATGAACGTGCAAACCACCCTTGGGGGTGAAGGGGTTAATCTATTGACTTTGCCAATCGGCTTTACAGCATGAATAGTTTACAACACGTCTTATATTTCACCCCCCACCATAAAAGAGTTTTTACACCGCTTGATTATTGTGAACGTGCATTCATAGGAAAGCTCGTTCACGATAATTGTACAAGGTCAACAGGCTGTCAATCACCCTGATGGACAAGCAAAATGCTCGTTTATAGGGATGACATGATCATTTGGTTTGCCCAAAATATTATCATTCTCAGCAGCTTATTGTCCTGTGTATATAGGATATGTAGGACCCGCACCGCTTAGAATAATGTCAGCCAATGTCCTACTGAATGCTCTATTACAGATCTTTCAGTGCACATCTATAGCGTGGCTTTCCTGTGAAAACAACCACCAATCAGCAATTTGGTAGCTGATTGGTGTTTGTTTAGTGCAGTCAGTCAGCTACTGTTAACAGACCTTAAAGCACCACTGCACCTTTATATTTCAGTGCTGGAGTGGTGCAACAAATCAAAGTTTGATGTCGCTAGTAATACAAGTATTATACTTACCATCTGCCGTCTTCAGCTGTTCCCAGCACCGCTCCGTCATATTTGTTTTTTTTTTTTTAAACCAGTTATTTTTATTTAGGTTTCAAAAGATTTTAAACAATAAACAGTGGATATCAATATACATGTAACAATTCACATATCTTGTAATAATACAATCAAAGCCATCCCTCCCCTCCCCCATTACTCCTTATGCCGGGTATACTTGAGAGTCTTTGCAATCATATCACCACCATCCAGGCGGACCATATTTTTTCGAAAGTTCTTTCACCATGCCTTCGCCTGTAAATGCTTTCCTCTAAATGCATTACCGTACGTGTCTGAGCAATAAATTCCCTCCTAGTGGGGGGGTTCCGAATCCTTCCATTTTCGTGCTATTAGTTTGCGTGCCACATACAGCAACCTCGCTATTGCCACTTTGTAATGTTCTGAGACAGGTATCCCATACACCTCCCCCAAAACACACAGCACTGGATTCCTGTAGAGCGTACATGCATAAGCTCTCTTAATTTTGTTAACGACCAGCCAGTAAGCCCCCAGCCGCGGACACGACCATAGCATATGTAACAGTCCGGCCTGGTCTGTGCCACATCTAGGGCAGCTAGAGTCTCCCCTCAAGCCCGCCTTGAATAGGACCAGCGGTGTTTTGTATGTTCTATGTATTACATATAATTGGGAGAGCCATGCCTGCTCGCTTAGAGAGATCTTCGGGACATATTCAAGAATAGCCTCCCATTGTTCTGTTGTGAGGGTACCCACCTCCCTTTCCCATTTACTCTTAGCAGTGAGGTGATTGTCCCCCAGATAGGAGTGTAGTAGATCATGATATATGCTCGATATAACTCCCCTCGTCCCTCCCTTCATACACACAAAGTCTAGTACAATGTCGCCCTGAACCGTCATGGCTCCCAATCTACACTGTGCCCTCCAAGCATGTCGAAGCATATAGTATTGAAACCCCCATACCGAAGGCAAATCAAATTCCTCTCTCAATGTCTCAAAGGTCTTCAGGTCCATTCCACTCTGCAGCTGGCACACATATCTCACTCCTTTCGCCTTCCAATTGCCCATTTGACGCAGCTTATTAAGTTCCGGCAGATGCTCATTGTCCCACACCGGTGAGTACCTAGTCAGCTCATCCACCCCTCTGATTCTTTTAATGGTGTCCCATACCTTCTGAATCATGCCTATGGTAGGATATGGTGCTCCCAGTTTCTTAAAGGTACCATCCTCTAGACCCTGGATAAGTGGGCGTCTCCCCGTCACATGTACCAGCACCCGGTGAGCTGCTCCTCCACAATCGAGCTCTCTCCATCCCCTGACATGCTGGCCCTGTACTGCCAAGAAATAGACCCATGGACTTGGTGCGGCCAGTCCTCTCTCTTCCTTTCCTTTTTGCAGAGTTCCAAATTTAATCCGTGCCTGCTTCTTGCCCCATATCAAGGATCTGAAGATAGAATCAATGCCCCGAAACCGTTTTTTTGGTAGCCATATGGGCGAATTGTGCAAAACGTACATTAGTTGTGGCATAAGGACCATCTTAATCAGGTTAGTTCTACCCGTTACCGTTAAAGCCAATTTGCACCATGCACCTATTTTCCCTTTAAATTTCTCTAGCAGAGGAACCAAATTCAGACCCGTGAATCGGGACAGTGGAAGAGCTACCCATATCCCTAGGTATTTAAACTGTGAAACTAGCTGGAGTTGTTTCCCCCTCTCATCTATCTCCTCTGCTTCTATTGCTCTATCCACAGCCATGACATAAGACTTGTGCCAATTTATCTCCAGTCCCGAAATGCTCCCAAATTGTTTAATTACATCCATCGCGCACCCCAGTGTCTCTCCTGAACTTTCCAAAAACAGGATGTCGTCGGCATACAATGATATTTTTTCTTCCAGCTTCCCAAATTTAAATCCGACCACTCCCCTCTCAGCTCTGATCTTGGCCGCCAGGGGCTCCACTGCCACCGCGAACAATAGCGGGGACAGCGGACACCCCTGCCTTGTGCCCCTATGCAAGTCAAACATCCCGGATTGTTCTCCATTCACCTTAACTACCGCCTTTGGGGATGAGTACAATAACTTCACCCAGGCCATGAACGCGGGGCCGAATCCCATCAGTTCCATGATTTTCCATAAGTATTGCCATTCCACGCTATCAAATGCTTTTCTAGCGTCCAATGACATCACTATTCTCCTGCCACCATTATCAGCAGGCAGTTGCATATTAAGAAATAATCTTAAGTTAACAGCCGTGGAGCGGTTAGGCATAAAGCCCGACTGGTCCTCGTGTATAATGGTATGCGCAACCCCGGTGAGCCGGGTGGCCAGGATCTTAGCGAGTATTTTGACATCCGTTGTCAACAACGAAATGGGCCTGTACGACTCCGCATCCATGGGATCTTTTCCCTCCTTCGGCAGAACCACTATCACCGCTTCCTCCATTGATCTCGGCAGTGCCCCCATCACTAAAGCCTCATCAAACACAGATTTCAATTTCGGAGCCAGCAGTTCCACTAACTCCCTGTACACCTCCCCAGGTAGACCATCAGCTCCTGGTGATTTGTTATTGGGCATAGACAGTATTGCACATTCCACCTCCTCCACACTCACAGGTTCTTCCAACCTCAACCTATCTTCCTCAGACAATTTTGGTAGTGAAATGCCTTCCAAAAAATTCTCCACATCCCCCTCTGTGTCCCGTGCTCTCGAAGTGTACAGTGCCATGTAATATGCCTTGAAGACCTCCAGTATGTCCTTTGTGTCTGTCAGAGTCACCCCTGTTTGATCTCTCAGTTTATACACCCTGGAAGACTCCCTCTGTGCCGCAGATATCACCGCCAACAAGTGACCCACTCTCTCTCCTTCTTCAAAGAATTGAGCTTGCTGAAATGCCCTTTTCCTCTCAGCTTGCATCATGTGCAGTTTATCAACTGCCTCCTGAGCCAATTTTAGTCTATTGTGAGCTTCACTCGTTGGCGCCAAAATCATGTCTGCCTCCGCTCTTGTCAGGTCATCCTTTATTTGTTGATCTGCCAATTTAGTTTTGGTCTTACACCTCGCAATCTCACTTATAAAAAGTCCCCTCATAAAAGCCTTCATGGCATCCCATACCGTTGTGGCCTCAGTACTCCCTTCGTTCATTTGGAAGAAGTGCTCTAGCTCTTTGGTTATGCCACCCATGTCCACCACTTTAAGCCACGTCGGGTGAAGACGCCAACCTCCCCTCTGACCCTGAGCAGATCTCACCAGAAGCGTAACCACCATAGGACCATGATCCGAGAGAGTCCTCTGTAAGTATTCCACCTCCCCCACCATCCCGTCCATAGCGGTATCCCCCAAAGCCAGGTGTATCCTCGACAGTGTTCCATGTGTTGCCGAATGACATGAAAAAGTCCTCTTACCCTCATTTCATACTCTCCACAGATCTACCAGCCCAAGTTCCCCTACATACTTGCCAAAGGCAGTCATCCTGTCCTGTCCAGCTTCCGTACCTGCCGGTCGTACTTTATCCCAATAATCATTCATAGTGGTGTTAACATCTCCCATAATCAACAACGGAGTCTCCCCCCATCTGCCCGTCAGTTCCAGTACTGCTTGTAGTTTCTTTTTAGAGTAAGGTGGAGGGATATATAAAGCCACTAAAATCATTTTGTGTCTCAACAATCTGCAAGCAATCCATACATACTGCCCTTCAATGTCTACATGCACTTCCAGCTCTTCATAATGTGTGTTTTTGTGTATTAGGACTGACACCCCCTGGAGTACGAGGAATAAGTAGAATGATATGTCTTTAGCATCCAGGCTCTTGACAACCAGTGAATAGTGTCTCTAGTGAGATGTGTCTCCTGCAAGCACGCGATCATAGGTTCACAGGATTTGATATGATTCAGAACAGCCGCCCTCTTAACCTTATCAGATATACCACGTACATTCCAACTTAACATCCGAACAGTACGGTTACTCATTGTGCATTAGAAAGAACAATCCATCATCATCAAGTAACATCATTACATTGTAGTCCCAATCATACCCGGTCAAACAGCATGAAAACCCCCATCTCCCTACAAATCCGCCCCACCCACCTCCCCCCATCCCTCTCCGCTTCCCCTCCCCCCACCCTTCCCCTTTTGCAGTTGTCACTCTCTCCCCAACGTGAGAGTGGAAGCTCAAAGAACCTGAGCAACTTCTCAGTATTCCGCACTTCAACATGCGTCGTGTCCCCCTCCGTCATTGGCAGCCTCTCCGCCATATTGTCAACAGTATGCATAGTCCCGAACCATTAGTCAAACAATTAACCATAATACGTAGATCCCAGTGGGGAGTTCTCCCCCTCCTCTGCGCTCCTATTTCGCAGAGTAAAGCAGCGCCACAACCCTGTCTAGTGATCAGTCTAGCAGGGTCATGTGGTCATATTGCCATTATCTTCTCTCAATTTGCTCCGGTTGTGCTCCAACCACGAAGCAGCCTCAACTGGTGACGGGAAAAAAATGACCTTTCCAAAAGCTTCCACTCTTAATTTACCAGGATAAATTGTAGAGTATTTCAAATGCAAAGAGCGGAGCTGTTTCTTCACTTCGCCATACCGCAGTCGCAACTTTTACACCTCGGCTGAGTAATCCGGGTATATTTCGATTCGTTTGCCCTCCAGGTTAAGATCTGTCAACTTTCCAGCCTTTCGTAAGATAGTGTCCCTGTCTCTGCAATTCAGGATTCTGGCTAGCATTGTGCGAGGTCCATCTCCCGGCACTGGGGGTCTCATGGGTACGCGATGGGCACGCTCCACCGCAAACACTCTCGACAAGTTATCAGCACCAAACTTGTCCAGCAGCCAGGTTTCAATAAAGGCTGTGGGGTCAGCACCCTCAGCTCTCTCAGGGATGCCCACAATGCGCAAATTGTTCCTACGTGACCGGTTTTCCAGGTCATCATTTTTATTGGCTACTACCGTGATCCTCTGAGTGTGCTGCTGTTGTGTCTTTTGCACTGAGGTTAAGTGATCTTCTGTTACACCAACTCTGTCCTCCACCTCAGTTAATCTGGCTGTAACTTTCTGCATAGATGTTTCTATGCCTCCCATTTCTTCTTTCAGGCAATTCACCTGTTTTGTCAGAGCAGTTAAAGTAGTCTTGCAGTATAAGACAGCTTGGAATACATCCCGCAGGGTGGGCTCTGCTACATCTGCACTTTCAGCTGACTGCACAGTGTCACCATCCCCCTCTTTCTCCTGCTCCAGCTCTGCATTCAGCACAGGCATCTCCTCATCGTCTTCCTCCTCATCTCTGTGCTTCTCACTCCCTCCATTTCCTTCTTCATCTGTCTCCATGCCCCTTACATACCTGTTCAGCCGGGCTGAGACTTCCAGCCTCTGTGCATAGGCTGTGTTTCTTCTTCCCGCCTCCTCCTCTCTCTCAGCACCATCTTGGACTGAGGCACTGCTGCAGGCTCCGGCATCTTTCTGCCTTTTGCGGCCCATGTCTGTCTCTCTGAGTCTGGCAGAAGCTCGCCCCTGACTCCTGGGACCTTCAGACATCTGATCCTGGTAAAGGAATTAGCTGGTTCGGGCTCTGTGCAGGATAATTGAGGCTAATAGTGGCAGAGAAGCACAGCCACCCGACTTCTCACATCAAGAGCTAGGCCCCACCCCCCGTCATATTTGTTACCACAACTTTTGACTGACCAGAGGTTAGAGGTAAGGGTCATAAGCTCTCAATGCAAGTGTCTCACTCTATCTCTCATAGACTTAAATTGAGTTGTGACTTTCGGCTTGCCCAGCAAACACTGGAGTCATCCAGCAGGTCACAACTTGAAAGAGACCAACCGGATAGGGGGGCAAGGAACTTAGATTAGTAATACCACTGCTTTAAGTATGCCCACACATATTAAATAGTGATCATTTAAGAACTCAATAAGCCGATAACTATATGTTCACCAATTCACATGCAGGCTCTGCGAGAGTACTTTAGTTTCCAATGGAGTGTAAGCTGTTGTTTGACACATCAGACTGTGGCTTATCTGTTGGAATAAAATAAAAAGGATCAGATGGGGTGATTTAACATGACCAGTCCTTTTCTCCCAGGACATAACCTGTAATCGGAAAGTTTAGAGACTGTCATACTCATTAGATGGTCAGAGGGTTCCATTAGCGTTAATAGGTTTGTCTCCTCATTTAGCTACTGTTTTCGCTATTATTTGTTTTTGTGATCTGTCTACGAAGTTTATTTGAATGTTAAAAATATACCCTTAGAATAACATAAATTATATCTTAGACAAAGCTTGGATCTGGGTAATATAACTATGATCATGTGCATCTGAAAGCCGCTATTTTGTGGCAAAGTCAATCTTTGCTCATTCTTTAAAACTAAAGTTTGGACATTTACTTTCACAATTGGGTAAAAATAAATTGTTGCCACAGGTGGACAAGCATTTTTAGCTATATTTTTTTTTTTTTATTAAGGATTCAAAGTACATTGGATTCAATGGATCCAAAATATCCAATTTGTCATATACTTTTCATCTATTATGAATTAAACGTTTTACAGTGAAGACTTTCCTCTCCTTTACCTGATATGAAAGTATATCATAGCTAAAGCATTACAAGGGCTAATTTTCTACTCTTTTAAAAAATGCAGTGGTATTGTTTTGTTTGTTTTTTAAAGTCTCTTAAGTGCTGAAGCTCATTAAAAGTAAATATACATGAAGAAGTCATTAAGGTTAGATAAGGAGCTAGTTGAAGTAGAGAGGAGAAGGGTATTTTACAAACAAGGACATCATGCAGAAATACAGGGGGAGATACAAGCTGAGATATAAGAGGGAGCAGAGTTAATGGTATTGATGTTAAGAAGGATTTAGAGGAAGCTTGAAGCTTTAATGCAATTTGCTCTTTACTAGGAATGTACCATTTGAATGTTCATGAATGACCTTATAAATTTCATCTATGTTTTCAGGTTCATTACTACAGTATGTATATGGATTTTACATCAAATGTCAGATATAAAAGTAAAGCTGTTAGCCATTAGAAACAGGGGTTAAATTTCACATTTTTCAAAATTCTTTCCTATTTTATCCAGCAAATATTTAATGTTTTGTCCCCGAAAATATTTAAAAAAGACCTTTCACTACTTTGAGTATGTAAAAATGGCCATATAATAGAATAAAAGCAGCAGAACTTTTTATTTCTTATTTTTTTTGTTATAAATCAACTGGATGTGGCATAGATTATTCTGTAGTCGTGTACTTCTTCCACTGCATGAGGTTGACCAATAATAAGCAGGCAGCGTCATGCAGAGGAGAAAAGAACATACCCTACTCTCATCACTGATCACTACAGTTAGTGTGTTGAAATACAGCTGAGCTGAGTATGTATCATTACAAGCACATAATAGTAAAAATTAACTTTTACAGAATTTACTTGAATAACTAATTGCCATCTGACCTGTTTTCCAGATAAGTGATTGCCATTTCCAAAAGGCAATGTTTTTAGTTTCTGCAAATGTCAATTATCTATGACCATAAATGTTAGATATCTGCACAACACCACTAAATAGTCACTAAGGTAAACTCTTGCTAAGGTAGTACTAAAGTTGGTGGAGGTCCTTTGATAAAAATTTGTTTGGAACCCCCATCTTATGTATAAAGCTATGAACCCACCTGACATGCAATTGAAAATATATGTAGGGTATTTATGGACACAACTAAGCCAGTTACTCTCATAGACTTTAATGGAGAGAGCCACATACAGGCCTGTCCAAAGGGACGTCTATTTTCCTGAGATGTGAGGAATCTAGACATGAGTAAGCATACACTTCCCTCAGAAACAGTGATTCCCACAGCTGTGTGGGAAGTAGATGCCAAACTACACTTGATAGATGCCTTGTTTGCCCCAAAGAAAAAATGGTTCTTTTTCAGTAGGAATTTTAACAGCTAGATATCAATAAAATATCTACAGATGTAACAAAAGTTACCTTGTCTCAGATACCACAGCATTGGAAAATCACTGCATAAAAAAGTGTAATTCAACACCTAACTTACCATTGGTCATTGGCTTATAAAATATTAGGTTATCGTAATCCTCTTAAGTGAGAACCTTCGATGACAAGTTGTCTTGAAGGTGCCATTGAAAGTCATGATAACCTTTTCCATGTTTGTAGGGAGAATTGATGCATGATGAAAGTCACCTAGGTCCCCATAATGGTGGAAGCCCTGGGGCAAGAACTTTGCTTGTACTCCAACCTTCCTCTTTTTAGATAATTTTGCAATTTGAATTAAGTACTCAATAAAGTTTGATCATTATGTGTTAGAATAGGAAAAAAATGGTAATCTGAAGCAATTTTTGATTGCACATAATCAGCTAATAATAAATAGTATTAGTATTAAATTAATGTGAAGGTGTACAAATTCGCTATGTGTCCAATATACATACACCATGCGTCAACTTACTGCAACTAATTATTACATTGTATTGAATACATATAAGGTAATTAGTTAACATTTTTTCAATCAAAAAGTGCAAAAGCAATCCATTGTTTTTGATAATACATATGGGTGGTGCCCTCTCCAGAGCTCCTACCCTTATCCACTAATCTTTCCTAAGCAAGGCTTTAATTACAAGCTACACCTGGTTTCTTTTTACTTCCCCAGTTCTGATGAGACCTGGCTTGGAACATAGAGAGGTAGGACCTTAGTAATAGGGACCATCCATATTGCGGTGCACCATGTTTTTAGATAAAACTTTTTATAAAAAAGTGCAAAAGCTAACTAAGTATCTTATGTTGGAGTTCATGTATTCATTAGTGTCAGTTCGATGATGCACAGTGTATGTATATACAGAGAATTTTTATTCCTTGATTTCAAAACAATATACATGGACACATAATGGATAAAAATGTAATCTTGTAGCCTATTACTAACAGATATCAGCTTTCATAATCACAATCTTCACCCAAGGTTAAAGGGGTCATTCCCTCACAATCAGCTCTTTATTGAAAGGTCCACCACAGAGGAAGTGGATATCCAAACTGCAAAACCCCTGTAAGAAAACTATTAATTGTGCAATGACTAACCTAACATATAATAGTCAAACTGTGTACCAATGCATTTATGTGACTTGTAGGTGGGAGTGTTAACCAAGATTAGGAGATCGATGAGAAAATCCCGATTTAGTATTAAGGCCCCATCACACTTAGCAATGCACCAGCGGTCCCGCCAACGATATGACCCGGTCAGGATCGCTGGTGCATCGCTAAGTGGTCGCTAGTGAGCTGCTAAACAGGCAGATCTCACTAGCGATGTAGCGACGCAGCAGCGGTCGTTACTTACCTGTCAGACGCGGCGATGAAGACGTCCTCCTACCCACGTCCACGCGTCGCTCGTCGGCGCCAGCAGGAAGCACAGCAGGAAGAAGCCGACGAGAAACAGCCCAGGATGTTCTCGCGCGATCAGCAATAACCAGCGGGGGAGCCGGTCGGAGGTAAGTATCACACATAGCGATATCGCTAGCAATATCGCTGCTGTGTCACAAAATCGGTGACGCTTTAGCGATATCGCTAGTGATATTGCTTGGTGTGATGGGGTATCAAGAGAGAGGAATAAAGTAGGAAGTTTATAAGAGAGTTAAGAATACTCCACATTATGCACTTACAGAATAAAGCAAATGCCACACAATCTTTGCTGGTTGCTTTTTCATTTTATGTAACCTGGGATTGTGGCTCTTCCTGCAATAGGGGTCATTATTTCTGGAGCATGTAAAGTACGGCACAGGATAATGGCCATATATCAGTATAGGGTGGGGGGAGGACACAGTGACTTAGCTGGGGAGACAACTGGGTGGTAAGCGCCACACGGGAACCAACGCATTAAATAGCCTTGGCCTCAGTATTTAGATGTAAAGTTAAGGTGGCATACGGAATCTCTACCCAGGGCAAAGAAACCCTAGCTATGACTCTGAGGAGAAACAAACTTTAGCCAGGACAGATGGATTCTGGCAGTCATAAAGTTTGTTCTACAAGGAATTATATTGCTAATAAAGTGGTTTCCTAGCTTTTGAAAAACCTCTAGCCCCCAGCTGCAGTTTCTTTAAAGAAAACAAACAAACTACCTTTTACTCACCCTCCCCAGGCCCAGGGGTAATTCTCTGTTTCTGCTCCTAGTGTGTGGTATTGTCTAACATCACGACAACAGCACTGCAGCCAGTAACACGAGTTGATAGCATGGGATGCTAAGAGCATTGATTTCAGGTCCTCTGACAATAACAGAAACAGGTAGCAGCCATCGAGACACAGTACTGGACCTGGGGAAGGTGAGGAAAGAACAGTTTCTTTTTTTTTTTTTAAACAAACTGCAGACGAAGCCTGAAACCTCTTTAGGTTATTGTGTATTCCCATCATTGGATGTTATGGTATGAGCCATGATCCATGAGGATCCTAAATAACTGACCTACACTCAATGGTAGAATAAGGGAACCTAGTGTTAGGCATCAGGTTTCTGCGTCTGCTCTGCAGGAATCCAGAGCCTCACATTCTGTGGTCTCCTGCTGTCTTTCTACTGCAGAGGAGATTACTTTGCAGCAGACCGCTCCAGAGACTAAGTCCATCTGTGCTCCTACTGGGCATGCTCATGAGACGGTCTCCCATTGGAGATCGGAAGTCATGTGCCCAGGTCCTGTCCCAGATCTCGTTGGTCCATCTCGGAGATCTGGAAGGTCCTGCACAGCTATAAAAAGCGCACATGGCCGTTCCGCCATGCGCTAGTATAGACTCTACTTGCTATGTGTGAATGGTGACGGATGCATGATTCTGGTGACTGACTCATTTGAAACCCCCTCCCTCTGATAATACGCATGTGGATAGGGAATTAGTTTAGTAGTCAGTGCCAGTCAGTGGCAAGCCTTAAGCTACTGTGCTCACCGCACCGCTATGCTAGCGTCCGACATCGTGCTTGCTTTCTGCCTTGTCGTCGAGCGGCAGTGTCCTACGCCACGCTACAGATGCAGCCCTCATTTGGGTGCGCAGAAGCAAAGCCGCACACACGGTAGGTCTAGAGGGACGCAGCTCCACTGTCTTTGGTCCTGCTCCTGTGACCAAATACTGTGTGTGCATCTACCTGAAGCCTGTGTCACTAACAGGTTCAGCGTTTTCTATGTTTTTTGTTGCGGCACCTCTGTATGTGAACAGAGGCCACTCTGCGCACTCCAGGTGAAGTTTAACCCGTGTGCATCATACCACCATATTGCTTGTCTGCCACAACTTAGCAGCAGCTATACCACCTACTGCACGGTAGACCCCGAGCGGCGAACGCACATTATTATTATTTTACTTGGTGCGTTCCGCCATTCCTAACATTATACTAGCGCCAGGGTCTGGCTAGTGATGGCAGATCAGCAGCAACTCCTTCAGTGCATTCGCCAGATAAAGGGCGGGTTGGCTACTCTTGAGAGTGTTATCGCAGCGGCGAAGTCTTCGGAGGCTGCTGTACAGGCGATCGCAGAGGCGGTTTCTCGTATGTCCACGTCCTCCCACGCGCCGACAGTTACCCGCCTCCCGTTGCCTGATAAATTTTCTGGCGATGGCGCCTCCTGTAGGGGTTTCATCAGCCAGTGCTCTATCCAGCTGGAGTTACTGGCTGCGCGATTCCCTACGGAACGGGCCAAGGTGGGGTTTATTGTTTCCCTTCTGTCTGGCAAGGTGTTGGAGTGGGCTATGCCACTATGGGAGCGTGGTGACCCAGAGGTTCGGACCGCTGCTCTGTTTTTAACAGCTATTAAGCAGGTCTTCCTGGGACCACGGGTCACGCGCGACACCACTATACAGCTACTGGCTTTGACTCAGGAATCCCTCTCAGTCAGTATGCCGTTCGTTTTCGGACACTGGCTTCCGAGCTGGAGTGGTCTGACAAAGTCCTCATCCCTGTATTTTGGAGAGGTTTAGCTGAGCATGTTAAGGATGCTCTTTCTACTAGAGAGGTTCTTGCAAGTCTGGAGGAGCTGATTGCCATTGCCACCCGTATTGATCTCCTTTTTCAGAGCGCCGGCTGGAGCGTGCTCAATCCAGACGGAGGGTTACTCCGGCTCCAAACCTCTTTGAACCTCTGGAATCAACCGAGCCAGAGTGTTCACTCACAGAGCCCATGGAGGTGTCTCGCGCCAGTCTCGAGGCGCGTCTGGCACTAAGCTCCACTTGCGACTGCCACTGTCAGCACTCTGTTCACCAGGATAACGGGGCCCCACAATGGTCAACCTCTGTGCCGCCAGGCAAGACCTTTGTCCCCCCTCGCCTTCGGCAGAAGGTTCTCGCGTGGGCACCCGCGTCCAGGGCGGGTGGTCACTGTGGCTACATGCAGGCCACAAAACTCCTGGCAAGGTCGCATTGGTGGCGGCACAGGGCTTGGGACATTAAAAATATATTCAGGCATGCGCCTCGTGTGCTCAGGTAAGCTTCCTTAAGTAGAGAGTGGAGACGCCGCCGACACACCGCGGCGTCCCACTTCAACTTATGCTCTCGGCGGTTTTGCCGCTCCCGTTGTGTCCCTTCTTAAACCTGGCGATCTTGCCACCTCTGATACCTTCAACGTGTCCCGGATTTCCGTGTCACCTACCGGGACATCAGACTTGCCTTCGGACGAGTCTGAGGCCTATGCCTCTGATGGGCACATGGTGGTGGATTAGAAGGCTCAGAGAGGAGGGGGCCCTAGGAGGGGGGGTTATGTTAGGTGTCAGGTTTCTGCGTCTGCTCTGCAGGAATCCAGAGCCTCACATTCTGTGGTCTCCTGCTGTCTTTCTACTGCAGAGGAGATTACTTTGCAGCAGACCGCTCCAGAGACTAAGTCCATCTGTGCTCCTACTGGGCATGCTCATGAGACGGTCTCCCATTGGAGATCGGGAGCCACGTGCCAAGGTCCTGTTCCAGATCTCATTGGTCCATCTCGAAGATCTGGAAGGTCCCGCAAGGCTATAAAAAGCGAGCATGGCCGTTCTGCCATGCGCTAGTATAGACTATACTTGCTATGTGTTAATGGTGACGGATGCATGATTCTGGTGACTGACTCATTTGAAACCCCCTCCCTCTGATAATACGCATATGGATAGAGAATTAGTTTAGTAGTCAGCGCCAGTCAGTGGCAAGCCTTAAGCCACTGTGCTCACCGCACTGCTACGCTAGTGTCCGACATCGCGCTTGCTTTCTGCTTTGTCGTCGAGCGGCAGTGTCCTATGCCGCGCTGCAGTTGCAGCCCTCCTTTGGGTCCGCAGAAGCGACGCCGCAAACACGATAGGTCTAGAGGGACGCAGCTCCTCTCTTTGGTCCTGCTCCTGTGACCAGATACTGTGTGTGCATCTACCTGAAGCCTGTGTCACTAACAGGTTCAGCGTTTTGTATGTTTTTTGTTGCGGCACCTCTGTATGTGAACAGAGGCCGCTCTGCGCACTCCGGGTGAAGTTTAACCCGTGTGCATCATACCGCCATATTGCTTGTCTGCCACCACTTAGCAGCAGTTATACCACCTACTGCACGGTGGACCCAGAGCGGCGAACGCACTTTATTATTCTATTTAGTGCGTTCCGCCGTTCCTAACACCTAGTCTCTCTACTAATCTTTCCCATGTTATTATCTCCTGCATAACAACTGGTGGCTAGATCATTGTTGGGCAGTAAAATTCTATGTTCTAAAGATTGTGGGGGACCAGGAAGGTGGAAGCATTCAGATCGGTAAGTGATGACATAATCTAGCAATAGGTGTGCAGATACTCCCATCCACCTTGTAGCGTCTTGGCGTTGTCAACATATGAAGATCTACGTTATGGAATTCCAGCCAATACCTTTTGTCCTTGATTGTTACGCACCATGGGTAAACATCGTGAAAACTGTTTTTTTAAGACTATTTACATTTAGACATGTGCAACTGAATACTCTAAAAACATAATTATTTTGAAATGCAATGAAGAAAATTAGTGTTGTATGTTTCTTTTTACAAAAGTCTAGCAACATCTCATTAACTAATCTTATGGAAAAAATCCACCAGTAGTGGTGAACATTTCAGGGAAATGACATTGAGATAGTCGACACCTATAAGTACCTTGGTGTGATCCTCAATAATAAGCTTGACTGGGCCCATCACTTGGATGCAGTGTACAGGAAGGGCCACAGTAGGCCTTATCTGCTCAGAAGGCTGAGAGCCTTCGGAGTTAGAGGGGCACTCCTTGCATCCTTCTTCAACTCTGTTGTGGCATCAGTCATCTTCTTTGGTGTGGCGTGCTGGGGTAGTGGCATATCAACCAGGGACAGGAATAGGCTGGACAAACTGATTAGAAGGGCCAGCTCTGTCCTGGGATGCCCCCTTGATCCAGTTCAGGAAGTAGGCGACAGAAGGATACTGGCCAAGGTGAGCTACATGGTGCAGAATGATTCCCATCCCATGAATGAGACCGTGACAAAGATGTGCAGTACTGTCAGTGACCGGCTACTTCATCCTAAATGTGAGAGGGAGCGCTATCGAAAGTCCTTCCTTCCTGCTGCAGTTAGGCTGTATAACCAGCACTGTCCAAAACGGAGAACGACCCAAACAGTGAACTGATAGATCCAAAGTTGTGATAGTCCGGTTATATCTTTTTTTTCGTATATGTACCTACCTACTGTCAATGTAATGCCTTTATGCATCTGTATCTGTACTTGTTCCTGTCTTGCTGCTGTAATGCTCTGAATTTCCCCATGGTGGGACGATTAAAGGATTATCTTATGGAGAAACTTAAAGTTCTATTCACAAAAATATCAAGTTATACCCTATCAATGGTATATGGGATAACTTACTGATCATTGGGAGTCCTTAGTTTCCTTGATCTCCCAAGATTGGGACTCTGGAATCAAGATACAGGGCTCTTGAGATCATGGGGAGTCTCAGTGGTTGGATTCCCAAACTGTTAGGTAGGGAATAACATGGGTGCCAGGTTCCAGAACTCTTATCTCGAGATCATTAAAGGGGTAGTCTGGGACTTTAACATTAATGGCCTATCCTTAGTATAGGTCAACAATGTCTAATCTGTGGAGTTGTGACACCCGACATCTCCACCGATCAGGTGTTATCATCCACCGGAACTGCTAAGTTGTGGCCATTGACTGTATAGTGGCTGGGTAGTGCACATCCGCCACCAGTTTGAATCAATAGGTAGTGGATGTGCAGTAGCCAGCAGTGGTCACTATTCTAACGATGGAGCTGGGCCGCAGAGTTCTGCAACTGAGCAGCTCTGGCTGCCGACACTGGGAACAGCTGATGGGTGGGGGTACCGTGTGTTGTACCCCCACTGTTCAGACATTGATGACCTATCCTAAGGATAAGCCATCAAAGTTAAAGTCCCGGACAACCTTTTTAAGGGTCCCAGTGATCAGGTCCCAAGAATTAATAAGTAACAACCTTTCCCACAAACAGAAACAAACAGAATCTTTTGGGATTAACCCTTTAAGTTTAACTTGAGTCTCATTTTTTTTACCATATGATAGGGTATGTGTGTTTTTGAATTGGGGTAGTAAGAATATTTGGGGCTCTATCATATTTTAATTATTCTTATCAGCATTTAGTGTTGTCTATACCAGCCTGTAGTGTACTGTAGGCTTAAAACAAACAGGAATGAATGTGAGAACATTATCCATAAATTAAGGTCACTGAGAAATGTAGTAGCTGGAGCGGAGCACTGGGGGGTTGTTTCTAATATTGAGATATTAATAATTATAACATGTACTCTTCCTCCTTTACACCTGCTCCGAATGTAGCTATGTAATTATAAATCATCCATAATTATGTATCAAATATATCATCCATCCCTTTGTTTACGCTCCCCCCATTCATTCTGCTATATCACAACTATTTATTAATGCTGCTCGCGTGTGTAAATGTCTGCTAATATATCCTGCAGCCTAGGTGTAAGATATATACGTCTCTGTATTTTTAATTATTACTGAAGGCCATTAAAACTAACTGGATATGCCCCTTAGGAAGTTTAAACTCACCATACTATAACTCTATTAAAGTGCGTCAGGAAGGAGCAGCTCCGAGATAACTTTGCTTTATACTTCCCACGGCAAGCGCGCGACTCTTTCCTGATTTACAAGGAAGCCGCATAAACAAAATAAAAGCTGCTTCACTTTCATGACACAAGACAAACCAAGAAAAATGAAAGCCAAATCTAAAAACGAGCCACCGAGGAAATTAAACAGCATGCAAGGACCTCCTTGCTGAATATTGCACACACATTAAAGAGCTTCTGCCATATAAACACTAAGCACTTAAACTGTTATATTTACAGTAATTACCTTTATCCTTAACGTTCGCTCTGTTCAACGCCTGCCGCGCGTTCCCCGCTCTGCACCTCCATGGATGCATAGGTATTATCACCAAGTCTATGGCACCTCTGCAACACCTGAACGTCAGGAGGGATCTTATGGGTCATTAATTAAAATGAGGAATGATACGTATGATAATCACGCAAAATCATTCGTCTTTTCTACACAAAATAAAGCTTTTGTAATGGTTTCCGACCAGTCTGGTATGTGCAACGTCTGCCATATGTGCCAATGTATTGTGCCAGACAATGGTAGGGCTATGTCATTGCATACTCACCACATTTACATATTTAGTTGTGGGATGTTTTAATCCCTGTCACCTTGTTCAATCCTGGATTGAACGAAAAGTGCCCATAAATGTTCCTTTTATGCAAATCTGTATGAAACACACGATATACAATAGATTTTTGAAAAACAGGACTGCTACTAGGTTTGGATGTAAGGCCACGGTCACACGTTCAGTATTTGGTGAGTTTTTTACCTCAGTATTTGTGAGCCAAAACCAGGAGTGGAACAATCAGAGGAAAAGTATAATAGAAACACGTCCCTACATCTGTATTTATCGTCCACTCCTGGTTTTGGCTTACACATACTGAGGTAAGATACTGACCAAATACTGAGGTAAAAAAAACTCACCAAATACTGATCGTGTGCACACGGCCTAAGAGAAACACGTCACCACTTCTGTATTTATCACCCACTCCTGGTTATGGCTTACACATACTGAGGTAAAATACTGAGGTAAAAAACCTCACCAAATGCTGATCGTGTGCACACGGCCTAAGAGAAATACGTTACCACTTCTGGATTTATCACCCACTCCTGGTTATGGCTTACACATACTGAGGTAAGATACTGACCAATTACTGAGGTAAAAAAACTCACCAAATGCTGATCGTGTGCACACGGCCTAAGAGAAACACGTCACCACTTCTGGATTTATCACCCACTCCCTGGTTTTTGCCTACAAATACGGAAATAAAAAACTCACCAAATACTGTAGTGTAAATGTGGCCTTATTATATTTCTGGGGTGTGCACCTCTGCATAGAGAAGTTTTATTGCTTTTCTGTGATAAATATAAAATTAAAGATTAGTTTAAAAAAAATGCATTTGACATAATATATGCTGGATAAAGTAGTTCCAGTGAACCCAACAGCAATCTGGATAAAGTATTACTTTTTAGGAGCAATTGAAGTGTGTCACGTTTTGCCAGAAGTATAAGGTATAATTTCATGTGACGTAAGTATGATGGGAGTATTATTTTATGTTAAATGAAATAATGGCAATATACAATGATATGGAGATGAGAGTGAGTCCAACTATGAGGTAGAAGTTTTGGGAATGCCTTTTTTCTGTTAAGGCCGGGGTCACACTAACCGACGCAAAATACGGTCAGTATTTTACATGCGTAATACGGATGAATGACCCCTAAACAGTGCTCCGTATGTCATCCGTAATCAAGGTGCGGTCGCGTATTTTGCGCATGTCAGCATCCGTATGTAATCCGTATAGCAAGATTTTGTCGCAGGCTTGCAAAATGGACATATAATGGAGCCCTATGACGGTTTCTAACAGAAACCAAAGAATAGATATAGACACATAGAATATATATATATGTATTCTATGTGTTTATATCTATTCTTTCGTTTCTTTATTAAACCTGTCAGTGTGAGTTTACTGTATAGCGCACTGAATTGCCGGCTTTTCTAAAAGACACCTGGTGCGTATTTCTCGCAAGTCACACGTGTGTTCCGTGTGTAATCCGTTTTTTTTGCGCACCCATAGACTTGCATTGGCGTCCTACGGCCGTAGTACGCTGACAATTGCAGCATGCTGCGATTGGCACGGAGCGTAGAATACGGATGAGAAATATACAGCTGGTGCGAGGGACCCCATAGAGAATCATTGGTCCGTGTCTAATGCGTGCTTTTAGCGCCTCTCACTCGGCCGTATTCCTCGCCAGTGTGACCCCGGCCTTAAAAAGAATCTTTCAGCAGGCTTTTTCCCATGTAAGGCCGGTTTCATATTTGCGCTTCAGGGCGCAGCGACGGCCTGCGCATGGCCGCCGCTAAGCCCCACCCCCTGCTGCGCCTCCGCCGGTAGCGCCGCCTCCGGGCGCATGACGCTGCATGCGTCCCCTATCTTTATCACTGAGGACGCAGGCAGTATGCGTTTGGCGGCACCTGCGTCCTTTTGACGGTGCGCCGAGCGCAACCAAATTGCAACAGGTTGCGTTTGGCGCTGGTCAGCGCACCGTCAAAAGGACGCAGGCGCCACAAAAATGCATACTGCGCACGGCCTGCGCCCTCAGTGATAAAGATAGGGGACGCATGCAGCGTCATGCGCCCGGAGGCGGAGCTACCAGCAGAGGCGCGGCAGGGGGTGGGGCTTAGCAGCGGCCGTGCGCAGGCCATCGCTGCGCCCTGAAGCACAAATGTGAAACCGGCCTAATCTATGTAATCTGAGAGAAGCATAATATAGTACAGGAAACCCTGATTCCATTCATGTGTCACTTACTAGTCTGTGTGTTGCTGTTATCACTACAGAACTAGGTGTCTCCTAGCCCTTCTGCTCTATATAAGTCTGTCCCCATTACTGATTAGGAGCTTACAGCCAATGTACAGCATACACAGAAACCTGACAATCAGAGGTGTGGGTGGGGTTCTACAGTGCACAGCACAGCACAGTCACATAGATCCACGCTTCCGAACCGTACTGAGGTGGAGGTGTGGATCTATGTGACGGTGCCCGCACTCTATCCTTGGATTTTGCAATTGTACACTTTGTATTTGGGCTTGAGCACGCACTTTATAGTCACTTTCCCGGCCGAGTGAGTGTTCTTTATGTGAGCGCAGCTAGGAGGGATAGCTAATACTAGAGAAGAGAGAGAGAGGATTCAAAAAGATTTAAATAAACTGGAGAAGTGGGCAGCAACTAACAGAATGGTTTTTAACAGGGAGAAATGCAAAGTACTACATCTGGGCAATAAAAATGAAAAAAGCATATATAGAATGGGAGGAATAGGGCTAAGTGACAGCACATGTGAAAAAGACTTGGGTATACTAATAGATCACAGACTGAATATGAGTCAACAGTGTGATGCAGCAGCAAAAAAGGCAAATGCAATTCTAGGATGTATTAACAGAAGCATACAGTCTAGATCATGTGAAGTCATTATTTCCCTCTACTCCTCTTTGGTCAGACCTCATCTGGAATATTGTGTCCAGTTTTGGGCACCACATTTTAAAAAAGACATCAACAAACTGGAGCAAGTTCAGAAAAGAGCGACCAGAATGGTGACCGGTCTGCAAACCCTGTCTTATGAGGAAAGGTTGCAGGATTTGGGAATGTTTAGTTTGCAAAAGAGAAGACTGAGAGGAGACTTAATAGCTGTCTACAAATATCTAAAGGGCTGTCACATTGTAGAAGGATCAACTTTATTCTCATTTGCACAAGGAAAGACTAGAAGCAATGGAATGAAACTGAATGGGAGGAGACACAGATTAGATATTAGAAAAAACTTTTTGACAGTTAGAGTGATCAATGAGTGGAACAGGTTGCCAAGAGAAGTGGTGAGTTCTCCTTCAATGGAAGTCTTCAAACAGAGGCTGGACAGACATCTGACTGGGATGATTTAGCGAATCCTGCTTTGAGCAGGGGGTTGGACCAGATGGCCCAGGAGGTCCCTTCCAACTCTACGATTCTATGATTCTATGACTCTATGATTCATTAGGAGCACCGCTAGATCTGCAGATGAGAAAACAGTGATTGTATCAAAATGACAGCATGCATCCTAGCAAGTGACACATTACTGCAATCAGAGTCTCATGCCTAAGGGTATGTGCACACATTGCGGATTACCCTGCGTATTTTTCCGCACGGATTTTGCTATACCCGCAGGTAAAATGACCTGTGTTTTACCTGCGGATTTAGTACAGATTTAGGGTATGTGCACATGTAGTTTTTAGTCTCTGCGGATTTTGTAGAGAAAACCGCAGGAAATCCGCAGGACAAAGTGCTGCGGTTTTTCTGCGGTTTATCTGCGGATTATCTGCGGATTATCTGCGGTTTTGCCCTGCGGTTTTACACCTCATAATGGATGAGGTGTAAAACCGCAGCGTTTCTGCACCAAACAATTGACATGCTGTGGATTGTAAACCGCAGCAAAACCGCGCGGAAAAAAACGCAGCATGTGCACAGCTTTTTTTTATTTCCATAGGAAATAAAGGTACTGTACAACGCAGCAAAATCTGCAGAGCCAAAAACGCTGCGGAAACGCAGCAGAATCCGCAGCGTGTGCACATACCCTTAGGGTGTGTGCACACGCTGCAGATTCTGCTGAGGATCCGTAGCGGTTTTGGTCCTGCAGATCCGCAGCAGTTTCTGCTGCAGTGTACAGTACCATTAAAATCAATGGAAATTAAAAGCCGCAGTGCAGACGGTGCAGATTTTTCCACGCGGATTTGCTGTGGTTTCAAAACCGCAGCATGTCAATTCTTTGTGCGGATTCTGCTGCGGTTTGGCACCTGCTCCATGGCAGGTGTCAAACCACAGGGGAAAACCACAGGCTAAACCGCAGAAAAACTGCGGCTTTTGACAAATCTGCGCTGAAAAATCCGCAGGACAATCCGCAGCGGGTGCACACACCCTTACTGTGGATTTTCTGCAGATTTTGTGCGGATTTCCCCTGCTTTTTGACACCTGCGGATTCCTATGATGGAGCAGGTGTCAAAACGCTGCGGATCCACACAAAAGAATTAACATGCTGTGGATTTAAATCCGCAGAAAATCTGCGCGGATAAATCTGCAGCATGTGCACAGCGTTTTTCATTTTACATAGACTTTAATGGTACTGTACACCGCAGCAGAATCTGCCACGCATCCGCAGCAGAATCCGCAACATGTGCACATACATAGCAAAAATCTAATTAGATATTCCCTTTAAAGGATTGTCATTAAAAAATAAGCTACTGTTTCAATCATGTGCAAATATTGGATTACGCATACAGCATATTCCATTAAATGTTTTCTGCAAAATCCAAGGATAGATGGCGGGCACCGTCACATAGATCCACACCTCCGAACCGTACTGAGGTGGAGGTGTGGATCTATGTGACGGTGCCCGCACTCTATCCTTGGATTTTGCAATTGTACACTTTGTATTTGGGCTTGAGCACGCACTTTATAGTCACTTTCCCGGCCGAGTGAGTGTTCTTTATGTGAGCGCAGTACTTTCCGACTAATTCCTAATGGAGTCGGCGGCTTTTTCTGTGTTAAGTGGCCTCTTAGCAGGTCAGGAGAATGTGGATGCGTTTTTTAAGGAGTGCAATCAATGAGATGAAGTTTTTTCTTTGAGCACTAGAAGTTTGGAATATAAGTTTGGCAATTTATTGGAAAAAGAGATGAAGCTATTTTGGACAAATAACTCTCTTAGCTCTTACATGGACTGTGGCCGTGTTCCTCGAGGTTTAAGGGTTTATAAAGATATTTCTCATTTTAAGGACAACCCCAATTTTAAGATTGAATGGGACAGTATTTTTTTGGAATGCTCTCAAAAACTTTTGCACTTGGTTATGAAATATAGCGTACAGAGTTCTGAGGATTTGAACAGGAACATAATTAAAACTAAGGAGGAATTGAAGTCTCGCCTAACTCAACAGCAGTGGTCCGTATTAAATAAGAAAATGGACACTAAACTTATCCCAATTCAAACGGACATCAAACAGGAAAAAAGAGAAAATTTGTCAGAGACAAGGCTGATTTTGAAACGGGACATATTTTTACTTGGAACAAGATCAATTGTGGCAGTGACAAAATTGGTCAGCCACGCTTTAGGAGGAGCAGGCGTCCTAAAAGATTCCAAAAAAATCAGAGAGAATATTTAACTACCGACTCAAGCTATTGTGATGACAATTCTATTACTACCATTTTGAGAGATGAAACATCGATTTGTGAATCTGATACTCCAGCTGCACATACAGTACCTCTTCAGCACAGGTCCCTTTAGGCGGAGAACGAGATGAGGGGGCAAGAGGAGGAGGCACCACGCCACAATACAAGAGAAAAATGGTGACTTGGAACCGAAAAGAGAGGTAGTTCTCTCTAATGATATGGTGATTAATTTGACTGATCATCATTTACCACCAGCTCCTCTTTCTTTATTATCCAAAGGTTTGAATTTTTGCCTTCCTAGGGACTTTAATTTTCTGGACTTTAAGATTGACTTATTCAACGCAACAAGGAAAATACATTTGCATAAATCTTTTCTGAAAAAAACCTTACACTGCTGCACCTGATGTGGTAAGCCCGTGCACTGTGGGTCCACTGGGGTTCCTTGCGGACTCCAGTGCATTTGCTACCGTCAGAGAGGATGCGGCTTTATTGAACAGTCTATATGAGGTGAATGTTTCTACAGCAGATGCTGATATGGAGTCATTTAAATCGATTAAACCCTTTGTGCGGGATGTAAAATCTGTTTACATGCCTCCAATTTCCCCAGGCAATGTGGTCGATTTATTTGAAGCGCAGGTATTAAAGGATGTTGAAGCTTTGATCTATAAGAGGGCTCCCTCCAATTTATCTCTTGAGGAAAAACAGGCGTTATCGCAGATTATTAAATGGTCTGATGTTGTGGTGGGAACGCAGACAAAGGCGGCAAAACGGTTTTATTGCCAAGGTCACTATATTTGAGTGAGGCTACCAGACAACTTTCAGATGTGAATACATACCTGAAACTTAAAAATGATTCCACAGGGAAATTTAAAAATGATCTTCGTTCATTCCTCAGGACAAATGTTGAATTGGGAGTTATTTCCAGAAAATTGGCAGAGCGCTTGCTGCCGGAGTTCCCTAAAAAACATATTGGTATTGTATCCCCAAAGTGCACAAATCCATGTCTTGTCCCCCTGGCCGACCCATTGTGTCTGGGATAGGGTTTCTCACTGAGCCTCTGTCCCAGTACATGGACTGGCTGTTGCGTCCTCTTCTTGGTGACATTCCCTCGTACATAAAGGACACCAATGATTTTCTGAAGGCAGTCAGTGACTTTGTGTGGCAGCCTGGTTTCTCCCTTGTTTCCATTGATGTGGAAAATTTATATACCAAAATTCCACAAGATTTTGGGGGTGGATGTTATAAGGGAAATTTTGGTTACAACTGACAAAGATGTCACATTTGTCAACTTTGTGTGCGAGGGGATTCAATTCATCTTGAGACATAATGCATTCAAATTTCAGGACACATGGTACCTGCAGCAGGTTGGGACTGCTATGGGGACTCCGGTGGTGTACACTTTCGCCAATCTTTTTTTGGCTGTATTTGAAAATAGGCACGTTTATTCACATTCTAATGTCTATTTGAAACATATTAAAATGTATATTAGATATATGGACGATATTTTCATTGTGTGGGATGGCCCTTCAGACACGTTTCATGACTTTGTATCGTACCTCAATAATTTAGGTGATATGAACATGTCATTCACTTCTAAATTTGGGGACAATTCAATTGAATTTTTGGATGTTTTTCTAAAAATTAGAGAGGGCTCTCTCTTTACTTCGGTCTATCGTAAACCGTCGTCCACTAATGCTATGCTTATTATGACAGTTATCACCCCTCTTACATGAAAAATTCCCTACCATATAGTCAGTTCCTCAGATTAAAGCGCATGAATGATACCAAAAAGGGTTTTGTTGAGCAATCTCGAGATTTATGCAATAGGTTTCTGGAGAGGGGATACCCTGACAGTTTGCTGGAAAAGACACTGACTAGGCTAAATCAGAATTTTGCTGGTGAGGTGAATAAAAGGATTAATTGTAAGAAAGATGAGAAAAGGTTTGTTTTTTCTTTTGATTTTGGTCCAATGGATGGCGCTGTGAGGTCTGCAATTTGCAAAAATTGGCACATTTTAAGCCATGATGCCGATTTATCAGAGGTAGTTGAGAGAGGACCTTTATTTCCATGTAGGAAAAGCATCAGTTTAAAGGATATTCTTGTGCATAATCATATGGAAAATCCACACAGTAATTGGCTTAGTTCGATGGCCCCAAAAGGTAACCACAGATGTGGGCACTGTCCATTTTGTTCTTACCATATTATCGACCGCTGTTTACATATAGGCGCAGTAACGCACTGTGTTTCCGATTTTATATCCTGCAAGTCCACTCACGTTGTTTATGTTATATTTTGTCCTTGCAAGTTTTTTTACATAGGGAAAACTATACGTCCTCCCTCTCTGTTAGGTTCAGGGAGCATTATAATTCTATTCTAACATGCAAGGGGGTCCCTAGATTAATTAATCATATGAGAGAGGAACATGGTGGTAATCCTGGTGCATTATCTTTTGCTGGTATTGAAAGGGTTTTTTTTTACCTCCTCGGGGAGGTGATTTGAATAGAAACCTATTAAAACAAGAGTCCAGGTGGATTATACAGACTCGCGCATTGGAATGCACGGGACTTAATGAGAGGATTGACATGTCTGTTTTCTTGTGAAATATGCTTCAGTGTGGGGTTTTTTTGGCCTATATTTTCTAGTGCTATTATATTTAAAGTATTATGTGTATTTTTCAATTTTTTGATTTTCACATGTGTATGGTTTTTTGTATAATTTTGTTGATTGCTTAGCAGGTGAGCGGCACTGGTGGGAGATGTTTTTGCTCCTGTTTGTGGGTATTTCTTCTTCCGCCGGTTTCAGCTCACCATGTGACCCATGGAAGCGCCTTCTCCGCACAAAATGATCGTCGTTACTTCATTTCAGCACCCGTTCTCCCGTTAACATGCTTTTACAATAAAGCCTTGACTACTTTACCCGGTGAGTGCCATTCTTTCTACATTTTTGCAACTTTAAATGTTTTCTAACGTTTTTATTATTTTCCATATGAAATTCTGTATTTAAAGGGAACCCATCAGCTGGCTTACGCTGCCTGAATCATAGCATGGCCAGCATTATTATTTTCTCTGATACACAGCAGCATTTCAGGGAAAATATATTTTTTAAATCTGTGCATGAATCTTGAATAACTAGTACCAGGTTGGTCCCTGGGGGCTTCACTCTGTCATGGTCCCGTAGTCAAACATGACTCTTCTTATCATCAGTATAAGACATTGGGGTAGGGAGAAGTTAATAAAAAAAAGTGTCCACAGGACCAGGGAAGAAATATCAAAAGTGCAATCATATATTCCCTTTAAAAATACGAAACCTTAATAAATTGAGGTAAAAAACACCCCCCTAGTGCAATAACACAATTAACAAACTCCATACAATAATAACCTACGATAGCCCTACACTAGCCTGCTATCCCTTCCTGACAGTGGAGGTTGGCACCCTAAAAGATACGATTTAGCGCCCCCACTCCGCGGCGGCTGTCCCAGACTCGCCCTAAATGACCCTTATAAACTACAGGTGGGAAAACAATAAGCAAATAAAAGAGATGAAAGATAGTGCTTAATATAATACACAGGCTATTAATGTACAGTATATAAAAGACAGGCTATTACATGTAAACAGAGGGAAACCTCTTGTGTAACCAATAGATAGTAGCAAGTCTTGTCTTTTTAGGTATTAATAGACCACAGAAAATATAGATTCCATAAGCTACCAGTACATAGTGTCAGTCTTGTATTTTTGGGTATTACTAAACTACAGAAAACATAGATTCCATATGCATTATTAAATAAAGCCAAAAAACTCTCTGCAGTAAAATCAGACAAGAGGTAAAAAATCAGTATAAAAACTAAGGAAAGAGGAAAAGCGCAATAGGGTCTTATCTGGGTAGAAAATGGAATAAAAGCTGATGAAATCTATTCACCCTTTCCAAGAAGGATATAGGCATATAAACCAATGTCAGCTTGCTGCACGCCCAAAGGTCCACTCCGTGACCATCAATATAAGTCCTTTTGGATAAGTATCAATCTCAGGCTTACTGTGCGCTGCTTGACCAGGATAAAACTACTACCACATGAGAAGTTTAACCATTTATTCCCAACGTGTTTCAAAGTGTAAACCACTTCTTCTTCAGGGGTTGACATGTAGTGAACAGATACAGCTTTCTCTGGTTAAATACATACAGTGTTTGAATTTAGGCGCCAAAGAAAAAACACGTGGTAGAAGGACAGATGTCAAAGTTCAAGGGTTAATAGTGCGCAAGATGCATTTGAAATTATTCTTGTTGATTTTACTTTTAACCTATTTACATTTCTGTTATAGATAGTGTATTAGCAAGAAAGAAAAAAGAAGAGAAGAAAAGAAAACGAAGGAAAAAACTTCAAATGTATCGAAAAAAGGAGTGAAACGAACTTGCTGACAAAAAGTGTCATAGACCAGAGTCAGTACCACTAGGCTGGGGATGATTTCGTTTGGGAGAAGAAGATATATTTCTGGGAAGGAATAATTAAAAATATATATTTAATTGGAATATATTAAAAATGTAAAAAATCACCTTTATTGAAAAATGCGAATATATATATATATGATAAAAATATATGTAATAAAAATATAAGATAAAAATGTGTTAAAATTATATATTAAAAAATATATGTGTGTGTGAGTAAAATTTTATTGTGTGAGATTGTATCTGGAGAAACATCAAGGTGGTTCGTGGCACACGGCAAGGAGAAAGGAATCACAGAAACGTCAATCTGAAATCACTTCATGAAAATGAGATCGCCACCCAGAAACAGAAGTTACATTTAGTATTAGCAATATTTTTAGAAATATAAAATAAAGGGTATGATAAAAATCTCTACATTATTATGGATTACCCTATAATGATACTTCATAATTTCAATGAGAGCGCTCTACTGAAAAAAAAGGGAAATATAAAAAACATTCTGTCAGAATATACTCCAAACAATTATTAAAGTGAAAATATACCATTAAAAAATACAGTTATAAGAAAACTTCCGTGATTTCGTTGAGTCCGTTAGGTTTCAATGTATTTAATCTATAGATCCAGAAGACCTCTTTGCGATTTAATTGTCCAATTCTATCAGGATAATCACTGGGTATATGCTCAATGGGGGTGATTTTAAATCCATTATAGTTTTTTTCACGTTTTAAAGCAAAATGTCTGGAAAGACCATGCTGCATAAAACCTATTTTGATATTATGTCTATGGGAGTTAACCCTCCGATGTAAGGGCTGGGTTGTTCTTCCTACATATTGCTTTTTGCAGTCACATTCAATTACATATATAACGAATTCTGTGGCACAACTTACTACAAAAACTTTTAATGGGAAAACATTCCTTAGTAAAAGTAGATTCAAAGGTTTTTTCTTTATGCGAAATGATTTTGCAGCATAAACAATTTTTTCTGCCACATTTGTATATTCCTAAAAATGGATTTGATGGAGAGGACAATGGTTCAATTCTAAGACGACTCGGAGCTACTAGATTTTTAATAGTGGGGGCTCTACGAAAAGTAATGCTAGGATTTCTCGGAAGGATTTTACATAAAACAGGATCATTTAGAAGAACATGCCAGTTACGTGTCAAAATCTCCCTAATTTTAATATTCTCAGCACAATATCGTGTAATGAAGTTACTTGTGAAACTTCTATTATCAGTTGCGGTAATCTTCATTGGATTAATTAATGATTTTTGTGAAAGACCTTTGCATGTATTATAAGCATTTTTTACCAAATCCGCAGGATATTTCTTGGCTAGAAACCTAGTTTATTTTATTTTGGAACAAGTCCTTGAATTCTTCCTGAACCAAATCATTGAATACGTTCAAAATAAAAATAAAAATAATTATAAAAATAATTTAACAAGAAATTAAAAAATAGCACTCAAAATGTTGAAATCCCGTACTGACATTGTAATTCGTTCAGCAGATAAGGGAGGGGGGTATAGTTATTCAGGATTATAGAGACTATTGTAGGGAAGCCTTTAGAATTTTATCTGACAAAAAATATTATGTGAAAACTACATTTGAAGTATTAACCACAGTTATGACCAATTATTACCAACTGATTTTAGAAGGAAAAAACAATAATATCCTTGATAAAAATGAATCCAAATTTTTAAATATATCTAACCCCCGTACTCCATTTTTTTATCACCTCCCTAAAGTGCATAAAAACCTTGAAAATCCTCCGGGTAGACCTATCATATCTAGTATTGGCTCTATTACCAGTAACTTATCTCACTATATTGACAGAATCATGGTGACTCATGTCCCCCTCCTTAAAAGTTTTATTAAAGATTCTACACATCTTATTCAAATTCTCCAACTCAATAAATGGAAACCACAATATGTTTTCCTGACTATGGATGTATCTTCTTTATATTCGAATATTCCTCATGATTTGGGACTCGCCTGTTTCAATAAGGTTTTAGTGAGTGATAAGAGACTGTCATCGGCACAAAAAAGGTTTTTATTGAAGGGGATGGAATTCATTTTAAAAAATAACTATTTTACTTTTGATGGGTGCTTGTATCACCAGCGGCTTGGGACTGCGATGGGGTCCCAGGTCGCACCTACATATGCAAATATTTTTATGGGGGTTTTTGAGGAATTTTATATTTTTAATTCTAAATTTCAACACAATATTATTACATACAAAAGATTCATAGACGATCTATTCTTTGTCTGGGATAACTCTAAAAATGATATCGATGAATTTATTAAGGACATGAATAATAATCACTGGGGTCTCTCCTTTTCCTCAATATTTAATTCTTCTACCATTAATTTTTTAGATATAACCATATTTATACAGAATAATAACATTTTAACCAAAACCTTTTTTAAACATGTGGATAAGAATAGCTACATACCCTTCAGTAGTGGGCATTTTAGTAAATGGTTAAACAATATACCTGCTAACCAATATAAAAGAATTAGAAAAAATTGTACTGATATAGGGGACTTTGAAAACCAGGCTGAAATTTTGAGAACTAGGTTTCTAGCCAAGAAATATCCTGCGGATTTGGTAAAAAATGCTTATAATACATGCAAAGGTCTTTCACAAAAATCATTAATTAATCCAATGATGATTACCGCAACTGATAATAGAAGTTTCACAAGTAACTTCATTACACGATATTGTTCTGAGAATATTAAAATTAGGGAGATTTTGACACGTAACTGGCATGTTCTTCTAAATGATCCTGTTTTATGTAAAATCCTTCCGAGAAATCCTAGCATTACTTTTCGTAGAGCCCCCACTATTAAAAATCTAGTAGCTCCGAGTCGTCTTAGAATTGAACCATTGACCTCTCCATCAAATCCATTTTTAGGAATATACAAATGTGGCAGAAAAAAATTGTTTATGCTGCAAAATCATTTCGCATAAAGAAAAAACCTTTGAATCTACTTTTACTAAGGAATGTTTTCCCATTAAAAGTTTTTTAAGTTGTGCCACAGAATTCGTTATATATGTAATTGAATGTGACTGCAAAAAGCAATATGTAGGAAGAACAACCCAGCCCTTACATCGGAGGGTTAACTCCCATAGACATAATATCAAAATAGGTTTTATGCAGCATGGTCTTTCCAGACATTTTGCTTTAAAACATGAAAAAAACTATAATGGATTTAAAATCACCCCCATTGAGCATATACCCAGTGATTATCCTGATAGAATTGGACAATTAAATCGCAAAGAGGTCTTCTGGATCTATAGATTAAATACATTGAAACCTAACGGACTCAACGAAATCACGGAAGTTTTCTTATAACTGTATTTTTTAATGGTATATTTTCACTTTAATAATTGTTTGGAGTATATTCTGACAGAATGTTTTTTATATTTCCCTTTTTTTTCAGTAGAGCGCTCTCATTGAAATTATGAAGTATCATTATAGGGTAATCCATAATAATGTAGAGATTTTTATCATATCCTTTATTTTATATTTCTAAAAATATTGCTAATACTAAATGTAACTTCTGTTTCTGGGTGGCGATCTCCTTTTCATGAAGTGATTTCTGATTGACGTTTCTGTGATTCCTTTCTCCTTGCCGTGTGCCACGAACCACCTTGATGTTTCTCCAGATACAATCTCACACAATAAAATTTTACTCACACACACATATATTTTTTAATATATAATTTTAACACATTTTTATCTTATATTTTTATTACATATATTTTTATCATATATATTCGCATTTTTCAATAAAGGTGATTTTTTACATTTTTAATATATTCCAATTAAATATATATTTTTAATTATTCCTTCCCAGAAATATATCTTCTTCTCCCAAACGAAATCCTCCCCAGCCTAGTGCTACTGACTCTGGTCTATGACACTTTTTGTCAGCAAGTTCGTTTCACCCCTTTTTTCGATACATTTGAAGTTTTTTCCTTCGTTTTCTTTTCTTCTCTTCTTTTTTCTTTCTTACTAATACACTATCTATAACAGAAATGTAAATAGGTTAAAAGTAAAATCAACAAGAATAATTTCAAATGCATCTTGCGCACTATTAACCCTTGAACTTTGACATCTGTCCTTCTACCACGTGTTTTTTCTTTGGCGCCTAAATTCAAACACTGTATGTATTTAACCAGAGAAAGCTGTATCTGTTCACTACATGTCATCCCTTGAAGAAGAAGTGGTTTACACTTTGAAACGCGTTGGGAATAAATGGTTAAACTTCTCATGTGGTAGTAATTTTATCCTGGTCAAGCAGCGCACAGTAAGCCTGAGATTGATACTTATCCAAAAAGAGGTAAAAAATAGCATGGTTCAATAAAGGAACATCAGAATTATATCCATATTGGTTCCCATAGAAGGCAATGGATGATACCTATTGCCAAAAAAAAATTATAGAAACAGATGGGAGTTAACCCAAACTAAGCTTCCAGCCTCGACGCGTTTCCCCGTCCACACGGTTCATCAGGAGGCACAATAAGGAACCAGCCAAATCATGGATGTGAGGTGTCCAGATAGAGAGGCAAACCTGTTTAACCCCCAGCTGTTTCTATAATTTTTTTTTTTTGGCAATAGGTAAAGGGATTATATGATTGCACGGTAGGGAGAAGTTGCCAGAGAGCAGCATAGAAGTTGTCCTTTGCCGGCTTTTCACAGACATGTTTTCTCTGAAATTCAGTAGCGTATTTTCAAAGAAGAGCAAACAACATACACAGTTGTAATAATGCAGCCATTATCATGTTGACTATGGTTACGTGGCAGCATTAATCTCTTGGCAGCCCCCCCAAAAATCCATAAATCTTTCATACTATACTCTGACCACTGAGCTTTATAGCACACTGATATATACTCTATATACACTGATATAATACACTTTTTCATCCAAACGTAACAATGGTCATTAAGCCCAAAAAGTTCAATTTTAGTTTCAACAGATCACAGGACGTCTTAAAACATTAAGGTATTTGTTCCTGTGTGCATTTGCAATCATTAATCTGCCTTTTTTATGTTTCTTTTGGAGTATTGGCTTCTTCCTGGCAGAGTGACCTGTCAGCTCATGTTGATACAGTACTTGTTTCACTGTGAATATTGACACAATATTACCAGCTTCCACCATCATCTTCACAAGGTCTGTTGCTTTTGTCCTTGGGTTGATATGCATATGTCGGACCAAAAGCACATTCTTCTCTGGGACACAGAACTCGTCTCCTTCCTAAGCAGTGTGATGGCTAGACATTCCCATCTTGTTTGTATTTGCATATAATTGTTTGTGCAGATGAACGAGGCACATTCAGGTATCTTGAAATTGTACCCAAGGATGAGCCAGACTTCTGCAAGTCCACAATTTTCTTCCTGATATCTTGGCTGATTTCTTGAGACTTTGCCATGATACTACACAAAGAAGCAGTGTCTCAGGTGTGCATTAAAATATATCCACAGGTATGTCTCAGAAGCTTCCACGCACATGACATCATCATATGAGCAGTCCAGAATTGTTTAAAGGCATAGTAATCTTAGTGTATATAATCTTTTGGCTTTGCAGTAAGTAATAAAAATACCATAAAACATTCTTTTTCTCTCAATATTCTGGCATTTGGCAAAGATTAATAATCAATTAATTGATAATTATGGTAATCCTAATTGACCTAAAACAGGAAAGGTTTATTCTGATTTCATGTCAAATATTGAGAAAAACATGCATATGTTGTCTTTTTATATAGTGTATGTAAACTTCTGGTTTCAACTGTAATGGGCCCACTTACAATAGGTTCTTTAACCTACTATTACCTTGAAGTGCTACTAATGGTAGATTAAAGGAGTTGTCTCAACTTCTTAAAATTATAAAGTGCTTGTAAACATAAGGAACTTAGCAGTTTACCACTTACCTCCTACCCTTTTCTTTACAAGGACAAAGGGATTTCTGTTTCTATAGTTCTTTAATCACTGCCCAGGTCACCAGCCACTTCTGCAATCTATGAAAGTAGGCGGCTTCCTAGTGGAAGAGCACGTGCTTGAAAGCTGTTAGGCAAGCTTCAGACCAACTATTGCAAACTGTAATTTAGATGGATTTGGCCAGATGCAGGGTGGCCACTAGGAATTTCGGGGCCCCATACTGGCAAAATTTATTGGGCCCCCCTTGAGACTCCGCCTAGGCTCCACCCCCCAGTTCCGCCTCCACCCTAGCTCCTCCTCCACCGCCACGCGAACCTTCCAAAATCGAATCCAATATCAATGTATATATAAGTACAATCACGTACTGAAATGGTGGACAAACAAATACATGGACTTGTTACTTACTCACACAGCCCACCACCCAGTCAAGAAGAATCTAATGGCCACCCACCAATAAATGGAAAGTATATATTACTACATATATAATCACTGATTATACACTACAAAAAATTCTTTATTGGTATTTATTAAAAACCTGTAAGTTATACAACATAAATACACCTCAAAACGTAGCTCTAAGTGATTATGTAAAAAACACAACAAAAAAAATGAGTCAAGCTTAAAGGACTGATCACCCCATTTATTTAGTTTACTAACTTTTATACAGTAATAATTCCAAAACTCTTTAGGGTATGTACCCATGCTCAGTAAATGCTACGGTAAAGTAGACCCCTTAAGGAACTTATCTAGACAGTCAACATGCTGGTACTGTGCAGCACAGTCTGTGCTGACTAAAAGGATAGAACTACGGGCTGAGCTGCAGGTGGAGACAGTCAACATGCTGGTACTGGTCAGCACAATCTGTGCTGACTAAAAGGATGGAACTATGGGCTGAGCTGCAGGTGGAGACTGAACAGTCAACAATGTGCCTACTAATCATGGATGCTGGAGATTTGTCCCCCTGGGCCCTGGCTCACCCCATCATCAGCCAGGCCCCCTGGCTCACTCCATCAGCTGGGCCCCCTGGCTCACCCCATCATCAGCCCGGCCCCCTGGCTCACCCCATCATCAGCCGGGCCCCCTGTCTCCCCCATCATCAGCTCCTGGCCCCCTGGCTGGTTCACCCCATCATCAGCCCTTGGCCCTGGCTGGCTCACCCCATCATCAGCCCCTGGCCCTGGCTGGCTCCCCCATCATCAGCCGGGCCCCCTGGCTGGCTCCCTCATCATCAGCCGGGCCCCCTAGCTCCCCCATCATTAGCCGGACCCCCTGGCTCCCCCCATCATCAGCCGGACCCCTGGCTCCCCAGACCCCCATCATCAGCCAGGCCCCTGGCTCCCCCAGACCCCCATCATCAGCCGAGCCCCTGGCTCCCCCCCAGATCCCCATCAGCTGGGCCCCTGGCTCCCCCAGACCCCCATCATCAGAGCGGCCACCAAGGAGAGAGAGAGAGACAGACAAGACAGACTACTTACCTTATCCTGCTCGCTCGCCGCAGCCTCGACTCTGCCTGCCTTCTGCACCTCACCGTCGCCGCTGTCCACCGTCTTCTGCCATCGGTGCTCCCAGTCCCACGTGGCACGCGCACACCCCTCTGCTCCGGAATGAGGAAGTGGAGCAGAGCAGCCTGTGACATCACGTGAGGGGGCGGCGCTGGACGTTGGTGCATCGGGGGGATGAGGGGCCCGGCAGGCTCTGTGCGCTGTGCTGGGTCATCAGGCTGGCTGAGGCTGAACAAAATGTAGGGGGGGCCTGGCCCGGGGCCCTAGCGCGGACCCAGTTGCCAGCGTGCTAGGGCGTCAGGCCCGGGCGGGCCCCCCCTAATCACTGGGCCCCATACACCTGTAAATACAAGGGAATACAAAGAAATACAAAAGTCTGAAAATACAAAGGAAATGTGTAGTCTTTAAATTTACGCCTTTTAGAGATCATTTCATCTTCAACTTAACTGTTCACAATAACAGTAATTTTGACCAGGGGTTCCAAAACTTTTACATGCCACTGTAGGCTTCTTATATAACAAAGTGCATAATGAAGCTATGGCAGGCTTTGCCTAAGATGAAAACTTGGGTGCAGAAGACATAGGCCGAGTGATGCATAGCTAAAATCAGGGTCTCTTCCCCTAAATCATGCTGCGCTCAGACGGAGTAGCTAAAACTTGGTGACAGATTCCCTTAGACTCCAAAAGAGTCAGCTGCTGCATTCTGTGGCTTAGCTGCGCAATGCGGTAACCACTCTAATCAACCACCTCCTACTGTGCAGAAGGTGCGGTTGCCACCTCTTTTATACTCTAACCCCATATATAGAAAAACCTGTGCAGTGGAACTTTTTAACATCTACACATGTGAGATGTGACCTCAACCAGTCTGTGTATCCACAGCTCAAAATAGAAATCAAAAGCACGGAATATGCACCTTGCAACCTGACCATGTATTCCGTGCAATTAAAAGCTTCACAGTTGTCTCAAATCATTAAAGGATTCGTGGCAGCTCGGGGTCGGCTGAAATTTAAATGTTTTTTTTTGGGGGGGGTCCAGCAAGAATTAGTGTCAGTCTCTTGCTGGAAGTTGTCTTTCAGGCTCGTCAGCTGATGTTGGTTTGTAAACAGTCACATGACCCAGCTGCTCATCGGTTATAGAGTTTTTGTTCTATGCAGACCAGCTAGGGATGTGGAGCTCGCCTGTGACGGTGGTGATGCTGCTGTGGAGCGAAGTAGCAGATTCTGACCTGAGTAGTTTTCTTTTTGTCTATTCCCTGTTCATCTCTTCCCCTGTATCTTATCATCTGCAGTGGTGAGGGTAGTGCCAGTGCACTAGCCAGGGTACATAGAGGTGGCAGTCAGGGACTAGGCGCGTGATGGTGGTGGGGGTAACAATGTTAGGGAAGCTTAGGGACAGACACAAGTTGGTGTCAGAAGGTGTCCCATCCATTCCCTACCATTAGATCCTTCCTCTCCTTTTTCCATCCTGTCTCATTTATATGTTGTGTCATCCGCTGTACTTCCCCGAGTCTGAGCATAACAACATTACAAATTAATACACACCGGTATGTCTGGCTCGCTATAGTCACAATGGTGGTACTTAGAAGTTTCATTCATGTTGCCAGAGTGCATAAAGGGCCAGCAGCCACATTATTATTCTACAATCAGAGTAAACAAGAAACAAAATGCATCAAATAGTATTCAATATGATCAGTTACTTCATTGAACTTTAACTGCTCAGTGATACTTCTTTTGTAATAATGTCAGGCAGTAGTCATATTAAGGCGATTTTCTTTTGGTTTCCCCCTTCGTGTAGGAAGCATTCACTCCACCATTTTCTGCCCCATCCCTTCCTTACCAGAAATGATTGACATGTTGCTGTATGATGAGATCGATGCATAGGAGGCATCAATCTCTACTGACAGGGGCAATAAGAGGTGAGTAGAAGTGGAACACTTGCTCATGAATATAGTGGACTCATGACTTTGATGCTACTACTGTATGTTGTTTGGTTCGAGACCTGAGCAACAGAATACTGTGATAGATCATGCATACAGTAGACGTTATAACCAAAGCCATATTAATTAGGATAGTGTCCTTACATTTGTGCTGTGTTGCCTATCAGCAAATCGGCATATTTGTTAAATAGCAAAAAAAGAAAAAAATGCATCTTGTTTCCAATTATTGTAGTCATAAATCTTCCAGCGTCTTCAATAATTGTATTAAATTCATTAGACCTGGAAAAAAAAAATATCATGATAGAGGAGAAATATAGAGACAAAAAGGTTTTTCTTGCACTGACAGATGCAACCATGACAAAATACTGGTATTGTCAGACCATTCACCCATAAAATGTCCCGACCTGTTCTGTATAAAACAAGCATTGGGTACTTGAGTGGATTAAATTGGCCATAGCAGCCTTTTTAGTACATGTGATATAGAAACAAGCATTTAAAACCACTGGACAATCTCCGTACCTACTGTATAATCTCATTAAGGCTAATACCCTGATAACATATACATTGTGCATAACCAAAGAATACTATAAATCTGACCTAATAAGGGAAGCCCTAGAAGCCCCATATACTCTGAGCAATGCTTACTAAGGGTACCGTTACACCTAGCGATGCACCAGCGATCCCGACTAGCGATATGACGCGGTCAGGATCGCTGGTGCATCGCTAGGTGGTCGCTAGTGAGCTGCCACACAGGCAGATCTCACCAGCGACATCGCTGGGGACGGGGATCGCTACTTACCTGTCAGACGCAGCGATCCTGCATCCTCCCGCCCGGGTCCACGCGTCGCTCGTCGTCACAGCAGGAAGCGCCGCAGGAAGTGGCCGACGAGGAATGGTCCAGGAGCTTCTCGCGCGATCACCAGCGGGGGAGCCGGTCGGAGGTAAGTATCAGACACAGCGATATCGCTAGCAATATCGCTGTAACGTCACAAAATCGGTGACTTTACAGCGATATTGCTAGCGATATCGCAGTGTGTAACGGGGGCTTAACTCTAGCCGTTGAGTGGAGCCATTTATAGTTCTTTTGGTGTGCTACATAAAAACCCTAAACACTTTCATGAGACTTGGTCTATTCTAAAGCCACACTCACCTACAGTTGTGGCCAAAAGTATTGACACCCCTGCAATTTTGTCAGATAATACTCAGTTTCTTCCTGAAAATGATTGCAAACACAAATTCTTTGGTATTATTATCTTCATTTAATTTGTCTTAAATGAAAAAACACAAAAGAGAATGAAGCAAAAAGCAAAACATTGATCATTTCACACAAAACTCCAAAAATGGGCCAGACAAAAGTGTTGGCACCCTCAGCCTAATACTTGGTTGCACAACCTTTAGCCAAAATAACTGTGACCAACCGCTTCTGGTAACCATCAATGAGTTTCTTACAATGCTCTGCTGGAATTTTAGACCATTCTTCTTTGGCAAACTTCTCCAGGTCCCTGATATTAGAAGGGTGCCTTCTCCAAACTGCCATTTTTAGATCTCTCCACAGGTGTTCTATGGGATTCAGGTCTGGACTCATTGCTGGCCACCTTAGAAGTCTCCAGCGCTTTCTCTCAAACCATTTTCTAGTGCTTTTTGAAGTGTGTTTTGGGTCATTGTCCTGCTGGAAGACCCATAACCTCTGAGGGAGACCCAGCTTTCTCACACTGGGCCCTACATTATGCTGCAAAATTTGTTGGTAGTCTTCAGACTTCATAATGCCATGCACACGGTCAAGCAGTCCAGTGCCAGAGGCAGTAAAGCAACCCCAAAACATCAGGGAACCTCCGCCATGTTTGACTGTAGGGACCGTGTTTTTTTCTTTGAATGCCTCTTTTTTTCTCCTGTAAACTCTATGTTGATGCCTTTGCCCAAAAAGCTCTACTTTTGTCTCATCTGACCATAGAACATTCTTCCAAAACGTTTTAGGCTTTTTCAGGTAAGTTTTGGCAAACTCCAGCCTGGCTTTTTTATGTCTCGGGGTAAGAAGTGGGGTCTTCCTGGGTCTCCTACCATACAGTCCCTTTTCATTCAGACGCCGACGGATAGTACGGGTTGACATTGTTGTACCCTCGGACTGCAGGGCAGCTTCAACTTGTTTGGATGTTAGTCGAGGTTCTTTATCCAACATCCGCACAATCTTGCATTGAAATCTTTTGTCAATTTTTCTTTTCCATCCACATCTAGAGAGGTTAGCCACAGTGCCATGGGCTTTAAACTTCTTGATGACAATGCGCACGGTAGACACAGGAACATTCAGGTCTTTGGAGATGGACTTGTTGCCTTGAGATTGCTCATGCTTCCTCACAATTTGGTTTCTCAAGTCCTCAGACAGTTCTTTGGTCTTCTTTCTTTTCTCCATGCTCAATGTGGTACACACAAGGACACAGGACAGAGGTTGAGTCAACTTTAATCCATGTCAACTGGCTGCAAGTGTGATTTAGTTATTGCTAACACCTGTTAGGTGCCACAGGTAAGTTACAGGTGCTGTTAATTACACAAATTAGAGAAGCATCACATGATTTTTCAAACAGTGCCAATACTTTTGTCCACCCTCTTTTTTATGTTTGGTGTGGAATTATATCCAATTTGGCTTTAGGACCATTCTTTTTGTGTTTTTTCATTTAAGACAAATTAAATGAAGATAATAATACCAAAGAATTTTTTGTTTGCAATAATTTTCAGGAAGAGACTGAGTATTATCTGACAAAATTGCAGGGGTGTCAATACTTTTGGCCACAACTGTATATCATCCACCAGGTCTCCACCAGTGCCTGGTTCCTAGCAATGAAACTCAATATTGCCCTGTTTGCATTAATTATAAACAGTTAATTGTATTCAGCCTTTCCCAGTGAGTGAAGGTACTGTCACACTTAGCGATGCACCAGCGATCCCGACCAGCGATATGACGCGGTCTGGATCGCTGGTGCATCGCTAAGTGGTCGCTAGTGAGCTGCCACACAGGCAGATCTCACCAGCGACATCGCAGGGGTCGGGAGTCACTATTTACCTGTCACACTAGGTGATCCTGACGTCCTCCCGCCCGGCTCCACGCTCGTCGCTCGTCTCTCCACAGGAAGCGCCGCAGGAAGCTGACGACGAGAAACGGTCCAGGACGTTCTCGCACGACCAGCGATGAGCAGCGGGGAGCAGGTCGTAGGTAAGTATCAGAAATTGCGACATCGCTAGCAATATCGCTATAACGTCACAAGTTATAGCGATATTGCTAGCGATATCGCTTAGTGTGACAGGCCCTTGAGCCTCTCTCCATGTCTCCTAGTACTCATAGTAACAATATATTTGACCATATCATCACTAAACCAAGAAAAAGCACCTACAAGCACTGATCAAGTTTACCATCGGTCCACTCAAAGTTTTTACAAATACCAGAAACATGCCATTCTACATTGGTTCACCTCCGATGCTATCTCCCGAAACTACTTGACTGCAAATGTGAAAGAAAGTTAGTGAGGTTATTATTGAATTATTGAAACATGAACAACTACAATTGTGGCGCCCGTAGAAGTATGCCCTCCACAGTGGCTTTGCCTTCCTCCAGGGAGGCAGGCCTTCATGGGCGGAGCCTGTCGAAGAGCGCGAAGAAGTGAAGTGCCGCGCGGGAAGAGAGGACAGCGCGTGAGAAGGGGAGGAGCTGAGGCATACAGCCCGGAGCATCGGGCCTGCGAAGTGGCAGCCGGTAAGCTCACTCAACCCCCGTCCCTGGCTAACGTTAACTGAGGGGGGAAGAGAATGTCTGTGCCAAGCAGCAATGCAGCGGCGGACGCCGCCGCCAAACCCTCAGCGACGCAAGGAGTAGTGCCCGCCGCAGCGGTCCCCATAATGCCGCTGTCTATGCCCTACCTTCCGGGAGTGGCCTGGCTACCGTAGTACTCGGGTGAGTCACATATCCTGAGTGAATTTAAAGAGAGACTGTGCAGTTTGTTTAAAGTATACCCTCTGTCTGAAAGCCAGAAAGTGAACATCCTTATTGGACAGCTAACGGGTGCAGCACAGAGAGAGGTGAAAGCCTGGCAGGACACTGACAAAGAGACTGTTAAAAAGATTCTAGCCAAGCTGAGAAGCACCTTTGACTCCCGCACTGCAGCTGAAATCAAGATGCGATTCTTTGGATGTAAGCAGAGAACGCAGGACAGTATAAGGGACTATGCTCTTAACCTTCAGGAGGCGCTGCGAGCAGTTAGGCAAGTTGATTCTGACAGTGTGAAGGAGGAAGATAAACTGTTAAAGGAGCAGTTCATGGAAGGACTCCTATCCAGTACCCACAGGGGGCAGTTGCGCATCATAACCCTGCAAAACCCTGATCTGGACTTTGCTGATTTTAAGGACAGGGCTATTCGGGTCCTGCAGGAATCAACTGACAGCCGTCCAATGCCCCCTAGGTGCCCAGCGATCACCTACCATCAGGAAGCAACATCTTTTCCTTCCATCCCTGTGGAGGCTGATGCACAGACTCTGGATAAAGATCCAACTGAGGAGCTGCGTCTTCAGGTCCAGGATTTAACCAGGGGTATGGCTTCACTTACTAAAACCATGCAGTCCCTGCAGGTGTCCTCCAAAGAGAAGATCCAGCTTGCTTCCAGTCCAGAGGATGTCCAGTGGCTCCGGAGGAGGAGAACCCCGCCACTCCGAGGAAGGAACAACGACCGCTATGACCAGGACGGACGTCCCATCTGTCGTCACTGCTACAAGGCAGGTCATCTTGCAAGATTTTGCCCTTTAAACGAGCAACCCCTGGGGCAGAGGACAACCCCCAGGAATAGGACCACAAGGCCCAAGGAACTGGCGAGTCAAGTATGTTGGAGGGAGACCGGTCCTTCCTGTGGTGATTGATGGCATCCCCATGAACGCTTTGCTGGACACTGGCTCCCAGGTGACCACTATGCCCTATATGCTCTACAAGCGGTATTGGGCTGACTCTGAACTCACCCGTGGCCCAACTGATGAACTAACAGTAGTTGCCAGTAATGTTCAGTCTTTACCACAAGTGGGATATAAAGAAATTACTGTTAAAGTGGGGAGGGTGGAGTTAAAATCTCAAGGTCTGATAGTTGTGGATATAGACCGACGTGAATGTAATCCCATGATGACTCTTGGTACAAATGTAATTGAAAATTGTCTTTCCGAGGTTATTGTCTGGTTGCAACAGGTGGCTGAGACTCCTGGTTCCAGTGAACAACGCAGAAGGAGATCAAGGCCCTGATGCAATGACAGCAGGTAGAACTCTCTGGCAGAGAAATTGGTAGTGTCAGAGTGAGTGATGCTTTCCCCATTGCAATACCCCCCAGATGTGAAATGTTGATTTGGTGTCGGGCAGCCATAGGCCTCAGAGGGAAGGATTACCAGGCATTGGTAGAACCAGTATATTCTGAAAGCAGGCCCACTGTCCTGAAAGCCAGAGGGGTGGTTGATGTACGTAAAGGGAGAGTACCTGTACACCTTTTGAATTGTGGGGAGGAGGAGGCCACAATACCTCGGTACGCCACAGTTGCTAAGCTGCTCACTGTTAATAACAACTCTTTGCAGGCAGCAGAGCCCTTGGTCTCATCCGATCAGGTGGAGGACAATGGCTCTGTGAAACAGATCGAGGAGTGGTGCCAGCAACTGCAGGTGGGGACTGGCTCTACACCTTCATACCAGAAAAATGGGGTTTACAGAGTGACACAAGAATATGAGTGGGTATTCAGTAAACATCCACTAGATTTTGGGCAGGCAAAAGGTGTTCAACATCATATCCCCACTGGAGATCATCCACCCATTAAAGAAAGGTACCGGCCAATACCCCCAACACAATACCAATGTGCCAAAGGTATGTTGAGAGAGATGAAGGAAGCAGGGGTCATCGGAGACAGTTGAAGCCCCTGGGCAGCTCCAATAGTTTTTGTAAAGAAAAAGGATGGTACCATGAGAATGTGTGTTGATTACAGGAAAATTAACAGCATTACACATAAAGATGCCTACCCATTACCCTGAATTGAAGAGTCATTAGCTGCACTTAAAACAACTAACTACTTTTCCACCTTAGATCTCGCTAGTGGGTATTAGCAGGTTCCCGTGGCAGAGGCAGACAAGGAGAAAACAGGATTTACCACCCTGAGGGGTCTCTGTGAGTTCAACTATATGCCATTCGGGCTCTGCACTGCCCCAGGAACATTTCAACAGCTGATGGAGTGCTGCCTGGGACATATGAACTTTGAGACAGTCCTGTTGTACCTTGATGATGTCATTGTTTTCTCCAAGACTTATGAAGACCATCTGGAGCACCTGGCTGAGGTGTTTGAAGCCTTTTCCAATTTTGGCCTAAAGGTGAAGCCTTCCAAATGCCACCTCCTGAAGCCCAAGGTACAGTACCTTGGTCATGTAGTGAGTGCAGAAGGTGTGGTACCAGATCCTGACAAAGTCACAGTCATCCGGGACTGGCCGAAGCCCAGCAACCTCCATGAAGTTCGCCAATTTCTCGGGTTGGTAGGCTACTACCGAAGGTTCGTCAAAGGCTTCACTGAAATAGCCACTCCTATGCAAAATCTTCTTGTGGGGCAGTCCATGAAAGCCAAACAGAAGAATTCCACATTTGAATGGACTGAGAAGTTGGAGAGGTCCTTCACCCGACTGAAGATGGCTCTCACAGGAGATGAAGTTCTGGCCTATCCAGATTATGACAAACCCTTTGTGTTGTATACTGATGCCAGCAACGTGGGACTGGGAGCAGTACTGTCGGTACAGAATGGCAAAGAAAGGGTGATCTCCTACGCCAGCAGGAAGCTTTGCTCCACTGAAAGGAACCCAGACAACTATAGTTCCTTCAAGCTGGAGTTCCTTGCCATAGTCTGGGCTGTGACTGAAAGATTCAAGCATTACCTAGCTTCAGCCAAGTTTATCATTTTCACGGACAACAACCCGTTGACTCACTTGGACACTGCAAAACTAGGTGCACTGGAGCAGCGATGGATGGCTCGGCTGTCTAACTATGAGTTTACCATCAAGTACCGAGCAGGGCACAAGAATGCCAATGCTGATGCGCTGTCCAGGATGCCTAATCTGCCAGATGCAGGAGAAGACCCTTGAAGAAATAGAGATGCCTCCCTTCCACTGGCCAGTTGCAGCCCAACGTGCTCAAGGAGTGAGAAACAGACGGTCTGGCTTGAAAGAGGTCACCCTAAATCCATTGCCCCATCACAATTGGGCAGAAATGCAGGATAGTGACCCCACAGTCCGCCTGGTGAAGGAGCTACTGTCACAAGCTGACTCACGCCCAGAGTCGGATGCTCCTGAAGGAACCCAGCAGTTGTGGAAGGAAAGAGGTCGGCTGTTCATTTATGAAGGAAAGCTGTGTCAGAGGAGTATTAATGCCAACACTCATGAGCTGGTTTGGCAGGTGATAGTCCCAAACGAGAGAGGCATCAATGGTCCTGGAAGCATACCACAATAGAGCTGGCCACTTCGGATGGAAGAAGTTGGAAGCATTGCTCCGGGAGAGGTTCTACTGGGCTGGTATGAGGAAAGCCATTGAAAAGTGGTGCCGGGAGTGTGGACAATGTAACCTGCGCAGAAAGGATCGAGACAGCCAGAGAGCTCCTCTGCAACCAATAGTGACCAAGCAGCCACTCGAGTTGGTTGCCCTGGACCATGTGAAGTTGGTCCAAGCCGGTCGGGCTACATCTAAGGTCTCACCATCGTGGACCACTACTCAAGATTCCTGGTAGTTGTGCCTGTCAAAGATCAAACAGCCAGGACAGCAGCCAGAGCCTTTCAACAGCACTTCTGTAGACCACATGGATATCCTAAGCGAGTGCTTACAGATCAAGGTCCCGCTTTTGAGGCCAAAGTGTTCCAGGAACTCTGTAACTTGTATGGTTGTAAGAAGATCAGGACAACCCCGTACCACCCACAGACCAATGGCATGTGTGGGAAGATGAACCAGGTGGTGATCGATCTGCTGAAGACCTTGCCTTTGGAGGAGAGAAATCTGTGACCAGAAAAGTTGCTAGATCTGGTAGATCTCTACAACCACATTCCTGTGAATTCCACCAACTGTACTCCAGCCTACCTAATGAGAGCAAGGCCTAGGAAACTACCTATTGATTTGGACATGGAAGTCCTGACACCTGAAGTAACATCACCAGATGCTGACTGGGATACAGAGAGGTAGCAACAGTACAGAAGAGTACAAGAATGTGTGGAATAGAGTTTAGCTCAGTCAAGACAAAAGCAAGAAAGGAACAACAATCAGCATGCACCTGCAGTTCCCTTGTCACCAGGAGAACAAGTCTTCAAGAGGAAAAGAAGACTGCATAAATTGGATGACCAATGGGAAGCTGAACGCTACAGCATTCTACCCTCACACTTTGATAATACCAAGGTGTGCCTTATTAGTAAAGATGGAGGAGAAACCTCAGCAACAGGATCCAGGGATCATTTGAAATTATGCCCTGATCAGCTAAAAGAAAGAATGGCAGAACAAGATAACATCCAACCCATAGAAGAAAAGGTCAGCACCATACTTGGAGAATTCCCTGCAAATTGGACTAAAGTAAATGATGCAATAGTGGTGCCAGTGTTGACCTTTCCCCAGCTGGTAGCACAAGAAGAAGTGACTCAAGAAAATCCTGAAGATCAGGAAAATCAGGCAGCAAAAGCCACACCAGCAGTGGAGCCGGAGAGTCCTCGCCTTGCCAGTGGTGAATCTGTTATACCCATGGTGAGTCTAAGAGTTCGCAGACAATGTAGTATCCCTGTGCCATGCAGAACCACCAGTAGTGTATCCAGTACATTACACACTACACCAGTATTACGCAGGTCTACCCATACAACACAAGGTATACCACCCATCAGATATCGTATATAGCTAAGTTTATGTGAATGTTGACATTGTATATATAAATATGTAACTGTTTTCAAGTTTTGTGCCTACAGGTAATCTGTAAGAGTTTCCTCTGAATTTTCCAGTTTTTACCTTGTTTTATGGACACTGAACCACAGGACTGTGTGTGGTCAAAAACTTTCTTTGTAATTAGTTCACCATTTGCCCAGGAATGGACCATGGACATTGATACTTGGACTTGTCATCAAAGGACTGTTTTTGGAGCTTTTGGCTTTTGTACATTTTTCAAATCTTGTAACCGTCAAACTGTTTACATGTTTATATATATTTCATATGTTTTTCATTAGCCCAGGAGTGCTGACTGGCACTAGGGGGGAATGTGGCGCCCCCAGGAGTATGCCCGCCACAGTGGCTTTGCCTTCCTCCAGTGAGGGTAATGCCAGGCTTGGAAGCAGTGAAGGGTCTCTCTTGCAGTTAACCTATGCATGCAACACAGTTCCACTCCAGGGCAGCAGGGGGGACTCTGAACCAGAATTGAAGGGAGGAGTGCTCTCTGAGGGCCAAGAGGAAGGAGTGGTCAGTTAGTGTGAGGAGGGGCACGTGTGTGGATGTGTGGAGAGAAGCTGGAGGTTGAGCTGAGAAAAGAGAGAGCTCCCTCCCAGTGAGAGCGCATGAACTGGAGCCTGGTCTCCACGGTTGTACGGATACTAATGGTCCTGCAACAGACACCAGAGGAGTAGGAGGTTGTAAATGCCCTACCCCCATCTAAGACTCGGAGGCACAACAGCACAGAGTGAGCCAAGAGAGGAATAGCGGCTACAGCTGTCCGCCATACGAGGAGTGCTAGTAGAAGAGAACTAGGAGGAACTTCAGTGTAACTCAGTACTAGGAGTACTTCACTCAAATAAGTGCTAGCCCATCTGCTGAGAGAGAATCCTGAGCTGCTTCCAGGCTAGCCTGCTCCGGTACCATCTGTAATCAGGACCCTGGACTGCATTTATCAAGTAAAGGTACAGAAATTGCACCCTGCTGTGTCTTCGTCTGCTTCCTACCCTTCCGGCACTGCTACATCCCCGTGCCAACCACATCTACACTGCGCTGGGGCTACAGCTTCACCTGTGGGGAGCTTTTACATCTTTGCTGCACCATACCATCAGTCCCAGAGGATCTGCATGCAGCGTCGGCTTAACATCTCACTTGCCGAACACCACAGGTGGCGTCACGAACTATTCATTTAATACATTCCACCATTCAAACTTCCCCTATTAATTGGGCGCCCAGGGCCACGGACCGAGTACCGAGTACCCCACAGCCCTGGGAGGGCGACCCACAATCAGTTCATCAAGGGTAGAACATTCAAGAATCAGACACCACGACAATTTTACCATTGTGGATGAAGAAGCAGTATGGAGATTGATGACTTTACCCAAATTATCACAATGATAACACAATTTTTATTCCAAAATCTCTCTTTACACTAATGCCATCCTCTAAACTAAACCTTGTCACATCTAATCCCATGGCCACTGCTACAATCAGTTCATCAAGGTTTAAACATTTAAGGACCAGACAATGCGACAATTTCACAGTTGGTGATAAAGGCGCAGTAAGGTGACTGATCAATATTACCACCCCCAGACTATTACAATTAAAACATTTTCTTATTCCTAGACCAATGCCTTTACAGCAATGCCAAATTCTAGATTAAGCCCTGCCACACCCAATCCCATGACCACTGGCTCATGCACTAATTACTTTGGCAGAAAACAAACATGAGAACACAAAGTGCAAAACAGGTCTCATAAAACATCACATTTTATTTCAATATTCTTAAAAAATGAAATATATACAATCAGACATAAGTAAGATGCAAACAGAGTATTCCTAAAAAGGTTGATGCCAGTACATACGTACAAAAAAAAATTAAAGACAGAAATATATATATGACAATGTATGAACAGCTGGGCCTAAAAATAAGAGCCTCTGAAAATATACCCCTAGTCAAGGACAATTGCTATGACTATTGCTAAATCCATTTCAGCCAAGAAAAAAGACCAAGTAAAGTACGCTACTTAGATCAGGCTGGTATGTAGATATGTAGGGGTAAAGTACATATGTGCTGACGAAGCCTTGGGTGAAACATGCGTTGGGGCTGGTGGGCCAGCACATATGTACTTTACCCCTACATATCTACATACCAGCTTGATGTAAGTACTTTACTTGATCTTTTTTCTTGGCTGAAATGGATTTAGCAATAGTCATAGCAATTGTCCTTGACTAGGGGTATATTTTTAGGGGCTCTTATTTTTTGGCCCAGATATTCATATATTGTCATATATATATCTTTCTTTAAAAAAAAATTTTTGTACGTATGTACTGGCATCACCCTTTTTAGGTATACTCTGTTTGCATCTTACTTATGCCTGATTATATATATTTCATTGTTTAAGAATATTGAAATAAAAAGTGATGTTTTATGAGACCTGCTTTGCACTCTGTGTTCTCATGTTGGTTTTCTGATTTACCTTAGAGTGTTTGTCTGTCTATAAGTTACTAGTTGCTCGTTTTTTTGTTGGTATTCAATTACTTTGGCAATAGAACCTGAAAAGTCATACCTCAAGAGAACCAATAATAATAAAGTAACTTGGCACTCAACTGAATGATCCTTTATAAATGAAGTTTTTATTTGTGTGCAGTCCTACAAAAGACGTTTCGGCCTACATTGGCCTTCGTCAGTCTGCCATAACAGATATGAAACAAAAGCATAAAGTCATAACAGGTCCTCATGACAAACACAAAATAACAAGCATATATCAATCAGTCAATATCTGTCATTAATATAAATCTCCACATAGTATAGACAATTTCATAAAGATTATGTTATAAAACCAGAATAACCGTGCGTCAGAAGAACAAAGTGGAGGAGAGAACAGGTGAAATAATCAGTGGAAAAAAAGGGGGACATACCCGACTGCTATCACGAAGGAATGAACCAGCGTATGTCCACGAGTAAAGTATTTTTAGTGAATATCTATGACAAGGTAGGTGGAGTAATATCAGAATATTGTCTCATATAATAGTGATATTTTTATCAGGAAAAGTAGTCCCATGATTATACCTGCTTCAAAATATGGTGCAGGTGTATGGTGAGCTTCCAGCTATCCTTTCAGGTTGCTGTGCTGCAGTAGAACAAGGAGCATGAAATAATGAATAGTGAGGCATAAAGAATGAAAAAAATGAAAAAAATCAGTAGATAGTATATATATACCTGGTAAATCAATTGGAAACAATATGTTCCATAGGGCAAAAAAGGGGGGTTTTCACTGAATTGTTGAAGCAGTTTGCCTGAAAAAGTTATTTTTTTTTTTAAAAAAGGAAAACTGACCGCTGTGAGCAGGGCATATATAGTATATTATATAGAAATATATACCTGTGGGAGATGACTGTATTGAGACCGGTAGCCAAAGGCCCATATGGGGCTATAAATGAAGAGAAAAGACTCATAAGTCATGAAGTGGTGATGGCGATGCCTGGTAACAAGTGCAGGCTGGAGTAAGAACGCTTACCATGTATAAGCAGGTGGCAGGTGTGCAGGGCTGAATGCGGTATCCGCCACCGTTTGGTAGCCCTGTGTGCTATCATTAGCTGGTCTAAATAGCCTGGAGGTTGGACTAAGCCCGCGCCAACCGGAAATAGTAAACCGGAAGTGTCCGGTCAGCGGTGTCCATCAAATTGCACTCTGTCCTATACTACAGAGGCCAATGGGAGCTGCCCTGCTCCACTGAAATGCTTGGATGTGAATCACATGTGTGGATGGGAGGAGCGAATGGGTTATGTGACAGAGCTGGCTGTTAACTATTAAATACACAGGGGAAGAATGTAACGTTACAGGGAAAAGGGAGCGATAAGCATGTAGCGCTCTTGTGCTATAATATATGCTCACACCAGACAAATTTGTATGCTCCAAAATGAGTCCTATTGATACTACCCATAGGTTTCACTGTATCTGTTATGTACATACTACAAGAAAAATCTTTTTTTTTTTTAAATGTTCATATTATTTTTTCATTTTTTATTTACTGATTTACCAGGACATATAGGGATATTGTGAAAAAAGGACTTACAGATAGTGGAGTGAAAATAAATAAATGATATCTCAGAAGGCAATATGATATAGATATCTCTCAAACAATAACACAGTTGAGTGTATAAGTGAGATAAAAAATGCCGATACCAATATTAATTTTTGCAGGCGGGTGAGGACAGTGATACAGTGAGGTCCAGACGGACGTGACACGTGAAGATGGCCAATATGAAATCAGTAGAGTCGACTCTAAATTGAAGAGAAAAACAGCATTAATATTCAAATTTAAAATATCTGCCATATAATGACAGGAAACACAGTGTTCCTATATCTTGATATACTCCAACTCATGGCCCACTAATAAAAGGAAAGTGGAATAGTGTTACAAGGCAACATAATTAACATTATATGGTGGTGTTACATAATAGACAATAGATCATTATCCCTGTTTAGTCCCTTGGGGGTCAATGTTTGAGGCTCATGAATCCAGTAGGATTCCCTTTGTTTCAATATTCTGATCCGGTCACCCCCACGTCTAGGGTTTGGGACATGTTCGATGACCTGGAATTTCAATTGTGCAACACTATGTCCTTTGGTGTGGAAATGGTGGGGCAGAGTGAGAAGCAAGTTCTTACATTTGATAGTAGATTTGTGCTTACTAATCCTGTCTCTTATGGCCCGAGTTGTCTCGCCTATGTCGAGGAGCCCACAAGGGCATTTAATGAGATAGACTACAAAATTAGTGTCACAGGTGGAAAAATCTTTGATGGGATATTTCTTGCCTGAGTGTGGATGCAAGATTGCGTCTCCTTTTTGTACGTTGTTGCATTCATGACAATGTAAACAAGGGTACGTGCCAGTGCAGGGATTTTGTATAAATGTCTGTGTAGATACTCTTTGTCTGGGGCCAATGTCAGCCCTAATAAGCGAGTCAGGTATGTTATTGGGTCTCTTGTATCATGGAAGAAAGAGGTTATGAAATTCTGGAACATCAGGGTGAGCAGTAGATAAGAGGTTCCAATGCTTCCTTATGGTTTTGTGTAGAATGTTGACATATGGGTGGTAGGTGTGTACAAACGGTAACCATGAAGTTATTTCTGTACGAGTAGTCATGTTTGAGTCTAAAGCTTTTGTTAAGACATTTTGAGGATAGCCACGCTCCGTAAACCTAGAATTCATTTGTTGTAAATGCGTTTCGCGTTTCTCAGGATCCGAAACTATCCTCTGCACTCTCTTAAACTGAGATTTGGGAATTGCCTTTTTCACTGCGGGAGGATGTAAACTAGAATAATGAAGGAGGCTATTCCTATCCGTTGGTTTTGTGTAGAGCTCAGAGCTCAAATTGCCCTGATCATCTTTTATAATCATGGTGTCCAAGAAGCTGACCTGTGACTCACTACTAGTAATGATAAGAGAGGCCTGTCCAGACGGTGTTCAGACTATTAAAGAATGTCTCTAAGGATTCAAAAGAACCCGTCCAGATGCAAAACACGTCATCTATGTAACATTTCCATACGGAGCAATGGGTTTGGAAAAGAATATTGGTATATACAACTTCCTCCTCAAATATGGCCATGTAGCTGTTGGTGTACGGAGGTGCCATGTTCGATCCCATGGCGGTACCCCAGGTTTGAAGGAAAAAATTCTCCTCAAACATGAAATAATTACGTATCAGAACTATCCTGAGGAGATGCAAAGTTAAATCGATTATGTCTTTGTGTACGTTGGCCCGTGTGAGTAAACTGTAAACACAGTGCATGCCCTTGTCATGCGGAATGGAAGTGTATAAGTCCTTGACATCAAAGGAGACCAGTATAGCTCCAGTTGGTATGGGGCCCAATTCATTAATTTTTTTAAGAAAATCACCCGTATCTAGAAGGAAGGAAGATGGATCCTTAATTAGGGGGTAAGTACTTTCTCAATAAAAACAGGGGAGACAGGACAGAATCAGTGGATGTCACTATTGGGCGTCCAGGGGGTTATCCAGACTCTTGTGAACCTTTGGTAGGATATAGAATACAGGGGTTATAGGATGTGAATTTGTAAGGAATTCGACCGTTTTTGTGTCGATAACTTTACGATAGCAAAATTCAGTTAGAACCTCCCTAATTACATCCTTTGTGTCCTGTAGGGGATCCTTCTCTAGTTTTGTGTAAATTGTGGGGTCATTAAGTTGGCGGTAAACTTCCCTCATATAGTCCGATCTATTCATAACCACAATAGCCCCTCTCTTATCTGCTGGTTTGATCATTATATTACTATCAGATTGCAGGCTGTGTAGGGCCTGAAAATCAGTGGAGTCTAGATTAGGAGGATGATGGAGTCTATTGCTGGTAATGTCCTGCCTTAATTTATTAAAGGACTTATTGACAAACTCGATAAAAGTCTCTAAGGCATGTGACCCATGTGGGGGGATATATGAACTTTTTGATCATAAACCTAAACTGGCAGCAGATATAACACATTGGTCTATATGAGATGGTAAAGGCGGAGGTCTTAGTGAGTCACTCTTAGAGAAATGTACTTTTAAACTGAGTGAGCGATAGAATCTTTGTAGCTCCATATTCAACTTGAAAGTATCAAGTTTGTATGATGGACAGAATGATAGACCCTTCTGCAATAAAGAATGTTCGGCTATACTTAGAACTCTGGTAGAGATGTTTATCACCAGCGGGTTCGTACCTGTGATCGGGTTATTCTGCTGGAGTCGGGATCTCTTCTTTCCTCTGCCCCTGCGGATCCTCTTCCACGTGGTCTTCTTCGTCGCTGTCCTAAAAAACGACTTTGGTTGTTGGGATATTCCAGTTGTTCAATCTCTGAGGCGGACAATGATTGATCAGTTGAAGACCTAAATGTAAACCTGTTACGAAAGGGACAAGGATTAGAACTGAATTGCCACCGATATACCCGGCCTTGTTCGTAATCGTCCGTATCACACTGGAATTTAACCCTCTTTCTGCTCTCTGTATCTCTCCTATGTTGATCAGTCACTGTTTTTATACAGGTTTTTAGTTCAGAAAGCTCTTCGACAGTACCTATAGTGTTCAATTGGGACTCGATATTGTTAATGGACTCCTTGGATATTGTTATAGCCCGTTGTAAATGTTCAATAGTCAAAGTCATTAGATCAAATGAGCACTTGTTAAGTATATATTCAAATTTTTAACAAAATTCTGTATATTCCTGAAACAAGGTTGGACGTAAGGGGACTCTCAAGCCCCTGGGGATCCTCTGTACACGTAGATATTCACTCAAAGTGGCACAATGTAAATCATGATCGATCTGGCGGCGTAGTTCACGTTCAAGATCTCTCCCGCTGGTCTCCTTCGGTGGTAGTTTGAGGAAATCGCTGGGGAGATTTAACTTGGCCAAAAGGTTAGACGTTTCATCATTGTTGTATGAGAATGTATTGGAGGACATTACGTACAGTGTGCTCACGAAAAGGAATAAGCTGTGTCAAGTATAGTGTGGCACTACCACAAGGTGCTCAAGTAGGTTACCCAGACCCAAGCAAATAATAAAGTAACTTGGCACTCAACTAAATGATCCTTTATAATTAAAGTTTTTATTTGTATGCAGTCCTACAAAAGACGTTTCGGCCTACATTGGCCTTCGTCAGTCTGCCATAACAGATATGAAACAAAAGCATAAAGTCATAACAGGTCCTCATGACAAATACAAAACACAAAATAACAAGCATATATCAATCAGTCAATATCTGTCATTAATATAAATCTCCACATAGTATAGACAATTTCATAAAGACTATGTTATAAAACCAGAATAACTGTGTGTCAGAAGAACAAAGTGGAGGAGAGAACGATTGAAATAATCAGTGGAAAAAAAGGGGGACATACCCGACTGCTATCACTGTGGAATGAACCAACGTATGTCCACGAGTAAAGTATTTTTAGTGAATATCTATAACAAGGTAGGTGGAGTAATATCAGAATATTGTGTCATATAATAGTGATATTTTTATCAGGAAAAGTAGACCCATGATTATACCTGCTTCAAAATATGGTGCAGGTGTATGGTGAGCTTCCAGCTATCCTTTCAGGTTGCTGTGCTGCAGTAGAACAAGGAGCATGAAATAATGAATAGTGAGGCATAAAGAATGAAAAAAATGAAAAAAATCAGTAGATAGTATATATATACCTGGTAAATCAATTGGAAACAATATGTTCCATAGGGCAAAAAAGGGGGGTTTTCACTGAATTGTTGAAGCAGTTTGCCTGAAAAAGTTATGTTTTTTTAAAAAAAAGGAAAACAACTGACAGCTGTCAACTTGACTCAAGAGAACCAATGACTTCTGAAACACAAGGTTCATTTTAATATTTCCAGCAAACTGCTAACTTACTATACCAATTTTTAAAATTAAGGAAATTCAACTGTTACACAAATCGAAAAGGAGTTCATCCATGATCTACTTAATGGATTCATGCACTGTACAGTTTAACTGGTGCCATTAAAAGATGCCATTTCCGTACAGGGTCAGTAGATTAATGGTACACTAGGCTTCACAGGAAGATGCTAAAATGGAATGTAATCACACATGGCAAGAAATGGAACTGCTCATTCAATTTTCACGGGCAGGCAATTTTTGACAGAGATTTTTGTTTTTGGCAAACACATAATAACACACTCACAAAGCTAAATAAATTGATGCTACTACATAAATGGAAGCATTGGGTTAGTACACTTTACTTCAAGATGCATTTGACAACTGAAAATTAGAGATACAACCCATCAACTATGCGCAAGACATATTAATGGAGTTATGCCAAACACCATGAGTGTTCTAGCCATAGACATTCACTAAAGTAGAACACAGATAGATGCAGTTTGTCACAACAGCACTGCCCTAATAAATGGGCAAAGGATCCCGCACGCTGTATGGCAATTTACTGCAAGTCAAATGCTGTAATACAAGTCAGCCGAGGAATAAAGAAAAAACATGTCTATGGGTTTAAGATGCAGCTTGTTAGTCTTCTTGAAAGATTGATTGATTTTTTTTGGTATTTACCTTAGCACGACTTTCTGTCTTGTTTCCTACAGTGATGCTAATATGGTTGAAATTGAATCACATAAGAGCCAGCCGAAGGAAACATCTAAATTGCAACAAGAAAGACTAAGCTCTTAACATGCAGCTCAGGTGAAGGAGAAAAACATTACAGGACAGCCCTAAAGACAAGCTCTATACAGATTGCCTCGAGCCTAAGAATCCTGATTTACCTGAGTCCAGGGCTGAGATAATAACACTGCTGAACACGTGTAGGACGAGACCTTTATGACTAATGATGATGCTCGAATCCTATTCAGGAAAATCACCCAAACTGTCAAACAAGTGGTCGCAGGTATTTTTTTTTTCCTGTTTGGAATGAAAAGAAAAGGGCAACTGTGTTAAAAAAAAAAAAAGATTTCATGATTTTCAGAGATAAAAAATAAAATCTGTAGGGAGAGGGTAAGTGTTTGATGCAGATCAGATACACATGTAATTAAAGATGATCACCTTGTCATGGGTATTGCAGAAGCAATATAACTACTTTCGTGCTAAGGTTAACTGCCGAGAACTCAAGCGAAAAAAACAAATCATAGCACCGCCAGAATATGTTTTTGATTATGCTTCACATATCCCTGATGCCAAAACAATGTTATATATTATAGAGAATAATTGTAATCACACGCCTCTGGCCCAGGACGAATTGCTGCAGTTATTTCTAGATATTGCCATAGAGCCCATGTTTCATGTTATCTTGATTTTTATTGTCCCGTTTTTGGTCAGGGATGAAGAAATAGAATTGTCTTAGGGGGTCCAAATGTCAACTTGCTCTGTCGATATATACAGTAGCATGTAAAAGTTTGGGCACCCCTGGTCAAAATTACTGCGATTGTGAACAATTAAGCAAGATGAAGATGAAATGATCTCTCAAAGGCCTAAAGTTAAAGATGACACATTTCCTTTGAATTTTAAGCAAATATATATATATATATATATATATATATATATACACTCACTGGCCACTTTATTAGGTACACCTGTCCAACTGTGTGTTAAGACTTAATTTCTAATCAGCCAATCACATGGCGGCAACTCAGTGCATTTAGGCATGTAGACATGGTCAAGACAATCTCCTGCAGTTCAAACCGAGCATCAGTATGGGGAAGAAAGGTGATTTGAGTGCCTTTGAACGTGGCATGATTGTTGGTGCCAGAAGGGCTGGTCTGAGAATTTCAGAAACTGCTGATCTACTGGGATTTTCACGCACAACCATCTCTAGGGTTTACAGAGAATGGTCCGAAAAAGAAAAAAAATCCAGTGAGCGGCAGTTCTGTGGCCGGAAATGCCATGTTGATGCCAGAGGTCAGAGGAGAATGGGCAGACTGGTTCGAGCTGATAGAAAGGCAACAGTGACTCAAATTGCCACCCGTTACAACCAAGGTAGGCAGAAGAGCATCTCTGAACGCACAGTGCGTCGAACTTTGAGGCAGATGGGCTACAGCAGCAGAAGACCACACTGGGTACCACTCCTCTCAGCTAAGAACAGGAAACTGAGGCTACAATTTGCACAAGCTCATCGAAATTGGACAGTAGAAGATTGGAAAAACGTTGCCTGGTCTGATGAGTCTCGATTTCTGCTGCGACATTCGGATGGTAGGGTCAGAATTTGGCGTAAAAAACATGAAAGCATGGATCCATCCTGCCTTGTATCAACGGTTCAGGCTGGTGGTGGTGGTGTCATGGTGTGGGGAATTTTTTCTGGGCACTCTTTGGGCCCCTTGGTACCAATTGAGCATCGTTGCAACGCCACAGCCTACCTGAGTATTGTTGCTGACCATGTCCATCCCTTTATGACCACAATGTACCCAACATCTGATGGCTACTTTCAGCAGGATAATGCGCCATGTCATAAAGCTCGAATCATCTCAGATTGGTTTCTTGAACATGACAATGAGTTTACTGTACTCAAATGGCCTCCTCAGTCACCAGATCTCAATCCAATAGAGCATCTTTGGGATGTGGTGGAACGGGAGATTCGCATCAGGGATGTGCAGCCGACAAATCTGCGCCAACTGTGTGATGCCATCATGTCAATATGGTCCAAAATCTCTGAGGAATGCTTCCAGCACCTTGTTGAATCTCTGCCACGAAGAATTGAGGCAGTTCTGAAGGCAAAAGGGGGTCCAACCCCTTACTAGCATGGTGTACCTAATAAAGTGGCCAGTGAGTGTATATATATATATATATATATATATATATACAGTACAGACCAAAAGTTTGTACACACCTTCTCATTCAAAGAGTTTTCTTTATTTTCATGACTATGAGAATTGTAGATTCACTCTGAAGGCATCAAAACTATGAATTTACACATGTGGAATTATATAATTAACAAAAAAGTGTGAAACAACTGAAAATATGTCTTATATTCTAGGTTCTTCAAAGTAGCCACCTTTTGCTTTGATTACTGCTTTGCACACTCTTGGCATTCTCTTGAGGAGCTTCAAGAGGTAGTCACCGGAAATGGTCTTCCAACAGTCTTGAAAAACGCTTTGAATGAGGAGGTGTGTCCAAACTTTTGGTCTGTACTGTATATATATATATATATATATATATATATATATATAGCACACATATTAAAAATTGACTTTTGTTTCTCCAGCGACCCGACCAATGGTAGAGTAAAATATAATTTTTATTTATCTGTTAAAAAGTTCCAGGTTTCTTCAATAACAATTTTGCATACAGTCAGTCCCTTTGGGACGCCCAAATGTCATTATATAGTGTCATTGTATATTTATGCCTATGAGGCAGTTACCTCAGGTCAGGAGACCCGTAGTAAGCCATGTGTATAGAGAGCGGCAGCTGTAACAGCACCCCTGGCACTGACTGACAGCCGACCCTAATGATGAGCTGTCAGTAGGTACCGGGGCACATTCTATACACAAAGCGGTGGCTGAAACCCAACTACTGTTAGGAGAAATGAAGTACATTTCCTCCCCGCAGGGTCAAAGTGCAGGTGCCAGGTAGATTCAGGAATCTCATGTACACACAGCTTTTTTTTTTCTTGACTTAATTTGAGCACTGCAGCCTTTTTGAAAAGGATAAGGATGAGGGGGCCATGCAGTATGTTCAGCACTGGACTGGAGCACCTGGGGCTTACAAGAGAAATCATTCTTGGGGCCCACTATGTTGCTATGGGTCGCCCTCCCAGGGCCGTGGGGTACTCGGTACCGGGGCGGTGTCAGGGGAATGTGTCACAGCAGCGGTGACCCGGTCTGTGGCCCTGGGCGCCCAAGTAATGGAGGGGATGTCATGTAGTTTATGTGGAATGGAATAGTTTGTGACACCACCTGTGGTGCTCGGCAAGGGAGGTGTTAAGCCAATGCTGCAGAAAGATCCTCTGGGACAGATGGTATGGTGCAGCAGTGATGGTATAGCCCTCCACAGGTAGGGCTGATGTCCCAGGGCAGTGTAGTTGTAATGGTGGGGGAAAGGCGCAGGCAGTGTAAAGGATGGTACCCAGATATAGTGGTGCTGAGCGGGTTGGCGCAAGAATGAATGGAGGACACCAAGGCTTGCAGTTCCAAAGCTTTACTCACAGTCTGCGGTACACAAGGGTGCCTGCCTCCGGGCCGTGTCCTCCGGGTCAGAGACTTAGCCAACCTCCAGGCCAGATGGAAAGCTCCTCTCCAACACTCTGCCAACATGTACCTATCCTGAACGACTCCTATATTGCGCCTTAAAGTGTGAAGAGCTCCAGCACCGTGGTACTCTGGAGTTCCTCTTGTCAGATGTTCCCAAGAACTCTACTTGTATGGCAGACAACTGTAGCCTGCTTTGGGGACTCTCTACTCCTAAGTCCCGGCTCTCTATCTGTGTTGCTGTTGTGCCCCAAGTCTTAGATGGGAGTAGTGGATTTACAGCCAACTACTCCACCGGTGTCTGCTGCAGAACCATAAGTGTCCATACAACCTCAGGGACCGGGCCCAGGCCTTGCGCTGAGAAACTATAGGCAGGGTTCCTCTTCCAACCCACGTCCTCTCTGTTCTCCTTACTCCTTCGTTCCGTACTGATCTTTCTCTCTCTTAGGGAAGCTTAGGTTGCAGTTCTACGTCTTTCTCCTTCTTTCCCTTTCCCGTTCCAGCTGGCTCAGATTACTGAGGCAGCTGCAGCACTCCTTCCTCCATCCCTTCTTCCAAGGATCCTCACTCCTGTCTGAGTGACTTCCTACCCGCCTGACCTTCTGCCAGACTGAACCTCACATCCTATACTTTCCCACTCTTTTATGTATCTTAACTCCACCCACCTCCCAGCACATCCAGTGTTCCAAGCAGGGAACCACCAGAGGTGCTCTGCTACTCTCTAAGCACTGAGCCGCAATGTGGTTGTGCAGAACTACCCTGTTGTGTGGGGTGCGAGTGTTGGAGTGTGGAAAGGAGTTCCCTCCTTACCTGGATGGTGGGGCACTACACCTTAGGAGAAGGTGCAGTACCTCTGTGGCGACCGAGTCTCAGGGGCGCCACAGCTACATAGAATCAAATACAAGGCAGAGCACCAATTGTGCAGTAAAACATGCTAATATCAGTGTATCAGGGCATATATCATGTTTTATATAAGGTAGTACACATCTTACTGATATAGCAGGGGTTGGGGTAGCCACCTTCATAGAATATAATATAGCCCCTTCATAGAATATAATGCAACCCCCTCATTTAGTATAATGCAGCCCCTCTCCTAAAATATAATGTAGCCCCCTCATAGAGTATAATGCAGACTCCAAATAGAATATAATGCTGCCCTCATAGTATAATGCAACTAACCACATAGATATTAATGCAACCATCCTCATAAAATGTAATGCAGTCATACAGTATTATGGCCACTTACTCGCTCACTGATATATGCCTATATTTTTGGTCCATAAGACACACATAGGCTTTAGAGGAGGAAAATCGAAAAAATTGAAGTAAAAAATGTGGTCAATTCTGTACTAATATCCCCCAACCTGGAATATATATGTCCCTAATCCTGGTATACATAGCCCCCTCATCCCTATCCTGGTATGACCCCCTCATCACTATCCTGCTATGAATGGCCCCATCCCCATCCTGGTATATTTTGTCCCCTCATCCCTATCCTGGTATGAATGGCCTCATTCCCCATCCTGGTATACTGTTATGCGGGACTTAGGTCAAAGGAGGCTGACATACCCGGGGCCCCTGCGGAGTCCCTCAAACTAGGGAAAACCCTGCCTGACCCTCAACCCAGGGTTTTTGCTAATGGTGTAAATGCCTGAGCCTCCAGCCTTTCCTTATCTCCTGCTCAGCCCTAAGCTGAACCCTCCACCCTCCACCCAGTGAGTTGTCAAACCACCAAAGCCCACACAGTAATGACAGACAGGGAGAACTCAAACCACACCGCGCCGAAAACACACAGGAAAATACTGTAATGTGAACAGGGCAAAACAAAGCACAAATATAGGAAGGCGAAAAGGTAACAACGGATCATACGACACCAGATATGAATTTCTCTCTCCAACACCTCCTCTCCAGACCGGAACCACTTGGCATAAAACACAAGCTATAATCGGCGACGCCCACAGGCCAGCATGACTATTTAAAGACCGTGGGCGTGACCAAACAACCCAACTGATTTCCAGCTAGATTAACCCCAGATAACCTGAGTAAAATCAAGCCGGCGCCACTGAGGCTATAGTGGACGGAGATGGAACTACCGCTGCCTGCCGGACGCTGTGGTGTGAATAGCGTCCGACATGACAGTACCCCGTCTTCTACGAGGGACCCCAGGGCCCTCAAGACTCATAGGACCCGGCTTGTCCAGATGACGGCGGTGAAAGGAACTGACCAGCCAATCCGCATGCATGTCCGAGGCTGGTACCCAAGACCTCTCCTCCGGACCATACCCCCGCCAGTGTACCAAATACTGAAGAGAACGGCGCAGTACTCGAGAGTCCACCACCTTGGAGACTTCAAACTCTAAATCGCCATCCACCACGACTGGAGGTGGCATCGGTGTCGTGTCCACAGAGCCTACCACCTTTTTCAATAAAGACCTGTGAAACACATTGTGCATCCTGTATACCGCAGGAAGTTCCAACCGATAAGCAACCGGGTTAATGATGGCAGCAATCTTAAAAGGGCCAATAAACCTTGGACCCAATTTCAATGATGGAATTTTGAGTTTTATGTTTTAGTAGCTAACCACACCCAATCACCCACACACAGGTCCGGACCTGGCACGCGTCTAGTGTCAGCCACATGTTTGTACCTTGCACTCATGCTCAGCAATCGCTGTTTCACACTCCTCCAGATCGATGATAGTTGAACTCCTAACCGGTCCTCCTCTGGGACGCCCCCAGAGCCCCCCTGATGCAAGGTACAAAATTGAGGATGGTGCCCATAAACACAAAAGAACGGAGACTCTCCCGATGATTCTTGGCGGTGATTATTTAATGCGAACTCGGCCAAGGGAAGGAACGTCGACCACTCCTCTTGGTTGTCAGACACAAAACATCGCAAATACTGCTCCAGATTTTGGTTCATGCACTCAGTTTGACCATTTGACTGCGAATGAAACGCCGACGAATGAGACAACTTGATCCCCAATCGTGAGCAAAAAGCTTTCCAAAACTTTGCCACAAACTGGGTACCCCTATCAGACACTATGTCCGACGGAACTCCGTGCAGTCTGACCACCTCCTGCACAAAGACCTGAGCCAACGTCTTCGCGTTGGGCAAGGAAGGCAACGACACAAAATGCGCCATCTTCGAAAATCGATCAACCACCACCAGGATGACCGTGTTCCCTGCCGAGGCAGGCAAGTCCGTGATAAAGTCCATGGAGATTTCTGTCCATGGCCTACTAGGTATCCCCAGAGGCTGTAGAGTGCCAGCAGGACGGGTTCTGGGCGACTTGGCCCTGGCGCACGTGATGCAAGCTGTCACGTACGAAACCACGTTCTGCCAGATTTTTGGCCACCAGAAGCGGCGCGATACCAGTTCCAAGGTGCCCCTAACCCCTGAATGACCGGCCAGGACCGAGTCGTGGTGTTCCCCCAACACTTTAAGACGAAGATGAAGGGGTACGAACGACTTATTAGCGGGAAGTCCTGGTGGTACCTCCTCCTGGGCCTCGGCAATCTCCGCCTCTACCTCAGTCGTGAGAGCCGAAACCACTACACCTTCCTGGAGGATGGGTACCGGATCTTCCCGAGGTTCTCCCCCCGGAAAACACCTGGACAAGGCATCCGCCTTGGTGTTTTTAGCCCCAGGACGGTAAGTCACCAGAAAGTTAAAACGTGTAAAAAACAATGCCCAGCGAGCCTGCCTGGGAGACAGACGCTTGGCCGACTCCAGATAGAGCAGGTTTTTATGGTCGGTGATGACTGTGACCTGGTGGGCCGCCCCCTCCAAGAATTGTTGCCATTCCTCAAAAGCCAATTTGATGGCCAACAACTCCCTGTTGCCGATGTCGTAATTCCGTTCGGCAGGCGACAGCTTTTTGGAGAAGTAGGCGCATGGACGCATATTGCTCAAGGACGAGCCCTGTGACAGTACTGCCTCCACTCCCACCTCAGACGCATCGACCTCCACCGTAAAAGGTTTAGATATGTCCGGTTGCACCAGAATGGGGGCTGAAGCAAAACGTTTCTTCAGAAGCTCAAATGCACGCACCGCATCCTCAGACCAGATAGCGAGATTGGTACCTTTTTTCGTCATGTCCGTGAGCGGTTTGGCTATAGTAGAGAAATTCTTAATAAACTTCCTATAATAGTTGGCAAACCCAAGGAACCGCTGGAGCGCTTTTAGATTATCAGGCCGTTCCCATCGCAGCACCGCTTGCACCTTTGCGGCATCCATTTTAAACCCTGCGGCGGACACAATATATCCCAAAAAAGGCAACTCCTGAACAAAAAATACGCATTTTCAAGCTTAGCATAGAGCTTATTCTCACGGAGCAACTGTAACACCTGCCTGACATGCTCTAAATGAGTGTCCTGGTCGCTCGAATAAATGAGGATATCATCCAGGTACACAATCACAAATTTCCCCAGCACATGAGCGAATACATCATTTATGAAATGTTGGAACACAGCAGGCGCGGTTGTCAACCCAAATGGCATAACTAGGCTTTCAAAATGACCCTCAGGGGTATTAAATGCCGTCTTCCACTCATCCCCCTGACGGACCCTTATGAGGTTATATGCCCCTCTGAGGTCAAGTTTGGAAAACCACTTCGCACCAGCCACCTGGTGGAACAAATCAGGGATCAGAGGCATCGGGTAGGGATCACGGACCGTAATCTGATTTAACTCCCGGAAATCCAGACACGGGCGTAACCCCCCATCTTTTTTCTTAATGAAGAAAAACCCCGCTGCTACAGGTGAGGATGAAGGCCGGATGTGCCCTTTACTTAAACTCTCCACGATGTAGTCTTTAAGAGCTTGTCTCTCCGGACCAGAAATACTAAACATCCTCGCCTTTGGCAATTTAGCCCCGGGTTTTAACCTAATCTGACAGTCATAGGCTCGATGTGGAGGTAGTTCAGAGCAACCCCTCTCAGAGAATACGTCCGCAAAATCCAGCAATGCCTCCGGAAGGCTGGACTTCACGGCGGACACACATGTGGCCAAGCAATTTTCCTGGCAGAAACTGCTCCACTGGACTATGTCCTGGGTTCTCCAGTCAATCACCGGGATGTGCTTGGACAACCATGGGAAACCCAGGACCATTTGTGCTGGGAGATTATTGAGTACCCTACATGTAACCCACTCAGAATGTAGGACCCCAATGTGGAGTTTAACCTCAGCTACAAACTCAGTAATCTCCCCCTGTGGGAGTGGAGCGGCATTAATGGTAACCACGCGAATAGGATGAGGGAGTTTTTCGATCTTGAAACCTGCCATGCGTGCAAACTCCTCATCCATGAGATTGGCAGTGGAACCGCTATCCACAAACACTGATATTGGTAGCTCTCTGCCCGCAATAATAACCCTGGCAGGGAGCATACATTGAGATACCATCATGGAGGATATGCATACGCTCAGTTGGGCCTCCTCCATACCCTCTGAGCTTACCAGTTTTCCGCTGGTGCGACTTTCTTTGGTAGCACAGGACAAGCATTTACATAATGATCTCTTTTACCACAGTAAAAACATGCTCCATGCTTCCTGAACCCGGGAACGCGACGCTGCACATGTGATACCCCAGCGATTTGCATAGGTTCCGTGGGCTCACCTGCAGCAACCACACTGGCACCCATGCTTTCCCCCAGGGGCAGCGTCTCCTGTGCCCCTTGACGCAAACGGCGATCAATACGAATAACCAAACTCATGGCAGACTCTAACGATGCAGGAGTCTCATACATTAGGAGGGCCTGTTTAACTCTTTCTGAAACCCCATGAATAAACTGACTCCGCAGCGCTGGGTCGTTCCACTGTGTGTCTACTGCCCAACGGCGAAATTCTGAACAATAGTCTTCTGCCATACGTTCCCCCTGACGAAGGGCGCGGATTTTAGATTCCGCCAAAGCCAATCTGTCGGGATCATCATAAATGAGCCCGAGTGCTGAAAAAACATTCTCAACCGAATGAAACGTAGCAGAGTCGGCTGGTAAGGAAAACGCCCATGCTTGAGGGTCCCCACTCAGTAATGATAACACCAGACCCACCCGCTGAGCCTCATTACCAGAGGAGACCGGGCGCATGCGAAAGTATAACTTGCAGGCCTCCTGAAAGATGACAAATTTGCTGCGTTCCCCAGAAAATTGTTCAGACAGCGGAATCTTAGGCTGTGCACCTGCACCAGCAGAAGCCGCTTGCACATTAGCTACAACCAGGCCCTGCTGCTGAACTGCCCCCTTCAACTCGGTGACCTGTAAGGACAGCGCCGCCAACTGGCGGTTTATGGAAGTCCGTTATGATTGAGTCACCGTAGGAGGCAAAAACAGAAATGCTAGCTAAGTCCTGAAAACCTGAGAAGTTGGCAACTATCAGATTGCAGACCCCTGAACCTAACAACACAACTAGCAGTAGCCGTGGGGGGTTCCTACGATGACCTAGACCCCTCGATCACAGCCGGAGAGATACATAGACCTAAAGAAGGAAAGGGGAAATCTAACTGCCCCAGAGCAGACCCCAAAGCAATAGGCAGCCCCCCACATATAATGACGGTGAAGCAAGATGAAAACACTTAGACAGAAAGACAGGCTGAGCAAAGACGGGGCCCAAAAACTACCTAGATAGGAACGGATAGGAAGGCTGCTGTCTGCAATCTGCCAAAACCCTATCAGAGACAAAAGCCAACAAGCTGATATAAAAATGGCCCTGAAGCAACTAAGCTTCAAAAACTAAATCAGCACTCAGGTACTTTCAGAAAACAGAGCTCAAGGAACACTGCACACTCCAGCAGGGAGTGGCAGAATCCAAAAAGCAAGAAAAACAAAAACAAATCTTAGATACAAAAAGGCAAAACAGCAAACTTAGCTTTAGGAGAGCAGGAATCAGACTGGTGTCCAAGAGTCCACAGAGAAATCACCCGCAGGGCAGAAAGGGCGTAGGCTGCCTTAAATCCAGTCAGTGACTCCACTCAGCCAATCGTCTTCCTCAGTCCCAGGTGCCTGACAATCAGGCTCACTACCTTCCTTCACTAGAATAGGGAGTTCACCAGGCCTCAGTGACAGAGGGGAAAATGAACTCACAACAGTACCCCCCCCTTGAGGAGGGGTCACCGAACCCTCAACAACGCTACCAGGGCGATCAGGGTGAGCCCGATGAAAGGCACGCACCAATCTTTTGGCATGAATATCAGAGGCAGAGACCCAGGAATTATCCTCCTGACCATAACCCTTCCACTTAACCAAATACTGGAGTCTCCGTCTAGCCAGACGGGAATCCAGATTTTTCTCTACCTCATATTCCAAGTTACCTTCAACCAATACAGGGTCCGGAAGTGCCACCTCAGGCACAACTGGCTCAACAAACCTCTTCAACAAGGACTTATGGAACACATTATGGATCTTAAATGTGACAGGAAGAGCCAAACAAAAAGAGACCGGATTAATAATCTCCAAAATCTTGTAAGGTCCAATAAATCTGGGCTTAAACTTAGGAGAAGCCACCTTCATAGCAATATTTTTTGATGATAACCACACCATGTCAAAAATCTTAAACTGGGGACCAATGGTCCTATGTCGATTGGAAAACCGCTGGGCCTTTTCCTGGGAGAGAGATAACTTATCCACCACTTGGTCCCAGATCTGGTGCATTCTCTCCACCACAGTGTCAACACCTGGGCAGGCAGAAGGCTCCACCTGCCCTGAAGAAAATCGAGGGTGAAAACCAAAGTTACAAAAAAAAGGTGACATCAAAGTGGCAGAACTAGCTCTATTATTTAAAGCAAATTCGGCCAAGGGCAAAAATGAAACCCAATCATCCTGATCAGCGGAAATAAAACATCTCAAATACGACTCCAAGGTCTGGTTTGTTCTCTCTGTCTGCCCTTTGGTCTGAGGGTGAAAAGCAGAGGAGAAGGACAACTGAATTCCCAACTTGGAACAGAACGTCCTCCAAAATTTAGACACAAATTGAACTCCTCTGTCAGATACAATGTTCTCAGGAATCCCGTGTAAGCGAACCACCTGTTGCAAAAACAGAGGCACCAACTCAGAGGAAGATGGTAACTTAGGGAGTGGTACAAGATGAACCATCTTAGAGAACCTATCACAAATCACCCAAATAACAGTCATTCTTTGAGAGACCGGCATATCAGAAATGAAATCCATTGAAATATGGGTCCATGGCCTCCTGGGGACCGGCAAAGGCATCAACAACCCACTAGAGCGAGAACAAGATTTAGACCGGGAGCAAGTCCCACAGGACTGCACAAAATTCCTGACATCATGAGACAAGGTGGGCCACCAAAAAGAGCTACTCACCAGATCTCTAGTACCAAAAATACCTGGATGACCAGCCAATGCAGAGCAATGAACTTCAGACATCACTCTCTTCTTCCACTGGTCAGGAACATACAACTTTCCACTGGGGCAACGTTCAGGTTTGTCCTCCTGGAACTCTTGCAGAGCAAGTCTCAAATCGGGTGAGATGGCAGAAAGAACTACCCCTTCGCCTAAGATGGTGGCAGGCTTGGTCACCACAGGAGAATCAGCAAAGAAACTCCTAGAGAGGGCGTCTGCCTTGACATTCTTAGTTCCAGGAAGAAAAGAGACCACAAAATCAAAACGTGTAAAAAACAAGGCCCACCTAGCCTGTCTAGGGTTCAAGCGTTTAGCCGACTCTAGGTAAATCAAATTTTTGTGGTCAGTGAGGACCACAACTTGATGTTTGGCTCCCTCCAACCAATGTCTCCACTCCTCAAATGCCCATTTCATGGCCAACAGTTCCCGATTCCCCACATCATAGTTACGTTCAGATGAAGAGAACTTACGGGAAAAGAAAGCACAGGGATTCATTTTAGATGTTACCGGATCCTTTTGGGACAACACAGCTCCTGCACCAATCTCAGAAGCATCCACCTCTACCTGGAACGGGAGTGAGACATCTGGTTGCCGCAGAACCGGGGCGGAGGTAAATCTACGCTTCAGCTCCTGAAAGGAAGCAACCGCCTCCGGAGACCAATTCAACACATCCGCACCCTTCCTGGTCAGGTCAGTCAATGGTTTGGCAATACTAGAAAATTTTGCTATAAATTTCCGATAAAAATTAGCAAAACCCAAAAACTTCTGGAGGGCCTTCAAAGAAGTGGGCTGAACCCAATCATAAATGGCCTGTACCTTGGCCGGGTCCATTTCAATAGTTGACGGAGACAAAATAAATCCCAAAAAAGAAATTCTCTGTACTCCAAAAAGGCATTTTGATCCTTTGACATAGAGAATTCTCTCTCAAGATCTGGAACACAGTCCGAATATGTTCCACATGAGAATCCCAATCCTTGGAGAAGATCAAAATATCATCCAGATAGATAATCAAAAATTTATCGACAAAGTCTCGGAAAATATCGTTCATGAAGCACTGGAAGACAGAAGGGGCATTAGTGAGCCCAAAAGGCATCACCAGGTAGTCAAAATGTCCCTCCGGAGTATTAAACGCCGTCTTCCATTCATCCCTCTGCTTAATGCGGATAAGATTATACGCCCCCCTGAGGTCAAGCTTGGTAAACCAGCAAGCACCTCTGACTCTAGAGAATAGATCCGAAATCAGGGGTAACGGATACTGATATTTAATAGTAATTTTATTGACGGCACGATAATCAATACAAGGCCTTAAAGAACCATCCTTCTTGGCCACAAAAAATAAACCGGCACCTAAGGGTGAAGAGGATGGTCTAATATGACCCTTCTCCAACGCCTCCTTAATATAGGACCGCATAGCCTTGTGCTCGGGTACAGATAAATTGAAGAGCCGACCCTTAGGAAATTTACACCCCGGGTTTAGTTCAATAGCACAGTCATAACTCCTATGAGGAGGCAAGGACGCAGACTCATTCTCACTAAATACATCATAGTAGTCCGCCAAATAGTCAGGAACCTCATGCGACTGAGGAGAGGTGGAAAAAACCGGAGCCTCACTAAAGGTACACCGGCAACCCCAACTCACCACAGACACAGACTTCCAATCCAAAACTGGATTATGAATCTGCAACCAGGGAAACCCCAGAACAACGGCATCATGCAGACCATGCAACACCAAAAATCTGCAATTTTCTTGGTGGTCTGGGGCGACCCGCATGACCAACTGGGTCCAAAACTGAGGTTTATTTTTAGCCAGAGGGGTAGCATCAATCCCCCTCAAAGGGATAGGCGTCTGCAGAGGTGTCTACGGAAATCCACAACGTTTAGCAAAATCCAAGTCCATTAGGTTTAGCGTTGCTCCCGAATCCACAAAAGCCTTGGCGGAAAATGTGGACAGGGAACAGATCAGAGTAATCGCCAAAAGAAACTTAGGCTGAACCCCACCAACAGAAAACGTGTGTGCAAAGCGTTTCTCACGTTTAGGACAAACAGAAATAACATGTGAGGCATCTCCACAGAAAAAACACAGCTTATTATGCCTTCTGAATTCCTGACGTTGCGCCTTAGACAAAACTCTATCACATTACATAGTTTCAGACGTCTGTTCAACCGGTGGCAACACCTCTCGTATAATCCTGCGTTCACGTAAACGCCGATCTACCTGAATGGCTAAAGACATAGAATCGTCCAGACCAGAGGGAACAGGAAAACCCACCATAGTATCTTTTACGGCTTCTGACAAACCCTTCCGAAAGAGAGCAGCCAAGGCACTATCATTCCAGGTAGTAAGGACTGCCCACTTTCGGAACTTTTGACAGTACAACTGCAGATTCTCGACCCTGGTTCAATGCTAACAGGGTCTTTTCAGCCTGATCAATAGCATTAGGTTCGTCGTACAGCAACCCCAAGGCTTGAAAAAATGTGTTCACATTAGTCAGAATAGGGTCATCTGGTTTCAAAGAAAATGCCCAATCCTGGGGATCGCCGCGCAGCAAAGAGATGACAATTTTAACCTGCTGCGCGGGGCTCCCTGACGAGTTAGGCTTCAAAGCAAAAAATAATTTACAATTATTTTTGAAACTCAAAAATTTAGATCGATCCCCAAAAAATACATCAGGTATGGGGATCTTTGGTTCAACAGCATGTGAACGAGCAAGATAGGCGGAAATTCCTCGCACTTCAGCAGCGAGCTGCTCCACACGATCAGACACTTGCTTTATCTCCATTGAGAGAAAAAAAAAAATCCCCCCTACGGCCTCAGAGATATAGAGGAAAGAATATACACACACCTTTCTTTTTTTTTTTTAACACAATTCTTTCCTGCTATTGAGTACCCCAGGATCTGCGGTAGGGCGGGTGATTCTGTTATGATTGAGTCACCGTAGGAGGCAAAAACAGAAATGCTAGCTAAGTCCTGAAAACCAGAGAAGTTGGCAACTATCAGATTGCAGACCCCTGAACCTATCAACACAACTAGCAGTAGCCGTGGGGGGTTCCTACGATGACCTAGACCCCTCGATCACAGCCGGAGAGATACATAGACCTAAAGAAGGAAAGGGGAAATCTAACTGCCCCAGAGCAGACCCCAAAGCAATAGGCAGCCCCCCACATATAATGACGGTGAAGCAAGATGAAAACACTTAGACAGAAAGACAGGCTGAGCAAAGACGGGGCCCAAAAACTACCTAGATAGGAACGGATAGGAAGGCTGCTGTCTGCAATCTGCCAAAACCCTATCAGAGACAAAAGCCAACAAGCTGATATAAAAATGGCCCTGAAGCAACTAAGCTTCAAAAACTAAATCAGCACTCAGGTACTTTCAGAAAACAGAGCTCAAGGAACACTGCACACTCCAGCAGGGAGTGGCAGAATCCAAAAAGCAAGAAAAACAAAAACAAATCTTAGATGCAAAAAGGCAAAACAGCAAACTTAGCTTTAGGAGAGCAGGAATCAGAATGGTGTCCAAGAGTCCACAGAGAAATCACCCGCAGGGCAGAAAGGGCGTAGGCTGCCTTAAATCCAGTCAGTGACTCCACTCAGCCAATCGTCTTCATCAGTCCCAGGTGCCTGACAATCAGGCTCACTACCTTCCTTCACTAGAATAGGGAGTTCACCAGGCCTCAGTGACGGAGGGGAAAATGAACTCACAACAGAAGTCATGGAATCCATGGAAAAATGTTAGGCCAATTATAATGTTATGCGGAGCTTAGGTCAAAGGAGGCTGACATACCCGGGGCCCCTGCGGAGTCCCTCAAACTAGGGAAAACCCTGCCTGACCCTCAACCCAGGGTTTTTGCTAATGGTGCAAATGCCTGAGCCTCCAGCCTTTCCTTATCTCCTGCTCATCCCTAAGCTGAACCCTCTACCCTCCACCCAGTGAGTTGTCAAACCACCAAAGCCCACACAGTAATGACAGACAGGGAGAACTCAAACCACACCGCGCCGCAAACACACAGGACAATACTGTAATGTGAACAGGGCAAAACAAAGCACAAATATAGGAAGGCGAAAAGGTAACAATGGATCATACGACACCAGATATGAATTTCTCTCTCCAACACCTCCTCTCCAGACCGGAACCACTTAGCATAAAACACAAGCTATAATCGGCGACGCCCACAGGCCAGCACGACTATTTAAAGACCGTGGGCGTGACCAAACATCCCACCTGATTTCCAGCTAGATTAACCCCAGATAACCTGAGTAAAATCAAGCCGGCGCCACTGAGGCTATAGTGGACGGAGATGGAACTACCGCTGCCTGCCGGACGCTGTGGTGTGAATAGCATCCGACATGACATATACATTGTCCCCTCATCCCCATCCTGGTATGCATGACCCCCTCATTTCTATCCTGGTATGCATGGCCCCCTCATCCATATCCTGGCATACATGCCCTCCTCATCTCCATCCTGGTATACATTGTCCCCTCATTCCCATCCTGGTATGCATGACCCCCTCATCCCTATACTTGTATGCATGGCCCCTTCATCCTTATTCTGGTATTCATGGCCATCTTATCCCTATCCTGGTATTCATGCCCTCCTCATCTCCATCCTGGTATGCATGGCCCCCTCATCCCCATCTTGGGTATGCATAGCCCCCTTATCACCATCCTGGTATGCGTGCCCCCCTCATCCCCATCCTGGTATGCATGGCCCACTCATAGCCATCCTGATATGCAGGGTCCCCTCATCCCAAGACTAGAATGTTTGGCCCTATCATCCCCAGCCTGGTATGAATGGCCTGCTCATCCCTATTCTGGTATGCATGCCACCCTTTCCATCCTGGTATGCATGCCACCCTCCCCATCCTGGTATGAATGGCCCCCTTATCAGCATCCTGGTATGAATGGCCTCCATTCCCATCCTGGTATGCATGGCCCCCATAAAGGAAACATAAAAAAACATAAACCATTCTACTTATCTTCCCTTCGCTCCATCACAGCCTCCTGTTCTGATGCCAGCAGCTGATTTCAGTTTGTAAGCAGCACATGACAGCAGTGTTATGCGCTGCCTACAAGCCGAGGACAGCTGCCGGAAAACTCACTCTGGGATGGAGAGCAGTGAATATTAATTCTCTTTAGAAGCGTGCACACGTAATAGCCCAACTGCTGAAGGAACCAGCAGCTGCGGCTAACACAGCCCACTATTGTAATAATGAATATTCACTGCTCTCCACCCCCATTTTGAGCAGTGAATATTAATTTCTCTTTATCAGCGGGCACAGACTTTAGCTGCAACAGCCAGCTGTTGCCTCCTGTCACCCGCTGCTCCGTCGCTGCTGCTTCGCTGGTGCCGGGCAGGCCCCCCTGACTCACAGGCCCCATAGCAGTTGTGTAGTGTGCCGCTATTAGCGATACGCCACTGGCTAGGGGCCCCTGGGGCAGCGGGGGCCATAGGCACCTGCTGGTTCGGTATGCCAGCAGATGTCAGTGCCTGGGCCCATCAGAGAATTCTCCGGTTCTCTGGTGGGCGAGTCTGACACTGAGTGTGTTAATTCTTTCAGTGCTCTTGCAGTGTTTTGACAGCATTTTTACCCATTGAAAGTAATGAGAAATTGCAGGGGAAGCTCTTGTTCTTTGGTGCTCTGACAATGGGCTGTGATTGCCGATGTCATGCTGTTTGATAGGCAGCAAGGAGCCAGTTATCAATCAGCATGATGTTGGCAGTCACACCCTATCAACAGAGCAGAGCAGAAATGAAGCCGCTGCTCTTCTGATGTTATGTCAGTGGAAGTCGCTGAATCACCAGTAGGAGTAGTCTGTGAACACTGTGCCAGCAGAGCTTGGCGTCAGGCACGACTGGCTCATAGGTAGCACCTACCTGCCTGTTAGGGCCCCGTCACAAATAGCGACGCACCAGCGATCCCGACAACGATATGACCTTGTCAGGATCGCTGGTGTGTCGCTACATGATCGCTGGTGAGCTGCCAAACAGGCAGCTTCACCAGCGATCAGCACCAGCGACACACGGGTAACAAGCGACGCACGTCGCTTAGTTACCCACTTTGTACCTTAGTTACCAGCGCGCTGGTGCAGGGAGCTGGTAACCAAGGTACACATCGGGTTTCTAAGTGGCGCGCGGCACTTAGAAATCCGATGTGTACCTTGGTTACCAGCTCCCTGCACCAGCGCGCTGGTATCTAATGTACACATCGGGTTTCTAAGTGCCGTGCGGTGCTTAGAAACCCGATGTGTACCTTAGTTACCAGCACCAGCTCGCTGATCGCTGGTCTCCCGCCTGCCACACGCAGCGATGCGTGCTGGCCAGCGGGAGACCAACGATCAAAAAAAATGTCCTGGCCATTCCAGGACAATCAGCGATAACCGGCAGGGGGGCCGGTCGCTGGTAAGTGTCACACACAGCGATCTCGCTGGTGAGATCGCTGTTGCGTCACAAAACTTGTGACTCAGCAGCGATCTTGCTAGCGAGATCGCTGTGTGTGATGGGGGCTTTAGGATTTATAACCATGGTAAAACTCTTTCATAAAACCTTTAACCCTAGTATGTGTGACATCAGAAATGTTCATATTAACGTATTGGGGGCCTTTTAGGACCCCATGCAAATCATATGGAAAAACACACATATATAACTTTTACAATTTTATTTTAAAACTGCTAAATAAAATATGATTTCCAGGACTTATTTTTTTTTCCTTCTAGGTTTGAACATAAAAGGACCTCTTCTGCAATATTGTCAGAAAAAAAAGTACAGAATACGTCTTTAGGGGAAAAGTAACTGAGATTTCCCACAGCGCCTTGAGCCTGTCTCACAATATTATGGATTGCAGTACGTCCGACTAATGTAGGATTACTGTCCCAAAAAACATTGGTTTTGGATGTTCTACTCAGGCTCGGACTGGCCCATAGGGTAACAGGGGATCCCCCGATGGGCCACTATGCAGATCTGGGTCCCCAACGCCACTGTAAGGGAAGTACTTGGCATAATTCACTTGATTCACTCTCTACAGAAAAAAGCAGCATCTCATCATTCATTAACCAAACTACCTAGTTTGTTATTATATAGAGATTTAGGTAAATGTGTGAACGAGGGTAGTGTAATATTTGTATGCAGGTGAAAAGTGGGCCCCTCAAAGTCATGATCACTGGTGGGCCCTTGGCACCCCAGTCCGACACTGGTTCTACTTATCACTTCTTGAGGCCCCACTGTATTCACTTCTTCATCGTCAGAAGAAGAATCACTTGAGGATGTTTGATTCTCTGGTGGCAGGTACTCGTCATCGGACAAAGATAGTTCACTTTCATCATCACTTTGAAACACAATTGCTTCAATCTCTTGGTCACTCAGACGCTTTGAGGAAGACTGTGCCTTTGCTGACTAGATGTTAGAATCAGAGAAATTGAAACTGAATCGGACTTCCTCTCAACATCTTATCTTATCTCAGGTCCTTCACAATTAGCTCACAGTGTATACTGTCCTCATTACTCTCTACACAGCTCATTACTGTGTTCAGAAGGACCTGAGATGATGTCATGGCCTTATCTCTCCCTCCAAAAATCACACGACATCCTCATATGGCATTATCCACACCCTGGCCCCTCCACCAGCATTACTGAGTACAAATAAAGTAACTTGAGACACAAACACTACTGAGAACATCATAAAAAATACATGGGGGCCTAAAAGGCCCCCAATCCATACAGATGTGGTTTTCACCAAAAAAGCATTGTTACACCGAAATGCCTATGAAAAAAATTATATGAACTGGATATTACCAACAACGACATACTTGAGGATTACCTGGAGTTTCGAAATTCTAACTTAAGAAATTTTGCAGATAATAGCAAAAAAGTAAACGTACTAGGAATAATATAAGACAAATCAAACATGTAATCCACCTTAAAAAATGCAGCTATTGCTGTGTTTTATACACAGCATTTTCCCTGCCAATAGTGAAGGTTTTGGCTGCAGAAAAAAAAATGCTGCAAAGACACAACGTGGGAACAAAACTTTAGGTAGACAAAAAAAAAGAAAGCAAGAAAGGAAAGACTGTACACTTGTTGATTTACTGCTGCTATGTCAAAGTCAACATAAAGTAGCTAAAAGCAGACTTTTAGGCAAGCACTCAGCAATCTCCATAGTTACAGAGAATACTTTCATCTGAGTGAGGCTTTCAGCCAACTGCAAAGTACTGATTCTAATATTAGCCAAGTGCTCTTACAAATGGGAAAATCTATGGAAGCGAGGTCCACAAATAATTCACAGCTCAGAAATCGCCAGCTTGTCTTCCTATATTTTGATGTCATACAAGGCAGCATCATTTGTTGACGCTTTCTAATCAAATGTAACAGTGTCACAGGAATTTTTACGATATTTGAAAAATGTCTGATAATTGACGTACAGTCAACAAATGTAACATTTTATTATGTCAGTTGTAAGTCAGTATTTGAAAGAAGTCAAGAAGTAGGTTAGCTGATTTTGACAGATTTTATTCTAGCTTTATTTTTATTCTATATGTGGCTTGTGTGATTACCCATGATAATGAAGCTCATTAATGCATGTCTTATTAACATTTTACTATGTGCATTGGTTTCTAATTTGTTAATTACCAGGGTGTGCTACGTCAATCACACTTATAGCCAGTTCACAATGAATCACTTAGCACTTACTTCACCAAGGACCAAGTCAGTTGTGGGAATAGAGCTACATAAATAAATAATAACACATGGCAATATGTGTCATATGACATTGAATTTGTTGATTCTCCATGGTGTCCATTGCAACCTGCGACCTACAGTTTCTCAAAAGTGTTGGTCATAAGTTGCATACAATGCCCATGCTATAGCCTTCAGTGCAAATCACGTGATTAATCTGCAAACTGCCCATTTTTACTGTAAAACCGCAGATCTAAAATATTCGTTTGACAGCAAACAAGTCGTACGGATGTTTTGGGTCGCATGACTTGTCTGAGAATTACTGTTGCACGGCACATATCAGTAAATAGCCCTAGCTTTAAGCGACTGGCAAGGATAAAAAAAATAATTTTCTTTTTCCTTAGAAACAGCACCACATACATATATAGGTTGTGTCTGGAATTATAGCCACATTGCTATAAGAGTCTGATGACAAAAGAGTGGAAAGTTATATACACAGTCATATGTTGAGGCAGAGGTGGGCAGTTCATTTTCCTACATGAGAGACCGTGACTGATGTGGAGGGCAAAACCAATAGACTGAACTTAATTTTGCTCATTATTATAATTATTGATATTTTGTATTAAATTTGTCACTCAATATTAACCCCTTTCCTACAATGGACGTACTATTCCGTCCATGTGACCTGGGACCTAATTCCCATGGATGGAATAGTACGTCTAGCGAGATCAGCTGCGCTCACGGAGGGAGCTCAGCTGATCGCGGCCGGTTGTCAGCTGATTATCACAGCTGACACCCGGCACAATGTGTCAGGGGCGGTCACGGACCGCCCCCGATACATTAACCCCTTGCACACCATGATCAAACACGATCACGGTGTACTGGGGGTTAAAGGGAAGCATCGGGAGGGAGGGGGCTCCCTCCGTGCTTCCCTGAGCCCCCCACAGCAGCGCAATGTACAGCGCTGCTGCAGGGGTCTCCTTCCCTGCAGGTCCCCGGATCCAAGATGGCGGCGGGGACCTTCGGGGGCCTGCAGGGAGCTGGCTTCCTCACTGCCCGCAACGCATAGGCATGAGGAAGCCTGCAGCAGTGCCTGTGACAGATCGCTGATCTTTCACAGTGATCTGTAATGTCACAGATCAGCGATCTGTCAAAGGACAGTGATGTCTCCCCTGGGACAACCTAATAAAGTTAAAAAAAGTGTAAAAATAATTTTAAAAAATCGTCAAATAAATTAAAAAAAAAATATTCCCTAATAAATTCATTTTTTGGAAATAAAAAAAACAAAAACAATAAAAGTACACATATTTGGTATCGCCACGTCCGTAACGACCTTCCCTATAAAACTGTCCCATTAGTTAACCCCTTTAGTGAACCCCTTAAAAAATAAAAATAAAAAACAAAGCAAAAAATAATGCTTTATTATCATACCGCTGAACAAAAAGTGCAATAACGCGCGATCAAAAAGACGCATATAAATATCCATGGTATCGCTGAAAACGTCATCTTGTCCCGCAAAAAACGAGCCACCATACAGCATCATCAGAGAAAAAATAAAAAAGGTATAGCTCGCAGAATAAAGCTATGCAAAAATAATTAGTTTTTATATAAAATTGTTTTTATTGCATCTAAGCGCCAAAACATTAAAAAGACATAAATGAGGTATCGCTGTAACTGTACTGACCCGAAGAATAAAACCGCTTTATCAATTTTACCGCACGTGGAACGGTGTAAACGCACCACCCAAAAGAAATTCATGAAACGCTGGTTTTTGCTCATTCTGCATCCCAAAAATCAGAATAAAAAGCGATCAAAAAGTGTCACGTACCCGAACATGATACCAATAAAAACGTCAACTCGTCCCGCAAAAAATAAGACCTCACATGACTCGGAGGGTCAAAATATGGAAAAATTATAGCTCTCAATATGTGGTGATGCAAAAACTATTTTTACAATATAAAGCGTCTTTTAGCGTGTGACAGCTGCCAAAAATAAAAACCGCCATAAATAGTAAATCAAACCCCCCTTTATCACCCCCTTAGTTAGGGAAAAATAATAAAATTTAAAAAAATGTATTTATTTCCATTTTCCCATTAGGGTTAGGGCTAGGGCTAGGGTTAGGGCTAGGGTTAGGGCTGAGATTAGGGTTAGAGGTGTGTTGGGGCTAGGGTTGGAGTTAGAATTGGGGGGGTTTCCACTGTTTGGGAACATCAGGTGCTCTCCAAATGCAACATGGCGTCTGATCTCAATTCCAGCCAATTCTGCGTTGAAAAAGTCAAATGGTGCTCCTTCCCTTCCAAGCTCTGCCATGCGCCCAAACAGTGTTTTACCCCCACATATGAGGTATCAGCCTACTCAGAACAATTTGCAAAACAACTTTTGGGGTCCTATTTCTCCTGTTGCCCTTAGGAAAATAAAAAATTGGGGGCAAAAATATGATTTTTTTATTTTGACGCCTGGGCGCTTTAAACTTCTGTGAAGCACTTGGGGGGTTCAAAGTGCTCACCACACATCTAGATAAGTTCCGTGGGGGGTCTAGTTTCCAAAATGGGGTCCCTTGTGGGGAGTTTCAAAAGTTTAGGCCCATCAGAGGCTCTCCAAACGCACAGGACACCCACAGACCATTCCATCAAAGTCTGCATTCCAAAACGTCACTACTTCCCTTCCGAGCCCCGACGTGTGCCCATACAGTAGTTTTCTCCCACATATGAGGTATCAGCGTACTCAGGACAAATAGGACAACAACTTTTGGGGTCCAATTTCTCCTGGTACCCTTGGGAAAATAAAAAAATTGGGGACTTAATGATAATGTTTGTGGAAAACTACGATTTTTTTATTTTCACACCCGGGCATTATAAACTTCTGTGAAGCCCTTGGGGGTTCGAAGTGCTCACCACACATCTAGACAAGTTCCTTAGGGGGTCTAGTTTCCAAAATGGTGTCATTTGTGGGGGGTTTCCACTGTTTAGGTACATCAGGGGCTCTCCAAAGGCAACATGACACCTGCAGACCATTCCATCAAAGTCTGAATTCCAAAACGTCACTACTTCCCTTCTCAGCCTCGACGTGTGCCCATACAGTAGTTTTCTCCCACATATGGGGTATCAGTGTACTCAGGACAAATTGGACAACAACTTTTGGGGTCCATTTTCATAGAATCATAGAATCATAGAATCGTAGAGTTGGAAGGGACCTCCTGGGCCATCTGGTCCAACCCCCTGCTCAAAGCAGGATTCGCTAAATCATCCCAGTCAGATGTCTGTCCAGCCTCTGTTTGAAGACTTCCATTGAAGGAGAACTCACCACTTCTCGCGGCAGCCTGTTCCACTCATTGATCACTCTAACTGTCAAAAAGTTTTTTCTAATATCTAATCTGTGTCTCCTCCCATTCAGTTTCATCCCATTGCTTCTAGTCTTTCCTTGTGCAAATGAGAATAAAGTTGATCCTTCTACAATGTGACAGCCCTTTAGATATTTGTAGACAGCTATTAAGTCTCCTCTCAGTCTTCTCTTTTGCAAACTAAACATTCCCAAATCCTGCAACCTTTCCTCATAAGACAGGGTTTGCAGACCGGTCACCATTCTGGTCGCTCTTTTCTGAACTTGCTCCAGTTTGTTGATGTCTTTTTTAAAATGTGGTGCCCAAAACTGGACACAATATTCCAGATGAGGTCTGACCAAAGAGGAGTAGAGGGAAATAATGACTTCACGTGATCTAGACTGTATGCTTCTGTTAATACATCCTAGAATTGCATTTGCCTTTTTTGCTGCTGCATCACACTGTTGACTCATATTCAGTCTGTGATCTATTAGTATACTCAAGTCTTTTTCACATGTGCTGTCACTTAGCCCTATTCCTCCCATTCTATATATGCTTTTTCCATTTTTATTGCCCAGATGTAGTACTTTGCATTTCTCCCTGTTAAAAACCATTCTGTTAGTTGCTGCCCACTTCTCCTGTTACCCTTGGGAAAATAAAAAAATTGGAGACTAAATGATCATGTTTGTGGAAAAAATACAATTTTTTTATTTTCACGCCCAGGCGTTATAAACTTCTGTGAAGCATTGGGGGGTTCAAAGTGCTCACTACACATCTAAATAAGTTCCTTAGGGGGTCTAGTTTCCAAAATGGGGTCACTTGTGGGGGGATTCGACTGTTTAGGTACATCAGGGGCTTTCCTAACGCGACATGGTGTCCGATCTCAATTCCAGCCAAAAACGTCAAATGGCGCTGCTTCCCTTCCGAGCTCTGCCATGCGCTCAAATAGTCGTTTACACCCACATATGGGGTATACGCGTACTCGGGACAAATTGCACAATAACTTTTAGGGTCCTGTTACCCTTGGAAAAGTAAGAATTGAGGGTGAAAAGATCATTTTTGTTGATAAAATATGATTTTTTAATTGTACGGCTGTACGTTATAAACTTCTGTGAAGCCCTTGGGGGTTCAAAGTTCTCACTACACATCTAGGTAAGTTCCTTGGGGGGTCTAGTTTCCAAAATGGTGTCATTTGTGGGGGGTTTCCACTGTTTTGGTACATCTCTCTCCTCGCTACTACTCTGCTTCTCCCCTCTGCAAATCTCTTCACTGGCTTCCATTCCCTCAGCGTATCAAGTTCAAATTACTAATACTGACCTACAAGGCCATCTATAACCTGTCTCCCCCATATGTCTCTGAACTAGTCTCCCGATACCTTCCCTCACGTAATCTATGATCCTGCCAAGACCTCGTTCTCTCCTCCACACTTATTTGCTCCTCACCCAACAGCCTCCAAGACTTCTCTCGAATAGCCCCCATCCTCTGGAATTCTTTGCCCCAACATGTCCGACTATCAACCACATTCAGATCCTTCAGACGGAACCTGAAAACCCACCTCTTCAAGAAAGCCTACAGCCTGCAAGGACCCCACTACCTCCTCACCACTACTGGAGATATCACCTCAACCAACACCGGAACTGCTGCAACCCCCCAACCTACTGTCTCCTTCCCCACCATCCTGTAGCATGTAAGCCCGAAAGTGCAGGGCCCTCTCCCCTCTGTATCAGTCTGTCATTGTAAGTTTGTTTACTGTAAGTGATATCTGTAATTTGTATGTAACCCCTTCTTATGTACAGCACCATTGAATCAATGGTACTATATAAATAATAATAATAATAGTCTCTGAGATCTGATGGGGCTGTTGTTGTCCATCATGTGAAGAATCCAGCACTGCCATCAATTTTGTTGTTCTGTTCTTATGGAAGAACACTGGAATAGAAAAGAAATCTAAAACGTAAAGGTAACAGAAAAAGACACTTAGGTAATAGTTGGGAGGTGGGTTTAAGAAAATGAGCTAAGTATTAGTATGAGAACACTATTATTGCAGCACAGCAGTGACTTGTGCACAATGACCCAACAGCTTTTCCAAACATAATAATGAGCCTTTTTGAGAGTAGAAAATATGCACATTACTTCACTCTTCATTAAGAAGATAATAAGGACATGACCTAATTTACATGCCATGTAATGAGTGGGAATTGCTTGAAAAGATGTTTACTGTTCTGACATGAAGAATCTAACTGGAGAAGAAATATGGTAAAGCATACCATGATAGAGCTGGTAAATCTATTCATGTTAAGTCATCCAAACATGGTTTATTTTTGTACAATCAAATAATAGAAATACACACGATACAGATAGATAGGAGAACTACCTGGATGGGCCCAAAAATCCAAAGACAATGCAGCTTACATTGCCTTTTTGAGTCAAATAACCAACCTAGAAGATTAAAATAAGTTAAAATGACTTTCTTCCATGGAACTGAAACGTGACTATACTGTACATTTCACATATATATAGTCATCCTACCTGGAGCCCACTGTGTGTCTTGGTTGCAGTTTCCACTATAATATGCCTTCCTTTCACTTGCTTCCAAGATGGGCACCATAGAGGCACAAGGAGTGCAGTGGCAAGTCTAAATCATTTCTCCCCTGCCTTTCCACTCCCACAGATGAAGAAAGGCAGGGATGACATGGTTTAAACTTACCACTGCATTCTCTCAGTCAAAACCATCTTTTAAGCAGGAGTAACAAAATGTCAAACTGAGGAGGCAGCAGGAGGCACCTGGAGAGCAAAAAATAAGGTTACTATATAGACACGTTTTTAGTTCTAGGGTGGTGTTGGGGGCATCGCTAAGTTTTACGCATCTCTAAGCATCTTACTTGTGTGGAGTTCTTCTACTTTCAGAACATTCCCCACATTTTATGCAATGCACATAACATAAATGAAAATATTTTCTTTAGTTGTGGTATCATCTATGTTCTACAGAAAGTGACAGCCACTGCCTATGATATTATCCAATTCTACATAGATGCTTGCATGAGCTACAGTCCACTGTACAATAGAATGTTGGGGTAGTTTACCATCTATAGTGTTTTGCACAATTTCACAACAATAATATTCATCAGACTGCACCGACATATATGCCGGTAGGGTTAGGTACTCCGCCACGACTCTGTCTGATAAATATGAACGCAATCTGCTGATCTAAATAACTTTGACCTTGATGGCAAATAGGCTGTTTGTTGTGATACAGCTCACATGTACTGTAAATGCTTATCGGTAGAGTATGTAACAGTTGAGGGGGTGCCATTTAATTTGCAGCCTCAGGCAGAAGACTAAGTATAAGCCCTCTTGGGAAGTCAGTACCATATCTATATATACTTCACATAGATATTTTATTCTGTGGACAAGTTTAAGTAGGTAATAATAAACACTTTGATCTTTGCTGAGCTAGAAAGTTCCAATAAAAGCCACAATTAGTCACCATTCTATGTCATTACCGTATCTCTCCAGCAGCAGACAAAACAGGAAAGAATAGGACTATGTTATCATGCAATCCAGGTTGCCGGAATGAAAAAAGAGATGAAACTATTGGAGAGACTGTGCATACAAGTGAAAATAGCAAAAACCTAAGGGAAAAGCAAGAATTAATTGGGCACTAGACTATTGCTTGCAGGACACTGCTGCTGAATTGGGCCTTTGTTGTATATAGTACCTGAAAAACTGCATGCCTCAAAATACTCATTATTAGTTACGATAGCAAAATATAATCAAGGCATACTGAAGCATTTATAAAATGTAAAGACCTTTCTCATTACTGATCTAAGCTTGCCAGTCACAGCATTCCCAGAAAACTACCAAATGGGGTGAAAATAGATATTATTGGCATACACAACAAATCATAGGGAAAAGCATTTTCGAGACAAAGTCAAAAGTAGATCCTAAAAGAAAGAAAAAACATAAAAATTAATTCTTCTCATCTTACAAAAATAAAGAAACCAAATATTTGCTCACAGTTATAGGAAATCATCGAATATGGATGCAGTGCAAAGAGACTTCAGGACGGTTCCTGAGCCATGTGAGAGAGGAGGAAAAAAGTACCGCTACCACAGAAAAATTATGTATTAAAACATCAAATTTATTTGGTAAGTTAAAACCAGGGAAAAAAACTAAAAACCATAATAGGGGAGGGAAAAGACACTGTAAATACCCGTTTCAAGCTACATGCTTAGGATTGAGAGTAAGTACCTCGAAACTCGAAGACCGAATGTCTTTTCTCTCCCCTCATGCTGTTTTGTTTGTATCGCTGCTTTTAAATTACTAAATAAATGCGGTGTTTTAATACATAATTTTTCCTATTTTTGCTCGTTTACCCCCCCTTCAATGCCTCATACTTCTCATCTGAACCCGCCTGCTTCACACTATGGTGCAGCGCTGTCTTACTTTTGCCTGTGTTTAGTATGGATGGCTGCCTCAGACTTGACTTTTAAATATCATATTATCATTACTTGGTGGTCTGATTCACTGCATTTTAGATTTTTTACTTTTTTCAAAACTGGGAATGGGTCCAAAATAAAAAAAAAAAAAGAGGAATAGATCTTTCAATTATTTTCCTCTCTTCCGTTGGGCTCCATTCCTACTTTGGTTAATAAAAAAAAAAATCGTGCAAACCATCTGCTTCAAATCGAAAATAAAGCATAGACCTCTAATATCACTAGTACCAGGTAGCAACATTTGTTAATTTTTTACCTCCTTAAGGAAATGTAAATAACCGGTTCACTAGGTGTCATGTAACTAATTATTTGGATTGTATAAAATTGTGCACAAAATACTAATTGATTCTATACTGTATACACTATACTGCACTCGGTATTGTAGTAGTTAACCCCTTAACATCCACTGACAGACACAGTCCGTCATGGCCGGGTGTAAGTTCTCACTCCAGGACAGAGAGTGTCCATCATGCATTTAAACTAACACTGCGTGTAAACATGCAGTGACAGTTCATTGCCGACAGCTGTCTGTGACAGCTGAGAGGCATGGCAACGGGTGCAGGAACCCATGCTGTTGGTTCCCACACCAAGAACGCTGTGATAGGTCAGTCAATCTGACTGACCAATCACAGCATGACCAAGCTGGAGATGCTGAAATATCAGCACCTCCCGCCCGGTCAGTGCAGGAGTTCAGTGCTGCCAATGGTTGAGCTTCTGCACTAACAGCCAGGAGCGGCGTCAGCGTTTCAGCACAAAACATACCTGACTGAGATAATACAATCAGTGCCTGATACATGTTGCCCATGGATTGGGTAGCATGAATCAGCTGAGACATTACCTTTAAATGGAAATGTCATTTTAGATGTTTTAATTCCAGACAAATTGCAAATGTGATAGCTATGTACAGTATACTGCTCAACTATGAAACAGTGGAACGACTTCTCTATACAAAGCAGTTTATTTGTTTTACATTCCATTTTAGTGCTGACATTTACTTATGGTGCCCCCCTTGACCTTCTACATCTTTCTTCCAAACAGATTGCCATCTGTAGCTATTGATCTATGTGGTGCCAAATCTCCATTTTTTATGCAATGCATTTGATAGTTGTGATATGTCATGAATACCTTGCACTAGCATTTAACAATATTTATTCAATCAAGCATTGACACAATACCTCCGGATGGAACTGCGGTGCGCATCGCTCTGATATCTGTCCCGCCCATGTTCCGGCATCTACATGCCTTCTGCGCATGATCGAGAGCTGTCAGGCATCTTGTGCTCTCGTGCATGCACAGTTAAACTTGATGGCCAGGGCACGTTTGTGTGATGTGGTGGGGGCGGCACGCATGCACCATATAAGCTTTTCCATTGGTCCATTGCAGATCACATGGTACACCGCGTGACCCATAACTTGGGAGATAAAAGGTCCTGTTTGGTTACATATCAAGCATCCCCTTCAGAAAGCAGTATTTGTTGGAACCCAACATGTGCAATTTCGATAACACGTGTAATATGAAAGACTGAACTCACAATTTGATTCACAAACTCTGTATAACATGAAATGTCATCAAAGGCCTACATCAGAGAAATAGACCATGTGCAGTGGGGCATAATTAAACCTGTGAAGCTGGAAGGCAATTGTGTGTCCTGTGGTGTGGTGCCTTTTGTTCTGTTGATAGAATAAAGAGAGCATCTACATGGGAGATGAATATCTTGTCTGACCTCTTTGAAGGTACAAAACCCCCTGTGGAGGTTGGATTACAAACCACTGTTCTTCAGATTGACCTCTTATCTCCAAGCCAAATGCAGTTGAACGTGTCCTCAGGCCACTTGATTCAAAGACCTTTTGGTTATATACTAGGATGTCACCTGCAGGAAGATAAAGACTTCTACAATCACCTTTGACCCTCTTACCCATTCTTGACCTAAGAACACCACCTTCAGGAAAGTGTCTGCATCAGCAGTCTCATGCATCTTTCTGGAGAACTCAAAAGTTTGTGACCAGATTGGATGGTACCTTTATGTGGAGGTGTTCTTAGGGATGGGAAATGTATGGGCTATATCTAATGTGACTGATAAAGGGAACACACCAAGCTAGTTAGGCATGCTTCCCACCCGCTACCACTCTCTCCTATTACCTTTTCCCATTATTGTGTCCTTGTCCCTTAGTTATATTTCCCTTATGTATGTTATTCTAAATATTCTATTTGTAATAAATCCCCTTTAAAGATCCCGTAGCTCCTGTAAATTGATATGAACTAACACCCCAAAACTCAGCAGATTCTACAGTATTGTAACATGCAAAATGCACATTGGGGGTGTTGCCAACCATTTTTCCTAACAGCCTGAGCCTCACTTGACTTGTGGTTTTGATGTACCCATAGCTGGCTTTCGTTTGTCTGTTTTTTTTACACACTTTTTTACAAACTGTTATTCTAAAAGAAAATTGTTAATAAAAATCACTATTTAAACCTTTCTTATCCACATACTCCTGTTATCTACATAAAGCAGATAGTGGTAAGTAGGTTCAGTTTCCAAAGATTTACTATTCCAATATTTAGACCGATTTTGCCTACCTAGCATATGTGCATAGCAGGAGCTGTCATATTGTCATCAAACCCTGTTAGGACTCATCTAATAATGCAGAGTCGCACAACATTAATTGCAATGTAACCATGATATTATCATTACCACAGTACAAATTAACTTCCATCTTGTCCCTTTCTGTCACAAGTCCACTTTCTGCTCTTAGGTTCTGCCTCCCGTGTTTTGCCCAACGTAGCTTAGATATTGCAATCCTCGAGTGAAAGCCACATGTAGAGGCTTTGGATCTGCTCAAACAACAAGCTGAAGTGAATAACATTGATTTTCTTCTGACAATGCCATGTGTCAAGGTGTGGGATATAGTAGGCAGAAAATGAACAGTCAGTTCATCCAGTCAATGAGCTACATTAGGAAAAATGGTCAAACTAAAGGACCCTAGCAAGACTGATAATGGCTAGATGGGATGGCTAGATAACTGAGTCAAGGTATCTCCAAATTCTCAGGCCGCGTGGTGTTTTCATAATATGTAGTAGTTGTTCCTTATTACCTGTACAATGAAGGAAATCTGGTGCACGATGCTTCCAAAGCACATTGATGTGAATGGGGAGAAAAAACTAGCTAGTCTAAGCTCATGTAAGAGGTATTGTAACATAAATTGCTAACATAATAGTGATAGAGTTAATAGAAAGACGTTAGAATTCACAGTACATAACAGTTTGTCGCAGACTGGTTAGAGTGCTCATGCACCTACTATGGGCACATGAGCATCAGCACTGAAAATTGGAGGAAAGAAAGAAGGCCTTATGGTATGATGAATCTCATTTTCTTGTGCATCATGTAGATGGAGTGGTACGTGTGCATCACTTACTAGGGAAAGAGACAGCATCAACATCCACTTTGGGAAGACAGTAAGTTGGTATAGTCTGAGTGATAGTCTGTGATACTTTACTGTGAGTTTTGGCAATCATGTTCATGTTTCAATGAAAGAATCCATGCACCTAAATGTTATAGCATGATTATAAACCATGCCATACTGCCAAAAATGGTCAGGAATAGTTTGAGAGCATAATACGTGTTGACTTGCTCAGTTACTTTTCCAGATTTCAATCCAATTGCATATATCTGGAATACACTGAAAATAAATTTCTGAGACATGAAAACACTAACTCCCAACTTAATGGATCTTAAAGAAGCACTCAAAGTTTGTAGCCTCTTAATATACTGCTGTCATCATATTATATAGCACTGTGTACTTACTATTGCTTATTTTGCCCTTCTACCCAGTAGATTTTTCTTTTTTCTCTGCTCTACAGTGGGTTCGGAAAGTATTCAGACCCCTTTAAACTTTTCACTCTTTGTTTCATTGCAGCCATTTGGTAAATTCAAAATAGTTCATTTTTTCTCTTTAATTTACACTCTGCATCCCATCTTGACTGAACAAACCCCAGAAATGTAGAAATTTTTGCAAATTTATTAAAAAATATAAACTGAAATATCACATGGTCTAAAGTATTCAGGCCCTTTGCAAAGACACTCATATTTAAGTCACATGATGTCCATTTCCTTGTGATCCTCCTTGAGATGGTTCTACTTCTTCATTGCAGTCCAGCTGTGTTTAATTAAATTGATAAGACTTGATTTGTAAAGGCACACACCTGTCTATATAAGACCTCACAGCTAACAGTGCATGTCAGACAAAATGAGAATCATGAGGAACTGGCCAAGGAGTTCAAAGACAGAATTGAGGCAAGGCACAGATCTGGCCAAGGTCACACAAAATTTCTGCAGTACTAAGGGTCCTAAGAGCACAGTGGCCTCCATAATCCTTAAATGGAAGAAGTTTGGGACCACCAGAAGTCTTCCTAGACCTGGCCGTCAAGTCAAACTGAGCAATTGTGGGAGAAGAGCCTTGGTGAGGGAGGTAAAGAAAGAATCCCAAGATCACTGTGGCTGAGCTCCACAGATGCAGTAGGGAGATGGGAGAAAGTTCCACTAAGTCAACTATCACTGCAGCCCTCCACCAGTCGGGATTTTATGGCAGTGTGGCCCGACGAAAGCATCTCCTCAGTGCCAGGCATATGAAAGCCTGCACAGAGTTTGCTAAAAAACACATGAAGGACTCCCAGACTATGAGAAATAAGATTCTCTGGTCTGATGAGATGAAGATTGAACTTTTTGGTGATAATTCTAAGTGGCATGTGTGGAGAAAACCAGGCACTGCTCATCACCTGCCCAATACAATCCCAACAGTGAAACATGGTGGTGGCAGCATCATGCTATGGGGGTGTTTTCAGCTGCAGGGACAGGATGACTGGTTGCAATTGAAGGAAACATGAATGTGGCCAAGTACAGAGATATCCTGGATGAAAACCTCTTCCAGAGTGCTCTGGACCTCAGACTTTGTCAAAGGTTCACCTTCCAACAAGAAAATCACCCCAAGCACACAGCTAAAATAACAAAGGAGTGGCTTCAGAACAACTCTGTGACCATTCTTGACTGGCCCAGTCAGAGCCCTGACCTATACCCAATTGAGCATCTCTGGAGAGACCTGAAAATGGCTTTCCACCAGCATTCACCATCCAACCTGATGGAACTGGAGAGGATCTGCAAGGAAGAATGGCAGACGATCCCCAAATCCAGGTGTGAAAAACTTGTTACATAATTCCCAAGAAGACTCATGGCTGTACTAGCTCAAAAGGGTGCATCTACTCAATACTGAGCAAAGTGTCTGAATACTTATGACTATACAATATTTCAGTTTTTCTTTTTTAATAAATTTGCAAAAGTTTCCACATTTCTGTTTTTTTTTTCCGTCAAGATGGGGTGCAGAGTGCACATTAATGAGAAAAAAAATGAACTTTTTTTGAATTTACCAAATGGCTGCAATGAAACAAAGAGTGAAAAATTTAACGGGGTCTGAATACTTTCCGAACCCACTGTAGAACTCTCTTTTTCCAGCAAAAACCATACCCCTCTTCAACTCCCAACCCATCTCTTCCCTCCTCCCACTGCCAGGGACTTTTGCAGTGACTGATGACTCATGCAGAGAAAATTGGCTTCCTGTTTCTACATAGAGTTTAGGAGGATTCAGCCAGTCAGTTTTTAATCACATGATGCCATAGCCCTAATGTAAAAGAAAAGAATTAACTTGGTACAAGGTCAAAATGAGCAATTGTAAGTCCACAGTGCTATATAATATGATGACTGAAATATATTAATAGGATAAACATTTTGATGGGAGGAGGAATGCTTCTTTAAGGAGTGTGCAGCTAGTGTTTTGGGGGCATAGCACCAGTATATAGGTTTTTTTTATTTTTAAGGAAACTGGGAAAATTGTTTGGAATATGTATTCCTAGTTGGCATGTGGACATGTGATTATTATACCTGCACATACAGGTGCATCTCACAAAATTAGAATATCATCAAAAAGTTACCATATAGACTCGTGTATAAGCTGACCCGTGTATAAGCCGACCTCTCTAATTTTGTCACAAAAAACTGGGAAAACTTATTGACTCATGTATAAGCCTAGGGTGCACAGTGAGTGGCCCCAGTTATGCTGCACAGTGAGTGGCCCCAGATATGCTGCACAGTGAGTGGCCCCAGATATGCTGCACAGTGAGTGGCCCCAGTTATGCTGCACAGTGAGTGGCCCCAGTTATGCTGCACAGTGAGTGGCCCCAGTTATGCTGCACAGTGTGTGGCCACATCAGGTTGCTGCTGCTGCCGCTGCCTCTGTTACCAAAAAAAAAACTGTATACTCACCTCCGTTGCAGCCCCCTGCTCATCAGCGATGTGGGCTCTGCAGTGACTGTGCAGGCAGATGGCGCGATCGCGCCCTCTGACCTGAATGTCACTGCAGAGGACACAAGACAGCAGAGCGACGCGCAGGGACAGGTGAATATGCCTCCCCCCGTTCATACTCACCCCCATCCTGGCGCTTGCCTCTGCAGTGCAGCCCCCCTGCTTGTTCCATGTTCTCGGTGCTGCTCTTCCTGCTTCAGCGGTCAAGTGGTACCGCTCATGTATATGCGCATATTTATGAGTTTAATGAGCAGTACCACGTGACCGCTGAAGCAGGAAAAACAGGGGGCGCCGAGAACATGGAACAAGCAGGGGGGCTGCAGAGAAGGGTGAGTATGATCTCTGACATCCCCGCTCCCCCTCCCCTGCCGATCCCCCCCCAGTATATGACTGGTGTATAAGGCGAGAGGGGGACTTTCATCCCAAAAAATGGTCTGAACATCTCGGCTTATACACGAGTATATACGGTAATTTATTTCAGTTCTTTAATGCAAAAAGTGAAACTCATATTATATAGAGTCATTACAAATACAGTGATCTATTTCAAGTGTTTATTTCTGTTATTATTGATGATTATGGCTTACAGTCAATGAAAATCCAAAAGTCATTATCTCAGTAAATTAGAATACTTTATAACACCAGCTAGAAAAAATGATTTTAAAATCTGAAATGTTGGCCTACTGAAATGTATGTTCAGTAAATGCACTCAATACTTGGTCGGGGCTCCTTTGTCATCAATTACTGCACCAATACGGTGAGGCATGGAGGCGATCAGCCTGTGGTACTGCTGAGGTGTTATGGAAACCCAGGTTGCTTTGATAGCAGCCTTCAGCTCGTCTGCATTGTTGGGTCTGGTGTCTCTCTTCTTCCTCTTGACAATACCCCATAGATTCTCTATGGAGTTAAGGTCAGCCGAGTTTGCAGGCCAATCAAGCACAGTGATACTGTTGTTTTTAAACCAGGTATTGGTACTTTTGGCAGCGTGGACATGTGCCAAGTCCTGCTGGAGAATGAAATGTCCATCTCCAAAAAGCTTGTCAGCAGAGGGAAGCATGAAATGCTCTAAAATTTCATGGTAGACGGCTGCGCTGCCTTTGGTCTTGATATTTTAATTTTGTGAGAAGCACCTGTATACCTGCATGGCGCTGCAATGTTCCGCTTGTTCATAGTACAGGCATTTCAATCACTCTTTCCAATACGCTACAGTAAAAGGCCGTTTCTCGATGTAGTAGGAAATAGTCTAGAGAAAAAAAATAAATTAATTATTCATTAAAAATGACATTACATTCCAGCCCAGCCTACGTATTCCTCTGTCGACTTTGCAGCGTATCTTTCTCACTGCCTGCCGGTGTGGAGATGATTATTCTGCTGAACAGTGAAACCTCTCTATGCCAGCATGGTAATAGCATCCTGTTCTGTAATATCTCTTGGAGGAAAAAAACTTCTAACAATGTAGCGAGAAACAAAAAACATTTCATGTTATTCTCCTTTCAGGTGCAAATGAAGTGCAGCTGGTAGCGCCTACAGTGGGGGGGTTTCTTGTATTGTTTGAGAACCTTAGTGCCTGTGGGTGGACACTTCAAGCATTGAGTTATTTTCGTGCCTCAACCTGGCTTCCCAACATCCGCAGCTTCATCTTCAGGGCCATGTGGAATATGACATGCCCCAGCTCACCGCTCATCTATACGCAGTACCATATGGAATTTTCTTGTCCCCGTTCATCCGTCTTTCCTGGCTCCCTACACCTACACTTCACATCAGACAGGCAGCAGCTGCTGGTGAGATTAATTAAAAGCTACAGGTGGTCATCTGACAAAAGAAAGAGCAAGGTGAGGGAAGGAAGAGGAAAGTCATGAGTGAATTTCGAGTATATCTAGAGTGAAAGATGATTACTCCTGTGGCTGAAATGGCACAAGTGACTGCTGTAGGAGAGCAATTAAAAAAAGCACTTCAGCATGAAATCTGCCCAACATCTCAGGGAGGAAACCTACTTGGCACCAATTTACAGCCATGATCCGTGCACCTGTGCAGGAAGAATGGTGACAAAAGAATCACAGCTTTCAGGGCACTGCAGGGAGTTCCATTTAACAGCAATTTGGGCTGTAGCCTTCCATTCTATAGCTGAAAACCTGCGGGCTCTTACCTTTAAATGAGTTGCTCTGACCATTAGTTGCCGGTTGGGGTTCAGTTGACTTTTTTCTATTTTTTTTTTTAAAATTAATGTCGATAGGTGATTTTAAATTTGGGGTGCTGAATAGCATTCCTACTGGGAAATGTTCTAGCAGAGTTATTGATCCCTGGAGAGTTAAATGACCTATTCTAGTTAAATAAGTCAGACTCAGTCTATATATCAGTAGGAATCCTCTAAACGTCTGCACTGTGGAGTTAGGGTGCCAATCAGTCATTTTCTAATCAATAAAAATAAAGTAAACTGGTCGGAGTGACAAGTACGAATTCTTGACTTGGCAAAAATATTAAATTATGTCAGATTGTCATGGAAACTTCCAATGGAAAGCCTTATTGGCAAGTCGACGAAAGTGACATTTTAGACGCCTGTCTTGAAATAAACTATCATCCTCAATTAACACAGAAAAATCAGTATGGTAGCAATCTCTAATTCATTTGGAATGGATTTCAAAATGACATCTGCTCTATAGTTTTCAGATGTTTTTTGACAAATTGGAGCAACCATGAATATAATTAAGGTGCTGCTCCTTTACATATAAACATTGTTTAGCCCTGTCTTTTTAAAGGGATTGTCCAGGCTGAAAGTAATAGACTGAGGACCGCTGAATCATGACAGTGTGCAGTGTGCACATTGTCAGTTCCTCTATGCCGTATGAGGCTGGGCGGTTACATGACTACATGTATGTGATTTGCATACTTGCAGTCACCTGTCGATTAGACTTACCCAACTTCTCTCAATAGAAGAGAATTTAAAGAATTGCGGGAGTCAATTATGAAAATTGTGAAGCTGCACAGGAAATATAGGGGAATTGTGGAAGTGTGTAGTGGGGCCATACTAAATACAATATTGGTTCAGACATCTCACTGTAAAACACTTTAGCAGCTGTAGGTATTCATTCTCTCAGGTAACAGCTTGAAACATGAAGCCACAGGGTTTTTATATCTAAAGCAGAATGTTTATTTCCACTGATTGCACAGTACCGAAAATAAAACAATAAACATAAAATCCCTAGCCTTGTCCAGGCACTAACTAAATAATACAGACCTTGGCTACTCAGACAAGCTGAGCTAGTCTCAGGTCCGTCACCCAAAATTGCTATAGTCCATAGCAACCTGTGATACTTGTACTTTGGTGCACGCGGCCTGTGCAGTCTTCTCTCAGATACATTCTTTCTTGTCTTCAGCTCCAACAGAACCCACTCTGCTCAGCTTCCCCAGCTGTAATGCTGTAGATAAGCCCCCGATGTAACCTGAAAAATATGAAAAATTAATTATATTATACTCACCGGGGGGCGGTCTGCAAAGGCGCACTGCTTTGCCCTGTTGAGGGCAGAGCAGAAAACTGCAGTGCGCAGGCACCGAACCTCTCCCGGCGCCTGCGCATTGCAGGACTCTGCTCTGCCCTCAACAGGGCAGAGCAGTGCGCCTGTGCAGGAGCCACGACAGGCAACAAAGATGAGGCCGTCACCGGTAGAAGATGGGAGGCGCCGAACCGGACCGTGACACACATCGGACCAAAACCGGACCCGGACCGCCCCGGGTGAGTATAATATAACTCGTTTTTCTTCTCTTTCAGGTTACATCGGAGGTTTATCTACAGCATTACAGAATGCTGTAGCTAAGCCCCTGATGGCGGTGCCGGCAGCTGATACTCAAAAAATGGGGTGACAGATTCCCTTTAAAGGGACTCTGTCAGCTTAGAATGACCATTCACACCAAGTACAGGTTTTCTATGCACCATCATTTAAATGCACCTTCCTACCTGCTTCGTTTCCTTCTATATCCACCCTTCTCTTGCTCTGTAAAGCCAGAGCTATCAATCAATGAAGAAGGAGGTGGAGATAGAGGGAAATTAAGCAGATGGAATGATGTATTTAAAAGTTTGGCCATGCCTTAGTGCACCATACGCCACTTCTTGGTTGGAACAATCTCTTTAGTGGGAGCAGCTACCGTACTTGAGATTCTTGTACATGATTCTACCCAGGTATTCAGAGTTTTTGGAATAGTCAATGGTAGAATTAAGTAATATTTTGATTGTCCTGGCTTTATGTGTGTAACAACATCACTGGTAGCCATTTCTACTACTGACACTATAAATTTTCATGATACTCTGGCTTACTTTTTTTTAGCTCTGTTAGACTCTTTTGTACACAGCATTGGACAGCGAGTTATCTACTCTGATTGATATATCAGTCAAAAGACCTACTTATTCAGTGGCTGTCTTGGTGCTTGTCTTACCTTTCAACATTTTCTTCTATATGGTTTAGAAAAGTAGTGGTCTCCAGTCCATATTTACTGTACCTTGACTAGACTAGGATGGGACTGTGGGTATTTACCCTTGGTGTAAACTCTCACCACTAACTCTTCATTTCCAATGAAAACATCCAGAACCTCCCAATTTACTTGGTGACATTTTTTTTTCTTTGACAGGCACACCCCCTAGGCCTGCAACATTGATAGCTAAACTCAACAGTTTCTCCATCATTAATACTAAGTAGGAATTTAGTTGTGCTGACTCTGGTGATACGAGTGTGGCTCAAAAATAGGGGCATAAAGATTGGGCTCTTGTGGGAGGAGATCACGCCAACACCAATGCCTATTTCTTCTCTCACTTCCTCAGGATGTACAGTATGTGATTTGTCCAAAGATGGGGAGAGTGAAGCTGGCACTAATTTTAGGGATCGCATGACATAACAATGTTATGTGATTCTCAGCACAGCCAATGTCAATACCACTGGAACGGTGCAGGCATCGGAGATGAGTATAAGTGTTATTTTAATAGGGGCAAACATGAATATTGAGAAGGGATTGATGGTTGTTTCAATTAATTAAGAGGTTAGCTATTTCATTCTTGGTTAAATAAATACCTGTCTATGATTTGTCCTTGGGTATGCTTCCCTTGTACTGTGAACATTGCATGTGGGAGAATTTGGACCTCTGCTCCAGCCATTCTCTGGTCCACATGCAACGCTTTCTTTTGGAACACCTCTCTAGCATCCGTGCCTCATCTTGTTGCCGATATCCCTCAAGCAGGAATACAGCGACCACAACAGCACACTCAGCGTTGTTCATGATGTGCAAACTTCAAAAGAAAGGTAAAGATGAGGGAAGTTTGCAAAAAAAAATAACACGATTATTATAACTGGACATGTTTAATGTTCAGATTGCATATAATTGATAGCTGACGTAATTAGTAATGGAAATGCTACAAAGATCCTACAATGGTGGGGGCAGGCGCGGCAGGAAAACTAAAATGACTGCCCATGACAAAGTGTATGTACACACATAGAAGCCAAGCAGCCCCCCATTTGCTTTCAAGTGTAAAAGCATAAAAAAAGTAGAATAGAGTTATGATTACATATAATAGATAGCTGACCTAAAAAAGGAAACGCAACAAAGATCCTACAATGGAGGGGGCGGGCGCTGCTAGAAAACTAAAATGGCTGCCCATGCCTATGTAAAAGCATAAAAAAATGTAGAATCGAGTTATGATTAAATATGATAGATAGCTGACCTAAAAAAGGAAACGCAGCCAAGATCCTACAATGGTGGGGGTGGGCGCGGCAGGAAAACTAAAATGGCTGCTCATGCCAAAACGTAAGTACACACATAGACGCCAAGCAGCCCCCCATTTGCTTTCAAGTGTAAAAGCATAAAAAAATGTAGAATAGAGTTATAAAAAAAGGAAACTCAACAAAGATCCTAATTTGAGACCCCAAGCAATGCCTACCTTGCAAGACAGAGCAAAAAAACTGAAGGTGTTATAAAATCCACAAAATAGCGCAGTAGCTAGTGTTGAGAATTCCGATACTACAATATCGGGTATCGGCCAATATTCGCGGTATCGGAGTTCCGATACTGAGTTCTGATACATTTAGAATATCGAATACCGGAATCGGAAGTTCCCATAATGCAATGAGCCAGTTTGATTTTATTCAGCCCATGAGGAATCCTAAGAAGTGTGGGCACATCCTTTTATGCATGTTAGGCATGTTAATTAATGGAATGGCTGTGATTGGCTGCTGAAATGATGTCATGATGCACTATAAAAGCTGCCGCCGCCATTTTGGGTTCACTCTGCTGTGAATTTACTTAGGGACAGGACACTGCTGTTCTGACTCTGAAGGACAGTTTGAGCTAGAGATTTGCTTTATTGTGCTTTACCTAGGCTACTTTAGCAACCGCTGTGTGAGAAGCTTTCTTTTGCCTTGCAGTGCTGTTCACGGCTGTCTGCGAGGTCTGTGTGTGAGTGCAGCTCACGCTGTAGTGTGCTCTGCAGCCACCTCCGGTTGTAGTCCGCTCAGTGTGCGTCACTGCCTCATACATTGTCCTTTCTTGCATTAGTGCAGCTCATTTTTCCTGATTTCTCCTATTAGTGTGGTTCCATCCGTATCCAGCTAGATTGCGTGAAAACACTATATAGGAGTAGATAGAGGAGCTTTTCTGCAGCCTTGCAGTGCTGTGCATGGCTGTCTGCGAGGTCTCTGTGTGTGAGTGCAGCTCACGCTGTAGTGTGTTCTGCAGCCAATTCTGGTTGAAGTCCGCTCAGCGTGCGTCACTGCCTCATACATTGTCCTTTTTTGCATTAGTGCTGCTCATTTTTCCAGATTTCTCCTATTAGTGTGGTTCCATCCGTATCCAGCTAGAATATTTGCAAACACTATATAGGAGTAGATAGAGGAGCCTTTCTCCTGGCTTGTTCTCTGCAGCCCCAGCCACATTAGTATTACCCTATTTTTTGGAGCCTCATCTATTGCATTGTAGGTTACCTTCCTGCATTGCAATAGCTACAAAAATGTTGTGATACTATCGGTTTTACATCTTTGGGCACATCCAGTGTCTTTTTGTGAAAAAAAAAAAGTTAATAAAGTTCACCCGACACTCCACTTTACAGTTGTGTAGGCCACATTAGCTCATATTAAAGTCTAGTCCACACTTTAAAAAATTAGTGTTTCTTATACCTGTTAGCAGCTGTTCAGGAATAAGCACACTAAGCCCATAGTACTTTTCTGCCTATCTTTATCAGTCTACCAAGATGAAGAAGGCAGGGAGTAAGCTACGTGGTCGTGGGCGTGGAGTTTCTGCCGGGAGAGGATGTGGTGATTCTGTGCCTGCTGCGGGCACCAGTGACTCAGCATCCCCCAGTCCTTTATGCGCAGCTTTGTTGGAGCTCGCCGTACCCCACTACTGCGGGACGAACAAATTGAAGCCGTTGTCGGAAGGATGTCAGCTAACGCATCGACTTCGATTAGTTCCAGATCCTCTCAGGTCCAGAGCACTGAAGACTACCCATCTGTCTCTTCACCACCTGCCAAATTGCCCAAGCAGTCAGAGAGCCCTGGACAGGAGCCATCTCTACTTCTGTTCTCTGAATCTGTTGGCTTGGAAAGAGAGGGCCAGCCAAGCAGCATTCGAGAATTTGAAGAAGAGGTAGTATGCAGCGATGCGCAACAGCTTTGTTTCTCTGAATCTGAAGAGGCGGGTGGGCCAGTGCCTATGGTCAGCACACCTCAGTACGCATCTGATGATGAGACTCAGGTGCCACTTTCTGGTGTGTACTGTGCTGTCGAGGCTACTCAGGAGAAGCAGTCATTTGAAGAGGGTAGTGTAGATGATGAGGTCCTTGACCCATCATGGCGTGAAGTACAGGAAGGTGGTGGGAGCAGCTCTGAGGAAGATATTCCCAGAATGGCCAAAAAAGGAGGGAGAGGGAGGGGGCAGACTCAGTTGCCTGTAGCCTCCACTTCGGCACCCATTAGGAGCATGCCTCTTCCAAAACCCAAAACGGGCGCTCCCAAGACTTGCAGTGCCTGGTCCTTTTTTGACACAGTTGCAGGTGACATTTGCTTTGTCAATTGCAAGCTGTGTTATCAGAAAGTGAAAAGAGGGAAAAGTGTCAGCAAACTCAATACCACAAATATGTGGAAACATGTGCGGACCAAGCACGTGGTGGAGTTACAAAGACACACTGAAGACCTAGGCCAACCTACAGCGCCACCTACCACCTCTTCACCTCGTGTTGTATCCTCTTCCTCCAGCTCACACACAGCTGATTCGGCTTCCTCACAGGATCGCCATGGAAGAACCTCTGGCACTGTTGTACAGAGACACAGTGTCATTCCACCCACAGCACCACGTTCCCTGTCCCTCACACTCCCAGGCCAGTCTACAGACATCGGTAGCACAGGCATGGGAGAAAAGGCACCCATACTCGGCAAACCACCCCCGAGCACAGGCTCTGAATGCTGGCATTGCAAAACTACTGTCCCTTGAAATGCTCTCATTCAGGCTGGTGGAGACTGACACCTTCCATAACTTCATGGCATTGGCAGTCCCACAATACAACGTGCCCAGCCGCTTTTATTTCAGCAGGCAAGCCGTCCCTGCCCTGCAAGAGCATGTGGAGGGAAAAATTAAACATGCGCTACTCAACGCCGTCAGTAGCAAGGTCCACCTGACCACCGATGCGTGGGCCAGTAACCATGGACACGTATGATATCTTTCCCTCACTGCCCATTGGGTAAATGTTGTGGAGCCGGGTACAGATCTTGAGAGTGGCGCTGTACGTGTCCTGCGAACTCCAAGGATTGCAGGAATCCAGTCTGTACACATTGACTCCTCCTCATACTCCAATTCCTCTGAATCAGCGCTGCAGGAGCCTTCACAGTCTACCTCCACATGGACACGTGAAAGCTTACCTGTTACGACCGATATGAGCACAGCCGTGGCCAAACGTCAACAGGCCGTATTGAAATTAATTTCTTTGGGGAATCGAAGCAACACAGCGCAGGAGCTTTGGAATGCCATCAAGCAGGAGAGCGACGTGTGGTTTGTGCCAGCGAATCTCCAGCCAGGCAAGGTAGTGTGTGACAATGGCTGAAATCTGGTGGCAGCTCTGGGCCTAGGCAACCTCTCTTACATCCCATGTCTGGCACATATGCTCAACTTGGTCATGCAGAGTTTTTTGAGGGACTATCCGGATCTTGATGCACTGCTGCACAAGGTCCTCATAGATTTATTATTATAGCGCCATTTTTTCCATGGCGCTTTACATGTAAGGAGGGGTATACATAATAAAAACAAGTACAATAATGTTAAACAATACAAGTCATAACTGGTACAGGAGAAGAGAGGACCCTGCCTGCGAAGGCTCACAATCTACAAGGGATGGGTGAGAATACAGTAGGCGAGGGTAGAGCTGGTCATGCAGCGGTTTGGTCGATCGGTGGTTACTGCAGGTTATAGGCTTGTCAGAAGAGGTGGGTCTTCAGGCTCTTTTTGAAGGTTTCGATGGTAGGTGAGAGTCTGATATGTTGTGGTAGAGAGTTCCAGAGTAGGGGTGATGAGCGAGAGAAATCTTGTATGCGATTGTGGGAAGAGGAGATAAGAGGGGAGTAGAAAAGGAGATCTTGTGAGGATCGGAGGTTGCATGCAGGAAAGTACCGGGAGACGAGGTCACAGATGTATGGAGGAGACAGGTTGTGGATGGCTTTGTATGTCATGGTTAGGGTTTTGTACTGGAGTCTCTGGGCAATGGGGAGCCAGTGAAGGGACTGACAGAGGGGAGAAGCTGGGGAATAGCGGGGGGACAGGTGGATTAGTCGGACAGCAGAGTTTAGAATAGATTGGAGGGGTGCGAGAGTGTTCGAGGGCAGGCCACAGAGCAGGAGGTTGCAGTAGTCAAGGCGAGAGATGATGAGGGCATGGACTAGGGTTTTTGCAGATTTTTGGTTGAGGAATGAACGGATTCGTGAAATATTTTTGAGTTGAAGTCGGCAGGAAGTGGAAAGGGCTTGGATATGTGGTTTGAAGGAGAGATCAGCATCAAGGATTACCCCGAGGCAGCGAGCTTGTGGGACTGGGAAGAGTGGGCAGCCATTTACTGTAATGGATAGGTTCGTTGGGGGGGTCACGTGAGATGGGGGAAAGATGATGAATTCTGTTTGTCCATGTTAAGTTTCAGAAATCTAGCGGAGAAGAAGGATGAAATAGTGGACAGACATTGAGGGATTCTGGTTAGTAGGGAGGTGATATCTGGTCCAGAGATGTAGATCTGTGTGTCATCAGCATAGAGATGATACTGAAAGCCATGAGATTCTATGAGCTGTCTCAGGCCAAAGGTGTAAATGGAGAAGAGCAGGGGTCCTAGGACTGAACCTTGGGGGACTCCGACAGATAGGGGGCGAGGTGAGGAGGTGGTGTGTGAGTGGGAGACACTGAATGTCCGGTCTGTTAGGTATGATGAGATCCAGGATAGGGCCAAGTCTGTGATGCCAAGGGATGAGAGGGTCTGTAATAATAGGGAATGGTCCACTGTGTCAAAGGCAGCCGACAGGTCCAGGAGGAGGAGGACAGAGTAGTGTCGCTTGCTCTTGGCGGTTAAGAGGTCATTGGTGACCTTAGTAAGGGCAGTTTCAGTGGAGTGGTGTGACCGGAAGCCAGATTGTAAGCGGTCGAAGAGGGAGCAAGAAGAGAGATGGGAGGACAGTTCAAGGTAGACGTGTTGTTCCAGTAGCTTGGAGGCATAGGGGAGAAGTGATATAGGGCGATAGCTAGATACAGAGGATGGGTCAAGAGAAGGCTTTTTGAGGATAGGTGTGATGGAGGCATGTTTAAAGCTTGAGGGGAAAACACCAGTTGTTAGTCATAGGTTGAAGAGATGGGTTAGGGTTGGGATGAAGACTGTGGTGAGGTTTGGGATGAAGTGGGATGGGATCGGGTCAAGTGCACAGGTGGTGAGATGTTATCTTGAGAGTAGAGTGGAGAGTCGATCTTCTGTAATGGTGGAGAAGTTGGTTTTGGGGGTGGAGGGCTGGGAAGTCAGGAGAAAGGGCTCTGGGGGGTTGTTGACTAAAACTGTCTCTGATGTTATCAATCTTCTGCTTGAAAAATGAGGCAAAGTCTTCAGCTGAGATGAGTGGGGAGGGAGGAGGTGCTGGGGGATGGAGGAGAGAATTGAAGGTGTTGAATAACTGTTTAGGGCTGTGAGTCAGGGAGGATATGAGAGATGAGAAGTAGGTTTGTTTAGCTGTGGCGAGTGTGGTCTTGAAAGTAGTGAGGGACTGTTTGAATGCAATGAAGTGCTCGTTGCAGTGGGATCTTTTCCATCTGCGCTCAGCAGCCCTGGAAGCTTGCCTCAGTTCTTTGGTCAGGCTGGTGTGCCAGGGCTGTCTGTTGATTTTGCGAGCTTTGGTATGTGTAAGTGGGGCAGCAAATTCCAAAGCTACAGCTATTGTGGTGTTATATAGAGCAGCAGAATCATCCGCATTGTGTAAGGAACTTATATCTGTGAGAGGGAGGAGGGATTCAGAGAATGAGTGTAGGTCAAGGTGTTTAAGATTTCTGCCAGGGTGTGAAAGCTTATGGGGTGGGGATTGTAGACATGGAGTGGAGAGGGAAGAGAATGTGAGAAGGTTGTGGTCAGAGAGAGGAAGAGGTGAGTTAGAGAGGTTAGATAGGGAGCAGAGGCAGGTGAAGATGAGGTCCAGTGTGTGGCCATCTTTGTGGGTGGCTGTAGAAGACCATTGAGTGAGGCCGAAGGAGGAAGAGAGAGATAGAAGTTTAGTGGCAGCTGAGAAGGAAGTGTCAATGGGGATGTTGAAGTCGCCCATGATGATAGTAGGGATGTCCGCGGAAAGGAAATGAATTAGCCAGGTGGTGAAGTGGTCAAAGAAGGTGGTGGCTGGCCCTGGGGGCCGGTAGATGACAGCCAGTTGGATGTTGGAGGGGGAGTAGATGCGCACAGAGTGCACCTCAAAGGAAGGGAGGGTAACAGAGGGTGGCACTCACTTGCGGAGTGCGCTCACTTGCGGCATTCCAGCATGGCAAGATCGCGCATTGCAGCGCCGATTCCGCCTTCTGGAACATCGCATCATATGTGACCTACCCACCAGGTGGAATTCAATGCTACATATGTTGGAGAGGTTGTGTGAGCAGCAGGCAGCAGTAATGGAGTACCAGCTGCATCAGGCGCGAACAAGTCGCACTGTGTGCTGGTCACACTTCACCACCACTGAGTGGGCCTCTATGAAGGACATCTGCCACGTTTTGCGTGTCTTCGATGATTCCACGAGGATGGCGAGTGCAGATGATGCACTAGTCAGCATGATTATCCTCCTTATCTGCCTGCTTGAAAAAACACTGCAAGCACTAATGGAGGTGGTTTTGGAAGAGGTGGAGGATGAGGAGTCAGAAATGCCATCTGCTTCTGGACAGTATGCGCAACGTAGTTCCTCACAAAGGCCTAGGCAGGGGACACTTTGTGAGGAGGATGAGGAGGAGTCAATGGAGGAGGAAGACATCTGTCCAGAGGAGGGAGGTACACAATGCACTAGAAGTCAGTATGTAGAGCGAGGTTGGGGTGATGCAGAGCAGGCAGAGATGACGCCTCAAGCAGGGGACAGCATTTCTTGGCCTGTTGGCAGTCTGCAGCACATGGTTGATTTCATGCTGCAGTGCCTGAGAAATGACAGCCGCATCGCCCACATTCTCAAAACGGCTGATTATTGGGTGTACACCCTCCTAGATCCTTGCTACTGGGACAACTTGCAAAGGCTCATAACACCGATGAACCAGGAGCGTAAAATGCGGGAGTACCAAGACACACTGGTGCATTCCATCATGTTCTCCATTCCACCCGAGAGCAGTGCTGCTAGTGCTTTACAAAGCAGCTCAGTGCGTCGAGGCAGTGGAGGAAGCTCTGCACAAAGAGGGAGCAGAAGCAGCGCCTCAGCACAAGGCAAGACAAGTATGGCCCAACTGTGGCAAAGTTTTGTGTCCCTGACACAAATGTCTACACCATCACAGACGGCTTCAGTTAGCATGAGGCAACGTTTCCGTCAGATGGTGACAGACTACATGTCTTGCCCTCTCAGTGTTCTCCCACATGGCTCTTCCCCCTTCAAGTTTTGGGTCTCTAAGCTGGATACATGGCCAGAGCTTAGCCAGTATACATTGGAGGTGCTAGCTTGCCCTGCTGCTAGTGTATTATCGGAACGCGTCTTTAGTGCCACAGATGGTGTACTAACAGACCGTCGCATGCGACTATCCTCCAATAACATTGTCCGGCTTACTTTTCTGAAAATGAACAAGGCCTGGATCTCGCAGGAATTTGCCAGTCCTCTTCCAGATTAGATAATTGGCTGGCAACAGTATCCAGGTCTCCTGTTGTGTTCATGTTTCTACCACCTGAACTGTAATCCCTGGGCTCCAACACCGCCAATTGCTGCTCAGAAGTGCCGTCTGCACAGTCATCACTTGCTCCTGTGTTAGGTGATCCCCTGCTGTGTGTCCAGCAATTTCTCCTGCTCTGACCACACTCACACTACTACAGATATTAAACTTGCTCCAATTAGGCCTCTGGCTACACTCTGTTTCTCCTGTAATCCCTGGGCTCCAACACCACCAGTTGCTGCTCAGAAGTGCCGTCTGCACAGTCAACACTTGCTCCTGTGTTATTGGGGTTCAGTAACGTCAGCTGATCCCCTGCTGTGTGTCCGGCAATTTCTCCTGCTCCGACCACACTCACACTACTACAGATATTAAACTTGCTCTAATTAGGCCTCTGGCTACACTCTGTTTCTCCTGTAATCCCTGGGCTCCAACACCGCCAGTTGCTGCTCAGAAGTGCCGTCTGCACAGTCAACACATGCTCCAGTGTTATTGGAGTTCAGTAATGTCAGCTAATCCCCTGCTGTGTGTCTGCCAATTTCTCCTGCTCTGTCCATATTCACACTACTACAGATATTAAGCTTGCTCCAATTAGGCCTCTGGCTATACTCTGTTTCTACTGTAATCCCTGGGCTCCAACATCGCCAGTTGCTGCTCAGAAGTGTCTTTGGCACAGGTACTCCCTCCTGCCCAGCCTGGTTCCAGCACGCAAGCTGTTTCCGGGTAGTGTCAACGTCACTTTGCCTCCAATACGTTGTCCTGTTGTGTTGCGGTCGGGTTAGCCGACTCTATGCTGCCTGCAGTTTAGGTGCCTCCTATGTGGGCTGCGGGATCTGGCAATGAAGGCTGGTTCCGTAGTGCCAATAGGACAAGTTCCCCCTGTAGGACTGTGGGTTTCGGTAACTCCGGCTGGCTCGCTGCCTTGCAACTTTTTTTTTCATGTGTACCTTCTGCTGCCTATCTGAGTTCCAGTACCATTAGCTGGTTCTTTGGAAGTCAATCTTGAATATGTCCCCCTGGGTTACAGTAATGTCAGCTGGTTCCAGGCAGAGCCTTTGGCTTAGGTGCCTCCTTCTCGGTATCCGAGTTCCACCACCATCTGCTGGTCCTTGGTAGTGCTTTCTGGCACAGGTACCTCCTGCTTAGTAACCGGGTTCCAGTACCATCAGCTGGTCCTCAGTAGTTCCATTGGCTCTTGTTCCTTCTGCTACCCATCCAGGTTCCAGTACAGTCAGCCGGTTCTCAGCAATTCCTCAGCCTTCTTGTACCTTCTCCTACATTTCCAAGTTCAAGCTTTTTGAAATGGTTTTTGGTAATCACTCTGGATCTCCCTGACGACGACCCTAAAGACGACGACCCTGAAGACCACGACCCTGAAAATAACGACCCTGGAGACGACGACCCTGAAGACCACCCCGAAGAAGACGACGACCCCGAAAACGACAACCCTGGAGATGACGACCCTGAAGACCACCCCGAAGAAGACCAAGAAGATGACCATGAAGAGGATGATGAAGGAGAAAGTGTGGGAGAAGTAAAAAAGAAGGTGAAGAGCATGGAAGTAGTGAAACAAATATCTGACAAAATGTAAAAAAGCTTAACATAGTCAATATCTTTGTAACTCCGAACATCTTTAAAAAAAATTAATTCCTGCTATTCCATTTGAATGGGCTGAACCTCTATGCCTTTAATGTCTCCTCCACCTCCCCCAATACATTCTACATTATTCTTAGTTGTTTTCCATCATGTAGAATTAACCTACAAGGAAAGTAAGGGTTTATTTTCATTCCGATATTTGTGTCCCATTGACTTGCCTTGGTTTCCGGTATCGGAATCGGCGATATCCGATATTTTTTGGGTATCAGTCCGATCCGATATTTCCCAATATCGGAAGGTATCGCTCAACACTAGCAGTAGCGTCTCAGACAGGGTCGCTGAAGCAAGCAAGTAAAATCCAAGTAGAACTCACTAGTGACTCGCACGAGAATGCTACAGGAATACCGTATCCACAGAGCTCAGGAACAATGGATGGGAGCGCTGCTACGTTGTCTTTTATGACGAGGTCACAGTAGTGGCCACCACTCAGAGCTGAGGGGGCGTTGCAAAGCAAAAGCTAAATCACGCCTGCATCGCAGAGTTCTGAGTCGCCAACGAGGTCGCTCATCGTTGATAAAGGGCGTCAAACACAGCGATGCATTCTGGCCAGCGGGACGCCAGCGATCAAAAAATGGCCCAGGACATTCGAGCATGATCAGCAACATTGCAGCGGGGCCCAATGTCACGGGGGCTTAGTTCAGCTAAGGCTGGTTTCACATTTGCGTTTTTTTTCGCGGTAATTTAGCGCTAAATAGCGCATGCGGTTTTTTTTCCTATACTTTGCATGGGATGCGCTTATGTGCGCATACACATGCGTTTGTACGCGTTTTACCGCGCATGCGTTTTTTTGCAGTATGCGCTCGGGCGCACAAAATGCAACTTGTTGCATTTTTTGTGCGTCCGATTTGCCTCAAAAAAACGCATGCGCGCGCAATGCGTTTTTTTACAGCAAGACACCCATTATAAGTCTATGGTGAGCATATGTGCGCATTGGCATGCTTAGGCTGGTT